>NC_080087.1:13441847-14096597 GCF_950005125.1 Chionomys nivalis
TTGAGAACCACTGATATAGATGAACAGCCAGGACAAAGCGCCATAGAACTTGAGGACGGGGAGGGACACAGCTTCATGTCCTCTGTAGTGTGCTATCCTTTAGAAACCATCACATGTTTCAGGACCTGGGAACTCTTCCAATCCCTTCCCTTTATGCAGTTTTCTGAAGGCATGCGAGAGTATGTCAGTGGTTATTGGTTATCAACTTAACTTTTGTAACAGCCATCCCCACCTCTTTACAGCCCCACTCCTGCCCAGGTTACCAGTAGTGCTGAAGACCCCCAACTTTCTAAACACATGTAGTTGAATTTTTCTCTGGACCACCAGCTTACAAATAACAACATGGAGACTTATTATTGTGATAGCTCAGCCTTAGCTTAGGCTTGTTCTCAACTAGCTCTTATAATTTAAATTAAACCATTTACATTAATCTGCATTCTGCTGTGTGGCCTTGCCTTTCTTCCATCCCTTTCCTCTCCATGTCCCATTGGCAATTCTGAACGCTTAGATTCTTGAGACTTCCTTGGATCCCTCCTCCTCAGATTCCTCCTTAGATTCTGCCTCTCAGTTTAGTCCCGCCTATTCTCTCCTGTCTAGCTATTGGCCATTTAGCTTTTTATTAAACCAATCAGAAGATGCCTTAGGCAGAGATACAGCTTTACAGTGTAAACAAACACCCCGCAACAGCCATGCCTTGATCTTTCCTGTGACCAGTGATCATTCTCTAGCTCCTCAGAATAAAGAAAAGCATCATGTTGGAAGGCCCAAGGATTTCCAGGGTATTGTAGCAGGGAGCAGGGAAGGAGACCAAACACATATTCTGGAGCCTCATAGTGATCCCTCATCATGGCATCTAACATGCTGTGGTTGAGGGGGCACATTAGCCATCCTCAGATGATACGGCAACAACTTTTGCTTCCTTTTTCTTTGAACGGTTGTCTTGATTCTCAGAGCGGCTTCTCCCGACAGCGATCTCCTCTCTCACCATCTATTCTTTTTTTCAAGACTTATCAGTATTTGAATTTATTTTTTGCCTATTATCTTCTAGAAATCACAGTACTATAGTGCCAAAACCAGAAGAGGATGGACCTTGACTGTCTTATGCCTAACTGTGTCTTCAGGACATATAAAGAGATTTGATTCAAAGCCGGTCAGAATGAGCAGTGAGATGCTTGGATGCTATTTTGTGTTTTACTGTGGAGTGGTTATTGGGTTGTGCGTCATAGAGTATCAGTTGGCTGGGGAAGGGTTCTGGCCTCAGTGGAGCGTGTTGTCTCCGTATTTCCCCTTGTTTCATGAATTAGCAGTGTTTATTCTACTGACAGTACTT
Organism: Chionomys nivalis; assembly: GCF_950005125.1. Lineage (NCBI taxonomy): Eukaryota > Metazoa > Chordata > Mammalia > Rodentia > Cricetidae > Chionomys > Chionomys nivalis. The sequence goes on from NC_080087.1 coordinate 13,443,178, forward strand.
TACAAAATTGAAGTGATAGTGTATCTTGTACATAGAATTCTCGTTTAGCTTTTAATTTTTCTCTAGATGCTGTCTCTTTTCCAATCTGCTCACTCTTCTGTCCTCTCATAGGCTATAAATACCTGTGGATAATCTTTTATAACATGTGTATGAGCAGTTGCTTTATATTATCACGGATTATTGTCAATATTATTGGAGAAAATTTTTTTCTGTCTCTGATGATTTTTTTATAATGACTAATTTTACCTTAGTATTGGTCATTTTTTTGTGAGCTCATCTTTGTGAGTTCAGGCATTGTTTTCTGGGGTGACATAGATTTCTGACTGTCCTCTTGTTTAGATTGTCTTGTTTCTCATTTACCCTTTGGAACACAGTAGGTTTAACCATTTTTTTTTTTAAAATTATGTTTAGGGGAAAGAAAGATGGCACAGTGGTTAAGAGAACTTCTTATTCTTGCAGAGGACCCAGCTTGGCTTCCAGCACCCACACGGTGGCTCACAATCACCTCTAGCTCCAGTTTCAGAGATGTGGTACCCTCTTTTGACGTTTGCAGGCACAGCACACGCATGGTACATATACAGACAAGCAGATACATACACACATACATGTAAAAATTAGGAAAGCTATAAAAATTACCTTTAGATAATCTAACATAAATTGCCACGCTGAGAACTTCTAAGTGTGTAGTTCAAAAGTGTCGAATACTCACATGCAGCTAATTTTCTGAATGTTTTCCTCTTAAACAATGGAAATTTTATGTCTGTTTAACAATGACTCCCTCTCTGCCTTCTTCTCAGGCTCTAGAAGCTGCCATTCTGTCTTTTATTTCTGGGGTCATATAGCCTTTATCTTCTCCTGACTGGCTATTCCCCCCACTTACCTTAATGTCCTTAAGATGAATCCTCACCATAGCGTGTGCCAGTACCCCCTTCCCCTGAAGGTTGAATACTATCCCTCAGATATAAATACATCATTGTATTTACCTTCTCATGCACTGGTAGATGCTTGACTTGTTTTTATCTTTAGGTTAGCATGAGTCATGCTGCTATGAATGTAGGTGCAAAGATCTCTTTTGAAACTCTGCTTTCAATTCTTCTGGCAGTACACCCAGAGTAGGATTGCTGTGTGCATTTAAAAAATTAATCTACCCACCCTGGTTCTGTCACAGTGCAGTCACTATGGATGTGAACATGGCCTCATGTGTACAGCACGCCTAGGTCTCCAGCTTCAATGAGTGTCTTTTCTCGGCCTTCCCTAAGGTGATGATAGGCTATTTTGCCGATACCTTAAACCATGGTGCTGAATTTCTAAATTCCTTGTCATAGTTCAAGCAAAGCTTTGGGACTCTGGGCTTTCTGCAGGAGTGTAGTTTCAGCTTCCTGCCCTGCAGGAGCTGGAGTCTTCGTCCCCTTTTCCTGCACAGGCGTTAAACATGCACCCCAAGTCCATTAGTCTTACATCTGCTCACAACTCCCTTGTCACCTGCCTGGCTCCAGCTCCCTCTCACCACCTCGCCTTTACTTCTGACACCTGGGGATTTTCTCTTATTGCTTTTGAGTGTGCATGAAAAAGTTTTCCCAGAATTTCAGGTGTTTGGAGTGTGCATACATTTCTGGGCACATGCCTTTCCGTCAATGGATATCATCTAGGCGATGTTTTCATTATGGTGAGAAACCTAAAAGATTAAAGAGTGAGTCTTCTGAGACCCTCCCCTAGGGAAGAACTTTAGTCATGATGCCCCAAATGACAAAATCTAGGCCCTGCTGAGGGACAGACACGGTCCAATCCAGTTTGAACTAGGATTCCAAGCAGAAAGGGGTTCCTCTTGTCAGCGCCACATGGCCTCTTCTTCTCTAGGTGATGTGTGTGAATCCTAGATGTGGGATGCAGAGACAGGCAGATCCAGAGCTCAGAGTGTGGAGGGCAGGGCAGACCAGGGGCACCACATCAGGGTGGAGGAGAGCCACCCTGCGGTGAAAAGAAGAGGCCTCTGTTAGTATGCGGAGTGACTGCTTCCAGGAACCCTGTAGATGCCCAAGTCTGTGGATGATCAAACCCTTTTTATGAAATGAAATCCCTTTTATAAAAGTGACATAGTGTTTGCATCTGTACATGCCAGCTCATCTGTAAATTACTTATAATAAGTATTTGATATGCTATAAATTCTCTATCAATAATTATTATGATGTACTATTTAGCAGCTGTTCACCAGAGAAAGTGTGCCTGCTCAGTGCAGATATGAAAGTTTTAATCAAATATTTTCAATCCAAAGTTGGTTGAATCCATGAATGTTACCGACTTCTGGCAGTCACACACACACACATGCACACACACACATGCACATGTGGGTTTCACAGGCAGTGGAGGTCAGAGGTCAACCTTGGGCATCATTCCTCAAGAGATGTTCTCCTTTTTTTTCTTTTTGAGGTCGTGTCTCTCTGACTGATCTGGAATTCGTTGTCTCTCTCGTGCTGGGATTACAAACATGCTACACCATACCACACCGAACCTTTTCCTGTTACATGTAGGCCCTGAGGATTGAACTTGCGTTCCCACACTGGCAGGGCTCACGCTCACCAGATGAACTGTCCTCACAGCTACTACCCATGCCCCACAGGCTGCTCCGGACTCCACAGAGGTGATGTTGCCAGTATGTGAATATCCATGTACAAACGCTTCAGCCACCACTGGGGATTCTGCAAGCAGGCCTAAGATGAGAGAGGAGGCGATTCTTCTACACGAGTAGACATGGGAGAGAAACTGCCTAAGACATGCAGAGGATGAGCAGAAGCCAGAAAAACATGCAAGAAAGAAAGGAATGCGAGCCACCCCCAACGTTGTTGTCATTTTTATATTTGGCCTAACGTTTTCAATATACTTACAGCGATTAGCAGTCTGTTCCAGACTTATACAGCATTTCCTCCTTGTTGTACACAAAATTGCCTAAACCAATGGTATAGAAATGTACATTTTTACCTTATTGACCACAGCTTACCTCTGGTGTAGTTTGTGACAGCATGAAAGAGCTCTCCCAGTCACTCACACAGGCAGATGCCTTAGCTAGGGGAGTCTTGTTTGAATTTACAGAGCACGGACTAGAAGCTGTCCCATCAGACACCGCTCCACAAGCCTCTCTCTACCTTATTGCTCATCATTGCTGTGTAGAGACCTACACAGCAGCCCAGTGAGTTGGGTGTTGCTTTTGCTCCCCTTGTTTCAGGTGAGGAAACTGAAGTTCAGGGAAATGAATTCACTCAACGCTACAGGGATAGTGAAGGAGGTGAAGGGTGAGTCGTAGGAGACAGGACTGAGTGGGGGAGTTTTGTTCTTGAGTCTCTTCTTTATAATGAATAGATATGGGTTGCCCCCTCAAATGCTTTTTTTTTTTGTACACTGACAGACTCCTGCACTTCCCCTTACCTTGTTAATGATGAGTTACAATGGCTCTTGAATAGTAAACTAGATGTGAACACTTAGGTTAAAGGCTATTTGGTCAGGTCTGTGGATCTTTAAATATATTTCTGAGTTCTATTTGCTAGTATTTTGTTAAAGATCTAGCATCTATGAGCATGAGTTATATCAGTCTGCTGTCCTTTCTTCCCTCCTTCCCTCCTCTGATGTGGAATATTAGTTTAAGATGTGTTATACTCATTTGTGCTGTGGAATATTTGTTTAATGGTGCAGAGATGTGTTGCATTATTTTATGTTGCATTTGCATTGGTTTAACTCTGTAAAGGTGTTTTACTTTGCCTGCCTAAAACACCTGATTGCCTTAATAAAGAGCTGAGTAGGGTAGGGGGATGGTTGGAGAGATGGCTCAGCAGTTAAGTAGCACTAGCTGCTCTTCCAGAGGACCCAGGTTCTATTCCCATTATCCACATGGCAGCTCAGAGCTGTCTGTAATTCCAGTTCCAGGGGATCTGACACCTTCACACCAATGCACATAAAATAAATTTTTTAAAAAAAGAGAGCTGAATTGTCAATAGCTAGGCAGGAGAGAGAAATAGGTGGGGCTGGAAGGCAGAGATAAATAGGAGGAGAAACCTAGGGATTAGACGGAGGAGCCACCCAGTCTTCCATGCATCATGAAATAAGAAGCAAAGAGATACATACAGAATAAAGAAAGGTAAAAAAGCCCAGAGGCAAAACATAGTTAAAGAGAAATGGGATAATTCAAGTTAAGTTAGAAAAGCTGATTAGAAACAAGCCAAGCTAAAACCGGGCATTTATAAGAAGAAATAAGTCTCTGTGTATTTATTTGGGAGCTGGGTAGTGGCCCCACAAAGAGTTAACAAAGACCAACTACATCCACCTCCTTCTTTTACTTACATTGTTGTTTGCTGGCTTTGGTGCTTGTTTCCCCAAACACTCTTTGACTTTTTTGAGGTGATTAAACCAAACTGTAATTGATTTTTTTCTTTCAATGTTTAGTACAGTTTTGAGGTGAAACCATCTGAACCCAATGAAATCTTTTTGAGGAGAGAAAGATGTCTATTTTTTTGGGTAGCAATGGGACTATTCAAATCGCCACTTAACACTGGGTTATCTGAGGTAGTATGTGTCTGTTAAGAAATGATGCACTTCTAAGTTGTCAAATGTGTGTGTGTGTGTGTGTAATTGCCATCCCTCATTGTCTTGTAACTTTCTGCTTCTTCACGTGTTTCAAGCATGCTTATACATGGCTGGGATTGATGCCCTGGCTTTTACTTGATCTTCTCTGAGTCTGTTGTTTGGGGATATAGATATACTTCAGTGCCTTACAAAGTGGAGGTCTGAGCTTCTGTAGCACGGTGGAGCCAGGAGCTTTTGTGTGGTTCTTCAGTGGAGTGAATGGCTCCTGCAAAGATGGTTTCTGTGGTACTTAGCTACCCCCTTATCTTTAATTACAAGGTGAGCTTCTTTGCGATTCCTTTTTGCTCATACCCAGTGGCCCTGAAAAGTTGTTGGATTCCTCAGTTCTAGACTTGGGAGGTGTGAGGCAAAAATAAAAACAGGAAACACCCCCTCCTTCCCCAACTTGAACCTGTCATTCTTTGAGTCCCCAGCTCACTATTCAGTTCTGCCCCACCCTCTCTTACTGTCCTTTCTTCTTGTGTTGGTTTATATAAATGTGCATGCATGTGTAACATGCAGTGTTTGTGGCCGTGGTGGGAGGAACAGGAAAAGCACATGCACTCTGACTTCCTAGTGCTTGAGAAAAGATTAGATGTGTTCTTTTACTCTCATGAAAGTACTCGGTGTTTAAGACTCTGATGAAACAAAAAAGATGAAGTTATATCAATGAACTAGGTAAGGTTGACAGCCTAGAGAAGGACCGAGGCACAGTGGATGGGGCTGGGGGTTGACAGGGTTTTACATTTCACTTTGATTTTAAATATTTTCTGTTCACATTTCTCTCTGAAAGTTTTTGGATTTTAAGCAGAAAGATGAATAGCAATGCCTCCTGCTTTAAAAGAGCCCAATTTATGTGGATTTGGATTTGCAAAGCAAACAGGCTAGGTAGGATGCCATCTCCAAGTTACATAACACTCGGGATCTCATCCGCTGAATAAAGTCAGCTCCGAACCATTTTGCTCAACAGTGCGGGATGGCTGGCAGAAATATAATCCACACAAGTAGGTACAATAAACCTCCATTTAGAAAACATGTCCCCAACACAGGCAACACCGCATATGGCTGGCAAGGCTATCTGTTCTCATATCTTCTCCCTGATACACGACTTGAACAAAGGCAGCTATGCATCAGACATCATTCTTGCATTCTGACACCAGAGTCATAATAGGGCCTCTGAATTATTAGCAGCAGTGTTTTCAATAAGTTTTCTTGCCCTGGATGCAGACTACAGCCAGGCATTGGTATTCTTCACATTAGCGTCTCTGCAATGAGTGTGGCTGTAATGGCATCCCATGTCATGCGACTCTGGGGTCTAAATGAATTATTTTTTTTTTCTAGAAGTGTCTGCTTCGTGTGGTAGCCCCCACCGCTTCTCACCATTTCTTCCATGTCTCTGTTTCAACAGACGGTTCCCTATCTCATTTCATCTGCCTGCAAGAAATAACTACAACCCACAACATGAATTACCATTTAACTATACTGTAAATTGGTTATTTAAAAACTGGAGTCTATGCTCTCGATAGCCAAACCTAAATTAGGGGAAGGGCGGACAGCCCAGTCCTCAAAGGACAAAAATCTATACTAATTTCGAAAAGGCAGAAAACTAGCATAGAATTTCTTGACTGTTTTTCCTGCAAAAGAAAGCCATTGTGCCTCCATTCCTGGCCATGTCAGCCGTGATGGGCCCCCTGCACCCCCACCGTTTTTTCCTAGGCATTGATTGCTGACTTCCCCTGACACCCCATCACAACCCATTAGTACTGAAAACTGACAGGCCCAGCTGTAGCAGCAAAATGGCAAGTTTGAAAGAAAATATTGGAAGCACCAGGCAAAGCTCAGCTATTAGGAGCCACACAAGACTCAAATGCAACAATTCCCACTCCCCACCCCTTGGACACCCTGAGCGAAGGTCAACAGATTCAGCAGGTTTTCTTTAACCTGGACTCCAAGGGCTTGAGGAAATCATAAGGAATAGTACTTTTTCCCCTTTCAATTTTTAAAGGAATTGGGTTGAGAAATATGGAAACAGTCGGCCAAGTGCTTTTTTGGAGGCTGTGTGTTTTTCTTTACCGTGTCTCCTTTCACCACAAACCCCTCTCAGACGTTAGGAGTCCAGTGTCCCTGGACAGCTGAAGGTCACCCTTGAAACAACGGCAGGGCCTGAAGTTTTGAGTTGTCTTTTTCCTTCCTGGGAAGACTTAGATGGTGTCAGCATTCCGAGGGTCACGTGGATGGCAACGGTCAACATCCCCTGTGACTGTAACTCCGTAAGTCCAATAGGCCTTGCATTTGTAGAGGTGGCTGGTGAAGTGAGGAGAGCCAACGTGCCATGCTCTTCAGGGGCGAGACCCAGTTTGGATCCAGCTTCAGCTAAAAGACCGGATGTAAATTTTGTATCGTCAAAGTCTGAGAGATGGGCTAACTGAAGATATAGTGGCCACCATCCTCTTGGGTAAAGAAATAAAATCTATCTGCACAGAGTCAAGAGCAGACGAGAGTCAGTGGCCACACGCACTGAACAGAGTCGCTGTGTCCTTGTCCCAGGGTGGAGAAGAAGCAGTGGACACGGGGGCTCACATTGACTGTAGCAGGCTTAGAAAGGACATTTATCACCACGCTCACCAGGTGCCAGTTCCAGTGGGAGCACAAACTCAGCCCTGGGTGTCACAGCCAACTCTACCTTTGAACCTGTGGTCTTGAATATGATTACAGAGTCTGTGTCCCAAGGTCCAGGATCCTGTCCTGTCCCCAATACCAACAGGACTCAGATTCTTGGGCTTCTTTCTGGGTCATGTCATCTGACACCACTTCATGCTCACAACAACCTTGGGTGGGCTTCTCTGGCTCACATGGACCTCTGAGGGGCTGGAGTTGGATCTTTGGCTTAAGACACATATTCGTTTTGGTGCATCTTTGGGCTTATGGCTCTGTGTGCGGCCTCTTCAGTGAACAACCCTTGGGCTGGGTTTTCTGTCCCGTTCCTAGCTTTGTACCCACCATGCAGATGACCAGTTCAGACCCTGCTGGTTTTAGCCCATCCAGGACGCTCTTGTTTTTGGTGTTTATAGACTTCTTCTAATGCATTCTCTGGTTGAGCTACACCTCACAATGTCCCCAACCATCTGAGCATCTGTGCTTCTCTGTGACCACAGTGTGACAGAAGAAGGCAAATCCAAAATCATACGAAACAGGGAGGTTGAAGGCTAAGCTAGGAAGGCTGGTCCAACCCAAGTCATGAAAGCAAGCAGACCCTAGAACCTGTGAGCATCCCTGGGAGAGCACTCAGAAAGGCCCAGGTGGTGAAGACTGGGGTGGGAAATAGCCAACTCTAGTAGCTATGAGGCGGAGGTGGGCAGAATGGAATCCAGAGCGGGGGCTGGGACTTCCAACTTATTTTACACACTTTGGCTTTCCTTTTGTGTGGGAAGCAGGTATACTTGCAGCTGCTATGATATGACAGATACTGTCTAATCATCAAAAAAGGAGATGTATTAAGTACCTCTGGGTACAGTCCCGAGACCTTACAAGATGAGAGACTTGGTCTTCACAGAGAGAAGACCTGGAGTAGAAACTGGAGGTACAGTAGTAAACACAGTTCATACATTTTTCAAGACCCTCTGACGAAAGACCTCCTGTTCTTAGTTCAAGTAAGCATATCATGAAAGAGAATGAGGGAGACAATAGGTACATACTTACTGCATACTAAATAGTGGGTCTTCCTCTCATATACATCTTAATTACATGCATATTAAAACCATATAGGTTAGTCATCTGTAATTATGCGATAGTTATGTAACTATGTGCTATGTTGTACTGTTTAATTATACATAACTGTGTATGTTGTATGTGTGACTTGATCATATACACGTGTCATCATTATGCTGCAGGAAACAGGTGCTAGTGATGTCATTGTCGCTGTACAGGGATGACACAACTTGGGTCACAAGATTGAACTTGCCTATACTATGTACACCAGCTCCTTCATGACTCTCTCATGTCCCCTTCCTATTTAAGAAGCATCCAAACTAAGTTTTAGTCACAAAAATTAAGACTAAAAGCCATTAAAGTTGACTTTAAAAGAGACAGACACCTCAGTCATCCATTTAGCCTGGCCCAGTATTAAGACACTACCCAGAGGGACAGTTTATAACTTGCTGAGAGGGCATGAGAAAAGTGTTAAGGAATATTTATTTAGGTTTTTTTTTCAGGAAAAAATAGAATAAGTCCTTTGTTCCTTTACTGATTCTTTTGTAATGAAGAAGAGATGGATTTGAAGAGCCGTTGAAATACTAGATTTTCAGCTTTGCTTTTGGTATGATTTCCACACATCTTCACTGAGGGTATTAAGCTTGGCCCATACTGGGTGTGTAGTGCACAGTTTTAGTCCCAGCACTCAGGAGGCAGAGTAGGCAGAGCTCCATGAGTTCAAAGCCAGCCTGATCTATATAGAGAATTCCAGGCTAGCCAGAAGCGATACAGTGAGACCCTATCTCACTTGGCCTGACTGTATGCACATTGACCTAGTTTGGTGTGTGCCAGTTAGAGGAGAGAATAAGAAAAGAAAAAAAATTAGACCCTGGAAGTTAGTTCAGTTAATAAAATACTTGCTTTTGGATGAGTTTAATCACCAGAACCCATTTGACAGGTTTGCATATGACCAGATGTTATGGAAATATCTAATGATGTTGAAGTTTTCAGATAAAAATCTGGGTTCAGTAGTGAATGCTTGTAATTCCAGAACTGGGGAGGCAGAGACAAGCAGATCTTGGGGGCTCATGGCCAGACAGTATAGCTAACGGGAGACTTGTTTCATAGAGAAAGAGTGGGTGGCTTCTGAAGTCAACACCTGAGGTCAATCATTGGCATCAACAAGTACACGCACTCACGCACTCACGCGCGTACACACACACACACACACACACCACACGCATGCACACAGTATACCCCCACCAAATAAATCAACAAGCCTAATTCTGAGTTAATGGTTCCCTGAATGTTGTGTTTGTCACAGAAGTGAGAGAGTCTCTTGATGTGTTCTCATCATGCCACGCCCATCAACCTGGAAGGGAGTAGATTAGTGTTACCAACGTACCCCATGCCATCCCTGCCAGGTTTCCTATGACAGTTACTCTGCCTGGTCTTCTAGTTGTTCCCTGTTGCCATTGTTAGTAATATTATAAAAATCGCAGTAACTGAGCCCTTCTCAGATGCCAGTTGGTATACTGATGTGTGTGTGCATCTGTATCTGTCTGTATGTGTGTATGTGCATGTGTACGTGTTTATGTGTGTATGTATATATGCGTGTGTGTGCATCTGTATCTGTCTGTATGTGTGTATGTGCATGTGTACGTGTTTATGTGTGTATGTATATATGCGTGTGTGTGCATCTGTATCTGTCTGTATGTGTGTATGTGCATGTGTACGTGTTTATGTGTGTATGTATATATGCGTGTGTATGCATCTTTGTCTGTGTGTGTGCATGTGTGTATGTGTGTGTATGTATGTATGTGTGTGATATTTGAGTGGGGTGTTCATATATGTGTATGGGTATGCATGAAAGTGTGGGCGCATGTATATGGAGGCCAGAGGTTGATTTTGGGTGTCTTCCCTTGGCCATTCTGCATTTTATTTCTTAAGACAGGGTCTCTTGCATTAACCCGGCTGACCAGTGAGCGCTAGGGATCAGTCGGTCTCTGACTCAGGTCTGTCCAGTACCGAGATTACGGAAATATTCCACCAGATGCAGGAGGATCTGAGCTAGGGTCCTCAGGCTTTGCTGTTCAGCCAGCGCTTTAGTCAGCGAGTCATCTCTCGAGCCCCTGAAGCTGTGACTATTAATTCAACCACATGGCCATTCCCTTTAGTCTATTCCAACCGTAGCTAAAGTCTGACTCAAAGTTTACAACACAAAATGAAAAAAATCTCAAATCAGTGTTTTAATATTTTTTTTTTTTTTTTTTTTTTTGGTTTTTCGAGACAGGGTTTCTCTGTGGTTTTGGAGCCTGTCCTGGAACTAGCTCTTGTAGACCAGGCTGGTCTGGAACTCACAGAGATCTGCCTGCCTCTGCCTCCCTGGGATTAAAGGCGTGTGCCACCACCGCCCAACTTTTTAAAATTGTTTTCAAGACAGGTTTGCATATGACCAGATGTTATGGAAATATCTAATGATGTTGAAGTTTTCAGATAAAAATCATTTATACCTGTTGCTAAGTATGTGTATAATCTATTACATATACATATACACATATATGGATTATTTGTATGAATCTATGCATATACATGTATACACACGAGCACAAGTATCCACATAGAAACACAATGTATAGCTTGGTCACTTATGTTTATATACATAGCTTTACTCCTGTATCTGTGGATGTAAATTACCTAAAGAGAGTCTAATTAGCACTTGGACCTGATGCAACTTGAGGATGCCATTTCAACTTGTGAAGGAGATGCCCGTTATGAAACAGATATCAACACAAACCGTTCAGAAGCTTTATATACTTACTGGGCATAAAAAGGAATCTTAATTTGATTTGCGAAACGACTGTCTCTGCGAAGTTCTAAGTAAATACAATCTTATTTAAAATGCACTGGGAGGAAAGACAAATGGCTAATTACCATATGAAAAATGCTCAAACTTATGACTATCAAAGAAATGTAAATTAAATGAGCGTTGAGGTTTTTTTGTCTATCAAACTGGCAAGCTTAAAACATTATTATACTCAGAGTTTGTGAGGATGAACATTTGTTGGGAGAATGCTTTGGCAATAGATATGTGTTTGTATATGTATTTAAAATGTTTATATCTATTGTCTAAGTAATTCTACTTCTAGAAGTTTTTCCTAAGGAAATCTTAAAATATTTATCATGCAACATTATGTAGAGGAGATACAAATTTACAGCTCCATAGTTGGGGAATTAGGGAAGTTATGGTAGATGCATAGGATATATTTATATCATTACACACCTCCAGAGAACCATCTAGATGTAGCCAGTAATAAGGCAAGACAAGTCTACCACATTGGTGTCACAGCATCATGAAGTAATGCTTCAGACATCAGCGGTCACGGTGAAGCAGCGCTTCTGTTAGCTTTGCCCTCTTTTGTGGTTCCAAACTTTCCCAAGAGTAAGCCTATTTGTAAGAAGCTCAAACACAATCATTTAAACTTGGGTTGAGATGGAAAAGAAGCCTAAATAAGCAGCAGCAGAAGTTTCCCTTTTGTTCCACATGCAAGAATTAGGAACAACATAGAGACAGAGGTTAGCTCTGCCTGGCCACGTGAAAGGAAAGAGGCAAATCTATGCCCAGACTGGAGGGAGTCCCATGGCAGAGCTTGGGCCCACCTGGGGGTATGAGGTAGTGGGGTTGGGCCTGCATTTCAAGCTGGGAGTGGAGCAAAGGACAGCCGTCAGCTACATCCTGTGTGCCTGTTCCGAAGCTAGTGATGGCATGTGCTTCTGCGCACGTGACTAGAAGCTGAGAAAACTCCAGTGAACCACACACGGTTTCAGTAGCTAACAAAGTTGTTTCTCACTGGCGGCGAGAGGAAGCAGAGGTGGCCACATCGTGGAGAGCATGATTGGGGTGTGGATCAAATTCTGTCCTAGCTTAAGGTCGGGAACAAGAAAGACCCCTCCAAAGGTGAGGCTGTATTTCTGAGCTGTAGCGCTTCCAGGAGTCAGGCTGAGGAGGGGAAAGAACCTTTTCTTACCAGTTGGGAATGATTTTAGCAGCAGGAAGTTGTGGCCTTGGCTACACATGCATTTCTTATCCATCCTGAGAACAAGAGCGCAGGAGGTTTGATTAGTGGTGCCAGCAAGGCGCTCTCCCTTGTCCTCTCCTCTGGGATGTTTGTTTGTTGGCCACTGTAGCTTCAGGTATCTCAAGCCCTGCCTCCCAGAAGCTGCTGAACATAACCTCCAATACATCTTGTGCTGGCTGGGTGGCATTCCCTCCCTCCACTCCCCTTGGCTCAGGGAGGTGGGGAAATTGAAACTGTGGTGAAAGGATATAAACAATCAAAACTGCCTTAGACCAGTCACCAACTATTGGCAGGACACAATGCTACTCAAGAAAACTGGGCTCAGTTCATAAGCAAGTGGTGGGGTGACTTCATGTAGGCAATGCCCAGGCAGCGTGAACTCTCAGCTAAAAGTCAAGGAATTTCTGCTTTGGAGCTATAAATAACATATCAATGCAAAATTCACTTTAAAACAAATACCTTGCTACCTTCAATATGCTACAGTAACAACCCCAAAACATGAGTTTAGTAGAAAACTGCACCAATACTAGATGGATGTGAATGAAAATCAATTAGAAACCTTAGGAATGGTAGATTCAGTCTTCAAAGCAAAAAGCAAACTTCAAATGAGACACAGAACTGAAGAGTTGAAGGGGTTCGGATGGAAGGCCAAAGCATTACCCGTGCCTAAGAAGGAAGTGGATATGCTGGTCTGCTTTGTTGTCACCGTGACAAAATACTTGGCATAGACAACTAGAAGGACAAGGGTTTGTTTCGCGTCATGGATCAGGGGATACAATATTCCTTGGCTTCGTTGACTCTGGGTCACTGATACCACAGAGCATTACAGTGGTGGGAACGTGTGACAGAGGGTGCTTGCTTCATGATGGACAGGAAGAACAGAGATAGGAGGATAAAGAGACCAGGTATAACCTCAGAGATTGGTACTAAGGAACCTACTTCTTCCAGCTAGGTCCTGCCTCCTAGTGTCTCGCACATCCCCAAATGGTGCTGCCAGCTGGGGGCCAAGAGTTTAACACTGGAAGCTATTGGTGACACTTCATAGTCAAGCCACAGCTAGGATATGGAAGTTGAAAAAAAATCATGTTATGTATACTTCATATTCCTGAGAGCAAGAATAAGGAGAGATAGGAAACATTTGAAAAAAAAATGATAGATGGCAGTTTTCCAGGATTAAATGTGGATGTGAATTTGGCCTGATAGGGCCATTGTGTCACGCAGAACAACAAGGCAGTCATTCCTTGAATATGTTTCAGAGAAATCACTGGATGGCAAGACTAAAGAAATAAAGGTGTCAGAGAGAAGCCTGGTTGCTAAAAGGGGTAATAGCAATTGCATGGACAGCTGATTGTTCACCATTGACAATGGATGCCGGGTGGTGATGGAGGATTGCCGCAGGAGTGCCGAGGAGAAATGGCAGAATGCAGCATTTCTACCCCAGCTTAGCTACTTTCCAGAGTCGGTGGGATGTCATGGTTTCCTTTCTGTTGCTATGACAAATACTGAAACTAAGAGCAACATTGGGTAGGAAAGGATTTATTTGACTTACACTCCCAGGTTACTGTCCGTAATTGAGGAAGTCAGGGCAGAAACTCAGGCAGGAAGAAACTATGGGAGAATGCTGCTTTCTGGCTTAACTCACAAAGTCATCCTTCGCCACGCAGCCCTGGACCACTTGACTAGGGACTGATGCCACCTTCCCAGTGCAGGGGGCCATCCTGCATCAACTAAAAATCAGGTCAATCCTCCACAGACACATGCATAGGCCAATCTGATCTGGGAAATCCCTCAACGGAGACTCCCTCCTCAGATTACTCCAGGCTATTCCCAGTTGACAATGAAGGCCAAGTAGGACAAAGTACAGCACGAAGAGAAAAGTGTACAAAACCAAGCCATGGGATAAAACCAGACTCGCTGAACATAACGGACAATGAGGACTACTGAGAACTCAAGAACAATGGCAATGGATTTTTGATCCTACTGCACGTACTGACTTTGTGGGAGCCTAGGCAGTTTGGATGCTCACCTTACTAGACCTGGATGGAGGTGGGTGGTCCTTGGACTTCCCACAGGGTAGGGAACCCGGATTACTCTTAGGGATGACGAGGGAGGGGGACTTGATGGGGGAGGGAGAGGGAAATGGGAGGCGGTGGCGGGGAGAAGGCAGAAATCTTTAATAAATAAATAAATTAATTAATAATAAAAAAAAAACCAAGCCATGTGTGATGGGTTGGGTAACCCAGCAGCGAAGTTCAAACCTATAAAAATAGAAAGCACAGGAGACAGTTTCTATGACTTTTAGAAATGCATTCACTCCTTTGACACAAACGAGAGTCACATAAGAAAAAAATGTTATATTGACCTTTGTCACAATTGAAAGGATTCACCCTCTAAAAGACACCATCAAATAAACGTCAAACCTCAGAGGAAAAGGGTATAAATATTTGCTATGCATGTGTATAGCAAAGGGCCTACATAAAGGGTTTGCATAGAATACCTATCACTCAACAAGGAAAGACAAACAACCTAATGGCAAATAGACAAGCTATCTGAATACTGAAAACATAAAGGTAAATAAAATGCCCAATAAATTCCTTAAAGGATGGCTAATATGATTACCCATCAGGGAAATGAAAGGGACAGTCACAAAAAGAAACTAGTATTTACCTGCTATCATTTGAAGAAGACAAAGATTTGTGAGGCAAATGTAGTCCTTCACTGATAAATACATCCTAGAAAGGCTCATGAGGGTAGCCTGCACTATGTAGTGAGAGCTTGTCTCAAAACAAACAACCTTTGTCAAAACATCAAAAATTGGCGTAGTTGTTTCTGAGCTCTTGTAAGGCATAAAACCAATACTTGTAGTGGTATATTATTTGTATTTTGATAAATAAATCCTGCCTGGAGACAAGAGGCAAAGTTAAAGTCACTAGAGGTCAGGCATTGGTGATACACACCTTTAATCCCAGGATTTGGGAGACAGAGTCTGATGGATCTCTGTGAGTTCAAGGCCACCCTGATCTACACAAGATCAATGCAGAAACAAATCCATGTGGTGCTGGTCTACTGGTGTAGGAAGTCCTTCTGTTCATGTGTTGCTTTCATTGGTTGAATAAAGAAACTGCCTTGGCCTTTTGATAGGGCAGAACTTAGGTATGCATGGAGAAGACAGAACTGAATGCTGGGAAGAAAAGCAGACAGGCAGATGCCATGGAGCTCCTGCCTGAGACGGACGCTGGATAGAATCTTGCCAGTAAGCCACAATCATGTGGCAATATACAGATTTAATAGAAATGGATTATATCAAGACATAAGAGTTAGCCAATAAGAAGTTAGAACTAATGGGCCAGGCAGTGTTTAAATGAATACAGTTTCTGTGTTATTATTTTGTGTGTAAGCTAGCCAGGTGGCTGGGACAAACAAAGGACCCGCTCTTCTTGTAACAGCCTACACCTTTAATCCCAGTCCTGGGGAGTCACACACCTTTAATCCCAGAACTAGAGGGAATATGAAATGGGAGGAGAGAGAGGTTTAGTCAGTTTAGTTTGTAGTCACCAGCCTTGGTAGAGGTGAGACATTTCTAGTGGCTTGGCTGTTTTATGTTTCTGATTTTTGAGTTGAACTCCAATTTCTGTCTCTAGGTTTTTATTATTTGCTACAAATACCACTTATAAAAAAACATTAGCTGGTTTTCTGTTTGTTTGTTTTAAAGTTAAACATGCACCAACTACTGTGGTTTAAAATGTCTTCCATAGGCTCATGTGTTCGAATTCTTGCTCCCCAGTGGGTGGTGCTGTTTTGGAAGGCTCTGGAACCTTTGGAGCATAGAGCTTAGTTGACTGACATAAGGTTGGTGGGTGAGAGGGGAGAGCCAACCTTTTCTAGCCAGAGGTTTCTGCTTCCTGGACAGCCATGTTGTGAGCAAGCTGCCTCACAGTCCCACTGCCAAGAACAGGAGTCACTCAGCCTCTGGTAACAACGCCATGCCTTCTCTGCCATGAGCCATGACCAGAAATGAATACTGCTTCTCTTAACTTGTTTCTCTTAAGTATATTATCCCAGTAATGAGATGAATACCTGAAACTCCCTTCCCACACGATCCAGCCATTCCATAGATATTTATCCTAAAGGACAATTCATGCCCACAAACACTTACAAAAACTTCATGATATCTTTAATCGGTGTAGCCAGGATACCCACCAACTGGTAAGCAGGTAAGAAATAAATGGTATATTGTTCAGCAATAGAAAGGAACAAGAAGAAATTTATATTTCAATACAACTAAATAAGCGACAACAGTTATTACTACCACTACTACTCCATGCTCTGAGAATGTCTTTGTTTATTGTGTGTTGCTATAACAAAATCCCAGATACTGGGTAGTTATAGAGAAACAAATTAGATTCTCATGTTTCTAGAAACAGGGAAATCCAAGATGGAGGGGTCACATCAGTGGAGGGACCAGCTTCTCAATGTGTCACGTGCTGAAAGACACCACATGATGGGTGGTGAGGTCAGGAGAGGATGCACAGCTGAGCAAGTGCTTGGAAGACAGGAAGTGCACAAAGGGGCCAGACTCTTGTATGACAGCTTCACTCTCACCGGACAACACTGACATTGATCTGTTAATAGTAGAGACCCTGGTCCCTGATCACCTCTTCAAGATCCCAGGCTACTGATGCTACTGTAGGGCAGAGTACAGTCAGCATGTGAACTCCAGGAGACACATTGATACCATAGCAGAGGATCTCACAGACCCAAGTGATCTCTGTGTAATACGAACAAACATTGGTTTCTCATGTAAGCAACTAGCATAAGTTCCAAATTATTAAGATGCCAAATACACAAAAATAAAGGCACTGACATAAAGATCTCCCATAGATCTGGAAAAATCCATACTTTCATAAACGAAACTTGTTCAAAATGAGGAATTGTTACAGCATTCTGTGTTTAAAAAGTTATTCTTCCAAGCTCTTTAAAAATATATCAGACAAAATGTTTTGTACATTTATAACATTCGAGAGATTATGAAAGAGAGCTAGAATCCTAAAATGCAGAATGATAATGTTCTCGAGACTGGAAATCATACGACAAAAAGTTTCTGATTGCAAGACTTCTCTTTTTCATGTATTCTTCAAGTAAAGGTTTACTGAACACCAGTGTCATTTTCAAATATATATGGCTTAGCCTCTTGGGTTAAATTCTGTTTATTGAGCCCAACTTAAGGCCTAGGAAACTGAATGACTTAGCTCTAACCCTACAGGAACTTTCTACTTCTCCAAGAACTCTGCTTTGCTATGACAGATGTCTACCACGTTGATGCAGAGGTGGGATGAATCTTGTCCCCCCTTTTTTGAGTCTTTGCTTGGCATACACTGAAGATGCATGTGGCCCAGCCTTCCTGATTCCCCCTTTCTCAAGCTGTTCCTCGGAGCCTCAATTCTTAAAGCATCCTTTTGTTTTAAGAGAACAGGGCAAGGGAAAACCAAGTGGCGTTCTATCATTCCCACACACGCATACTGTCTCATTCCTGAACATTTATGAGTAAATGCACCCTATCTCGTGGCTGAGCAATGGTTTGCCTTACAGCAGTTTGTAATAAAACATTGTCGTGAATCATGAGCGACCAGCCTGCAACCTGGGGGAAACAAAACAAAACAAATCAACCAACCCTTCCTTCCCAACACAGATGGTTAGAACCACGAGGAAACCAAGAGGCAAAAAAGTTTTTTTTTTTTTAATCATCACTAGTTCTGCCATTTCCTATATAATTTGGCAATAAACACACCCAAATTCCTTCATTTACAGATGTGATAGATTGTAACAGCAACTCTGAAACTCTATTACATAAATCATTTAAATAGAGATTCAGACATTCTGAAAATTTCCCATTAATTACCACAAAGTCAGGGACAGTGACGCCAGTGAGGTTCTGCCTATCTCATGCTCTGAAGACAGACACTTAAAAATGCGGCATCTGGCCCAGCGGAGCATCGTGGCTCATTGGTTATCCACAATCTTGTTGGAGCGGCCACAGGTTGAGAACTGAGCTGACAGATGATAATGGAACTTGAGGTTGCTGGGTGTGTGGTGACGATGTCTGAGTCACAGCGAGGTTTTGAACTGTCTGCCCGGATTCCAAGACGTCCGGGTCTAGCGCATCCTAGGCGCCTTCAGCGTGTCAAGTGTTGTCAAGAAGGAAGATGTGTGGGTCCTTGCCTGGAAGGTGTGGGGAGACACCCACCCCTTCCCCAGCTTATGAACTATCTTAAGACAGAATTCAGGAATTACAGATAGCAGAGCGTCTTCAATGACAAGGGACTGGCGAGCAATCTTTCTGCGGTGCGGCTCTTTCGTTTTCTGAGAATCAGCCGGGCCCTAACATCTCAGGCACCAACATTTCAGACACGAGACAGATTGCTTCCGGGTTGGCTGTCGGTTTATTCTCTAAGTCACAGAAGAGTGTCTCTCCTTCTCAACAGCTTCTGAGTTCTGTCAGGATGGAGGTTGCTGGCTGCTTCTAGGAACCTACACTTGTGTGTTTGAGTCTGCAGACTATACTCCCTGAGTGGCCCTGATTCTCGGGTACCAAGCACACATACTTGTGCAGGATAAGGCAAGACAGGATACTGAAAACCCCCATGAGTCTGGTAGCTAGCTTGCTCTTTCCTTCCTGCATTGTGACCAGCCAGCTACAACAGCAGTGTTCACCCAGGTATGGAGGCTGGGATTCCTTCTCTAACACTCTGACCCACTGACTTAGCTCTGTTTCCCATAGTCTATTTCCCTCCAAGGCAGATACTCCGGAATCATAGAGGCCCCACACTTGCTTCTGGTGTTTGACCAGAGGCCTTTCTTCATTGCACACTGCTTCCCAGTCTGGCTTGTTGAAATTCTACTCGTAGTCCAAGATTGATTTTAAATGTTAGTTGAACAATTGACTGAGGTGCACTCTCTTCCAGATTTTGTGACCTTGCCTTCCTGTGTCTCCGAGGCTTTCCCTCTTAGCTCCAGCATCAACCATGTATGGACTCTGCCACCCACTTTAGACCAGCCGTGGAAGCCTTGGAAACCCCTCCTTCCACAACATTACAAATCTCACCATCCCTGATCATTGTGTGTACATTCAGTCTCTCGGTTCTCAGGTTCATAGTCCCCTTGCTTCATGATTTCTGAATGTCACAATGACCTTCATGTGAACCCATTTATAGGTTATATGCTGGGTATTGGCAGACATTTTTTTTTGATAAGGAAGTTTATGTTCTTCAACTTAAGGAAAGTGCTTAAATGGTTTGATCAGTAACCCATGCACATGCTACCCTCTGACAGTTCTA
Source organism: Chionomys nivalis (assembly GCF_950005125.1). Classification (NCBI taxonomy): domain Eukaryota; kingdom Metazoa; phylum Chordata; class Mammalia; order Rodentia; family Cricetidae; genus Chionomys; species Chionomys nivalis. The sequence goes on from NC_080087.1 coordinate 13,462,892, forward strand.
TTATTGTTATGTTACAAAGGCTAATTTTATGTGACTGGGCTAAGCAATGTCCACATAGCTGGTAATATAAGCCATCATTGGCTTTGCTTCTCAGTGAGGGTGCTTCCAGCAAAATTTGGTATTTGGGTTAGTTCAAGAAGAGCCAGCAGGCATCTGGCTATCTGTCTAAAGCCAGAATAGAGCAAAGAGGTTGAAGAAGGTCTAATTACTTATTTCTTCTTGAGATGGAGCACCCATCTTCTTTCCCTGGACTGGAAGACAGGTTACTAGGTCCTAGGTTCTCAGGATATTAGATTCAGTCTGAATCACATCACTGGCCTTCCTGTGTCTTCAGCTTGCAGGTGGCACATTATGGCTTTGCAGGCTTTTGAATAGTCTCAAGAGCTTATTTTCTTCCTAAACTTCTCCTCATATACATAAATTATAAATGTTTTATATATATATATGTCTATAACCTTAACTGAAGCTGTCTGGAGACCATGGTTTAGACAAATACTACCATCCTTTGTTCATTCTCGTCTTCAAATTTTTTTCTCACTTCTTTCTTTTCTCTGTTTTTCTTTATTTCCTTGGAGATTTCATGTTCTTAAGTGTCAACTTGTTTTCATTTCTACATTCATTATTTTATTGAGTAATTGATTTTTATTGTGGTAACATAAAACTCACCATTTTAGCCCTTTTCACGGAGTAAGCTCAGTGGCACCAACCATGTTGTATAGTTACCATCACTCTCTGTTTCTAGAACCTTCCAGAATCCCAAATAGGAACTCTCTTTATCCAGTGAGCAATGATTTCCTGCTGGATCTGTTTTGGTCTTTGTCCGTGTGGATTTCCTTACTTTAGGCCCCTCATAGTGGGAACAACGGTTCAACACTTACCTATTTACTGCATGTATGTGCCCACATATGCATGTTTGTGTCATGACGTAGATGTGGAAGTCAGAGGTCAGCTTGTTGAAGCCTGCTTTCTTCTTCCCCTGCGTGTGTTCTGGGGATCTAACTCAGGTCATCAAGAGCCTTTCCTTGCTGAGCCATCTTACCCACCCTCATTCTTCTTAGGGCTGAATAATATTCTGCTGTCTATACACATACCACGTTTGTATACCTGCTCTTTGCCAGTGGACATTTGGGCTGTTCCTATCTGTTGACTATTATGGCCAAAGTGCTATGAACACTGGTGTCTGAGTATCTGTTGAATCCTTGTTTGCAGACCTTTGGGGGTAGATGCCAGGAACCGAATTTCCAGTTTCCGCGGTAGCTGTGTTTTAAGGCTGTATGGGACTGTGGTGCATACAGCAGCTGCACTGGCTTATATTCCCACTGTCAACTGATGGAAGATGGTCATTGGTTAAATAATAAAGAAACTGCTTGGCCCTCATAGGTTAGAACATAGGTGGGTGGAGTAAACAGAACAGAATGCTGGGAGGAAGAGGAAGTGAGCTTAGACGCCATGTTCCCCTCTCCCGGGCAGACGCGGTGCTGCTCTCCTCTCCAGAGCAGATGCGATGAAGCTCCGGCCCAGGATGGACGTAGGCTAGAATCTTCCCAGTAAGCGCACCTTGGGGTGCTACACACATGAATAGAAATGGGCCAAGCAGTGTTTAAAAGAATACAGTTTGTGTGTTGTTATTTCAGGGCATAAGCTAGCCAGGCGACCAGGAGCTGGGGCGGCAGGAACACAGCCCGCAGCTCCCACTACAGTCAACACATGAGAGCTCTTTTCTCCACATCTTTAGCAACGCATCTTTTTGTTAGAAGCTAATCTAAAGTGTGCGAAGTGACAGCTTGTGGCTTTGCCTTGTGTCTCCCTACTGTCCGAGCCTCCTTCCACGTGGTTCGCGGTCATTTGTTTATCTTCTTTGGAGATATTTCTGCTCCCGCCCTTCACCCACTCTTGAACTGAGTTGTTGTTTACCCTGCTGTTTGTTGGCTGACAACAGATTGTAAGTAAAATACAGAGCAATGAAGTAGAATGTCGAACCTCTTCCACTAAGGGATGCTGATCAGCGGATGCGTAGCTTACAAGTCTCTCTTCTTCTGTAGGTTGCCTCTTCCTGCACTGATAGTGTCCATTGATGCATAAAAATTCAAAATCTTATAACTAATGCTTTTTTTGTTTGTTAGTGTTTTAAATGTCATATCTGACAAATCATGGCCCTACCCATAAGCTATATTGAAGGGATGTTCTCCTTTGTTGTTTCTAAGGGTTCATAAAGTTCTGAAGCTTAGGTCTTCGATCCCTTTGAATGGGCTTTACTTATCATGCTAGGTAAGGGTCCGTTTCCTTTTGCTGCACGTGGATATTCAATTTTCCCAGCACCATGTATTAAAAAAAAATCACCCCTCCCCCACCCCCTTATTGGACATCTTTGTTAAAAACCAGCTGGCCTTTATATTGAAGACTTATTTCTGGACTTTCTCTTCTGTTTCTTTGTTCTATATTTGCTCTGTGAGCTTCTCTCGCTCTTCTTCCCCTTTCTCCTTCTATAGATATACTTTATTTTAAACTTCGGTCTACGATTTTTTTATACAGACCTACTTGGGAACATTATGCGTGACCCAGCGTGGTTTGGGTTGTTTGCCCTTTGTTTGTTTGAGACACTATATTCTCCAGGCTTCCCATTGTTCTGAAAGACTTCCCCACTTCTGGGTCTGCATACAAGGTGGTAATTACAGGAAAGCCAGGGAGGTGTGGCAGAGGCCCAAACAGGCCACAATCTGGATAGAGCCCCACACAGCAAAAGCACATGATCCCCTCTGGGGACTCGTCAGGATTAACACTTCTCTCATGAACCCCAGGATCTCTCACGGAGCCGTGTGGCGAAATTTTAACTGTAGAGAAGTATGGGTTCCATATACAGAGAATCCAGTTGACTCACTGCTCCGGGGAGGTCCGGGGCTATTGCCTGCCTGATGCTAACTTACACTGAGGTGGGAAAAAATAGCACAGGTTGTAATATCTTAGTCCTTAGAGCAAGGAGGAGACTAGGACCTAAGGGTAAGTGATTGAGGTTTGTCATCAAAACCTCCATCCCAGTAGAGTTCAGGGTGTGGCCTACTAATACCATGTTAACTACCTAGACTTCTTTCCAGCCAATGACTGTCCCAGAGTCATGGGGAGAAAGAGTCATTCTGTCTCTGCAGTGAGGTTTGCAGCTGTACCCTACCCCAGCTCAGGAGTTCCCCAGACCCCAAGCAGCCTCTTTCTGTGTCCTGTTTTGCAAACATTGTTTTTGTTTGGTTCCTCCTATTTTTAGTTGCTTTGATGATGGTTTTGGGAGACAAGGCCAGAAGCCCTCGTTCACTTGCTATTTGGCAAAATCTCAGAGTCTGAAATAGTGGGAAAGCTGAAAATAAGCAAGACTCTACAGATACCTCACAAGGCTCAGAAAGTCTGCAGCCAAACGAATCCAGGGGCAGGAGGAGCCTGAGCAGCTCCAGAAGGAGGATGAGGCCCTGCAGCCAGAGTGCTCAGATCAGTGGCCTGACTAGTATTCCATAGTGAAGCTCCAGGCTGAGAAGCCTGACCCGGGCAGCTAGAACGATCACAAAGGGAACTCTCTACTGCAGAAGTCAGAGACCAAAATACACAGGGACAGCACTCGCAGTGGGAAAATACTGGGAGAAGAAACTTCTGGAAATACATTATTCAGATGCCCAGGGACATTGCATCCAAAGTCTAAGAATAGGTTTCTGTTTTTTCTTTAAAGAGTCAAAGAGGTCATTCAGTCAAGAAAAAATGTCTCTTGGGAGTGAAAACCACAACAGGCAGTAACTTCAAAAGGGAGAAATTAAGGGGCTTTAGGGATGGCTCAGCAGTTAAGTGTGATTGATGCTCTTGAAAAGGACTTGAGTTCAGTTCCCAGCACGAACAACAGGAGGCTCACAACCACCTGCAACCTGGCTCCAGGGTGTCCAGCGCCCTCTTCTGGCCTCTCAGGATACTGTGGCTTATATGCACGTGCACACAGATACTCACAAACACACATAATTAAAAAGCAAGATAAATCTTAAAGATGAAGAGATTGCACAGTTAACTTTGTCTATTATGAAGCACTGAGATGCCATATTTGCACATGGAATCGGTACAGCATCCCTGAAAGGCATTTTAAAAGGCATATTAATGAGTATATAACAGGAGGAGTCTTTTCATCACACCTCGGAATTTTGATATTCCGCAGGACTTCACAATAGTTTAAATTAGATTCACTGTAATGATAGTAAGACATACTTATGCTGTATGTTCCATCCTATGGTTTTTTTTTTTTTTTTTTTTTTTTTTTTGGTTTTTCGAGACAGGGTTTCTCTGTGGTTTTGGAGCCTGTCCTGGAACTAGCTCTTGTAGACCAGGCTGGTCTCGAACTCACAGAGATCCGCCTGCCTCTGCCTCCCGAGTGCTGGGATTAAAGGCGTGCGCCACCACCACCCGGCCATCCTATGGTTTTATTTCCCTGCTTTTTGTGGACTGGATTGAGTTTCTTCTGTGACATTAATCATTTTGTGTTCCACTTTTATTCTCCTTGGTGTTTGCTCTTCACTTACTCATTCATCCTTACTGTAAGCCAATCAGTTTCTACAATCTTCTGTTCTAAGAGACTTTTCATGAAATATTATTTAGAATTTATTTTTTTTGTGGTCAATATACCCTCTTTTTATTTTTCTTTTCAAAAATCGAGACAATAATAAAATTTGATTCCTTTCTCTCCATACCCTTTGAAGTTTTCCTTGGCCTTATTTTAATACTTGAAATTTTTATCCACAGATGTTTTCAGTATGGACCTTTTAGCAGCAGACCCTGAGGTATCACTCTCTAGGAACACTGGTATCACACCTCTACATTTGAATGGCAGTTCAGCTAAACATAACATAGGTTCGAAGCTCTCTTCATCATATTCCTGGGTTCACCATTGCTGCCGAGACATATACTGTCAAATTCTAGTCCCTCTATGGGCAATCTTCTCTCCAGTGTCTCAAGAGAATAGAGTAGATTCACAGTCATCAGAGAATTATTTATCTTAGCGTCTACTTTTCTTGAGTTATTATCCATGGAGGAATATGTAGTCTTTAAAATTCATCATTTCGTACTGATTTCTCTCTGTTATCACAGGTCTCTGCTCTTAGTCAAGATCTGAGGGGCCTATTTGAATACCAAACTCTGAATGGTGGGTAAAAGTCAGTGAATTTAGGCAAGAAATAAAATCTAATCTGAAGGAGACAGACCTCTGAGGTTGGGATCCCAGCGGCTGACTGGAGGAGTCTGTAGGAGGTTATTGGAGATAATGGACCCCTAATGTTGGGATCCCAGTGGGCAGCTGGAGAGGTCTGTAGGAGATTGTTTAGAGAGTACTCTTTCTTACAGTCTCCTAGAACTCACTGTGTAGAGGCCCAGTCTCATATACAACTTACTAGATGCTTAACCTTGTTCTGTAGATTTTCCACACATCAGATCATCAAATCCTTACTGCCTCATGGCTAGGTATCACTTCCTAGTCACATGTGGAAAAATTGAAGGCTGGTGTGGACAAGTGTTTTACCCAAACGCATACAATAATACATGCGCCTGCATGTATATGTGAATTTTCTTAAACATTTTAGTAGTATACATATTTTCATTTGTTTTGTGTTTTAAAATTTTATAAATTATTTATTATGGTTATTTTTAAAAAATTTAGTTTTAGTTTATGTGTATGAGTGTTTTATCTTCATGGATATATGTATATGTGGTGGTTTCAATAAGAATGGTCCCCAGAGAACCATATATTTGTATTATTAGTCACCGGGAAGTGGCATTATTTAAAAGGATTAGAAGGATTAAGAGGTGTGGCTTTGCTGGAAGAAGGGTGTTACTGGGGGGTGAGCTTTGAAGTATCAAAATCCCACGCGAAACCTGGGGTCTCTTTCTCTGCCTATGGATAAAGATGTAAAATTCTCAGCTACTTCTCCTGGACCATGACTGTCTGTGTGCCCCCGTGCTCTTCACCATAATGGTAATGAACTAATCTCTGAAACTATAATCAAGCCCCAATTATGTGCTTGTAGTGGGAGCTGTGGGCTGTGTTCCTGCTGCCCCAGCTCCTGGTTGCCTGGCTAGCTTATGCACCTAAATAACAACACACAAACTGTATTCTTTTAAACACTGCTTGGCCCATTATATCTAGCCTCTTCTCGGCTAACTCTCGCACCTGGACTAGCCCATTTCCAATAATGTGTGTAGCACCCCAAGGTGCGCTTACCGGGAAAATTCTAGCCTATGTCCATCCTGGGTCGGAACTTCATCGCATCTGCCCCAGAGAGGAAAGCTATCGAGTCTGAGCTCACTTCCTCTTCCTCCCAGCATTCTGTTCTGCTTACTCCACCCACCTATGTTCTAAGCTATGAGGGCCAAGCAGTTTCTTTATTTTTTAACCAATGACCTTCCTCCATCATATGCTTTTCTTTATAAGAATTGCCTTGATATGGTGTCTCTCCACAGCAACGGAACAGTGACTCAGACAGCATACTGCCTGTGTACAGCGCCCCCAGGGGCCAGAGGATGGTATCAGGTCTCCCAGACTGGCGTTGCAGTTGGTTGTGAGCTGCCATGTGGGAATTGGCCATCTCGTTTTTGCTGCAGAATCAGACCTCGTGTGTAGTCGCCATGCCTTGTTAGTTCCCCTCGATCTGGAAGGGTCCCTCGTCGTTTCCCCTTTGTCTCTCCTGGCTGCAGTAGGTTTCTCTTTCTACTGTAGCAACTTAGCGTGAAATTGACAGCCTTAGCAAGTCAAATTTATGGCCTTCCAGATTGTCAGAAATCTCCAAGGTGAAACAAGGTTGAGTTCCTTTGGCAGGCTTCCTTCTGAGGGAGAATCTTTCCAGGTGCCATTGATGTTCCTTGATGCATGTCCCTTTCCCTACCATCAAAGCCAGTGTGGCTGGTTGAGTCCTTCTCATGCCAGCACATCCTCAAATACCCTTTCATCTTCCTAGTGATGTCATGGGGTAACCTGGGTAATTTCTAACTCTAAGGGCCTTTCTGTTACATACCTTTATATACATGTAACCTGGCCACAAGTTCCAGGTATTAGGGGGCCTTATATACCCTCTTAGTACTACTTTTACATATACAGGAATTTATTTATATATTTTGTTGTGTGGAGCGGTGGGCCGTGTCCCGCCACCTGGCTAGCTTTACACCCAAAATAATTACACAGAAACTGTATTCTTTTGAACACTGCCTGGCCCATTAGTTCCAGCCTCTTATTGGCTAGCTCTTACATATTGATCTAACCCATTTCTAATATTCTGTGTAGCACCACGAGGTGGCTTACCAGGAAAGATCTTAACCTGTGTCTGTCTGGAGTGGGAGAATCATGGCGACTGCCTGACTTGGCTTCTTTCTCCCAGCATTCTGTTCTGTCTACTCCGCCTACCTAATTTTCTGTCCTATTAAAGGACCAAGGCAGTTTCTTTATTTAATTAATGAAATCAACACAAAACAGAAGACTCCCACATCAATATTTGATGTGTTTGGGTGCTTTATTTGCATGTGTTTTTGTGTACTATGTGCATGCCTGGTTACACACATCTGTGAACCACCATGTGAGTGCTGGGAGTTGAACCCAGGTCCTCTGGAAGAGCAGGCAGTGTTCTCACCCTCTGAGCCATCCCTCCAGCCCATACTTTGAAATTTTTAAGGTACATATGCCAATTATTTTGTATAATATTTCTTATATGTCCTTGTCTCCTGTCTCTATGGGATAAATTCTGGTTATAAGGTTTTAATAGGGTGCTCTCCGAGTGTACTCTTCTCCAAACTGTCTCTCAGGAGTGTGGTACTGTCTCTTTGCTGCTGCTGATGTCACGGTGTCTGTTTTTAGCCCCCAATGGGTGCTTGAAATCAGTCTCCACTGTGCTGGCCTATTCTGTTTTTTTTTCCCCTTAAACACATGTTCATTTTCTCTTCACTGTATCAAATACCTAAAAGCGTCTACTTAAGGCAGGAAAGATTTATTTTGGTTCATGGTTTTAGGAGGTTCAGTCCATAATGGAGAGGTAGGCATGGCAGAGTTTATGGAATGTTATAGCTGGGGCAGTGGAAGTGTGAGGCTGCCTGCTTACATCTTGGTGGATCAGAAAATGAACTTGAACTGGTCAGGCAGGAACTGGGGTCAGGCTATAACCCAGAAGACCTAATCCAGGGACCAGCGTTCTTCAACCTCCCCAGATAGTGCCACCAAGTGGGGAGAAAGCCTATGGGGCTTTCACATCCAAATCATAACAGCATACATACCTATGTCAAGGTGGAATTTGTAAGTCAGGAATAGGAAAAGGCAAAACAAAATAGTTAATAATAAAAAGGAATAATTATGTCATTATAGTAAAAGTTATTTTTAAACATTATGAATTTTTTATTTGCAGAACTTTCCGTTCAATGTTTTCAGGCCATTGTGGACTGGGTCACTGAAACTGGGAAGAGAGAATCCGGGTAAGGGTAACTCCTGAATTAACCTTGATTTCCTGCCTAGGGCATTGTCCTGCCCTTTTCTGCTCTGTGAGGTCACTGTGTTTCACTTTATAATGGATGGACATCTTCTGGGGGTCCTTGGAGGCCACGAGACAATCCTGTTTCTTATCCTATTGTCGTCTGCCAGTTTTCGCACATGTCCCTGCTTTATTGCTTGAAATAATTGTGACTGCAGTATGCTAAACAGTTACATTTTTATTTAATCTTTAGAATCAGGAGACCTGTGGGGATAAAGTCCTTACAGTGTGAGTGGGGAAACAGGCTCCATGACCAATCAGTGTACTGAGTACAGAGGAGCCACAGCGGGAACGAGTCCTGGGAAGCTTGTATTGATCCCTATGGGCAAAAGATGATTGGCAAGACATACGCTGACCATTCCTGGAAGAAAATAAATTGTTAAGATCAGTGGACCTCTGTGTTGAATGCCGTATTGAGTTTGATTCATTTGCATCATGGGAAAAGAGACCTTTGGGTGACAAACTCCAGGGACAGAACAACAGAAAGATGTCATACTCAAAATCACCAACTCTGAAGAGCATACTTCTAGAAAGGCAGGTGGTGTATCAGTCAAATTCTACCTCTGAGGTTTTTCACGGCTGCCTTCAGGGTCTCCAGGTTATGGAATAATCTTTCTATACACTGTGACGATGTGTCTTTGCTGGATAAAGTCCTACAGCCAGTGGTTACCTGCCTACTGAGGCGTGGCCTCTTATATATATAAACCGTTGCAGAGCATGTGTCCTCTCTCTCTTCCCGGTTGCTGTTCTCCCTTCAAGCAGAGGATTCTAATCTGTGAGTCTACCCCTAAACAAACAGCCACCTATTTCTCAATTCTGAGCTAGTGTGGGATTTCTTTTAAGCGTCCTTCCACATGTCTTTGCCAAGGTGCCTTCTGATTGGTTCAATAAAAGAGCTGACTGACTGGTAGGAGGTATAAGTGGGGGAGCCAGAGATAGAGAATGCTGGGAGGAAGGACAGAGTTTTGGAAATTGAGAGAGACACAGAGAGAAGCAAGATGAACATGCCTGTGTTAAAAGAAGGTACCACCACATGGCAGAGGGTAGATAAGAAATATGGGTTAATTTCGAGTGTAAGAGTTAGCTAGTAACAAGCCTGAGTTATCAACCGAGCATTTATAATTAATGATAAGTCTTCAAGAGGTTATTTGGACCTGGCTCATGTGACAGAAAAGTCCGTTTACATCTCCAGGCAGGCCTAGCTAGGGGGCAGCCATGCCGCCAGAAGGCAGCCCTTTTGCTGATTTTTCTAAGGAAGCCTCTGAAAGGGTTTCAGAGTAAGATCAGATTTCCTGCCATGGCTGGCTACGTCCCCATGGCCCCAGTGGATTTGCACAGAGCTCCAGCGTTCCTTCCCAAGGGAATTCTTAACCTCTCCCGCCCAATCAAAGAGACCAAGTTTGCAAACCAGTCACATGAACTCTGTCTTGGTCCAATATCCCATGACCCAGAAAGGTGGGCTTTGACCAGCTTTGTGTAGAGACATTTCCAAAGTAAAGTCACTCCCTAAAGGAGAAGGGACAAGGGGGACTAAAGATGTCATCCCTGGCCCTGAACGCCCTCCCATCCTTTTAAGGAAAAGATGTTTAACTTGAGTTTTATTTTTTTTTTTCTTCTGGTTTTGTTTTCTGACTTTGACCTTAAAAAACAACTCTTGGCCACAGTCAGCGCTAATTAAAAGCAGGTGAACTGCGATGGTGCCTGGGGAGTTTGACTGCGTGGGACGTGGGTTTTCTGTTCCGCACAGAAGACTGGGAGTTAGGAATGCAAGGTCCCCTCTTCATCACGTCTGTGTAGCGAATTAAGCTCTCTTGCTGTTCTTTTGCTTTTTCACCAGGCCGTAGTATTTTATCCTTTGTAGGGATGCAGAAAGTCAGGACTAATACATTCATGATGTTCTTAGCATAGGCAGGCAAAAGGGCACTGTCCGAATTCAGCAGCAGAGGTGTGTGTGGGATAGATGGTTTGTGTGGCATGCTGCAGGCACCCTGACCCGGCTCACTTCCGACTCTGCGTGTTGGTGATCCCCAGTCTCCATATTACACAGGTTCAAGTTGACTGGGCAAGTCTGTAAACTTGTTAAAAATAAACACGACGGAATAAACATGTTTTTTTCTGCAAGTCTTTCTCTAAGAGGAAATGTCTGTTCCCAGAGGTAGTGAGGAAGCTAAGGCTAAAAGGCTAAAGCTCTCAGAATCCTGCCAGCCAGAAATGGGGCCTTCAAGGATGGCGTGAGTATATCTTTCTTGGATGTACTCAGAGTGCCCCAGAAGCGTGGGACCTTGTGTTTTCCATAGTAGAAGGAGCATAGCTTTCTCCTAGGACTCCAGCTTCCCATTCTGACTCCTTCCCTGGGTTACTTCCTGAGCGTGATATATATTTAATGAGTGTTTGATGCGTGACTATCAAAGTGATCACGATTCCTTCACGGGATGCTTCTGACTGGTTGAGCTTCGTGCCTTGTTTTCTTGTACACTCTGTTCTTATTTTCTTCTTGGAAACTGAGTGAGGTGATTTGTCTTGCCCAGTGTATGGGGTCGGTTTCTCATCCATCTCCTGTCTTCAGTTTTTTTCTCCCACTGGAAATGGCCATGAAATGACAGGATTTTGCCACTTTTCCTGGCCTTGAATGGTATGGTTGGGGATCATCGTTGCGTGCTGTTTGGGGATGTGAGTTTTGCATAACTGGCTCTTTTTCAGTAATTTAAAATGGTGGCATTTAGAGCTTGCTGCCCTTGGGCAGGCCGGTGACATGAAGGTATGGGAGGGAGCTGGGCTCAGGGAACAGCTGGGGCAGGAAACAAGATGAGAGGCCTTTGTTCCAGACAGGTGTAGAGGATGGCTTTGCCTCCAAGGACACTGGGAATCCCAGCTACAGTTTCTTGGATTCTGTGTGTCTTCCGCAAATTCTTGTCCCCTTCCCTGATGCCTACTTCAGCGCAGAGTACTCTTGATGGCACTTGTTCCATAGTGTATGGTCTCGACCTAAAGTGTAGACAAATTCTCATCTTAGCCCATTAAGAAAACAACAGTCTGCCCTATAGGAGCACGAGGGCACTGGCTTGGATCGGAGGAGAGCCAGCATCGACTTTCAAGTACCCTTTCCCTTTGCCGAGCCTCTTCAGTGCTCTCTCTCTCCCTGTGTCTGATTAGGTGGCTTGGTCTTGAACAGAACACGATGCTGCTAATAAAAGTTCCACAGATGCTGTCGAGAGTCAGTGGAGAGCTTCCAAATCCTTTCGCGCTGTGTCCTGGTCAAGCTGCCCACTTCTCTGAGTGCTTAAAAAAGTGGTTTCTGCATATTGGCAACTAAGTACATTTTTTAATTAGAGATTTCAGGATGTATCAATACACATCTCCCCCTCTCTGTAACGGGGTGCTGCTTTGCTTTCTTCTATAAAAATCTTTGATGTCTTCTCTATTTTATTTTAAATTCTACTTAATTCTCTAAAAGCTCATAGCTGTGTGCCATGCCTGAATCTTGCATAACATTTTTGAATTAGTCCATTTGTCCTTGTATTCCAACACATTTTATATATTTTGAGGCTACTTTATTAAATAAATGTACATTTTAGACGATAATGTCTTCCAGATGCCTTCTCTTTTGTCACAGAGCACCTAACATCTCCCCCACGTCAATGTTTGTTTTGTTTCCTAACATGTACCAAGGACAGCCTTTATTTGGTTTTCATTTTGGGGGTTTATCTTGTCTTGATTCCTTTATTGATAGTATTTATGTAGCCATATATTTTAAGCATATTCATTACAAAAGCGTATGACTAGGTTTTGATTTTTAAAAAGCAATTTGAGGAGCCGAAGGGATTGTTCAGAGGTGGGAGTGCTTTTCTCTGAGAACAAGTGGACCCGAATACAAATTCCCAGCTCCCACATAGAAACCGGGCATGGCTGCGTGGGTCTGAAATCACAGAATGAGGAGATGTGGATCCTGGGAGCTTGCTGGCCATCCTCACTGGAATAGTGAGCTCCCGATTTACTGAGAGAGCTTTGCTCAAACAAACAAACAAACAAACAAACGGTGTAGAGCAATAGAAGACTCCCAATGGCTTGTGCATGTGTGCACAGAAGTGTGCATACTGCTGCACATTCAGGCACACATGCCTGTAATTCCTACTATATATACCTGGAGAGCAAATTTGAGTTTGTTTTTAACCTGGAAAACATGTATCTACTGACTATTGTACTTGCCCTCTCTCTTGGTTATGTCGTGTCTGTCTTTGCTTCAGATTTCCCATTTCCCACTTCGCAGGTTAATTTAGTTCAGTTTCTTCTTCCCCCCACCTCAGTGTCATGGGAAGTCGTGTACCCCGTTCCTGCTCTTGTACTGGTTACTGCTAACATGTATCTCCTATTTCATAGTACTAGTAAGCATTAGTCATGCCCGCTTCCTGACTCGTGATGGCCACTGACTAACCTCTACTACCCCTCTGTTGTGTTAGAATATTTATGTTCAATTATCCCCCTTTTTCATGTATATGTGTTTTGTTTAAATGTTTGCATGTGCAAGGGCACATATGTATGAGTGAAAATGCACGTGTGTGAGGTCACATGGGGACCCAAGGTTGTGGTCAGGGAATATCCTCCATTGCTCTTCCATCTTACCCACTGAGGCAGGACCTCTCAGTCAAGCCCAGATTTGGCTTTGTCTTTTCTTGCCAGCTGGTTTGTCCTGGCAATTCCTTGGCCTCTGTTTCTGAGGCTCAGATTACAGGTGGACAACATCCCCTCAGTCTTTATACACATGTTGGGCATCTATACTGTGGTCCTCAGGCCTGGCACACACTTTAACTAACTACTAAGTCATCTTCCCAGCTTTTGTGTCAAGTATTTTAGATGGACTTGCTTTTGTCCCTGTAGGCAACTACAGTCACCACCATACAGAGCCAGCCTTTTCCATGAACATCCATGTACTTAGCACCATCTTTTCTAACCTTTCTTGTAGCTCATTATTTCCTCCTTTCTTTTTAAGTTTATTTTTCCAGCAGTTTTATGATTGAAGTGCTTTTAAAAATATTTATTTTTATTTTGTGTGTGGTTTTCCTGTAAGTATGTATGCATGTGTAGTCATCTTTGTGTGGTGTCTGTGGGGTCAGAAGAGGACTTCAGATCTCCCAGAACTGGGTTACAGATAGTTGTGAGTCACCATGTGGGAGCTAGGAGCTGAACCAGGTCCTCTGAAAGAGCAACAAGCTCTCTTAACTGTGGAGCCATCTCTCCAGGTCCTAATGCTTCTTTTTAAAAATGACAAGGTCCAGGGCTGAAGGGATGTGTCAGCTGCTAAAGACTAGGCTCACAATCGAAAATAAAATGACAAGGTCCAAGGGATGATTCATCAGGCAAAGGAACTTGCTGTGCAATCCAGACAACCTGAGTCTGAACCTCAGGACCCACATACACAAAGGTTGAAGAAGTGAGCAGACTGTACAAGTTACCCACTTATAAAGTTGTTCTCTGACCTCTGGGTACATGGTCCCTCCCATGTCTTGAATAAAAAATTGAAGACAAACACATCCATGTTGTATTTATGTGATGACATAGTAGACGGACACTAGCAGAATTTCTTCCAATGTTCATCATTTTCTTGTTGAAATAATACTTCAGTTGTATTGTTCTCAAGGTATTAGTTCTTCAGTTTAATTGTGTATGTGTGTGTATATATATGCTTAATTGTGTTTGTGCATGTGTGTATATATGTTTGTGTTTGTGCATGTGTTGTGTATATATGTTTAATTGTGTTTGTATATGTGTGTATATATAAGTTTAATTGTGTTTGTGCATTAGTGTATATATATATGTGTGTGTGTGTGCATGTGTGTGTAGATAGTTTTAAAATGCCTTTTATTTCTCATAGTTTCTTTTCATATCTTGCTGTCTTCTCTTTAGTGGCTGTCTAACTTGCTTTCAGGATCACTATGCTGGCATGGTGCATAGTGTCCTTTCCTACTGTAGCTTAGAATGATCACCTTTAGGATGGCAGAGATGGCTCAGCAGCTCACTGCTCTTACAGAGAACCTAGGTTTGGTTGCCAGGATCCAAATGGTGGGTTATAGACCCCTCTAACTCTAGTTCAGGAGATCTGATGGTGTCTTCTAACCCGTGGGCACCAGCCATGCCTGTGGTGTTCAGACATTGTCCTGGCTAGTTTTATGTCAACTCGACACAAGCTAGAGTCCTTTGCACAGATGCCTTCTTGAGATCTGCTTGTAGGAAAGTCTGTAGTGTATTTTCTTGGTCGACGATAGGGTTGGGAGGTCCTATCCCTTGCGGGTGGTACAGCCTGTGGGCGGATGGTCCCGGACAGTATATGAATGCAGACTAAGTAAGTCACAAAGGAGAATTCAGTACAAAGTACTCTCTTACTGCATCTGCTGTAACTCCTGTCATGAATTCCTGTCCTGGTCCTGCTCCAGGATGGTGGTAGATTTATAAGCTGTGGAGTGGAATAAACCCTTTGTTCCCAAAATGGTCGTGGTCTTTTGTCACAGCCCTGGGAACCTGACTGAGACAGACATGCCTGCAGACAAAACCATCCTCCACATAAAAATAAGTTAGATTATGTATGAGTTGTGAGTCAATCTCTAGTAGAGTTGTTTGTGAAATGAGCTTGTGACTTGAGTCTGGAGTGCCAAATCTCCTCCTCTATGGCCGAGTCTTGAGTTTGCCTCGGTAAGCTGCTTAAAGGTTTTGTGCTTTGGAAAACATTCTTGAGTTGTCGAGAAGTTTGGGGATTGTTCTGGATATTTTTATAGCAACCTGACACAGGCTAGAGTCATCTGAGAGGAGGGAACCTCGAATGAGAAAATGTCTCCTTCAGATCCAGCTGTAGACAAGTGTAGTGGGGAGCTGCGGGCTGTGTTCCTGCTGCCTCAGCTCCTGGTTGCCTGGCTAGCTTATGCCCTGAAATAACAACACACAAACTGTATTCTTTTAAACACTGCTTGGCCCATTAGCTCTAGCCCTTACTGGCTAATTCTCATATCCCGATCAACCCATCTCTAATAATCTGTGTAACACCAGTCTTACCAGGAAAGATTCAGCATGTCTGACCTGGCGACTTGCTTCATCGTGTCTGCTTGAGAGGAGCTGCCCTGCATCTAAGCTCACTTCCTCTTCCTCCCAGCATTCTGTCCTGTTTACTCCACCCACCTAAAGGCTGGCCAATCAAATGGGCCAAGGCAGTTTCTTTATTAGCCAATGACCTTCCTCCATCATTTCCCCTTTTTCTGTTTAAACAAAAAAAAAAGGAAGGCTTTAACTTTAACAGCAAAATTACATATAACAAAACAGTTATCAAGCAAGAATTACAGTTACAATATTTACATCTATTTTATCTTTTATCATAACAAAGGAAAACTATAACTATCTATATATTCTTAAACTCCAAAGACTCCAGAAGGATATAATATTACCTAAGTAAATGAGAAGTAAGCAACTTACAAAACTCTAGAAATCAGAGAGACATCTCTCTGCCTGTACAGTCACCCAAAGTTCCTCTGTACCGTTGAGGCATCCTTCTTCGGCCTACAGGTCCATAGTATCCAGCAGACATTTCCATGAAGCAGGAAATTTCAAAGGCAGTTCAGTCGCTATCTGCTGTGTCCTGCAGAATGTCTCGCAGACTCTTTCATGAATCAGGAACCCCGAAAGACCATCTCACCTTTAGGCAAGTTCAGTAGTCCTCTCTCTGAGGGTTCTCTGTGTCCAGTTTATGAAACAGTCCAGGCAAGAGCAGTTTCTTGCCCAAATGGCTATCAAACTCCATAAGGATCCTCTTCGATGCCCATCTTCTTCTTGAAGTAGATTGGTGCTGCCAGGAGCAGAGTGTCTCATTGTCATGAAAAGTCCTAAGTTATTAAAACATTAAATAGCATATTCCGTAGTCTTTGAAAGATATAAAGAATGTCTATCTAAAATATATCTATGTACATCTAGAAAATCTAACATGACTACGAACTTGACTATTATAGATAACTATTCATTAACAACTTATATACATAACATTTTTACATGAGCTACACAATCACAATACCTTAATCAAGATCAGAAATACATATACATATAACAAAATTGACCTTAAATCTCTATCAATAAAGCAAAATCTATACTAATGCAAATTATTCATACCTATATCATATCCCCCTTTAAATGTAAAAGAACATTTATAAACAATATTTGGGAATATGGGCGCAGTTATTTCTCTCCAAACTGCTTCATGCTGAATGGGGGCACTGTTAATCAGGTCTTTCATGGTGTAACCTGTGTGCCAGGGTCATCTCAGTCAGCAGTTGAGTGAAGTAATTTTCTGAAGGTGTTCACAGCAACCTTTCAGGAGGGCGTGGTCTATCATACCATATTGGGATGGAAGCAATCTGCAGGGTGTCATTGTCTGTGAAAACAAAAGAAGAATCTCTTTTCCAAAGTATCATATCCTTAGATCCAAATTCTGAAGTCAAGGTATTTTCAAAATATCTATCTTGGATTAGTTCAGCAGCATTTATAAACAAGTATCTTTTAGCAGCTGTTGCTCTTTCCTCAGCCTTCAAACAATTCAAAGAGAGCATAATAGCATATAGTATCAAGATTCTCATTGTATTTTCCATCTTTGTGCGGCTTTATTTTAACCTCTATTTTGTTTATTTTTACTTTTATTTTCTATTCTCTGTGTATCTTTGTCCTGGAATAACTCTGTAGACCAGGCTGTCCTTGAACTCTCAGAGATCCCTCTGTCTCTGCCTCCCAGGCATTGGGATTAAAGGTGTGTACTGCCACACCTTGAAGTCACAGAGGTCAATCTCCCTCTGCCTCCCAAGTGTTGGGATTAAAGGTGTGTACTACCACATCCAACTACTTCCTTATTTTTGTTTTTTTACTTTTAAGAACTTTAACTTTTAGCCTGCATATATTTTTAAATACAGTGTAAATCATTTAAAGGTTTTCTTTGTCTTTGAATCTCTCTTTACTGTATATCTCTCTTTTTCTGACCACACGAGTCTTTAAATTACTGACCAATATGGGTAGGATTAAAGCTGTGGCTTTGCCAGCTATATCCAGCCCATTCCTTAGCTTTCTGCCATTCCAGCCTTGTGGCTGAAGTACCGGCCAGAGCCCTGTTCATCGCCACAACTCTACAATGTTTCAAGGTCCTTGCCAGCAAGCAAGCTGCAACAGTATTAAGCAACACTCTAAAGCTCCGTAGTCAGAACCGCCTGCTTGAAAGTCAGAGTTTGCCCTGGCCAGATGGCCCAGAAAACCAGCATTTTAAATCAGTGCAGCTTTTTTCCTGCTATGGCTGAAAACAAACAAGCATGCAGTCAGCTTTTATCAATACCATTTAAGTGTTTCGTGGCAGCCAGGGCTAGAAGGGAAGTAGGGAAGGAATGGGACTTGTTGATTCAAGGGTACAAGTCATGAGATCTACTACAAAGCAAGGTGAACACAATTAATAACAACATAGCATAAACTTCAAAATAATGAAAGGAAACACTATCTTGACATAAAAATGATTAAATGATAAGTAGTGACTTCATTTAATATATCCATACTGCCTCTCACACACACATACACAAACACACGAATTCTATATTGTACTCAATAAAGTTGCACAGTCATACTATGTGAATCAGAAGTATTAATAATTTTAAAGTACAAAGAATAGGTTGCACAGTTGCACAGTGATATTATGTGGATCAGAAGTATTACAAAGAATAGCACATATCTCTGAAGGTGCAGTTGAAGTTGCCAAAAGGGGACTTCACAAGGGCTAAAAATTACCAGGTGATTAGACATTAAAAAAATCCCGTCTTGCAAATTTGCGGTGTTCGTTTATGGACTCCAATAGCTGCGTGTCTGTAATTTTGAAGACTTTCTATAAGGAAGATTGCATCATTGTCAGATAGAGACAGTTGTTGTAATAAGAGCGGCGGGGCTGCGTCCCCGGCACCCGGCCGCCCGCATGGCTTATGCCCCAAAATAATTATACGGAAACTGTATTTTTTTGAACATTGTCTAGTCCATTAGTTCTAGCCTCTTATTGGCTAGCTCTTACATATTGATCTAACCCATTTTTAATATTTTGTGTAGTACCACGAGCTGGCTTACCAGGGAGGATCTTAACCTGTGTCTGTGTCTGGCGGGAGAATCATGGCGACTCCTTGACTCGGCTTCTTTCTCCCAGCATTCTGTCTGTTAACTCCACCCACCTAAGGGCTGGCCTATAAATGGGCCAAGGCAGTTTCTTTATTAAATGAAAGTAACTCCTCCATCAGACAGTGGCATTTCTCAAGTTTCTTTCTTTCCCTTTTTCCGTTTATTTTTCCTTTTCTCACTTTCCTTTTCCCCTGCCCCTTTCCTGCGAGAGACTTTGTCTTGATTGTGGATTAATGTGGAGGTCCTGGACAACTGCGGGTGGCACCGTCCTTAGCTGGTCGCCTGAGCTGTAGGTGATCACTGAGCAGGAGCCAGTGAGAAAGCTGATGTGGAGGTCCCCGCCCACTGCGGGTGGCACCATCCTTAGTTGGTCGCCTGAGCTGTAGGTGATAACTGAGATTGATCTGGAGGTCCTGGCCCACTGTGGGTGGCACCGTTCTTAGGCGGGAGGCCTGAGCTGTAGGAGATAACTGAGCAGAGCCAGTGAGAAAGCTGGTGAGCTGTGCTCTCCCAGGGTTTCTGCCTCAGCTCTCTGGCTTCCTTCAGGGATGGGTCACATGACTTGGAAGTGTATGCAGAGATAAACCCAAGTTGTTATTGTCATGGTGTGTGTCACGTCGGCAGAAAGTAAGCCAGGTTGTACCTCTTTTGATAACTTGTGATAAAAATTATTGAGGATTTTGAGGGAGGGCAATCAGTTGGTATACTACTTAACCTTGTGTGAATCAAGCCTATGAGACAAAGATACACTCGTTGGTACTCTTCTCTTGAAAGCACAACATGGAGCTCATCTGATACTGACTTAGGTGCTCCTTAACAGCCGGAAGGCCGTGGCGCATGCCTTTAATCCCAGCACTCGGGAGGCAGAGGCAGGCGGATCTCTGTGAGTTTGAGAACAGCCTAGTCTACAAGAGCTAGTCCGAGGACAGGCACCAAATTACAGAGAAACCCTGTCTCAAAAAAACAAAAAACAAAAATAAGCAAAAAAATTAGTAATATCAATATGTAAAATTTAAAGAATCCCCCAAATGCAATAATATTTTTATATATAAATTTAACTTAAGTTTGTTAAACATTACTTTTGCACTTGCATTTTTTTCCAAGATGGAGTCTTGCTATGTAGCTAAGACTGATCTCCAGTTGTTATGTAGCTCAGGATAACCTTGCACTCACAATTCTCTGGCCTCTGAGCATCACACTCATACATAACTCATGAAACTAAGATCACTGTAAGGCTTTGACTAGGAAGTGTCCCCCTGTTGGTGGATCTAACATTGAAAGGTCCTGGGAACACAGGTGCCCAGATGTCATTAATGGAGTAATCAGTTGCTAGAGTCACAACTTCATGGTATCACTGAGAGAAGATGAGAGTGAGGAGGTGGGCCTGGTTGGGGAAGGTAGGTCACCAGGGTTGTACCTTTGTGCTTAGACTCTTTCCTTTTCTGTCTGTGCACTTCAGGGTTACCTTGATGTGGCGTGTGTGTGTGTGTGTGTGGCATGCGCGTCGCACTGCTCAGCTGTGTGCTCCCTCTGCTTTGTCTTGGGCCTGAATCGGTGCATCCAGATGGCCGTAGCCTCAGACCTTCTCAGACCGCTTTCCTCCACTTCAGTTGTTCACTGGTCACAGGGATAAAAGGCTGGCTGGTGAAGAAAGGCTTTCAGATGTTTCTTGGTGCCTATTTTTAGAATTAAAAACATTAAAAGTTCAGTCAGACATCTGTGACAATGGCATTTAGTAAGACAGGAAGAGTAGTAGAGACTGGGTTCATCTTGTGCTGTGTTAATGAAGTCTGAGTTATAGATGTTTATAACCACGAGGATCCCATTATAGCCTCCAACCCTGTAGACTGCTGATGGCTTTAGCTGTCAGGAGAGTGTGGAGGAGAAGTTTCATGTTTGTTTTTGAAAGTATGTATATATAATTCAATCAACCATCTATTGTCTATTAATCTATTTCTATCATCTATTCATTTACCTGTCACATCTATCTATCTATCTATCTATCTATCTATCTATCTATCTATCTATCTATCTATCTATCTATCTATCTTCTAATATTTCTCTTCTAATCTAGCTCTCTATTATCTAACATCTATCTATAATCTAATAGCTATCATCTAACATCTATCTA
Organism: Chionomys nivalis; assembly: GCF_950005125.1. NCBI lineage: Eukaryota > Metazoa > Chordata > Mammalia > Rodentia > Cricetidae > Chionomys > Chionomys nivalis. The sequence continues at coordinate 13,483,706 of NC_080087.1, forward strand.
CCTATCTATCATCTTCATCATCATCATCATCATCATCATCACCATCATCTATCTTCTATCCTCTACCTACACATCTAACATCTATCTATCTATCTATCTATCTATCTATCTATCTATCTATCTATCTTCTAATATTTCTCTTCTAATCTAGCTCTCTATTATCTAACATCTATCTATAATCTAATAGCTATCATCTAATATCTGTCTACCTATCTATCATCTTCATCATCATCATCATCATCATCATCACCATCATCTATCTTCTATCCTCTACCTACATATCTAACATCTATCTATCTATCTATCATCTATCTATCTATCTATCTATCTATCTATCTATCTATCTATCATCTATATGTCTGTCCATCATCTATCTACAAGAATAAACTGTTAGCTGCTCTTGACTCTCACTGGCTCCATCTTGTCCCTGGGAGTGGCTTACAGGAATGCTAGTGTCTTTTCCTGTGCAGCTACTCTATGTGAGAAGATCATGGAGAGACTCTCAGCCCAAGATCAGAGGCACTGAGGAGATCTGACAGGAACTGGAGAGGCTGGACACATGGGCATTGTCCTGCTACCGCAAGGCAGGACAGAAGGTCAATGAGCAGCCAACATCAAAGTCATGACCACCATTCACTTATTTGTGCTATCTCTCAGATCAAAGGTGTCTAGCTAAACTGAACTTAGAACTATAAAGAGAAGGGAATGCTGGGGAATGTAGTTCAAAGCCAGATGCTGACCAGGAGGGCATGCTTACAGAGAGTAGCACAGTGCTTCACCTCTTCCTTCCCATCTCCACATTGGACAAGGGGTGGACTCGGGTCATGTTCCAGTTCCTTCTGGGAAATCACGTGCTTTCCATGTGTTCCTGGGCATTTGGGGGCATGGAAACTAGATGCCTACTGAGAGAAGGCTAAGTGGGGAGATACTGCCACCAAAGTCACCAAGATGGAACTGCTGGGGACAGCACTGTCAGGTCAGGAGGGAGGTTTATGTGATGGCTGAGCATAGCTATTGCAGACAAGCGTGGGCATGGTAGGGACATTCAATAAACACTTGCCGAGTAAATGGAAATGTTTCGTTTTAGTTTTTCCCAACATCCATTTTCACTTGGAATGACAATGTACTCAGTATATATATATATATATATATATATATATATATATATATATATATATATATTTTTTTTTTTTTTTTTTTTGAGAAAGGGACTCATCTTACTCACTGCATAGCCAAGGATGCTCTTCAACTCCATCCTCCTGCTTCCCTCCCAGCGCTGGGATTCTGGGTGTGTGTTACCGCCACTGCTAGGGATGGAACCCGGGTTGTGCATGCCAGGCCAGGCCTCTATCAGCTGGGCTAAGTTTCCAGTCCATTGTGACTGGGATTTGACTGACATATATAAGCAGAGGTGTCGTGTGGAACTTTCCGGATGGCTGACTCAGCAGGGAGACCACCTTCTTAGACTTTCTAAGTGGATGAGACAGTTGGTGGTCCAGCAGTCATTCTGGATTAGGAGGTGGCCCTGAAGATGAAGGCTGTAAGATACACAGAGACTCGGAAAGCCAGTCTTTATTGGTTCTTCTGTAGTGCTGAGTTGAACAATGTGGACAGTGTCATTCAACACCCCCCCCCAACACACACACATACACACAATGTTTAACGGACAATAATGTTTTAGGAGCTGAAAAATGGTACAGCTTGATTTGAAAGGTAGGAGCGGAGAGAGCCCATTAAAAAGCATGCCGATGGCCTTAGGCAGGAGAGGAAAAAGTTAAATGAAAGATAATAAAGTCATGGAATAGCCTCTCTTTGTGCTTCTCCAGAAAGCTAGAGGCTGATTCTAAGAAAGAACTGGAAAATACAGGCTGTAAACTACCCCCATCTAGTCCAGGTTTTGGCCTGTTGCTTTTTCCAGACCATTAACAACAACCTGTTCGGACAGGGACAGGGTGTTCTTGGTCCCATTTTAGCGAGAACATGTAGTAAGTACCAAGAGATGATATCACTAATTGTGCTTACATTCACAAAAATGCGCCTGCTCTGACCTCATGCCAAAGCCAAACCCAGTCTGTCTTAGTCTTTAAAGGGCCAAAGGCTGTTCCAGTTGAAACTTCCTCTGCCCTTGTCTGTCTGGATGTTGCTCTCACTGTCTTTTTTAATTCTCTCCTAGCTGTGTAGTTATGGCAGGTGTGTGTGTGTGTATTTTACACATGGAGTGGAGAGACAGAGGGGGGGGGAGAGAGAGAGAGAGAGAGAGAGAGAGAGAGAACATAGAAACACAGAGGGGGAGGTGGGGGGGGAGAGGAGACTTGAATGCCAGCTATTTTGATTTTTCTTTTTTACTCATTTCTCTCATCCGTCATTTCCTTCTTCTCTCTCTCAATGGACTTAATCCATCCATGTTGTAATTGCCTCAGTGGTATACATGACGATTTCCCCAGGTATTTCAGTGGCCTTTGAAGGGGAATGTTCTTCTTTGGTCATTGGTAATCTAAGCTCATGAAGCGACATTGTTCAGAAGCAAAGAATGGTGTGTCCCTGTTCCCCCAAAGGAGAGCTTCAGTAGGATGGTGACCGGCACCCGGTTCTCCAAGCTTTTCCAACCAGCTCGATGCTGCTCCTAGGATGGCACCCTGTTGAGATGTCCTTGTCATTTGAAAACCGACTCCTCTGTGTTGAAATCCTGGAACACGGCCTCACACTGTCAGCTGTGGGACTAATTTTTGAACCTTCTTCCCTGGCTTTTGGGGACCTTTTGCTGGGCCTAGGTCAGCAACAAGAGATTTGCAGACTTGTTCTGCCATGTGTGGCCCTTGGGAGGTGGGGCCAGCTGAACTCCCAGCCCAGTATTTCCACAATGGACAGCATCTTTTCGGAGCTGGGTGTTGGACGACGGAAGTACGCAGGTAGAGGTGTGCATGATTCCGAAGTCCGGAGCTGCCAGCCCGGCTGTAATAAAGCTGCCTGTTAGTAAGTTATCTTTCATATACAACTGCTTCCTCTAAGCTCTTAAGCATATTAACTGTGCCTGTAATTATATACACCTCAGAATTGCATAAAAGGTGACTTCTTAGGCGGACTAAATAAAACTGCTGTCTCCCTCATATCCTCCACTGCCTGCCATTCCTTAGCGTGAGGGAGAAGAGGAAAGGGACGGAAGCAAAGAGAAGGGGTAATTGCCCATTAGAGAGGCGTTCACAAGTGAGCTCCAGATCTCCTTTACAACACTAACTCCGCCATGTAAACTGCGCTTGACAGGGCTCAGAGGGCCGAGGGTTCTCGCTGCTCTCTGCTCTTGCTGGTCTGCCAGAGGCTGGGACGCTGATTTGCCTTTCAGAGCCCGTGTGGGTCTTGAACAACACCGCTGGCTCCATTGGACGCCGGGAGCAGCTTTGTGTCGGGGTGAGGAGCAGATAGGATTTGTGCAGGGAGCTTTGCCAGTTCTCACTGACCCATTTCTTGAATGTGACTATTCCTCCTCCGACTCCCTCCTCATCCTGTGTTTCTTTATCCTATGATTGTGGAGCTGGGGAGAAAAGGCAGGCTTTCTGAATCTGGACCCTGTGGACACAGGCCCTTTTATCTGGGCCTGTCTGTCAGCAGCAGGGAAAGACCCGCGAGGCTACGGGTGTGGACCGATAGCCGGACACACTTCTCACATTGCGGGAAGGTAGGTGCAGACAGTGACCAGCATTGTCCTCTGTCAAAGTCAGGCAGTCAGGCTTCCATTGCTTGTACAGCATCAGAAGTAGCTGGCAGGTAACCCCCAGGAGCTGTGCAGATCGCCTACAGTTTACTTAGGAGTCCTCTGGGATCTATTTCCTGTTCGGGTGAAGATTCCTAGCGCCCTGTCAGTTTTTACATACATGGTCGTCCTTTGTGCTCAGAGACTGCACTCAGAGCTCGATTCTTTATTACCTGGGTATAGTCTTTCTGGGGGGAAAAACCATGGCAGAGTTACATGACAGTCTTTCGGAAGGGGCCAGTGATTTATTCACACCTAATATACAGACATGGTGATGGGCTGTGGAAGGAACCCAAAGGCGTGGGAAGGCAGGGTTCTTCCCACCAAGGTTCTGTCTTCTACTCAGAAGAAGAAACACATTGTGGTGTAGACACAATGACACTTTCAGGGTGTGGAAAGGGAATCCTGTTTCCAGAAGGAGCCAGCCTGTGGCAGGAAGCCCATCACAAGAACTAAGCAGCAGACCTTTCCCCCTCAGCCTCTTGGCAAGCACCCTTTAGGCCGTTAGGCGAGTTGTTTCCTTACAAGACCTGGGGTGTCCCCAGATCCTCTGAGGAGTGAGAGGGGAGCCCTGGGGTGCCCTGGATTCCTGCTTTGACCCCTGCACATTTAATGTAATTAAAGAATGAAAATCTACTATCTACACGTGGGAAAATCAGGGAGGCTAGGGGCTTGGTGGAGGGGCAGGAGGCCAGAGTGGGGTGCGGGGGTGGGGGTGGGCGGGGAAGTGGTCAGTTAAGGCTCAGAGTCCAGGTTCTTGAAGGAGAAACAGGGAAATGGGACCGGGGAGTGGGGAGCATCTTGTTCCTCACATATCCGCGTGAGGGCTCCCTGTGGGGGACCTTTTAGAGTCATCAGTAAAAATGTGCCTTTCGCGAGGATTTTCAGAGTCCGGTTTATGCTTCTCCGTGGCGCCTGTGGCAGAGGGCCAGGTAGTGCTGAAGGGAGAAGGAAATGGCTCTCAGGCCCAGCTACTTAGGAGGGCAGAGCGACTTGACTTCTCCCCGTTGAGACACGGTAATGGAGCCGAGAAGAAAGGGACGGAAATAAACTCCTTAAAGTGTTGATGACGTGACAGATGGCCTGTTCCACTTGGCGATCCCATTTGTTGTTAGGGCTGAGAGCAGGTTTGCCGGCTCATTCATTCCCCCCGTCATTTATTCATTCACTCAACAGTAAAACAGACAGAATTCCCGGCAGAGTCTCCACGAGGGTCACATTCCAGCCGAGGATGTCCTCCTGATGGCAGGGAGATGTCAGAACGGTACATCCTTCAAATAGGGCTTGAGCTTCCGGCCTGTTGTGGACAAGGTTTAGCTGACTGTTGACAAGACAGGGAGAAGTTGGCACAGCCCTTCCCAAATGCAGGTGTGCAGACGGGTGCTGGTGCCTCCAGGTTGCCTGAGTGTTCTTCTAAGGAGGCGGAGTCCTAGTTCCTAAGGTCGGCGGAGGGTCTGGAGAGGGGCTGGAGAGGGTGTACTGTCAAATGAAATTTCTCAAATGGTTTTGTTGTTTTTGTTCAGAGGAGTGAGCTTGAGGCTCATGCATTCTCCCTCCGAGTTCTATCTTGTCTTTTGAAAAGACTTTTGCATTTTGAGAGGATGTCTGGCTAAGTTTCCCAGGCTGGTCTCAAACTTGAAATCCCCCTGCCTCTGCCTCCTGAGCAGTTGGGAATCATAGGTATAAACTGCCTTACCTGGCCCAAGTTTTGCTTATACTCGCTATTCAGAAAGCTACATCTGGTAAAACAGCTGCTGTATCCTGTCTCTGATCCAGCTGCTTTTCCTGAGTTCTGTCTGTGTGCTGCTGGGACTTCTCTAGAGGTTTACACACGTCTACTTACACAATACAAAATACACAATCATGTCCTGTGTACCCCCTTTCTAGATGGAAATGGAGGCATCTTTTTTCCTGTGGCCAGTGTCCCAGCAGCCTCTCCTGTCCCAATGCTCGATCTATGATGTTGCCAGGTGTACCAGTAGACAGCAGACAATTTCATCTGGTCATAGGGTATCCACAGTCAGAAATGAGAGGGAGGGAGGGAGAGGTGAGGAGAGGAGAGAGGGAGAGAGAGGGGTAGGGGTAGGGGGAGAGGGAGGGGGAGAGGGAAGGGGAGGGGGAGAGGGAGAGGGAGGGGGAGAGAGAGGAGCTGGTGCTCAGCTCGTGTTCTCTCTATTCAGCCCGTGGAATGGTGTCATCCACCCCTAGGGTAGGTCTTCCTGCTACAATTAGCACAGTGTAGAAAATCCCTCACAGACAGACCCAGAGGTCTACTTCTGTGGTCACTCTAAATCCTGTGAAGTTGACAATCAAGAGTGATCATCACAAGGGGTCCTAATTTCGATTTTCTCACAAGGCGACAGAATAAAATCAAAGTATGTAGACATTTCAGATCGGCTTCTCCACTTTGTAATGGGCATTTGATATCCTTCTGCATCTCTTCATGGCTTGACAATTTCTCTTCACAGCAGATAATACTCAGTTATCTAGATTCACCACAGTCTGTCTATATCCCAATCGAAGAGTGTCTTTGTGGCATCCACGTTTGGGAACTTCTCCATAAAGTTGGCAGAAATGCCTGTTGCAGGCTGTTGTGTGGAGACAAGTTTTCAGCTCATTTGGACAAGGCCAAGGGGCCCAGTTCTGGGTCCTAGGATGAGAATGTTTAGTTGCTAAGGAGCCGACAGATTGCCTTGCAAAGTGACCGCTCTGTGTGTATTTTAACCAGCCGTGGATGAGCAGCTCCATCGCTCCACATCCTGGTCAGGATTTGGAGCGTCACTGTTCTGGATTTTGGCATTCTATAGGTGTGGTGACATTTCATTATAATTTAATTTGCATTTATCCAGCAGTGTAAGCTCTAAGCATCTTTCTTTTTTATTTTATTTTATTTATTTATTTGTTTTTTTCGAGACAGGGTTTCTCTGTGGTTTTGGAGCCTGTCCTGGAACTAGCTCTTGTAGATCAGGCTGGTCTCGAACTCACAGAGATCCGCCTGCCTCTGCCTCCCAAGTGCTGGGATTAAAGGTGTGCACCACCACCGCCCGGCTCTGAGCATCTTTCTTGACTTCCCTTTCATAGGTGAGATAACTGGCGGTGATGAGATCCACTGAGGACTTTACTTTCCCTTCTTCCCATGGGGCTCTGAAAGGCATGGTTTCTCTATTTGCCAGTGAAAATATCACTAAACAGTAAGCACATACAAGAAAGCATGATAGTTAAATTTCACAGAATGTCTTCACCTCTTATGTATGTTCTTGATTATATGTTATAGTATAATTATATATTATAACATAATGTGTATATAATATATGTAATTATATATCGTAACACAATACATATAATATGTACATTATAACATATAATATATAACATATTATATATATAATTGGAAAAGTATAGACCTTATATAATTCTAAATGAAGGAAGGAATGTATAGCTACTTTATTTGTGTTTTAATAAATAAAGTTTGCCTAAAGATCAGAGTGCAGAGCTAAACCACTAGAGGCCAGGGAGTGATGGCACACAGGACTCAAGGCCACCCTGGGCTACACAAGATCGAATCTGTCTAAAAGAGAAACAGCTCACACAAAGGTGTTCCCAGCACTCAGGAGTCACACGCCTTTAATCTCAGCACTAGGGAGGTGGAGACAGGACTGATATGGCTGGGCAGAGAGAGGAATAGAAGGTATAGAAGGTATAGAAGGTATAGAAGGTATAGAAGGTATATAAGGAGGAGACGAGAGCTTATTGCAGTCTGAGGGTTGGTGGAGAGCATTGCAGTCTGCAGTCACGCTGAGGACAGGACCGCCCCTTTGTCTGAGTCTTGGCAGAGGTAAGATATCACTAGTGGCTTGGTTGCTTTGGTTTTCTGATCCTCAGCTTGAACCCCAGTATCTGTCTCTGGGCTTTTATTATTCATGCTACAAGAAAGTTTCATGATGACTGAACAGAGAAGCTCCTAGGATGCTCTCAGAAGAAGGTTCTCCCAGGGTCTCCTCTTACAGAGCGAGCAGAGGAGGCAGCATCTCAGGACGGCTTTTGCTGCAGCCTTTGCAGTGGGTGTCTGGAAAGTCAGGAAATTTGGCCATGTGGTTATTATCTGCTCAAGTCTTCTTGCTCGTTGTCTCTGCTCATGATGGAGTGCAGGATCAGGTGCTGCGATCACACATGCAGATAGTGTCAGAAATCAGCTGCATTCTATCTTTTGGGACAGACAAATGCAACGCAGACAAGCAGGTTGGTTAACGTAACTTTGGTGTTAACAGAGGATGGCAAGAAATTAGGCCCATTCTCTTTTCTGGTGAGATATTATTGCCCTATTGTACAGTTCCAAAATTTCAAAGTTACAAAGTAACCAGGGCCTTAGAGATGGTACAATTTAGTAGGTTGTGTCATTTCATAGTCTTGCTCTAAAATAATAGTGGCTAAGCTTTGTGAAAATGGTTTAACTCAAGCTACAAATGATGGCCTTGCTTCCCGGAGGCCTTAACAATCGGGGGCGGCCAGGGCTGGTTTTCTCATTTCTCTTTCTCTAGTTTGCAAAGAGAGCTTAGAGCTGGAGATGGGCACATCTGCAGAAGTGTCTTCAGTCAGGCCATGGTGCTCTGTTTGCAGTGAAAGCTTGTGGGCCCTTGTGTTCTACACATTGAAAGTAGGTATTGTGTAAGACTTAGCTCATATCAAAGCTCAGACATGCATTCTTCTTGTACACAAACAGGTTTCTACTTCAAAAGCATCAAGTATGGTGGATTGAGCATATGTATTTATAGCTTCTTCCTCCAACCAATTGTATGAGATGGAGATAATGGAATAAATAAACATAGATGTACAAGGACACAGAGAATGGGAGAGCGGGTGCAGGATAAGCTGCCACGGTGTAGAGGTTCCACAGTAAATGGATGTCATCACAGAATTTTTTTTTCAAAAAAGCTAAATGCAAAGCTAATCTACCCAACAAAGGAACATAGATACAGGTTGCATGGATAATAGATCCTAGGAAGCTTCAGGAATTGGAGTGATGAGGATCCTTCCCCTCAAAGAGGCAGGTATGGTCAAGCAGGACTAATTAAAGTCTCCCTATGAAGTAATTAGAACCCTTCTTGGCCCTGGGTCCTTCCCTTCTCCCATAAAGCAAGACTCCTTCATTCTAGAGCACAAGGCAACACTCTGGTCCAAAGAGACTGAAAAAGAAGACCTCAGATAAGGGGCACCGGGCTTCACTGAGGCAGGAGCCACAGGGTGAACAGGAATCCAGGGAGTGTCCATATTGAAACCCATTCCGTAGCTTCTCTTCAGTCCAGTCAGGGACACACCTCTGGGACTATTCCTTACTCTTACACCAGGCCAAGGAAACCCCAGTCTCTGGAGTCCGAGATGGGTTGTTCCTAGCTCTATGACCTCGTCTGGTTACTTAGTCTTGGTAGCTCAAATCTGAAATTCTGGTAAGAAGACCCCTCAGTGTACACTCGCTAGAAAGTCAAGGGAGGTGGTAGGTATAAAGACTCCAAGGAGAGATGCAGCTATTTCTGAAGCAATTTTTGAAAGACCTTGTGGAGACATTTTTCAGTGTTCCTGCCAAGAATCTATTCTCTTTATCTGACTCTTTAGACGTCATCCCAATAATGAGAATTTTCTGACCCTTCCCGCCCAGCTGCAATGTCAGCCACACTCCGAACCAGCTTAGATGATTCCTGTTAAGCTGGTTTCAAATCAACCCCAAAGCCCTCTCATTTTTGATCTTTCTTCTTATCTCAAGGGTGCATCAGTTCACATCTCGAATGCCTTTCCGAAGATGCAGCTCTGGTTTGCAAACACGTTTTGTGCACTACTCGACTGCACAATCTTGCTAGACACCCATCTTTCAGAGGCCCTATGAAATCTCACAAGTACTGAATGAGCACCAATGATACCTATATCTTGAGGAATGCCAATCTAAATTAAAATATGCCAAGTCTCTCCACAGCCTAACAGATTTCCTAACTAACCTGTGAATACTGTCAGTTTGCTAATATAGTTATCTTGTTCCTTTAGAAACAAATTCTACAAAATGTCTTGTATTTACTCTACCAGTCTGAGAACTAAGACGTCCCTCAGGATATCCCAAACTTCCTGTCAAAAGCGAATGAATAACATGAATTAATATACCCAATGGGATGATAGCTTTTTGGGTTCTGAGATTTTTTTTCTCTTTCAAGATGATGTCTCAACCTTCTAGTCTTGTCCTTTCTGCAGTGAGTGCCTCTTGTCTGCCTTTAGTTAAAGAACCCTTGGGGTTAGGTGAATTCTTGAGGGCCCAGGAGTCTGGAGGCATTGAATTCCGTGACAGAGTTGCTATAGTGGGTCTTTTATTCCCCAGCCTGGCCTCCCAGGCACAGGGTTGGATTGATGGTGAGTCTATTTCATGAACAGGATCCCTGGAGGCCCACATGTTTCCCACTTGTTTCCTAGGGTGGGGGAATAGAACTTTTGGAAGGTTGACTTGGGGGAGGTCGGTGAACCCTTGAGAGAATACCTGAAGGGACTGTGAGATGCTGGGATCTCTCTTTCTCTTTTGCTTCCTGGTCGTGGGGGCAAACAACTGGCTCTTCCCCATACTTCTACCATCCACACAGCCACTGCGCAGGCTGTTCAACGCAGCCCAAAGCAGTGGCTTCTCCAACCTTAGACCAGAACTTTCAAAAGCTTTAAATTTAAAAATAAAATAACTATCTCAGGGCTGAGGAAGTAGTTGTGTTGTAAGTAAAGGAACTTGTCACAAATCCTAGTGACCTGAGTTCAACCTCCGGGTCACACATGGTTGAAGAAGAGGACCACTCCCATAAGCTGTCTTCTGATCTCCACAGGTGCTATATGGCATGCACACACACACACACACACACACACACACACACACACACACACATTAAAAGTACAACAAAAAGAGTATCACATCAGCTGCTCTGCTGAAGTGGTAGGATGCTGACTAACACAAGAACCTCGATGCCGACTCATATTCGTTTGTGTGGTTTTCTCCTGCCCTTCCTTCCTCATGGGGTCATCAGGGCCAGTTTTGGTTTTGCTTTCATTCCCTTTTAATCATCGGTTGTATCTTAAGACTCATCCATGTCACAGCATGCAGCCACAGTGGATTTTTACTGCTGTGTGTCACTCTCTGGAGATAGAGTGTAATACAGCATTTGTTTGTTTCCCTTTACAACATGGCCATGCTCAGCAGCTTCACCATAGCCACCCCCCTGGTAGAATTAGAGGACACAAAAGTTGGACAAAAGGTATCTTTGATGCCTTTCAATCTTTCTTTCTACAGTTGTTTTCAGGGAACCTGTAAGCATCCTGCTTGGCACACCGTAGAGTACAACAAATGCACATTGAACCAATATTGTAAGTGACAGATGAGATTTAGGGCAATTCTGTCGTATGTCCACCTGGGGCACCGGACTGGAGTGGAGTGCTGCTGCCTCAGCCCGACTCTGTGGGAAGTGTGCCAGGACCAGGATCAAGGACCGATGGCCAATGTCTGTGTTGCCGGGAGAGTGGGGTCTCAGAAGACGTTTCCCTACACTTTCCCTCTTAGGCGTTAGGAACCAACCAGAGCTTTGGGTACAGTTGAGAAAGAAGTGGAATAAAGTTTCTATTGTGGAAGTTCAGGCTTTCCTGAGCTTTGGATGACTGTTGATGATGGTGGTTGGCACTGAAAACGATGTTAGATAAGGTGTTTCTTCTACACACATGCTTTCAAAATGATTCTGGTTTTATTTCATTATTTCTTTTGATAGAGACTCACTCTGTAGCCCAGGTTGGCCTTGAACTTGTGACCCTCCTCCTGCCTCCAGCCTCTGAGTACTGGGGTTGCAGGCACGATCTCCCATGCCTGGCTTCATTCTGGGTTAAAGAGTGCAAACATACACATATTTCTCGGGAAAACAATTCCACGAAGGATGTTGTTAATTTTCGTGCCTATGGTTAATGTAAATTTTATTTTTTAAGAATTTCATTTTATTTGATGTGTGTGTATATATATGTGTCACGTGTGTGAGCATGTGCCATTGTGCAAGTATGGAGGTCAGAGGACAACGTGCAGGAATCTATTCTTTTTTTCCACCATATGGGGTTTGGGAACCAAATTCAAGAACTTAGCTGTCAGGCTTGACAGCAGGGATCTTTTTGTGCCGAGCCATCTTGATGGCCCAAATGCAGACTTTCTGTTTACAAATGAATCTTTTAGCTGTTAAAATGGACTTCTCTGACACAATAATGTGTTTTAAAAGTTCTCTCATTGGTTAGATGTAAAATGATGAAAATTTAATTAGAATATTTTTGGATGAATCTTTTCACAGTAAACTTTTTCAAAATTATACTTTTATAATTTGCAAAACTTCTCCTTTAAATTCCAGTGTTTGCAGCAACATGGCCTTGGTTACCCCATGTCTGCCTATAGCCTATTTGCTAGGGCTGGGGTAAATATCAGTGTTATCCATTGGTGTGTTTCAGACCTGTGGGCTCTGCATGGGCTTACCTGAGGAGACTTCATGCTCTATCTGTAGATGGTGGCAGGGAGGGGGGGCTGCCTGCCTAGTAAATGAGGGGTGGGATGTGGGATGGGGTGGGGGATGGGATGAGGGGTGGGATGAGGGATGGGGTGAGGGATGGGATGAGGGACAGGATGAGGGATAGGATGGGATGAGGGTAGGAGTGGAAGCCCAGCAACCCGTTGTTCACACAACCTTCCAGGTGATTCTGACGTATGTTCCAGGTTCCCGAGGTGGATGGGGCTGAACCAAGACAAGTGGGGGATGTGAGTGGAGAGTACAGGGTTCTCTATCTAAGGAATTGCTTGGAGTAAGGCAGTAACCAAAAACACCCCCTCTGCCAGGAACAAAGCCACGTTTGGTTCTCAGTTCTCAGTTTATTTTAGCATTTGAAATGACTCTCATGTGCTTAAAACTCCTATTACCAAGGCTCAGCATAGGCGGAATATTCTCTGTCCCACCATCCAACTTGCAAATAACCACACAGACACTTATTATTAACTATAAATGATCAGCTGATAGCTTAGGCTTGTTATGCACTAGCACTTACAACTTAAATTACTCATATTTTTTAAATCTATGTATGACCACGTGGCTCAGTCCCTTCTTTCAGCACTGCAAGTTCATCTTGTTTCTCTTCGCATCTCCTGACTCTGCCCTTCTTCATCTCAGAGTTCTCTCTGCCCTGGCTCTCATGCATAACCTTGTCCTGACTAGCTGCTGACCATTTAGCTCTTTACTAAACCAATGAGAGCAGCATATCTTCACAGGGTATGAAAAGATTGTTCTACAATGGGTCAACTTTTTGCTTATTTTGTTTAATGCAATTATTGGATGCTATCGAGACCTCTGAAAATTCCCAGCTCTCAGCTGTTACTGTGTCGTAGTTCTTGCAGGGAACAAGTGAAGCGGTCATCATTCTTATCCCCTACACTGACATCTAGGAATCCCTTTCCCAAAGAAGTCCAGGTCTCGCTATAGGGGAGAACAATTTTCCCAAGTGTTTGCTTCTTCAAGATGACTGCTAGAGAATGTGTGCTTTGGACTTCATGGTTTAGCAGAGCAGGGCATCCCAACCAAGGCCCAATGCTCCTAAACTTTCTCTTCGAAGAGAGAATGGAAAGACATAGAACCTTACTGTCCTCCAACATGTACCATAACCAGGCCAAAGTCTGTGACAATCCCCTTGAATCCATCCCCCAAGAACAGTATGTCCATGCTAGTGACACCTGAAGAGGAGAATCCTAGTCTGACCTGGTGGCATGAGTTTGTAACCACAGCTACAAAGAATCAGGAGTTCAAAGTGTGCCTGGTTTACTCCATGAGGGCTAGGGCTCTCACTCTGTGGTAGAGTGCTTGCCTAGCAAGTGTGAGGTCCCACATACAACCACTTGTACTTTCCCATTTCTATTTTAGTATGTAATGATGTTTGCTTAAAATTGTGTCATCCACAGAGCAAAGGAATTAAAGGCTTTGGTCATGACCTTCTGATACCTTCATCCTTGCTGTCACTGGTGTCATATAGCCAGAAATATCTGGAAGCCAATCCAACTTTGAGCTACTTGAGAGATACTTTAGGTTGGTGTCATAATAATATTACAACATGAATTATTTTTTTATCAGTATAATTTGATAGTCACTGCTCTGTCCCCTTACCAGTATGAGCCTATCATAATACACAAACACCGACAGCATCCACCACAAGGCTAGCATTGACCGACTCAGCATCCAGTAGAATTGTTGGCCATCATCCAGCTTCAATTTTGGTTTTAAAAAGAAAAGAACAACGGATATTAACATATGACGTTGGTGTCTGAATCCCCAAAGAGTTCAAATTTGAACTGTTTTATGAACTTTAATAACTTTCCCCTCACTTAAAAATTGACTGTGTGACTTCTTTTTGTTACATTTGTCTACTGGGAGTTGTTCCTTGTTATCCGTGAGTGGTGTTCTGCTGTTTGAATTGCCACAGCTTATCTGATCAGTAGCTGCTGGGCCTCTGACTTCTTTTCCCATTCAGCAGCAGTGAGCACAGATGCTGCACACATTTAAGTATAGGTTTTTGTGTGGTCATGCATTTTCATGACCATGGGTAAAAGTTTAGGAGTAGAATTGCCAGGTGATACAGCAAGTGCCTCTGTCATTTATAAAGAAAGCGTAAGGCAGTTTTGCAAATTGGCTGTGCCGTTTTCCTCCGCGCCAGCAGTGTGGCGGGGTTCTGCAGGGCATCTGAAATGGGTTCTGACAGAAGTGTAAGGAGAAGGGGTGAGGTGTTGGTTAAGCTCTGGGGCTCAGTTATTCTTGTGGTCAGTGGCTATGGCTGATGATGTGTCCCCCTCGCAGAGACTCTGCAAGTCCTCTGTCACCGGGTGCTGAAAATGTTGCCAAGAGCTATTGGAAGATGTGTGACTGGGTTTTATTAATCTTTATTATTTCAGCTCCTAGCAGTATCTAGTCCACAGCGACTCTCTCAACATACACTGGTAGGTGGACTCAGTGTCAGGCATGAGTAGTAGATGAAGATTGGTGGACTCAATGTCAGGCATGAGTAGTGGATGAGGACTGGTCGAATCAATGTCAGTCTTGAGTAGTGGATGAGGATTGGTGGACTCAATGTCAGGCATGAGTAGTAGATGAGGACTGGTCGAATCAATGTCAGGCATGAGTAGTGGATGAGGTGCTGCTAGAGAATTCCTTTGCTTCTTGTTTTCTATGGCAGAAGTACCAGTGGTTATGCATTTCTCCTAAAAATACAGTAAATGTGGCAAGTAACAAAAAAAATGGTTGTTGGGAAGGCTCATTAGATGGAAAAAAGGAGGGTTGGTGTGATTAGTCATGCAGGCCCAGGGACCTCAGTTTGCTCTCTGGGACCTGCATAAAGAGAGAAGAGGGCTGCCTCCAGAAGTTGTTTTCTGACATTGCAGTGCTTCATAATGTGTGCAAGTGCTAATGCACACACTTGCACACATGTATGTGCCCACACACACATATGTATGAAAACATGGAGAATCATGAAGTTAAACATTATGGTGAGACATAAAGGTATGTGTTACCTAACTTTCATCGTGAACTTCCTTGGATTTAGAATCCATAGGTTGATAAATGTCTGGACCTGTCTGTGAGGTCCCTTCCAGAAAGAGTTAATTGAGGTGTCAAGATCCATCCCAGATGTAAGCGGGCTGGGGGCTCAGCTAGTTTAAAAAGGAAGAAGAAAGCCAGCTGAACCCCAGCCCTATCACGTTTTGCTTCCTGACTTGTTGAGGCGCGAGGAGCCTCAGCCACATGTTCCTGTGCTATGCTTTCTTAGACTCGAGGGACTTTATCTCACCAACCATTAGCCAAAATAAACCCCTCCATAAACATTTATTTATTTGTTTGTTTGTTTATTTATTTTTCAATGATGAAGAAAGTAAGCAGTACATGGACAAGAGAGATTTGTGTGTTACTTCCATCTACTATGTTTGGGGGTTGGGAGTCAAGTCCCGTGGTTCTTAGATGCTTTCTAATTTCTTCTCTGGATGGAGTACAGTGAGCCCTGAACGCATCTGCTGCTGACCAGTCCAGGTTTCCATTCTTCTTCCTACACTGCCAGCCATCTTGATTCTACACGGTCCCTGTTGCTCCTCTTTATCATGGTTTAGATGGTAGAAGTGGTACAGTCAAGTGGAGAAAGTGTGTGCATCACCCATTCCTGAAGTCACTAGCCAATGGGTTCTCCTGTAGATGTCTCCATCTAGCAGGCAAAACCACTCTTCCTTCTTCCTCTCTTTTCTTCCCCTTCTCCTCTCCCCTCCCTCTCCATTCCTCCCTTTCTTCCTTCTCCCTATCTTCATTTTCACCCTGGGAACAAATTCAGGTCCTCTTGAGTTTGAATCACCATAGATTGATAGGCACTGGCACAAGGATTTTGTGGCTGGCATTCGATGTTTCTGTGAATTCTGTCTGTGCCTGGGGACAATCTCTTATCTTCAGGTGTGTAATTTCTTGTTCCTTGAAACACATTTCCAGGTGTCCCTGCTCTCCTCCAAACATCCTCACTCTGCAAACTCAGGCTGGCGCAGGCAGGCACATTTGTCTGTGGTCATTTAAAGCAGAAGCAGATCTCACTGGAGGTTCTGCATGTTGTAGACACAAGGGTAGACTGCCCCAGGAAGCTGGGGTGCTGTGGAGCTGGGAGGGGTTCCCAACCTAAAAAGAGGCCACGTGATTGCAGGGGAAGGAGGGAGCACTCTAGAAGAGGCTGGAGCTGCAGCTGACAGGCAGCTAGGATTCAGGATTGCTCCTGTCTCTGTGAGTCTGTGGGTAATTGGCTCATAATTTCCAAGCTGTGGACTCCTCAAATACCACTCTTCTGATTGGTTGGCTAACAAGTTGTTTTCGACTTGCTGCGCTTGTTCCATCTTCCTTCCTATCTCCTTTCTTGCCCGATGCTTTGATTTTAAAAGCTATTCCATATCTCCCCTCTATCAGCTAGTAGTTATAAACCTCTGTTCAGTCACTGGGGCTTAGGCTTGGTGGTGGCATTTGATTTGGTATCATGGCACATTTTGTATGGATGGTTCTTGGGTCTTAAGAAGTTTCTTCTGAGCCGCCCATAGTGGCACATACCTCTGAGCACCCAGAGGTGGAGGCAGGTGGATCTATGTGAGTTCAAAGGCAGCTTGGCCTACAGAGTAAGTTCAAGGACAGCCAGAGTTACATAGTGAGATCCTGTCTCAAAAAAAAAAAAATGACATTCTCTCTGTTCACCCTTGGTCTTCCTTTCTGTTATAGGCTTCTCATGTAATTTAATGTTCTCTCTATGAGAAAAAGTAGATAAAAGGTCCTGTTATTTAAAAGTTATTTTAAATGTTTACTTGGATAGTGACCATTTTCTTTTTCTTTTCTTTTTATGTATTTTTTTTTTTTTGTTTATCATAGAGAGTTTTATGGTGTTACCAACCATACCAAACCCAAGATATCTGCACTGTAACTTCCGGACATCACGAGAGTGTTGGGTGATAATGCCAGAAGAGAGTCAAGATTCTGGAAGGGGTTCTGGGGTGGGTCCAAGGTACTCATGGAGATTGGGTAGAGGACAATTGAAGAAAGGACATCCCAAGACTCAGCCTAGCACAGCTGCAGTTGAAGACGGAGCAGGCCTGATATAGGAAGAGACTTCAGAAAGATGGGACCTACATTCCCTTGGAGCCTCCAGAAGGCAGCTCAGACCTGTGGACACCCTGACCTTGGATCTAGGGGACTGTGGGACACAACACCCCAATAACAATGACTGCTCATTGTTTGAAGCTGGGAAGCTGCAATAACCCATGTAGTAGCAAGGGGAAGCCAGCACATTGTGCCTGTTTCCAGGACTTGATGGAGCCAGGCCCTTAAGTGTGAGTCGGGTGAGGATGGGTTCTGTCTGATCCTGTTTGTATGAGGACATCTTTATGAAGCCTTCGTTTTTTTTGTTTGCCCCCTGCTTATTATTAACTGCTTTTCATTCATATTTGGTTTAATTGAATTTCCTGTCAGGTTTGGTAAGATATCCACTCAGTTCCTGATTTGAGAGAATTCTTTTTTCCTAACATAAGCGTTTAATGCTATAATTTTTTTTATGACACACTGATTATGCTTTGATATGGAATGTTTTCATTTTTTACTCAGTTTAAAATTTTTTCTAATTTTCTCAAGATTTCTTATTTGAATCACAGATTATTTAGAAGTGTATTACTTATTTACAAATACTTCAGCACTTTCCAGAAAAATTTCTGGTTTTGATCTCTAGTTTAATTCTGCTGTGTTTTTAGTGTATTCTTTGTAGATTTGGTTTCTCTTAAATTTAAATGTTTGTTTGTTTGTTTGTTTGTTTTTGTCCAAATGTGGCTTATTTCAATGAATAGTCCCACGTATGTCTGCAAGTAACATACATTGTTTTTGGGCAAAGTGTTTTGTTAATATCAATTAAATTAATTTGATTGACAGTATATTTAGGCATATAATATTATCAACTTTATTTTAAGTTATTTGTTGATTTTTGAGAGAAGAACATTGAAGTTTCCAATCAGAATTGTAGATTTATTGATTTCTCTTTTGATTTGGTTGGCTTCTGCTTTATGTGGTTTGAAGTTCTGATGCAGGGTACATACATGTTTAGAACTTTGTGGTCTTCTTAGAGGATGAACCACTTTATCATTACAGTGCTTCTTTTATCACTCATGCCATTGCTTTTTCTGAAGTCTACTTTAGCCTGAGACTGATGAGGCAATGCCATTGTTCTCTTGGTCGGTGCTTGCATGGTATATTGCTTTTATTCTTTCTACCCATCTTTATCTCTGTATCTAAAGTAGGTTTCTTATGAATGACAGAGTCACATCTTACTGTTTTGTCTACGTTGTCGATTATTATCTATATTACATCCTCCCTAGCAATGAATGATGGATCCCATGGCCCTGCTTCTTCTCCAGCATTTTGTAGCATTCTTTGCTTTTTCACTTGTTTTATTTGCTTTTGGTTCCCGGCAGTTTTTCTGCGATCCAGTCTTCTTCACAGTATACTTGGGGATTGAATCTTTAAGTTTCTGCTTTGCTGCACACAAGCTTAGTGACATCACCAGCTCTCGTCTCTTCTAAGAGCTGTCTTTATCAGTCAGAAGAGGGTCCAGGCAAAGAAACAGAACCGCCAGGAGTTTCACTGACACATGTGTGCACAGACAGACAGACAGACAGATCTATCACAGGCATTTGATTGTATAAATTCCCTGGGCTGGCTCACTGGTCTAGGGAAGGTTATTCTTCCTGTTTCTGGAGCTGGCTAGAGTGAACAAATCAGACAGGTTGGAAGAAGAAATGTGTACCTGCATGGATGGGTCATTTGCTGACTAGTTTTCTTGTTAAGATGACATATACCAGGGGCTTCCTGGAAGAGAACACTTGAACTGAGGAGAAAATGCCTCCATCAGATTGGCCTAGAGGCAAGTATATGGTGCATTTTTTAAAAAATTACTAATTGATGCATTAGGGTCCAGCCCACAGTGGGCAGCATCACCCCTCAGCAGGAGGTCCTGGCTAGGTAAGAAAGCAGGTTGAGAATGCCATGGGAGCAAACAGTGAGCATCATTCATCCCTCTGTGGATCTGTTCTCCTGCATGAGTTCCTGACTCCGGGTTCCTGCCCTAGTTCCTCTAATGATGGACTGTGATATGGAATTAGTCACCAGATAAACCCCTTTCTTTCCAAATTTCTTTTGGTCAGAATGTCTCATCACAGCAACAGAAATCAAACCAAGACAGTGGCAGTCCTTGACATCTCTTATTGCCTACAAATCTTCATCTTTGGTGGCAGGGACTCACAGCAGAAGCTCACATCCTCCAACGTGGAGTTAAAAGTTGTCCTTACTCAGGGTGGAAGACGCTGGAAAAGGGAAACTGACAGGAGCTGCTGGGACTTTACACCAAGTCTCCCCGAACACCAAGAGTGACGTGTGCCGCGGACTGATCTAAGTGTGGGATGAATGTGTTTACGACAAGTCACCCAGAACACCAAGAGCATCGTGTGATGCGGACTGATCTGAATGTAGGGTGACCGTGAACGATGTAACAGCTCCTTGTGTCCTGTGACTCTGGCACCGAATGTCTCTGGGAACACACAACAGCCCAAGGAGTGAAGGTGGTACCAACCTGGCTGTCAGTGTGCGGCACACCCACCCTCCCCTGACTGACTCATTTGCTCTTTCAGTGATGGACGCTGGGCTTTCGCCTGCCGTCTTCTGTTCTTTGTGTTTTAGTGCAAACTTTTCATCCCTTTGTGCCTTTAGAGCTCTGTTTTTTGAATATTCTGGATTTTTTTTTTATCAACTCTCTTCCATTTTACTGAATTTCCTTTTAACCACTTAAATCTGCCATTAAACCTGTCTGCTAAATTTTGGATTTTAATTACTTTCCTGTGAAAATAACATTTATTTTTCATTTTCAGTTTCTTGTTCTCAGCCAAACTTGTCTATATTCTCATTAACATTAATTTCCTTAGACATCACGGCTACTTCCATATCTATGTTGCCTAATTTTAGCTTTGTTTTTTTTTCCTTGTTCTTGTCTTTTTATTGTTTGGTTTTGTCTAGTTATTTTTATTAAATTAGAAAATATAAATAAAATTAAAGAGACTATTGAGATTTGAGTGCCTTTTCTCCTTTTCTCAAGAGATTTACTTTGCTTGCGGCAGGCGGGAGGTCTGGAGACTGTAACGAAAGGCGGAGCTGGTTGATGCCCAGCTTCTGTCTTCATTAGAATATGTGTTGCCATTTCCTTGAGAGTTACTCTTTATGTATTCTGCTGGAAACCCCAACAGTTTAATAGGCTTCTTAGACCAGTCCTAAAGATCTATTTATTATATGTGTGTGAGTGTGCGGCTGCAAACACGTATGTGCAAACACGAGTGCCTGGTGCCTGCGAAGGCCAGAAATGGGTGTTGCTTCCGCAGGAACTAGAGTTACTTACAGATGGTTCTGCGCAGACACAGGGGAGCCTGGGTTCTCTGTAAGAGCTGCAATCCTTCCTAACTGCTGAGCTGTCCTAGTTTAGGCCAGTCTTGGATGCCTGTCTTTGCTGTCCCCGTTCCGTGAAATCTTTCCTTAGTTTCTCAAAGTGTAAGGAGGAAAGGGTACAAAGGACTTCGTCTATCTTCTAATCATACTGTTTCAAGATCTTGCATCTTAGTGGCTCTATCTTCCTCTTGCTGTCAGGTGGTTCTCAGTTTGTCCACATTACCTTCAAGGAGCATTCAAACAAACAAACAACAAACAAACAAACAAAAA
Organism: Chionomys nivalis; assembly: GCF_950005125.1. Taxonomy (NCBI): domain Eukaryota; kingdom Metazoa; phylum Chordata; class Mammalia; order Rodentia; family Cricetidae; genus Chionomys; species Chionomys nivalis. The sequence goes on from NC_080087.1 coordinate 13,504,775, forward strand.
ACTACCTTCAAGTTTAGTTTATTTGATCACTTTGAAAGGTGTGTTCTTTTCTGTCTTCATAATCTGAGGTTTAGGTAGAACAATGCTTTCAATCACTAATGTTCACATAGAAAACAGAAGAGGAGAAAACAGTCTGGCTGTGTGCTCCAACTTTAAGCCGAGGAAATCTTAAACCTTCTGACTTTCTCAAAATGTTTCCTTTGGCATGACTTATAAGGAAGAAAGATGCCCACTTCTCAGTCTGCTGTACTTCCCTTGGCTGGAGCTCTGCTGGTGTACGACTTTTGTAGTCCTACCACTGTCTTGTTTAGGTGACCGACTCTTGGGTATCTCCACGTTTATTGTAATGAGACATCTCATGTAGACCTACACAAACCAGCATCTTTTCAAAGCTGTGCAGGGACCTGTGGGGTAACTTTCCTTGTCCTAGCTGCTCTATCACCGAGTTCTAATTTTAATTAGTTTAATTCCTGCATTTGTTGTCTTTCTTCTGTTGTTTCTGTGTCCTCATCAGCCACAGCCCTAGTGACCAGCACATCTTCTCAGATCTGATTGTGGCGGCTTAGAAATGATCACCATGGAAACTGTGAAGCACTGTAGATCAGTGGTTTTACTTCTCACAGAGCAAGTTAGTAAACCTTTACCAGGGTACCCATGTTCTCACTGTCTAAGGAGCTAGCACCCTAGCTACAAAGTTGGTAGATGGGTGTAGGTTGTATGACCACTGAACATCACAAGCAACCGAGGAAGAGGATCAACTCTTCCTGTGTGCAAATGCCCCCTTTTCCACGACTAATAACTCATGATTCTCCTATGGGCTTATCCCTTATAATAAATAATTGAAAAAAAATCACAGGACGAGCGAGGGCATGATGTTCCCTGCAAGGTGCAGTTGGAGATCCAAATAGATATTCCTGGTCCCAAAAGTAACATGGTTTTCAGGAATGTCTTCATTTTGTAACACCAACAAAATAGGGTACAGACCAAACCAAAGGTCAGGAAATCCATTTGATCAGCGTGCATGAGCTCCATGTCCCCAGGAGATGTCCTCGATGCCATCAGCAGAACTGAAGGGAAGACTGACTGGTAATCCTGCTACGGTCACCCTCCTGTAGCTTCTGGGTGCTCCCCTAGGCCATCAACAACAGGCCACAGTCGGGCCTAGGACAGGAAGAATGACCAACCTAGGATTCCATTTTCCACATTGATTTGCTACGCACAAGTGACCAAACCTTTGATGATCTTTGTTTTTCTACGTGTGCAACAAATGCATTAGTTTACTTTCCTAGTCCTGAGTCTACTCCTATACCCCCCAGATATTTAGTAACTGCAGTACTAGCTACTTAGATGGGTGAGAATATGGCTGTTTTACAACAGTCATGGTTTAGTGCCCATCACCTTATTTCCTTATTATAAGAACTTTCTATGGATATAATGATAACCACTGGTCAGCCACTTCCTATCCCTCATCACCTTTCTTGGCATGGTCCCCTGATTAATTCTTAGCAAACCCTGAAAGATAAGGGCGACTGTTGTCCTGTTTCAGGAGGAAATTAAATGTGATGAAAGTTTAGAATGGGAACCGTGGAGATGAAATAGTTGGCAAGGAGCTTGCCACACAGGCATGAGGGCCTGAGCTTGAATGTGGAAAAAGTCATGTGTGTCTGTAACTCCATCATGGGAAGGCAGAGGCAAGAGGATCCTTGGGGGTTGAGGGTGGGCTTCATGCTGGTCAAAAGCATGGCTGAGTTGGTGAGCTCCAGGCTCAGTGAGAGACCCTGTCTCAAAACAATAAGGTAGGGAATGATGGAGGAGGACTCCCAATGCTGACCTCTGGCCTCCATTCCTGTGTATCCACACCCACATGAACAGGTACACACAAACAAGTATGTCTACAAACCACACCACCACACACCCACACTCATGGAGAAGTTCAAAATGATTTGTTCAAGGTACTACGGAAAACGATAGGTTCAGGAGAACATATTACGGCCAGTATTAATCAGATTCAGTGCTGAAGATCAAGTCCAGGACCTGGTAAATGCTATTTAAGCTCATTGCCACTGGGCCTCAACTCTGGACCCCAAATCCTCCCCCTCTGTGTGTGTCGTCCCCCCCCCTAACAGGCACATGCCACAGCACTTGTGTGGGGGTCAGAGGACAATCTGGATAATCTTAGGTGTGGTTCTCACTTTCCACTTTGTTTGAGGCTAAATCTCTGTGTTGCTCCAGAAATTCTCCCGCCTCATTCTCCTGTCTCACCATAGTAACGCTGGGATTAAAGACAAGCACTTCCACACCTGGCTTTTTATGGGTTCTGGGGATTTGAACTCAAGTTCTCACGCTTTCACAGTGGGCTCCTCATCTACTGAGTCATCTTCCCAGCTAAACCACAGTTGCCTGACAGAAAAACAAAACAAAACAACTAAGAGAAGGGAAAGAGTATACGACTCTCTGTCCACCGAAGGGGATGTTGGGAAATCTGGGTCTCTTGCTTTGGGTCCTCATTGCTCTGTGTAGGACTGTCAGGAGCACAGGGCTCCCTTGGCAGGCATTTAAGTGTTGCTGCTTGCATGCTGTGTACCCCGTTTTCTCCCACTGAGTAGGTTTTATGCAGCCAGGGCTGAGGCTCCCCGGGGAGCAAGGCACTTCTTGTTAGTGCCGGTCTTAAATTACAGCTCTCCACAGGGATTAGCACCATGGAATCAGTGGATAGACCAAACCCGAGTGTCACCAAGCAAATATTTCACATTTCATGTTAAATCATATCCTAAAACAAGTGTGAAGAATTGGGATTAAGTGAGAAATATACATTTAAGGGACTGAAATGGTTTTGGAACAGGGTGAAATCCAGTTGTCCTATCCTGGTCCCTTCTTGGGGGAGTCTGGGCACCTGGTTCCATGTGCTCAATGTCCAGAGATGTACAATGAGCAGGAGGTGTCCAGGTGAGATGAGATGGGGCGTTTTGGCAGACTCGAAGGTGCTAGACACAGTGGCTGTCAGTCTCAGGGATCTAAGTGGGGTTTGGGTTTAAGGAAAGAGGCTTCTCTGATTGTGTACAAACACCCACAGCTAAAGAAGAGCGGGGGGGGGGGGGGCAAGGAGAGCAGGAGGGACAAGCCTCTAGGAGACAGCTCAGCAAGCTTGCAGGATGACGCAGTGCTGGACGACCTGGCGGCTTTTCTTAGATACTTCCTTCATGGAGTCCCTGCTTATGCAGTCTCAGAGAAGTGGCACGGAGTTCTGGAAGGCACCCACTCTGCTGGCTTTTGTCCTAGTTTAGAAGTTTGGTTCTGATTAGAGTGGAGTGTGTCATGCGGCTTTGTTCTGCTGTGTCCCCACCATCCCTTGCTCCCGCAGTTTCCCAGCTCTGAATTAGGGCTTTGCAGGATCAGGGAGGCAGGTTGTGGGTGCTCAGGAGAGTCAGCTCTCAGCCAGGTGGAGACACATGATACCCTAGCCTGTGAGCCCAGCGCCCTGGGGACAGAAGCAGGTGGCAGCTGAGGCCGACCTTGCAAGAGGATCCTCAGGGCTTCAGGGCTGTGCTAAAAGGAGGCAGCTTATTTTTAGTTGTTGGTTCTTCCCTTTTTGTATTACTTAAGTGTTGGCTTATTTATCTAAGAGACTATGGAACTTAAAAATAAAAAAGGGTATAATTCTGCTGTAAATACTGCTACAATAATTTTGTGAAAACAAAGTTATTTCCTTCTTTCTTTTTCTTTTCTTTTCTTCTTCTTTCTTTCTTTTTTTCTTTTTCTTTTTTTTAGACAGTCTCATATATTCTTGTATGTCTCAGGCTGGCTTTGAACTATGTATCTGAGGATTATATTGATTTTCTTATCCTCCTGCTTCCTTGAGTGCTGAAATCACCAGCATCCGCCCATATTTCTGGTTTTATGGGGTGCTGGAGATAGAACACAGGGTCTTCTGCACACTTCAACAGCAGCCCATCAGCAGAGCTACACCGCTGGACAGTCACTTCAATCCCCATTTCTGTTTGGGGTTCCCTGTGTGCTGTATCTGCCTTCCACAGCACCATCCCAATTATGCAATCCTGATATGTGGTCCATTGCCCACGGCATGGATTCCCTTTCCAGTCACTCATTCTGAGTCCTTACGGGTGGGAGGGAGCAAGAGTGGATATGAACTCTAGGGGCAGATCAGTCAGCCACAGCTCAGAAACTAAAACTTGGCACCTTCACGGGAATTTCAAAGCATCCTGGAGTCCGGCAGGCTGAGGTCAAAGTGTTGGCAGGGTTACTTTTAGTCTTTGACTTGTAGTAGACTTTATCTCCGTGTGGTCTCTGTATGTGTCTGTGCAATAGACTGTTTCTGTCATATGGGGCTAGGGTTCATCATGGGGGCATCATCTTTATTTCCTTCTAAATACTTTCTCTTTCAGGGGTCATATACCGAGGTAGCAGGGATAAGGACCTCCGACAAGACCATGTGGCAGGGTAAGGGGTGCGGTGTAGTCATACCAAAGAGTTCCACAATAGCCCAGAACAGAGTATAGCAGAGGTTTATTTATTTGGGGATAAACCCACAGTAAGGGTGGCAAGCCACAGTTCTCTGCATGTGCTGGGAACTGGAACGGAATCCAGCAACAGAGAGGGCCATGCATGCTGTTCGTCTGTTTTTATAGAACATGAGACCATGCCCGAAGCAGGCCGGTGTCATGAAGGCTATTGGCTGACGGAGTCCCCACAGCAGTGTTGGATAGGGATGGAGACATGATAGCCTGTGACAGCAGTAAAGTAAAATGTCACAGCTGCAGGGCGTGGGGAGGGCACTGAGATAGCTCCGAGTGGGAACAGGAGGCGAAAGAAGCATAAAAAATTATTTTTTATGCATATGAGTGTTTTGCTTTCATGTTTGTATATGTACTATGTGTGTGTTTGGTGCTCAAAGAAGTCAGAAGGCATTGGGTCTCCTAGAATGGTTTTAAGCCTCCACGTGGGTGCTGGGAATCAAACCTGGGTCCTCTGTAAGAGCAGTAGGTGCTCTTAATTGAAGAGCCATGTTACCTTGGTGGTGCAGGCTACCTACCTGCTCGTGGGTGCCCTTTTTGCCATGATGCTCCTTGTGTCTTTTCTTCCCCTGACTTCTGACGTGTTTCACTTTCACTGGTGGACACTGATCTCTCATGCACTGTTTCTCTTTCTATTTTGACTCCTAGAAAAGAAGGTGTGTGTGTGTGTGTATGTGTGTGTATGTTTGTACAGAGGCCAGAGGACAATGTTGGATATAACTCCTCTGGTGCTATCTACTTTGTTCATTTTTGAGACAAAACCTCTCATTGGCGTGGGACTCAGCAAGCAGGCTAGCCTGGCTGGCCCACAGTCCCCAGGGAGCCTCTTCTCTCCACTCTGCCAACATTGGGATAAAAAAATGCACCACCACCATGCTTAGCTTTTGCTATGCGTTCGGGGGGGGGGGGGGAGCCCTGAACTCATGTCTTCTTGCAGTACAAGCTCTTGACTGACTGAGCCTTCACTGCAGTCTGAAAAGTGGTCCTGATGACATGGAAATTCCAGTTCAGCTTAAAGTCTAGACCCAAGTAGACCATCCCCCTTCACACTGATATAGTCTCTGTGCCACTGGTGTCTTGAAGGGGGGTGAGATTGAGACTATGGGCCTGGTTGTAGGGATTAAGTCTCTAGGAGCAACAAGGGCCCCTCCCTGGATGAGCTTGCCTGAGTTCAGTGTTTGTGGGACACCGCTCTCCCATCTCTAGCTTGTGTCATGCTTCAATCTCATTCTGCAGGGCAGATGAACTTAATCTCAACCTGAATGGAAATGAGGGGCACATTTCTGCTCTACCCTCCCAGATGTGCTGAACAAAACTGACCCGTGGTTGATGGAGGTGGGTCTTGTATCTATCTGTTGCTTTCATTGGTTAATTAATAAAGAAACTACTTGGCCTTTGATAGGACAGAAAATTAGGTAGGCGGAGTAGGCAGAGCAGAATGCTGGGAGAAAGAAGCCGAGTCAGGCAGTCACCATACCTCTCCTCTCCAAGATGGATGCAGGTTAAGAGCTTACCGGTAAGCCACCACCTCACGGTGCTACACAGATTATTAGATTTGTGTTAATCAATATGTGAGAGTTAGCCAGTAAGAGGCTAGAACTAATGGGCCAAGTAGTGTTTAAAAGAATACAGTTTCTGTGTAATTATTTTGGGTAAAGCTAGCCTTGCAGGAGCCGGGCGGTGGGAAGTGGCCAGCCGCTCCACACTACACATGGTTTCCAAGAGGAACCCCCGTGCTGTGGTTGCTGGGATAGCTGTTGCTTGCATGGAAGAGAAAGCCTGGTCAAGAAGGGACATTCCCAGTAAGAGGTAGCAGTTGGGTGGGGGCGTGGCTATGGAATGTGGGGAGACAGGTGGTCCCTGATGCTTTCAGGGTTTTACTTGGTAGCCGACCTGAAGCCCCCAGGACACTGTTTCTCCTCTTCATTTTTCGCCCCTTCAAGAGAAAAGGCTTTGCAGATCAAGGTCAAGACTCTCTCAGGTGGAAATCCTTTGGAGCAGGGCAGAAGTCCATTTTTGTGTAGTAAACCAGTCATGCTGATGATCTGTGCTCCCAGCAAACCTCCAGATGTTTGGATGTGTCCTGTGCCCTCGGAGAGCAGGCTGTCTGCCACAGGAATGTGGAATCTTCTACCTATTCTTCAGGGGCTGGCGTTGGCTGATGTAGGAGAGGACAGGGGTCTAGGTGACTATAGCCTGGTGACTCTCTTAGATTAAACGCAAGCCTTTCATTGGGGACACTCAGCACATTAACAATAAATGGGTGCTCTCTTTCCACACTCCTCTCTTGGGGTGCTCCGTCCTTTGCCATTGGTTCACAGAATGTTCTGAAGACCTCTTGGGAATCAGTGCATTCTCTAGCTCTTGGACCCAAGGACCAGCAAGCATTCTTTGAGCGTGGACACCCAGCTAGAGGAGTGGACATTAAATAAGCGAAGGAATTGCAGTTATGATGAACAATGGAAGGAAGTCAGGGATGCCAATCAAATGACCATGCAAATGACAATGAACTTACAGACCTAAGGTACTCTACATAGGGGGGCAGTGATGGGCTGACTAAGGGGTCAGGGGATCTTTGCTTATAGGAACTGATCTTAAGCTGATGTCTACAGTGGCCATTGGCACAATAGAAGTGGGTTGTTGAAGAGTCAAACAGATCCCTGACGTGAAGAAGCAAGGCTAATTTAAGGCAATGAAAGTAGGGTTTGGTACCAGCTTATAGAGTTTGGATTTTGATCTACAATTAAGAAGCAGCCCTGTGTGATAGTTAGCACTCACTAGGCAATGCTGTGTAACAAACATGGGAAAAAGATCTCAGGGGTTCCCGGTGACGAATTTCTATTTTTAACCACTTGTCACAGCTTTCCTTGGGCTCATCTGCAGCCGTGGTCCTTATATCTTTATTGAGGGACTTAGCTGAAGATGGCCCTCAAATCTGGGTCATAGCTTACTCATGTCAGAGGCAAAAGAGCCACAGATAAGCCTGAGAATGCCTGCAGACACGCTCCATCATTGATCACAGCTCACGGGTCCAAGACCAAACCTCAGTGAAGGGAGGGGTCGGTTGGCGCTGGGATCCGAGTACACACAGAGAAGGACAGCAAAGGGTTAGGGCCAAGAGAAAGAGGCCTGAAGGAAGGGAAGCATTTCAAGTGTGTGGTGTGGTGATATTCGATGTGACCTGGGAAGAATGAAGGCATGGACTGAGGCAGATCAAGGGTCAATAGTGAGGTCCAAGATTCCTCTCAGGTGACTCCTGTCTGACACCCTCCAAGTAGAGCATGATCCCTGGACTGAGAGGTGACAGAGGAGACAGAGGAAAGAGATTCACAATTTCAAAAGCGAGACAAAGAATCGTTATGGCCCATGTGAGCTTGGCCTGAGTTTGCTCGGTTTGAGATTCCTTGGCCCCACCCATGTGGTGATGTCAGTTGGGGTCTACACTGTATCTAACAACATTCTCTCCCACCGTGCCCTCAACTTCATTCAGAGTATGATCTAAGAGCTCTCCTGAGAGTAAGCTCAGTGGGGACAGGCCCTGAGCATCCATGTCCTAACTCTCGGGGTACAGAGATATTATATCATGGCCCTTTTGACAGGAACACCCCTCCCTCACTCTTCTTGGTTATTTAGGAGGAAAAGTGCTGGTTTCCTTTCTGTTTCTCATTTGTACAACATTCAGTCCAAACTGGAGACCACTCTCCTCTTCCTCAGTAAAACCCTGTGGTGGGAACCTAGGGAATCGGTATATAAAAACCAGTTTTTACCTCCTTCCACCCTGGAGAGTCTGGTGTTCGCCAAGACAGAGGCCCAGCACACACCGTTCTAGAATCTTCCTATAAGAAATTGGCAAATGCAGTCCAGGGTGGCAAGCAGCTGAAATTGCAAAGAGCTCTTGGACTATGGAGATTGACTTTGATACTTTTTGAAGCAGCCAGCCTTCTTTGAGTATGGCTTCATTTTCTGTAAGTTTCTAGCGTTCACGAGCGTTCAGCATTTAGTACATGAAGCAGGATGAAGCCAGGCTTCCTGTTTTGTTTCCCCGTAGTACTTCTGGAGTGGTTACAGTTTCCGCACGCACGCCGTGTGACTGTAAAGCACATTATGGCTGGAGCCTTGACCGTACCTGCTGTTCCCCAGGTGATATCCTCAAGGTGTGGCTGGACCTCCTGTAACAAGAGGACAGATCCCGTGGAATGTCAGTGGTCTCAGCAACTCTCCATCAAGAGGGGAAACGGTTGGTCCGAATGTGTTGCTAAGAATCCAGGTATTGCCTCGCCCCTACCCCTGAATGTCATCCCATGAACAGCTCTCATTTTCTTTCAGAACATACCAGAAAATGAATATAGTCAAAAATCTCAGGTTACTTCCAAATCTAGTCCAGCAAGACCCAGATAAACTCTATTACCACCACCACGACTCCTATTTTTCTTTTTTTTCTTTCTTTTTTTTTTAAATATTTATTTATTATGTATACAATATTCTGTCTGTGTGTATGCCTGATAGCCAGAAGAGGACACCAGACCCCGTTACAGATGGTTGTGAGCCACCATGTGGTTGCTGGGAATTGAACTCAGGACCTTTGGAAGAGCAGGCAATGCTCTTAACCTCTGAGCCATCTCTCCAGCCCCCTATTTTTCTTTTTTTAATGTGTTTCTGTGTGCATGAAGGTTTGCATGCAGTTAGAGGTCAGAGGTCACGACCACAGTATGGTTTCTCAGGAGTCTCCACCTTGCTTTTTGTGAGACAGGTTCTCTCACAGGCCTGGAGATCACTGATTAGGGTAGGCAGGTTGGCCAGTGAGCCCCAGGGGTCCTCTGTATTGTCTTCCCACTGCTATGGTACACGCATGTGCCACTCTGCCTGGCCTTTTCATGTAGGTGCTGGGGTTCAGTCATGGGAACAGGACAGAATCCGGAGTGGGTTTTGTTAGTAAAACACAGGGAGATGTGAGAATAGCTTCCTTCCATCGCTAGCCCCAAACTCCCTCCAGATAACTTCTCGTAGGACCAGTGAGCTTTTGCCTGTGAATTTCCACCACAGAAAACGTCTGGAGTACGTAGGGCCACTGTGTCCTTCTTTGAGTGCCCAGGTCAGAGTCTTGTGGTCCCGTTAGAATCCCTGGGCAATGTCAGATGTAAAGACCAGATGATGTTGGCTCGCCCAGCCCACGCAAGTGCTTTAGGCAGGGTCTGTATAATTATGCGTGTGTCGCACACCCTAGTTTGGTTCATGGCCTAGTTGGGGTCACCAGTTTGGGGATCACAAACTGCTTGCCAGGTGGACTGGAAGTTGTGCCCAACAAAGGTGCACCTGTCCAAGACAGGGTGCAGAGGGCCCAAGACAAGGCAGGGCGGGGCCTGTGGGCACGAGGAAGGATATTGATCGTGACCTCAGGCCCTACAGTTGTGTGGGGGAGTTCAGAGCCCTCAGCTGTAAAGCAAGGGCCAGGGCAGCCTCTTTGGCTTGCTTCCTCCATCCTTCTGGCTATCAAGGGCAAGAACGAATGTGCTAGAATAATCCTCACCGACGACGTTCAGACACCTTGGCGCTACAGCACGATCGCTGCACCTTTAAAAACAGCTTAGTAAAGGAAGATGCCACTCACAAAGGGACAGGTATGGTACTAGTCCTCTCCTGCGAGGTCCTGGGGTAGACGGGCTCGGACAAAATAAAACAGAGGCCACCAGGGGCGTTTGCAGGACTCCAAGTTCCACTGTGGGATGATAGTGACGGTCGTTCTCAGGATGGGTGGTGACGACAGCCACATGTACACTCCTGAGGTTAACATGGTGCATTTTATGTTACAAATACTATAAAATGTAACCCCTCACAAGGAACGGTATGAACAGGCTATAACACGGCATTCTAATCGTCTTTGCTGTTTTCCAGACTGAGAAAGGCTAGAGGACGGTGAAGAGGACAGTGGGGGCTTAGTGGGATACTTGCTGGAGCTGGTGTCTTCTGGCTTGGCCAGGTGCTCGCTGGGCAGGGCTCAAACAGAATGCGGAGGCCTGTGCTTGGGTGGGCCATGCACTCCTCCATGTTGACAGGAATGGTCCCCTGCCTCCCATTCAGTCTCCAACCCCCCTCCCCCACCCCAATGCACCTGAAAGACCCAGGTTCCACCACTTTTTCCCTTTCTTTCTTTTTCTTTCTTTCTTTCTTTCTTTCTTTCTTTCTTTCTTTCTTTCTTTCTTTCTTTCTTTCTTTCTTCCTTCCTTCCTTCCTTCCTTTTTTTTTTTTTTTTGGAATCTATCTCTTTAGTGCCGTCTTTGTTTACTTTTGTAAACACAACGGAGGGGGGGCAGATCATATTTGCCTATCATTTAAATGCCAAAAAAGAGAAGAGATTAAAAACAACAGCAAAGAGAGGGGGGAAAGCCTATGGAAAACCACCTCCCGGTGTTCAGGTTTTTAAAAACTCCCTTCTTGACAATAAACAGCCTGGCTGGGAGGGCGCGGCTGGGAGTCTTTGGAGGGGGCGGGCACGCTGCTCTACGGCGACCTCTGGTGGTCTCATCTCGTCATGGTCACGCTCAGCTGACGGTTCTCCAGGGGTTGGCACTTGGGGCCTTGGTGAAGGGCAGATCTCAAAGAGAGATCTCCAACCACAAACGTGCCCCGTGGTGCTTCAGGTGGAGACATGCAAAATGACGCCTCCATTCTGAATGCTTTCTGATAGTGGCCAGTGATGAAGATACAAAAAAAAAGAAAGAAAATAGTGTGGCCCATCTATTATATTTATGTTGTGTGATATTGTCCCTCAGAGGGTAAAGTCAATGAGAAGAATAAGTGATTGAAACAAGCATTTCATTCCCTTGGCAGGAATTCAGTCATTAGCAATATACCTATTTTACACAGGGAGATTAGATAAATTAGAGATAAAAGAAAGTGGGGCAGCTGTTTTCTCTCAGATAAGCATCATTGTATTAGAAAAAAAAAAAAACCCAAACTCAGGAGAATTGGAATTTGCACAGGAAACATGAATACACGTGTTTTAGGTCTTTTGACACTTTTGAGAAGGCAAGAAATTCCAGAGGTGGGATTGCTGACCAGCACAGGGTCACTTACAGGGCACTGCACACACCCACAGCCATTGGGACTTAGCTAAGGAAGGCCACCTCCAGGTGGGGAGGGTGAGAGGTCCTCCGTGTGCTTCCGAGTTCTTCAACAGCCTCTTGGAGACGCGTGTGCACTGAGACAGCCGTTATGGGAGGGGAGGGCAAGGCTGCGGGGCTGGTGACTAGAGGACATTCAGGCACACCTCGGCGGGTGTCTTAGTGACAGCTGCCACATCACATGGGAGTTAGTGCTGGACGCAAATTCTTGTCCCTACATCTGGCCTTCTGGGTCAGAGATCTCTGGAGTGGGGCAGAGCAGTTTGAGCCTTAACGAACCTGGGGGAGTCTGTTGTTAGAGTTTGGGAGTCACGGAGGGGTTATCAGAACCCTCCCTAGTGCTCAGAAACTTGAGAAGACTGTTAGTTCCCAGCACTAGAAATAGTGAGGATGGTAAGGTGGGGATTGATCTCCATGACACCCTGCTAATTCTCCCATGCAACCCCACTTCTGAGACACTGGGCCTGGTAGCACTCGAACTCAGTTCTTTCTGGTCTCTCCTGCAGCCCTCTGCTCAGAGCCTCCTGTCTAACTACCTCCTAATAGTGCCACTGCCTATGGCATAGGGGGGGTCATTTTCATTTAAGCCTCCACGAAGTATTTCTATTCTAAATATCTTTTGGTCTTTTGAAAACTCTATGCATCCATCAAATGAAACCATATTTTCATTGCATTCTTTTTTTAAAATTTCCTTTACTTAAAAGGATCACATTATTTGTGTTGCACTGTGTGTATATGCGTGAGTGTGTGTACATGTGGAGACCAGAAGGCAGTTTGGTGGAAACTGATTTTCTCTTTTTATCATGTGATTCCTGGGGACTGAACTCAGGTTGTAAGGCTTGGTGGCAAGCACCTTTAGCTGTGGAGCCCTTTCATTGCATTCTTAAACAACCGTGCTTACTAGTGGACACTAGACAGTTTTTCTCCCTCTGCTGTGTGAGTCTCACCACCAAGAACGGTGCTCTACGAGCATGTTTGGGTTCCTGTGCTTATGTAAACAGAGGCTCTGGTTTAGTTTTCCGGCTGCCCAGGCCCAAATAATCACACAGAAACTATATTAATTACAACACTGTTTGGCCAACGACTCAGGCATATTCCTGGCTAACTCTTATACCTTAAATTAACCCATTTCTATTAAACTGTGTATTGCCATAAGGCTGTGACTTACCAGGAAGGTTCTGGTGTCTTTCTCCTTTGGCAACAACATGGTATCTGCCTGACTCCACCTTCTTTCTCCTTGCATTCAGTTTGGTTTTCCTGCCTACTTAAATTCTGCCCTGCCATAGACCAAATCAGCTTCTTTATTAACCAATGGTGATAAAGCAAGTTCATAGCATACAGAGGGGACTCCCACATCACGCTTATTTATTTATTTTGGTATGTAGGAAAGTACTTCACTACCCCCAATCTAGGAAGTCTAACTTTATAGACGATGGGACATGGTCGGAAGGCATGTTACCTGATTTTGAGCTTTTGAGTTCTCAATTTGAACAGTGTTTGGCAAGTTTATTTTCCTTCAACAGTTTCTATGTAGCCCCTTGAGTGCCTGGCTGGCCACAGTCAAAGTGCACTAAAGACCACAGGGTTGGATTTAAAAATCTCTGGTTTGGCAAGACATGGGGACCTAGGGCCTTATGGCAGACAAGAGTGTCCTGAGGCACCACAGGGACAGAGGGGCTGGGTTGTGAGGGTGGAAGGACCCGGGAGACAGAGGGTAAGGGAGTTTTATCAGGGAACTGAGGCCTTTTGTCAATAGTGAGGTGTGATGTGGTAGCTGCCTTAGATGAGGCTGCTCACCAGACCTCTGTTTGCCACTGACTGAGTGGGTTTTGCATAGAACTGAAATTCTGGCGGTCATTCCGAGGTCCTAGACAGACAGCATTTCTGGTAAACAAACCCATTTCTGATTCTAGTTTGTTTTGTTCTGATTCTCGTGCCTAGAGAAGCCAGAAGAGACTAATTGAATTTTTTGCTACTATAGAGGTGACTTCAGTCCTGCTCGGCTTCTATATAATATTCTTGTGCACTAGATGGGCAGAGAGTTGGTGAAAATAAGTCGTTTGTTTAACTTCCAAGAGATAATTGAAATTGCCTTCAAGACACCAGGTTGATGTCCTTTTGTCCCAGGAACTATATAGGGTTGCCATTTACTTCTGTTTGCAACTGTTAAAAATGGTCACATGACTGAGGAGGTGACTGAGAGAATCTAGGTGATACTTCCAACTGAATGACAGATCAGGTCCCTGCTAGAGAAACAGGATTTTACCCCTAACTCAGGTTTGGAGCTCAGCACTGTTTTTCGCGGTGTTGTAAGGAGAGTAGGCCCCGTGGTCAGTCACAGGAACCTGTACTCAGCCCCTGTCAGAAAAAGGGTGTGCTGATGTCTTTGTGGCCTCTCTCACTTTACTATTTTTGGGCTTAGAAAATCCGTTCTCAAGCAGGAAAAGCTTCACAAGGCTTCAGGAGCCATTGTGTAATATCCTAAAGCAGGGATCCATGGCCAGTATCTCCCGGTACGCTACAGAAAACTGGGATTCAGATGAACGGCATGACTCCGTAGGTGGCAGTTGGTGACACGGCTTTCCCTCGGGCAGCGTTGGGCTTGCTCGGCCCTCCTGTATGAATCGAGTGAGAACCCAGCCCAGGCTAATCGTGTTTATTTTAGAGTCAACACATCCCTATACTTCAGCACGCCACAAAGAGGGGCATTGAGGTTGGATCATTCCACTAATATTTACAGAGCGCCTCCTAGGAGCCACACATTGTTCTGCTCCCTGCCAGCACCGGGAGGACAAACAGACCTTGTTCCTGCTCAGACGGGGCCTATAGTGAGCGAGAGAAAGGCATGAGAGAGCAACAGCGAATGACCGCGCACTAATAAATACGCGACTCATAGCTGTGACAAATGCCACGCGGGACAACCAGGGAGTGGGAAGGGAGGTCTGAAAACTGCGAGTGATTCTCTGTGGAAGAAGCTCGCGGACTGAGTTCTAGCTGTAGATGGAAGTTAGAGGCTCCTGAACACAGAAGGGCCCCACAGAGTCTGTACTGCCGGCTATAGTGGCTCAAGGGGAAGCCAGAAAGAAGAGCGGGGGCCGGGGCCTGTGCCTTGTGGGACTCCATAGCCCTGGAGCAGATTTGGATTTCCTTAGCAATGTAATGGAAGTCCCAGAGGGCGCCAAAACTGGGCAGTACCAAGGTTCCAAGGGGAAACAATGTCATTTTGGTGTGGGTTAGACCTGAGTGGGAAAGGGGATAAAGAGCCGGTGTAGTGACGGGTGGGAGGAAGCAGGATTGAGAGGTTCTGGCCAGGATAGATACACTGGATGAGGGGAAACAGAGAAGGCACTGCCTAGGGTTTCTCCCTACTCCGTGAGCACAGAAGGTCCCGTTTGCTGACAAGACCCTGTTGTCCAGGGCTAGGCATCCTGTGTTTCCCAGGGCTGCCAGGACACAGTCCCACCGAATGGGTGGCTCAGACCACTCTAGAACCTAGAGATTTGAGGTCCAGTTGCAGCAGCTTCAGACCAGCGTCCACCTCCTTCTTTTCCTTTCCCGCATCTTGTCTCTGTCTTGACAATGGTTGGTTTCTTAGAGACAGCACGTGAGGACACCACTCTTGCTGGAGAGGGCTGCAGGAGACTCAGTTCAGTTCATTCCACTTTTCCAAGTGCGCGTCCACCTTCAGCTCAAGATCAGCGCTGGGAGTTCAGAAAGGAGGTCCACTGTGGCTATGGAAGGGAGGCAAAGCAGATTCCCCAGGGACGTAAGAGAAGCAGCCGGCCTCAGTCTCCAGGAGGTGCAGGGGCCATACAAACCTGCACAGGAAACAGAAATGGAGCGTGATTCCTATTTACTGAAATCGACTTTCTGCAAACCACAAAGTTTCTGGTCTGACATTGGCCATGCTGGCTCATTTTGTGTCAATTTGACACAAACTAAAGTTATTTGAGAAGAGGGAACCTCAATTATTAAAAAGCCTCCATAATATCCAACTGTAGGCAGGCCTGTAGGACATTTCTAAATTCGAGTTTGAAGCGGGAGGGCCCAGCCCATGGTGGGTGGTGCCAGCTCTTGGCAGGTGGTCCTGGGTTCTCTAAGAAAGCAGGTGGGGCAAGCTTTTGCTCATGAGGAGCAAACCAGTAAGCAGCACCTCTCCAGTGGGCTTTTGCATCAGTTTCTGCCTCCAGGGTCCTGCCCTGCCTTCCTCCAATGACGAACAGCAATGTGGAAGTGTAAGCCAAGTAAACCCTTTTCTCCCCAACGTGCTTTGGTCCTGGTGTTTCTTTACAGCAGTAGAAACCGTAGCTAAGACACCGAGACTTAAACACTCTGGGCTTCTGAGGATGAATATGCATCAGTACCCATTCATAATTAATGGGGAAGGTAATTAAGGTCTTCGTATTGTAAAGATTTTACCCTGCTGTATAGAAAATGCCACCTTCCTGACGAGGAGAATCAACACTTTCCAGGTTATATTTGGGGGTAGATTTCTCAGTGGCACCCCCTAGAACTGCCCAATGTCAGGATGATGATGATGGACAGGACATTCTGAAGTACAGAAAGTCAAAATGCACAGGGAAATGAGAGTGGACAGGCCAGGGTGAGTGTCCATGATGGTCGCTTCTTGGGCAGAATCAGTGTCTTCTCTCCTCTTCCTCTGCCTCCTTCTCCTGCCCCATCTGTCTGTCTGTGGAGGCCGGAAGACAACCTCTGCTATTCCGTTTCTCAAATTCTATCAACCTCCCCGCTTCAGACAGGTTATATCACTGGTCAGGAACTCACCAGGTAGCCCTTAGGGACCACCTGCCTCCATCTTCCCAGCTCTGGGATTACAAGCGTGTGTCACCATACACAGCTGGTTTTCAACATAGCTTGGGGGGGGGGACTGAACTCTGCTTTTCATATTTGAAAGTGGGGTAGTTTGCCTGCTCAGCTACCACCCCAATCCTGGAACCCCTTTAGAGCAGAATGGCGCCAATAGTGGTGGGGTTTTGGTTGCGGTTGTGTGGGACAAGGAGAAGGCATGGGGGCTGGCATTAGCCTAGCGCCTTTGTTCTGTTCCTCACTTGCACTATTTGGGGCCGTCAGCCTGAGCCCCATGCTAGGAATGAGGACGTGGAAGTGCAGGGTCATCCAAGTGACAGAGCAGAGCTAGGATTTTTTTTTTCCTTTCCAAAGTCTGCTTTCAGTGTGGTCTGTCTGTCTGTTGTAGGAAGCTTGCCTGGTTTACATTACGAGGCACAGTGGCTAACTAGGCTATGGAATAAAGCCAGTCTTTAGCCTGGGGTAGGAGAAGGAGACAAGTGTCCATCCAGGTTTTGTGAGCTTTCGCGGGGGTGGGGGGGTGGGGTGGGGGAACACACTTTGAGATCTTTATCTGAAAGTGCTGGGAACATGCCAGGCACACCACTAAGCCTGTTCAGTAACCCGGTGTGAGTGGGCCGTT
Organism: Chionomys nivalis; assembly: GCF_950005125.1. NCBI lineage: Eukaryota > Metazoa > Chordata > Mammalia > Rodentia > Cricetidae > Chionomys > Chionomys nivalis. The sequence continues at coordinate 13,521,877 of NC_080087.1, forward strand.
TCTATTTTTGAAAGTACCCATGAACAATTTTAATATTCACCCCACCTTCCACTCTCGACTGTCCAATTGTTCCCCCTTTGCTTCCATGGTTTCAGGTACCCGCAGTTGCTTTGGAGGAAATGTTAAATGGAAACTGCCTGAAAGGAAGAATTCATGAGCTGGTGTGTGCATGTGTGTAGGTGTGTGTGTGTGTGTGTGTGTGTAGAGATACGTGTGTGCGTGTAGGTGTGCAGTTGTGTGCACACATGGTTTAATACAGAGCTCTTGTTTGGCAGGTGTAAGACCCTGGGTTTGATCTCCCAGAACCACAAAATAGAAAAACAAACAAGCAAACAAAACCCCAAATCCTTAAGCTTCACATTGTGCCCTGCTCTGAATAGTTTGGTGACACCCTGCACGGTCTTCCTCAGTCCCACCCGGGACCTGTTCCACCAGGGATAGACCGTCCCAGCGGTCCTTGATCCTTTGAATAACGACTCCAGTGCCACCCTAATGATTGTGAGTGTTTGAAAATATTCAAGACACTCTGGAAAGCAATTCCTTTAATGACAAGGTGAAGAGTTCAAGACTTGCTGAGGACAGAGAAAGATGTGTGATGAGGCCACTGAGATCTTCAGTAAGAACAATCCGATCCAAAACTGTAGGAGGGAAAGGGAAGTGTGGGCCAGTGGTTACACCCTCACACTGCAAAGGTTGATGTTGCTGGTGTGATGAGCACTCCTCTAAGATGGGAAAAGCTCGGAATGATGGGCCCAGAACTGTCTGCAATCAAGTGTCCTCTGGGTGTGTTGGCACACGTTCGTCTTGAGGTTTGGGGCAAGCTGCAATGTCTGCAGGATCTTTGTGTTGTAGGTGAGATTCTCACCAACTTGACTTTTGGCCTGACCATGCTCACAGGTCTTCTTACCTCCCAGCTGACCTGCTGTGACTTCCCAGGTGGGAAGAGTGTTTGCACTTGTGCCAACTCCCAAGTCATGATGTGGACACATCTTATCAGTTATACATGCTCAGCCTAACTTAGGCTTGTTTCTGGCTAGTTCTTTTAACTTAAATTAACCCATTTCTCTTTATCTACCTTTCGCCTTGGGGCTTTTTACTTTTCTTTCCTCCTGTATACCTTTTGCTGCTTTTCATGTCGGTGTGTCTGACAGCTGCTTGGCTTCTTGCCCTGAGCATGTCCCCCTCTTTCTCCTCGTTCTTTTGTTCTCTTTTTCTCTAGCTCTTTTCTTCTCTCTATAGCCTAGATTTCTCCTCCTACTTTTTCTCTCTGCCTGCCAACCCTATCTTTCCTTTCTCCTGCATTGCTATTGGCTGTTCAGCTTTTTATTAGACCAATTAGGTGCCTTAGGCAGGCAGGGTGAAACAAATGCGGCCCATCTCTACATAATTAAACACACATCCTTACATCATTAAACAAATGCAGTATAAACAAATGTAACAATCTTTGCCCAGTTAAATTAATATTTCACAACAAAGCTCTTCCTGCTGTGAAGTAGAGCAGCTCTTTTGAGACTCAATTTTGATATCTAAAACTGGGGTGTCTTTCCCTCAGGTTGAGTACCATGAAATCCTGGCAATCATGTTGGCTTGCTAAGGTAACCAACTCATCGGGTTGTACGTTGGAGAATTTTTCAATTTCTAAGTCTGTGTCTGGGAAACCTCATGGTCCCAGCCAAGCTGGCATGGCTTGTTACTCTTCTCCAGACTTCATGGTAAAAACGAAAAACCTTACTTGTCTCACAAAGCACACCACCTGGATATATCTACCTCAAAGGCAGAATGAGAGAGCCTTCCGTGTCATTTCTGTGGGATGGCGATACCCCAAGTTTTGTTAAAACCACAACTCTACAAATTCTACCCCTAACCTAGATTGGATTTTGTCTGAATCCTCATGACACATTGTAGCATGATTAATAAAAACCCAGAAACAGAAATTGGGGTTCAACCTGAAGGTCAGAAAAGCAAAACAGACCCCCAGCCTGCGCAGACGGAAGTGGCGGATGGGGGATAGTCCAGGCATGAAATAGTGAAGCCCACACTGAGAGCAGATCGCCTCACTACAATTAAATCAAGTAGTTTTTTGGGGGCCTGGCCTGCAGAGTGGAAGGCCTTTTATTGGCGAGGTCCACGGGTGAACGGGGAGCCTGGTCCTGTCCCTGAAGACCCTCCTGAGTGGGGAGAGTGTTCTAGGCCCGCAGAGGGACACAGGAGATGGATTGGGGGCATTCCCTGACCCCCTTCACCCCCCGGTTAGCCTGCGAGGGCTGATACCCTCTGCTGGGGCTGCTCCTCCTCTGTTGTGACCTCTCTCTTCCTGGCACATCCCAGCTTGTGCCCAGGGCCCTCCTTCACTCCCCCTCCCTTCTGCAGTGCCGCAGGATCACCCAGTATAGCCTGTTTGGGCACTGGGTCGGGAGCTCGGGGCAGAGGGCAGTGGGAGTCTCTCTGTTTGCAGGCTGGCCTACAGAGGGGTAGGCCTTTTGTTGGTGAGGTCCCTGGTGAATGGGGAGCCTGGTCCTGGTCATGAAGATCCTTCTGAGTGGTGAGAGAGATCTTGGCCCACGGCGCGAGCCAGGAAACGGAGCGAGGGCACTTTGTAAGTGGGGCCCTTGGCCAGCAGGGAAACCTGTTCCTGACTTAAAAGACCCATTAGATAGCTAGCATTGATAGGAGGAGATGGGCAGGCACCAAGGCAAGAATTCACCAAACACTCTGAAAAACAACATGAAAACACCAGAACCCAATGATCTTACAACAGAAGGACTTGAACACCCTAACACAGAAGAAGTGGGAAAAATTGACTTTATGAAAGCAACAGAGTCCCTTAAACAACATGTAAAAAACACCCTTATAGAAATGGATGAGAAGTATAACAAAAGTTTGAAGAAATGAGTAAATACGTAAATGATATTCTGGGAAACCAAGAAAAAACGATCAAACAGGTAATAGAAACAGTTCAAGAATTGAAAACAGAAATCGAAGCAAGGAAGAAAACACAAACTGAGAACCAGCTGGATATGGAAAATCTAGGTCAATGAGCAGAGACTACAGAAACAAGCATAATCAGTAGACTACAAGAGATAGAAGAAAGAATCTCAGATTCTGAAGACAACATAGAGAAAATAAACACACTGATCAAAGAAAATAGCAAAGCCAACAAATTCTCATCACAAAACATTCAGGAAATATGGGACACAATAAAAAGACCAAACCTAAGAATAATAGGGATAGAAGAAGGATAAGAGTCACAACTCAAAGGCCCAGAAAATATTTTTAACAAAATTATAGAAGAAAACTTTCCCAACATAAAGAAAGATATTCCTTTGAATATTCAAGAAGCATACAGAACACCAAACAGACTGGACCAAAAAAAAAAATCCACTTGCCATATTATAATCAAAACACAAAATATACAGATTAAAGAAAGAATATTAAGAGCTGCAAAGGAAAAAGGGCAAGTTACTTATAAAGGTAAACCAATCAGACTTACACATGACTTCTCTATGGAAACCATGAAAGCCAGAAGATCCTGGATGGAGGTACTGCAGAAACTAAGAGACCCTGGATGCAAACCCAAACTACTATACCCAGCCAAGCTATCATTCACTATCAATGGAGAAAACAAGACATTCCAGGATAAAAACAAATTTAAACAATACGTGGCCACAAATCCAGCCCTACAGAAAGTAGTAGAAGGAAAATCACAACACAAGGAATCCAACATAGCCAACATTGCCTACAATAACTCAGGCATCTAGCGACCCTTCACCAGCACGACTCAAAGAAGGGATACACACAAACTCTACTACCAAAAACAATAGGAATAACTGGAGTAAACAACCACTGGTCATTAATATCACTTAATATTAATGATCTCAATTCACCTATTAAAAAGGCACAGACTAAAAGATTGGATACGAAAACAGGATCCAACATTCTGCTGTTTGCAAGAAACACATCTCAACCACAAAGACAGGCATCTACTCAGAGTAAAGGGTTGGGAAAAGGTTTTTCAAGCAAATGGTCCTAAGAAAAAAGCAGGTGTGGCCATACTAATTTCTAACAAAATGGACTTCAAGCTAAAATCAATCAGAAGAGATTGAGATGGACACTTTATACTCATAATGGGAACAATTCATCAGGTTGAAGTCTCAATCCTGAATATCTATGCCCCTAATATAAAAGCACCCACTTATGTAAAAGAAATATTACTAAAACTCAAGGCAGACATCAAACCACACACACTAGTAGTAGGAGACTTCAACACACCTCTCTCACCAATGGACAGGTCAATCAGACAGAAACCTAATAGACAATTAAGAGAATTGTTGGAGGTAATGAAGCAAATGGACTTAACCGACATCTATAGAACACTCCACCCAAATAGGAAAGAATATACCTTCTTCTCTGCAGCTCATGGAACCTTCTCAAAAATTGACCACATACTTGGAAACAAAGGAAACCTCCACAGATACAAAAAAAAAAAAATCAGTGTCCACCTGTGTCTTATCAGATCTCCACGGATTAAAGTTAGAAGGCAACAACAATGCTACCCCCAGAAAGCCAACAAACTCATGGAAACTGAACAGTCAACTACTGAACCACACCTGGGTCAAGGAAGAAATTGAGAAAGAAATTAAAGTCTTCCTTGAATTTAATGAAAATAAAGAGACAACATACTCAAACCTATGGGACACGATGAAAGCAGTGCTCAGAGGAAAGTCCATAGCACTAAGTGCCCACTTAAAGAAAACAGAGAAAGCATACATTGGGGACTTAACAGCACACCTGAAAACTCTAGAAAAAAAAGAAGCAGATGCACCCAGGAGGAGTAGAAGACTGGAAATAATCAAACTGAGGGCAGAAATCAACAAAATAGAAACACAGAAAACAGTCCAAAGAATCAATGAAACAAAAAGTTGGTTCTTGGAGAAAATCAACAAGATCGACAAACCCCTATCCAAACTAATTAAATGACAGAGAGAGAACACGCAAATAAATAAGATCAGAAATGAAAAGGGGGACGTAACCACAGACACAGAGGAAATTCAGAGAATCATTAGATCTTACTCCAAAAGCCTGTATGCCACAAAACTGGAAAATGCAAAAGAAATGGACATTTTTTTTAGATAAGTACCATATACCAAAGCTAAACCAAGAATAGGTGAATGATCTAAATAGACCTGTTAGTAGCGAAGAATTAGAAATGGTTATCAAAAATCTCCCTTCCAAAAAAAGCCCAGGACCAGATGGTTTCAATGCAGAATTCTACCAGAACTTCCAAGAACAGCTAATACCTATACTTCTTAATGTATTTCACAATAGAGAAACAGAAGAGTCATTGCCAAATTCCTTTTATGAAGCTACAGTTACCCTGATACCAAAACCACACAAAAACCCAACCAAGAAAGAGAATTACAGGCCTATCTCACTCATGAACATCGATGCAAAAATTCTCAATAAAATACTGGCAAACTGAATTCAAGAACACATCAGAAAAATTATCCATTATGATCAAGTAGGCTTCATTCCAGAGATGCAGGGCTGGTTCAACATATGCAAATCTATCAATGTAATCCACCATATAAATAAACTGAAAGAAAAAACCATATGATCATTTCATTAGATGCTGAAAAAGCATTCGACAAAATTCAACACCCCTTTATGATGAAGGTCTTGGAGAGATTAGGGATAAAAGGATCATACCTAAATATAATAAAAGCTATTTACAGCAAGCCGACAGCTAACATTAAATTAAACAGAGAAAAACTCAAAGCCATCCCACTAAAATCAGGAACACGACAAGGCTGTCCACTCTCTCCATACATAGTGCTTGAAGTTCTAGCAATAGCGATAAGACAACATAAGGGGATCAAGGGGATTCGTATTGGAAAGGAAGAAGTTAAGCTTTCGTTATTTGCAAATGATATGATAGTATACATAAGTGACCCCAAAAACTCTCCCAAAGAACTCCTTCAGCTCATAAACACCTTTGGGAATGTGGCAGGATACAAGATCAACTCCAAAAAATCAGCTGCCTTCCTATACACTAAGGATAAGGAAGCAGAGAGGGAAATCAGAGAAACATCACCTTTCAGGATAGCCACAAATAGCATAAAATATCTTGGGGTAACTCTGACCAAGGAAGTTAAAGATCTATTTAACAAGAACTTTAAGTCTTTGAAGAAAGAAATTGATGAGGACACCAGAAGATGGAAGGATCTCCCTTGCTCTTGGATTGGGAGGATCAACATAGTAAAAATGGCAATTCTACCAAAAGCAATCTATAGATTCAATGCAATCCCCATCAAAATCCCATCAAAATTCTTCACAGATCTGGAAAAGACAATACTCAACTTTATATGAAAAAACAAAAAACCCAGGATAGCTAAAACAATCTTATACAATAAAGGATTGTCTGGAGGCATTATCATCCCTGACTTCAAACTCTATTACAGAGCTACAGTATTAAAAACAGCTTGGTATTGGCATAGAAACAGAGAAGTCGACCAATGGAATCGAATAGAAGACCCTGGCTTTAACCCACAAACATATGAACACCTGATTTTTGATAAAGGAGCTAAAAGTATACAATGGAAAAAAGAGAGCATCTTCAACAAATGGTGCTGGCAAAACTGGATATCAATCTGTAGAAGAATGAAAATAGATCCATATCTATCACCATGCTCAAAACTCAAGTTCAAATGTATTAAAGACCTCAATATCAGTCCGAACACAATGAACCTGATAGAAGAGAAAGTAGGAAGTACTCTACAACACATGGGCACAGGAGAACACTTCCTACGTATAACCCCAGCAGCACAGACATTAAGGGCCTCATTGAATAAATGGGACCTCCTGAGACTGAGAAGCTTCTGTAAAGCAATGGTCACTGTCACTAAGACAAAAAGGCAACCCACTCACTGGGAGAAGATCTTCACCAACCCCGCAACTGACAAAGGTCTGATCTACAAAAGAACTCAAGAAACTAGACCGTAAAGGGATAATCAACCCAATTAAAAAATGGGGCACTGAGCTGAACAGAGAATTCTCAACAGAAGAAGTTCGAATGGCCAAAAGACATTTAAGGTCATGCTCAACTTCCTTAGCGATCAGGGAAATGCAAATCAAGACAACTTTAAGATACCATCTTACACCTGTCAAAATGGCTAAAATAAAAAACACCAATGATAGCCTTTGCTGGAGAGGTTGTGGAGAAAGGGGTACACTCATCCATTGCTGGTGGGAATGCAAACTTGTGCAACTACTTTGGAAAACAGTGTGGCGGTTTCTCAGGAATTTCGGGATCAACCTACCCCAGGACCCAGCAATACCACTCTTGGGAATATACCCAAGAAATGCCCTATCATACAACAAAAGTATTTGCTCAACTATGTTCATAGTAGCATTGTTTGTAATAGCCAGAACCTGGAAACAACCTAGATGCCCTTCAATGGAAGAATGGATGAAGAAAGTATGGAATATATACATATTAGTACTACTCAGCAGTAAAAAACAATGACTTCCTGAATTTTGCATGCAAATGGACGGAAATAGAAAACACTATCCTGAGTGAGGTGAGCCAGACCCAAAAAGAGGAACAGGGGATGTACTCACTCATATTTGGTTTCTAGCCATAAATAAAGGACATTAAACCTATAATTCATGATCCTAGAGAAGCTAAATAAGAAGGTGAACCCAAAGAAAAACATATAGGCATCCTCCTGAATATTAACCTTCATCAGGTGATGAAAGGAGACAGAGACAGAGACCCACATTGGAGCACTGGACTGAAATCTCAAAGTCCAAATCAGGAGGAGGAGAGAGAGTACGAGCAAGGAACTCAGGACCGCGAGGGGTGCACCCACACATTGAGAAAATGGGGATGTTCTATCAGGAACTCACCAAGGCCAGCTGGCCTGGGTCTAAAAAAGCATGGGATAAAACCGGACTCGCTGAACATAGCGGACAATGAGGACTACTGAGAACTCAAGAACAATCGCAATGGGTTTTTGATCTTACTGCATGTACTGGCTTTGTGGGAGCCTAGGCAGTTTGGATGCTCACCTTACTAGACCTGGATGGAGGTGGGTGGTCCTTGGACTTCCCACAGGGCAGGGAACCCTGATTGCTCTTAGGGCTGACGAGGGAGGGGGACTTGATCGGGGGAGGGGGAGGGAAATGGGAGGCAGTGGCGGGTAGAAGGCAGAAATCTTTAATAAATAAATAAATAAATAAATAAATAAATAAATAAATAAATAAATAAGAAAAACAAAACAGTCAGCCATTGGTTCTTACCCGCCTCAGTCTGAAATGGTGATCCTGCCTCCAGGAACCTCAGAATGAGACTGTGTGTGAGACCTGTCTTCTCCCATTTTATTTGCCTTTCGAGGGCTGGGATTGAAAGTGTACATCACTTTCTATAGCAAATTGCTGTGGCTACTGGGATTAAAGGTGTGTGCCACCACTGCTTGGCCTGTAAGACTGATCAATGTGACTGTTTTACTCTATGAACTTCAGACAAGCTTTATTTATTAAAATATAAATAACTTATCACTACACATGTCCAGTGCTAATGTGTGAATGGTGATACTGGAACATGTTGAGGCTTAAGGCCTCTTGCGGAAGCAACATTCTTATGAGGTGGGCTAGCTCCCTCTCAACTTATTACTGCATGGAACAAGGCCTCGGACTTCCAGAATTTTTATCTTTGCTGGAACAGGAGCTTCAGTGGGCTAACAGTGTCTAGTAGCCAAAGCTCCCTGATCTATCTAGAGAAGCACCGAGCCATTTATGTACCGAGCTAAACTCCAGAAGTTGTGCTAAATTGTGTGATTTAAATACTGGCCTGTCCAGGGCTGAAGACCAAGGCAATGCGCTCTCCCATTAATAATGCATGGTTTGCTGTGTTCTAATCCTGTTAAGCACACGGTTGCCCTGCAAATGTATTGGCGATGATGTGTGTTTGTGAATTAAGCCCTTGGTGCATCGGATTTATGAACCTAATTGCCTATTCAAAAGGCTATCAGTTTATCACCTCATGAAAATTAAAAAGGTCCCTTTTGTGGGAGCATTCTGGTAATCCTCCCGATGATATTTTCACTTTCTTTTTCATTTCCTCTTTATTGAGCGTTATTATAATTTAAATGCAACTGAAGCAAATCCTGCCATTATACTGAAATTGATTATTAAAATAACACTGATAATTATAGCCAGGTACTAGAAAATAACACATATGCAGAGCTGGCAGGGAGATTAAACACGCCCTCCCCTGATTATGCTAAAATAGGAGAACGGGCCGATATATCTCCGAAATGGGGTAAAGATTTAGTGGCTCTTCTACCTCAAGAAGTCTGAGAGATTTTCACTAAAATTACCATCTGAATCCCCCAAAATAATGTCTGACGAGATGGTATGAACAATTTATTTGAGGATATCTTAGTGCTAGGCTCTAAGTTGCCTTTTTCTTTCTTTCTTTTTTAAATCCACTTTTTAACCAAAAGTATTCTTTTTTCTTTTTGAAAGAATTAAAAAAAATCTTTTCAGATGAAAAAAAATAATATCCAGTGCCTGTCTCTATTGCCAATTAGTACTCAGGGGAAAATTTTTTAGCGAAATTCTGTTTGGTTGTATTTGAACACCAAAAGAATTCATCTGTTTTTATTTTTTTTTAAAGTAAAAAAATAACCTTTTCTTTTAGAATGTGTTTAGAAAACTCAAAGGTATCTTTATCTTTAAACTTCAACCGATTCAGGGCTTGTGACTGGTTTGTTTGAAGAAATTTCTTTTGAAAAGCAGAGTTTGGGGGCTGAGAAAGTGTGCACGCAGCACTGCCTGGCTCTGGTGCCTCTGGCCTTCTCTCCTTCAGGGGATTAGCAGAGTCTGTCACTCTGTGTCTGAAGCAGGGGACAGAGGGACAGGTGACCATTTAGCCGTGGAGCAAGCAAGGAAGAAGATGACCCTCGAGGTGTCAGTAGGAAGAGAGAGTAGCCAGGGGAATGTTCCTCTTTTCAAGCGTAATTTCAAAGATGCTGATGCTGGGAGCGTGCACTTGTGTTCCAGCCTGGCTCTCGCGACAGGATTAGACTTCACAGATCGAGGCCATCCGGGTCACCCTCAGTTCAAGGACAATTCAAGCTTGCTTTCTTTGGAAGACCGAGCACTTCGAATACCGCCTGTAGTACGTGGGCCAAAGGCGGCAAATGGTCTTTAGAAACAGAGGCCTGGCCTCACTGGTGAATCAACACTGGTCTCTATTCTTCAATCTCAGCTTCCAGACTTTAAGGAAGGCCTCCTTCCACTCCCCCTCAGTCTGCACAGGTTGTCTAGGCCAGTTGTACCCCACACTCAGCTATGGGTATCTGCCCTAGCCAAGGTCATTAGAAGACGGTTGCCTCCTCTGTTCTGCTTGTTCAGCAGTGACATCATCCAATAACGACAGCTGGGGACTTGTTTGTGCTTTTAAGGTGAAAGGAGAGCAGGAACTTGGATTCTGGCTGCCATCTTGACACAGGAGAAGAGAGACAATGGGCAACTGAAGCCAACAGAGGAGGACATGGTCAAGGGCAGCGAGTGGCCAGAGTTGCCAGTTTTGTCTGTCATGAGCTGTTCCATCTTTTTCTTTTGTTTGCTCATTTGATTGCGTTGTTAAGCCTGTTTGAGTTGGACCGTCTGTCTCTACCTTCTCAATCCTGATCTGGCCCACGTCAGCTCAGGTGTTGGGATGATGTTGTCAAGAGGAAGCATGAATGGCATTCATGAGAAGATTATGTATCAGTTATAGGTAGCTCCTTACAAGAAGTCTTAATCTCTGTGGCTTTAAACACCCTCTAGAGCATTGAACACAACATTTAACAGGTTGCAGGTTCCATAGGTCAGGATTATAATGTGACAATGAAGTCTTGGGACAGGTTGAATCGCTGTCTGCTGTTCAGGCCCTGTGATGGTTAGCGGTAATTGTCAGCTTGTCAGGACCGAGGCTCACGTGGGAAGAAAGAGAGCCTCTGTGAGGGATTGCTGCCTCAGACTGGTCTGTGTGTGTGCCTGCTGGGGGATTGTCCTGATGGCCTTAATCGGCATAGGAAGATCTGTTGTACAAGAATGTGGAGGAAGGAAAACATTTTGGTCTTCTGATTACTTGTTCTTCAGCTTCCCTGGAAGGTTTGTCCACCCTTGTTGTTCCTTTTCTTTCCTTTACTGATGCCAGAGGAGCTTCTTTGGGCTTCTGACGTGGACTGAGGATCAATTCCTCTCTAGGCTTCCTCCAGACTTGAGTGTGAGATTGGGATTATTGAGGCTTCCAGCCTTATGGCACTACAATCACTGGGTTCTCAGCCGGTTCAGTGTAAGGCAGCTCTTCTTGGACTACTCTAACCATGTCCAGTTGTGTAAGCCAATCAAAGAAAGCCCTCTTCCCAGAGAGCCCTCAGAGAGCTCCTCTTTCCAGCTGATGTGGTGGTTGGTAGGATTGGGGGGGCTTGTCACTGAGGGATTCTTTGGGGCGTCCTCACCTCCTTGCTTTCACAATGCAATAGTCTACTTCTTTGAGGTCATTGAGTTAGTTTCCTATTTCCAGTGTAAAAAATAATTGTGGGATTAGTATATAAAGTATATTTATATATTAGTATATAAAGACACACACACCAAAGTATCCTTGTCATGTCGGTTCTGTGTCAGAAGCATGTGTACAGTGTGGCCCAGCTGGTTCCTCTGCTCCAGGCCCCATAGGTATGGGCTGGGCTCCTTCCTGGAGGCTGGATATCTAATTCCTACTCGCTCTGCTGTTGCCATGATTCTGTTCCTTGCTGCAGAGTGGGGTCAGGCTCCTTGTATCCTGTCCTCCAGGAGCTTCCTGGGGTTCCTAGGAACCTTTGTTCATTTCTTACACGTGGCTTCCGTTCCTCAGAAGCATCATGTGGAGACTTTCTTATGTGGGGGAGTCTCCCTTTCCCTTCCCAGAATTTCACCCTCTGCTCTGCTACTGTATCACTCTGGGTACGGTCTGAGAAAGTTTTCTCAGGGGTGTGGGTGATTAGGTATAGGCTCATCTCCATATTTAGGATATATAGCAGTTTTCATAATTTCCTTGCAAAGTCTTTTTTTTCTCCATCTACTATGCATTTTAGTAAAAAATAGAATTCATGTATCCTGTCCCTCTTTTTTGATAATCCACAGAGTCGAAATAGTACTGTCGATACACACATGGTGGTGGGGTCATCCACGGTCGCATAGTCAACCTCTTAGGGACCACACCCATAAAGAAAATGGACTCTCCCTCCCCTGGTAGTCGTCAATTGTTAATGCTTCTCAGCTAGAGGTGGGAGTTCATGAGTCCCTCTCCTATGCTGGAATGGTGACTGGCGGGATCTCATGCAGGTCTTGCCCAGGCACCCACAGCTGCTGTGAGCTAATGGGTGAGATGGTGCCATCCTTTTCGGTCATGTAACACAACACCACAGTGCTCTGGAGTGAATATATGGATATCTTTCCGAATGAGGACACACTGGTGAGGATGCCAGAACCAGCAATAGAAGCCCTCATCCCCATCTGCTAAGATGGAGTCCCGTGTGTAAGGCGATGGCCACAGGACAGGCTATTCAGTAGTTTCTGCCACTTTTCTATTGGACTAGAAGCAAGCTATCATTTTCATCTGGATTCAGGGAAAGGAATCAAACCTTGCAAGGTCATTGGGGGTTCCCCTAGGTCATGTCCAGAGTGTTAGTTGGTTGCTGGATGGGTGGGCTTTGAGTTGCTTCGTCCTTGTTAGATCAGGTGATGGAGTGAAGGAGTAAGACATTTCTAAGCTTTCTAGAATATTCGTCTCCCTGTCCATCATTCTCAGGCAGACTTTTTTTTTGTTTGTTTGCTTTGTTATTTTTTGTTTGTTTGTTTTGTGACCTGATCTCTCAATTGTCTTTCATTATGGTTTCTTCCCTACTGCACAAAGGATCTTCTGGGAATGCTGGGATTTCCCTGGTAAGTGATACGACCTGCTGCAGAATCTGTGATTTCAGGAGGAGAACAGCAAGCCTGTCTGTGTCTTTGTATATTATTGTTGTTGTATATTCAGAGGGATATATGTGTGTACATCCCTCTGCTTGTGCAGAGGCCAGAGGAAGGTTAAGTATTCTCTGTCACTCTAACTTATTCCCTTGAGACAGGGTCTCTTACTGAGCTTAGAGCTAGGCTGGTAGCCAGCAAGCCCAGAGAACGCCATATTTCTGCCACCCACAGCACCGAGATAACAGATAACAAAACCGCTCCACTCTTCCTTTTACTGGGTGCTGAGAACTTGAACTCAAGTCCTAAGACTTCTGCTGTAAATATTCTTACTTGCTTTACTATATCCCAGGTCCCCAAGCCTATTTTTGTTTGTTTGAGACAGCCCTGGCTGCCCTGGAAGTCTATGTTCAAGACCAGGCGGCTTTGAGTTCATAGAGATAGCCTTGTATCAGCCTTCTGGGGTTAAGGGCATGCACCATCGTGATCAGCCCACTCTAAGTTTTAAGTGGGGAGTGACCGAGAGCCTAAAGTTCATGTTGGAGGATGTGCGTATTTCTGCTGGGTTTGAATATAGGGCATGCTCTTGACCTCTCTCCTGGATGGCCTCAGGAGGAGAATAAGATGTAAGAAACATGCAGGAAGTCAGTGTGGCCCTTCTTACAGGAATGCACCCAAGGCAGGCGTTCAAAGCCTCATGGAGCATCTGCTCGCCGTCTGTAGCCTCCTTGCTGTCTGCTACAGTACTCAACTCTCCTGTCTCCATATCCTCCAAAACCATAGGCAAACGAAGACATTTCTCATGCATAGTCTGACTGCACATGAGGCGTGAGGAATGAGTCTGGCTAGTACAGAAATAAAGTGTGTCTCTTTGTTAGGGGGAGTCTTATCAATACCGTGGCAATATGAGCCCAGACCACTGTTAAGTATCAGCATACAAACCTGTTTCCTGGATTTATATTCACAAAAAAATCATGATTATGTTCTTTCCCAAAATAGTGGTACTTATTTTGCATCTTTTCTGAAATAGACTATTTTGCATTTTGTCTGACAAATAGAACAACCCATTTAGCACAACAGTGTTCAGTAGAAGTGTTCTCTCTACTGTTGATGCCTTTACCTAGTCAAAAGCATCCTCTCAGGTTCTGCTGTCTGTTGGTGTTCTGAAGTGTGTGTGTGTGTGTGCGTGTGTGTGTGTCTTCAGGTACCATATCTGTGATAGGTAGGAAGCCAGAAATGGACCCCAAGTGAATTTCATAGCATATTAAAAATTGCTGCCTTTTCCCACTGCCAGTTATGTGTGGAGTGAGGGATATTCCGAAGTTGCAGTATCATTTTGTGTTTCAATTTAAAATTCAATTCAATTCACATACTTGTAATTTAACAGCACGGCAAAACATCTCCCCGTCTTTAATAAGATGCCATTCCACATTGCTGCCATGTGTGGAAAAGAGATGGGGACCCCCCGCCCCCTCCACGCGCACACAACTATCAGTTGTGGATGTGAGTTCTGAGAGTACCACGCACTTGCTGGGATCCAATCTCTCATGTCTAATTTAGGCTGAAATTCAAGACGGGACCTGAAAGATCTACTGTGGCTGTCCTGCTTGACAGCTTGGGAGAGGGGATTAATTCTGAGATGTATTCAACCGGCTTGAAATGTCAGGGATTTTGATAGATAAAAATAAGAATAAAGGGCTCTTTAATAAGTAGAGTCCTACTCTGGTGTCTTATTTTGGTCCTGTGGCAGGGCCGTTTCACCTGCGTGTCTAGGCTGCTGCCCTTATTACAGTACCATTTTTTGGGGGGACAAGGGGAGAGGTTGTCTTATATAATTTTGGAAGTCCTCAGTACTAGAATCCAGCACACTTTCTTCTCCCCGTGGCCTGGTTTTCCCTTAAGCTGTAGCCAAGCTCCTCTCTCTCGCCATAAAGACTACTATGTGGAAGGGAAACTCGCGGGCACATGGTGACTTTGGCCCCAGGTCCCAGATGTCCCTGCTAGAGACAATACAGAGACTGCAAAGAGCAGGGGACACTCGCTATTCGGTTTCAATTTAGATGCATTTCTGACTTATTAGTAAATAGCCAGGTGTCCACATGGTTGGGCGGAGGGTGTCTGGGGAGTGGACTCCCTGGAGTGCCCAGATGCCCCCTGCACATTGCCTAATGTCCTGGGCTCTGCAGAACTTTCGCAAAATTAACATGCTCACCAAATATGTTTTTCTTGCTCATTAACTCGATAAAGCCCACTGGTTTTTTAGAATCACAGCAGCAAGTTGTAAATGATGTATGAAATGAAAAATCTTTTCTCACCCAGTGAACAGGGCAAGAACGCTGACGGCGCCCATCGCTGTTGCTGTGGCTGCAATAACGTCTAGACATGAGCTGTCCCGTAGCAGGGGTGACCTCAGACGCAGACAGGGGTGGTCCAATGGCTCCCTCTTCCTTCACTCGCTGTGTGAGGGAGTCAAAGACAACGTGGAAGCAGGTAGCTGCTCTCTGGGGACAGCCTGGTCTGTATTCTATAGGGGGAGTTGGCATGTCCCTCTGGGAATAGTGCGGCCTGTGTTCTATAGGGGGAGTTGGCAGGTCTCTCTGGTAATAGCATGGCCTGCATTCTATAGGGGGAGTTGGCATGTCCCTTTTGGGTGCACTGAGGTTTACAACTTTGCTCTTTGGCATGTAGCCTTGTTCTGAGTCAAAAAAGTTTTCCTTGATTTCATTTCACTGGGCATGATAAGTGAGTGAATATTTGTATGTTCATACACCCATAAATAGGTCAGACCTCAATGAGGAGAACATATACATAGAACCTAGATAGGTCAAAGACAGGGACTCACGCTTTGCCCCTAGATTGCCTATAAACCAGTCACTCAGGACAATAATTTAACATTTTTCTCCTAAGTGGGATAATTTTGTTGTCTTCTTGTGTGTGTGTGTGTGTGTGTGTGTGTAACTGCCTGTGTATGTGTGTGTTCATATGAGCCTGTACGTGTAGATATGCAATGTGTGTTGTGCATATGTGTGGAGGCCAGAGGACAAGTCAGACTCCAATTCCTCGGGCTTTGTCCTGGCTATTCTTATCCTGACTATGTCGGTACCATCCAGTTCCTCATTGGCCTGGAACTTGCCAAGTAGGTCGGCCTGGATGGCTCACAAGCCCATGGGACCTTCCTGTCTCTATCTCCACAGTTCTGGGATAACAAGTGTACAAAAACCTATACTTTTTAATAAAAAAGTATTACGAGTATTGACCTCAGGTCCTCAAGCTTACAAGGCAAACACTTCATTGTTTGAACTGTCCCTTTAGCCCCTTGTTCTCTTATTGTTGCCTTGTATTGCCATTGTGTTTCATGCTTCATAGTTGAAAATAAACTCTTATATTAACCTAGTATTTTTTGGGGGGTCTCACTGTGTATCTCTAGATGGCACAGAGCTCGCTATGTAGAGCAGACTAGCCTTGAACTTTACCTATCTCTGCCTCTCATGGATTAAAGACAGTCATCAATAACCTTCATTATCTTATGTCAACTTGATACCCAATCTAGAGTTATCTGAAAGGAGAAACCCTCAATTGAGAAAATGCCTTCATAAGATCAGGTTGTAGACAAATCTATAGGGCATTTCCTTAAACAGTGTTTAAGGGGGAGAGTCCAGCCCACTGTGGGAGATGCCATCCCTGGGCTGGTGATCCTAAGTTCTATAAGAAAGCAGACTGAGCAAGCCATGAGGAGCAAGCCAATAAGCAGCACCCCTCCACCACCTCTGTATCAGCTGCTGCCTCCAGGTACCTGCCCTGCTTGAGTTCCTGTTCTGACTTTCTTCAATAATGAACAGCAATATGGAAGTGTAAACCAAATAAACCCTCTCCTCCCCAACTTGCTTTTACGCTCATGGTGTTTTGTTGCAGCAATAGGAACCCTGACTAAGACAACTAGTTTTGCAAATCGTGCTTGTTTATATTCATGAGGGGAAGAAGAACAATGAGGGAAGGCGTTTTCACTGGATCAGTCTTACGGGGCTGGACTAACACTGACGGGTATGCTGAGTGCTAACTTACCATTCGGAAACACCTGTGTCATCAGGGAAACTGCCCTATAAGGAGAGAGTTGTGTGGGCACGCACCTCTGGCCAGGGGACTGCAGAAAGAGGCCAAATGCTTGCAGACATCAGACTTTCAGAGGCAATGCCGTTGACTTCTTCAGAGAAGAAGCCTTGACTGGCTGTCATGTCTGTGGACCGGAAGGCCCTTCCCCTCAAGACTGAAGGGTTCCCTTGTACCTTGTTTCCATGATTGACAAGCTCATCTCAACTGAAATTGTTGTCCCTTAGGTGTTTGATCATCTGTTACCTTCCTTTCTCCCTACCTGTGGGTTATTCTTGAACTTCAGGAGGCTTTACTGTCTCTTTAAACTGTGGCTATCAAATTCATAACCCAGATTCAGGAAAACAGTGTCACGTCTGAACTTATGTGTCTCACTGTTGTCGTCACTGTCTGGCATATCACGGTGATAACTGCACATTGGCTGTGCTGTCCTGGACTGGACAAGACCAATATCAGAACTTCCAGCCCACAAGCAGGGGTTGGCTGAGTGAATTACTGGGGACTTCATGTCTCTCTTTGGCATAGACTCGGCAGGTTCCTGGAACATACTCTTCATGCTCGCTATCCATATTCAGGTCACCTTAGCGATAGCCATCTAATGGCTTGGGTTGCAGGACTGTAAGCAGCGGAGGTCACCTTGGAGAGCACAGGTGATGGAGTCACAGCTTAGGGCTGAGCTTTGTCCACCTTCACGACAAGTGTCTGTTGTCAGATCGCTCTAATTTTGTCATTTCACTCTGGCCAAAACAACCAAGGGGAGGAATAGGTTTATGTTAACTAAAGGTGACTTTGAGTCTCCATCAGTGAGGGAAGTCAGGAACAGGAAGAAGAAACCATGGGGGACTGCTACTTGCTGGCTCCATTGGAGGCTCATTGTCTGTTGGTACAGGGAATGGTGCCACCGTTGGTGGACAGGGCCCACCCATATCAATTAACAATAAAGACACACACCCTGACATGCCCACAGGCTAATATGATCCCGGAAATTCCTCAATTGTGCCTCCCTTCTCAGGGAGGTTGAGAGTTAAAGCTAACCAGGCCACATGATTAAGACTGGCTCCGTCCTGTCCCACACAGTTCCTGTCCCTCACAGTTTGCAAAGGCCACTGAAACCAGAGCAGAGACCAAACCAAGGTTGGTTTGGGTGACTGTGAGTATCTACATTTATTTTTCTCCACAAAATATCTGTAGTTCAACAGCCTTTTACGCCCCCATAAGTCTACTGCGCACAGACTTAACGGGATGACAGACCTTGGTAAAGAGCCTGTCACAGCATCGTGACTCTGCTAATCCTGGGAGCACCTTTATCTAGGGAACTGCGAACGACTGTGTTTGTAGAAGGCAGAGCTTCTGCGACTTGATATTCACAGTAGTGAGCCCATTGGTTTCCATTTCCTCTGTAGAGCTCAGTGCTTTAGAGCCAATGCCGTTTTGCATCCAGATTAGCAGATACCAGCCCGAATCCATCCAGATGTTTCAACACCTGCCAGCCATGAAATAACAGTTTTAGACAACAGTAACTCAGAAGCTTTCGAGGATAAAGTCAAGCCGGAAGCGCCTTTGGAGCACTGTGACAGAAGTGCACCCAATAGCCATGAGGTAGAGGTGAGTACCATGGTGGAGGCAATAAGCCTTGAGCAGACAGGGTGCCTGGTAGAAGGCTGTGACCCTTACTCAGAGCCTCTTAAAAACCACAGGGAGAGTAGGCATGACCATGACAGCAAAGGAATACAGATTTGATGGAGCTGAGTGGAGACAAAGGTAGGGTGTCTGCTAGAGAAGACTCTCAGCTCAGAGCACAGCGTTGCTGCTTAGAATGTCTGCCATATTCAGCTGCCTCCTGTCACCCAGAATGGCTGTGCCTTCAATGGTGCTTTTCCCTTTCGAGAAGTTCCGGAAGGAGGTGGCTTAGATGTTACCCTTTACTGCACTTCATCTACCCCAGAAAGCTTGTGGGGCTTTGCCGTTTACATATCTTGACAAACTCAGCCTTTGAAGCAAGGCACAGTCAGTCAGCTAGAAAGACGTAGGAGTATAAAGCTGGCACCCTGTCTCAGTGCAACCCTTGCTTCAAGGCAGACTTTCTGCTTGGCCTGAGTTGAAAAGATGTTGCCTGCATGCACACAGGACTTGGTTGAAAGTTATTCTCTGCAGAATGCCCTGTAATCAAAGGGGACACCGCCCCTTAAGTTTCGAGCATGTCAGATATACACTCCACCCAGTAGGGCACTAACGCTAACAGGGAATAAGGTACACATGCATATTTATGACACTCACCTCGTGTTTCTGGAGCCTCTCTTGCAGGAACTCAAAGGCTTTGCAAATGTAACGTCAGGGATTCTGCATCTTGAGAGCGTGGGTTGCACATTTCCTCTGGGCAGGCTGCATGGAGCCACACTGGAGCCTCCCTGGGGCCCTCCTGCTCCTCTAGTTCCCAATCACATGACACACGCAGACTGGCAACAAATCGTCCAATCATAAAATTTTTCCATTCCTACAGAAGCCAGTCTGTTTGTCCTTCCATCTTTAAAGAGGCTTTAGTAGTCTAATTGTATCACAAGCACCGGAGCAGCTCCAAGGCCTCTTCCTTGGCATTATCTTTTGCGATCACACTGAGCATGCTCAGTCTATCTCAGGATTGGCTGGTTGATTGACTTAACTTTACACTGTGTGGGAGGCATTGAAGGATGTGGCATTTGGGAATCTGATCATTCCCAATGTGTTTAAATCTCTGCCCTAATAATTCCTGGCCATGATTCAGGGCACAAAACTTGGTAAGTATTCAGTAAGCTTCATTTTGTTATCTTTAAAGTGGGAATCACGTAGGTCCCAACCCTGAGTTCTTACGAGGGTTTGGTGAGACAATAAGGAGTTTTATACCATGTCTGGAGTATAGCTATTCTCTTCCATTGATCTAAGAGACAGCGTTCCTTGTATCTGAAACAGATGTATCTGTGAGAGGCTGTGTATGAGTTCCGGCCTGGAGCAGGCAGTTCTGGAGCGTGACTCACTGCACACGGGTGTCTTCTGATCAGTCTCAATCTCCTTCCTTGCCATCAGCACTCACCATCAAATTTTTAGGAATGAGTGAACTGAGCCAGGCATGATGGCACAGATCTCTGAGGAAGACTGAGGCAGGAGGATCATGAGTTTGAAGACAACTTCGGGTATATTGTGTCCAGTGAAATAAACCCATGACAGAAGGAAAAACAATGTATGAGTCTACTCCTATGGGGATCTGGAGTCACAGGCAGGATAAAGAGTCTCCAGGGGCTGAAGAAGGGGAGTGGAGGAGTCATGCTTCACAGGGACCAAAGGAGCACAAAGCCCTAGAGATGGATGGTGGTGGTGACTGCACTTAGTTGTGAAAGTATGCACACTCCAAAATGTCTGGCTAGGGTAGTTTTTTTTGTGTATATATTATCACAACAAGAGAAGAATATCTAATGAATAATTTTGCAAAGAGAAACTTCTTTAGTAATGTAAATAATCAGTCTTTTAGTTTTGCTAAGGCACATTCTTTGCCTATCGAGTGATCTGTCCTTCCATTCATCCATCTGTCCATGCTTCACAAACATTCTGTACTTGCTCTGTATCGAATATTTCAGAATCTTATAAGGGCAGTTCTCTTGGTAATCTATCTAGGGAGAGGGGGTCCTGATATATAGAGAACAGATGCTCTGTGGACAATAGGTCATTTGCTCCTCATGACATCTGGCAGAGGCCAGGAAGGGAGTGAGAACTGGAGAAGTCTGGGAGGGAAAGACCAGAGGAGAAAGAGAGGCTTCTCAAGATGAGGGAAAGACCAGAGGAGAAAGAGAGGCTTCTGAAGATGAGGGAAAGACCAGAAGAGAAAGAGGCTTCTCAAGATGAGAGAAAAGCTTGGGTCCATGCTCAGCTGAGCTGCCACAAGGCATAATGTATTAGCTACTTTTCCCATTGCCACAATAGAGTAGTTGACAAAAGCAATACCAGGCTGGGAAGATTTAATCTGGCCCATGGCATCATGGGGGAGTCTATGGTGGCTTGCAATGATGGCCACTTGAGTGTGGGGTGGCTGGCTACATCTCATTGGTAGTCAGCAAAGAGCTCTGGCTGGAACCAAGGAAGAGTTATAAGCCCCAATGCCTTCCCCAGTGACCCTATGTCTGTCAGCTCAGCCCTGACTCCTCAACAGTCCACAGTCTCCCCAGACTTATCCATAAAGATTTCCCTAAGGGTTTCAAATCTTTAGTTGGGGAGCTCTGAAGTAGATGCTGAATTATCAGAAGGGGTATTTGTGCCAGACATTGCCTGTAGAGTGAACAAATTTTACTTTCACATACAAAATTTATATTAAAGTACAACTGATTTCATAGTCTTACAAAAAAAGATTATAGCATACTTTAAAAAAGTGGTAGCTATTACAACTGTCAGGGGAATGTACTCAGATTTCAGGGAGTCTAGGTTTGAATCCCAGAGTCAACATTATGTGAGGCATTAGAATCCTTGTGTGTCTGTTTCTTTACCTGGAGGCTGGGGTTTGTGACAAAGGAGCCATCATCACACTGTTCAAGGGCATGACACCCGTGGCAGGTTTTGGATGTGTTCCACAGCCCTTGTGGGGAATGCGCAAGGCTCATTTTAAAGAAAGCCAATTACAGCTAAGAAGGCACGGTGTTCACCAGCATGGTGATGGGGGCTGGATTTGCGAGTGAATCTGCCGTGTGACATGGAACCACTGACTCTCAGGGATGGTTTGGATACAGATGCTGGGGACATTTTCACTTGTATTAATGAATCACACAGAAGTGAAGCAACTCAGCTGGATTTCAGAACTCCATCAGGTGTGGACGTCTTTGCTCTGAACTGATGGTGGCTTTGATGACCGGCACAACTGCAGGTCACAGGTGACGTGCACTTTGTGGTTTATCCCGCATTCCCCCCCCCTTTTTTCTTACTTATTCGTAATTTCAATTACATGGGTTCATGAGATATAGTGTCATAATTTAATACTTTCAGTGATGTATAATGATCAAGTCAGGGTATTGATCATTATCCTGGCCTTAGATGTTTGTATGTAGATTTGAGTGTTTGTGCACACACATGTGTGTATACATACATGTGGAGGTCTAGAGTTGATGCTGGCTGTCTTCTATCATAGACTGCTCTATTTTATTTATTGGGTCAGGTTTTCTTACTGAGTCCGGAGCTTACCTGTTTCAGCTAGTCAAGCTAACAGGCTTGCCTCAGGGAGGCTCTGATCTGCCTCCTGAGAGCTGGGATTAAATGTGGTTGCTACACCTGCCTGGCCTTTAGCTGGATTCTGGGGATCTTAACTCTGGCCCTTATGCTTGCATCACCCACTGAATTATCTCCCCAGCTCATGGCTTTTCACATGAGTGATGATAGGACCCCAAATTCAGGTACTCGTGTGTACATGGTAGCACTTGATATCTCCCCAGCCTCTGTGAACAGCATGTAATAATTGGACGTGTTTATTGGGTATACCCATTGCTTTTTAAAATCTAGATCAAGGATGGGCAAAATAACTTTTGGGGAAGGCCCCAGGGAGTACGGAGTTTAGGCATTTTGGTCTAAAATGCTTTGACGGTTGAAGAAGCATCAAAACTTCCAGGAACCGTGAGCGAATGAGTGGGTACCACTGAGATCAAGGACAATTTTACTTATAAAACTTGGTACTGAGGGCTGCTGGGATGGCTCAGCTGGGTAAAGGTGCTTGCTGCCGTGCCTGGAGACCCGAGCACTCTTGCAGGGTGTCCTCTCACTTCCACCCA
The DNA here is from genome assembly GCF_950005125.1 of Chionomys nivalis. Taxonomy (NCBI): domain Eukaryota; kingdom Metazoa; phylum Chordata; class Mammalia; order Rodentia; family Cricetidae; genus Chionomys; species Chionomys nivalis. The sequence continues at coordinate 13,544,760 of NC_080087.1, forward strand.
TGCTCCGTGGCGCATGCACACTTCAGCATATGCGCACCTCTACATCTACCTCCCTCCCAAAAAGTAAAAGTGAACATAAATAGATGGAGACATCGCTAGACATTGAGGTTTTTCGGGGATAGGAAAGGTCCTCTATGCCTGCGCTTCTGGGTTCCTCTTCTGACCACACACGTGGGATTCTCTGACACCAGGCAATTTTCCATCTCTTGGGTGCCCTACCATTAAACCCAGTTCTGCCACTCTCTCTGGCGACATCTGCCAATCTGGGCTACCTCCCATGTTTCACTGACTGCTATAAACTGAAGGTACCCACTGCCACCTCCTCAGGTTTTATCAAAGGCTACAAAGATTCAGAGAACTTTCTGGAGTTGTGCCTTTTCCTTCCTTCTGAGTACATTTTTCCCACCTTTTGTTCATTGCAGTGGACAATTTAGCTTCTCTTTCTCTCCAAAGTCCAGGGCTTCACTGAGAGTTTCTTCTTCTGAGAGGAAAATATTAGGGTTTTTTTTTTTCCTACTCTGATGTGGCGTCATACATCTTTTAGGAAAATTTCCCTCAAGTTCGAGCTCGGAATTTTATTAGATCTAATAAATCATGTCGGAGATGGGAAGCAGATCCGAAGTAGACACATGTGAGAAGCCTGCTTTTCTCCTTAGCTTATTCAGAGACTCGCTGTGTTCCAAGTCCACAGATGGGGCTCTTGGAAGATGCATCTCTCCCCCGAGGTTCCTAGGGTTTTCCTGACTTGCAGCCTGAGCTAAGGGGATCCTGGGATGGGAGACTTAGCCCACAGCCTTCTGCTGAGGGTGAGCCCTGCTTCCTGGACAGCGCATCAGCAAGTGTGATAAAACCATAGATAAACAGAAGTAATCCTGTTTCCTTGGACTGTGAGATCCACTCCAAATTGGAGGTCCAGTGGGGGTTCCCCAAGCAAACAGTCTCAATGATCGGCACTTAGAAAGAAGTGTTAGATAAAAGCTGTATTCTGTACGTAATTTTAATATTAGTCTACAAGATTAGCAGAGATGAAATTTACCTTGGAAAAGTAACAGAGGTCACAAGGAGCAGAAATTCTCTTTGACTTTGTAATGGAATGAATTCCATCTTTCCTGGCTTCCCTTCCTTCTGGTTGGTGACACAAAGACCCTTCTGTCTCTTAAGCTTCGAAGAAGCTGAGATTTGGGTCCTGAGATGGCACCTGAAGGGTGTCATGGCAAGTGGACAATCTTCTGGTTGCTATTCCCTTTTTCTTTTTGTTTTTTTTGAGGCAGGGTTTCTTTGTAACTTTGGAGCCTGTCCTGGAACTTACTCTGTGGATCAGTATTTCCTCTTAAGATGTAGTTCTGGAGGGATCTTTTTAAAGAAGCAGAGCTGGTGTGTGGAGTCCAACGTGCCTGCCTGGGACCATGTCACTGGGAAGCCTGCGTTTCTACAGACGTGATCACTTTTTATTTTTTTATTTTTTTAGGGGGGATGACTTTATTTTCATTGAAATTTAATATTTTAATAGAATGTATTCTGTGTTTTGTGGGCATCCTGACAGACTCCAGTAAAGCTTCCAAACTGGAGAAACCAGATAGACTGGGACATTGTATCTTTTTTTCCCTTAATTCCCTTGTATGCATTTATTTGTAAAATTTGATTGATTTTCCATCTTTCAAAGTTTCGGAAACACACATGGAGCATCATTACGGTGAATATGCTACCAGCAAATCTTGGGTGCTTCTACTGACAGAACAGGTTCCCAGAATCTTCTGGAATGTAGCTACAAGCCATTGCTATCAACTCATATATGGAGGCAGAAGTGCAAGGGTAACTTATAGAGTTCCAGTCTCTCTGGATTCCATTTCCTTTCTTGCCACAGCAGATTGCGGAGTTTCTACTTTGGGTTACAGCTTGAGCTATGTTTATGCGACACATCATATCCTCAAATGCTTGCATGGCTCTGCTTTCTGTATGAGGTACCTTGGAAGGTTTGGTGAGAAAGTGCTCCAGGTGGGTCAGTTCCCATCAGGTCATGTTTACGGCTTACAAATCCCTTCCAGTACCTGAAAATGCAAGAGGGTTCATTATTGCTTTTTTTTTTATTAAACAAAACAAAACAACAGCGCCAGGAGAAATCCAACTGTTTGGGGTGTAAAAATAATGCTATGCATCTTCCCACACAGCACCAAAACATGTTCTCATCCTATTTATACCTCAAAGTCAGAGAACATTTCCAGGCTCCATGGCATGGGGATTTGCCACACACATCTTTAGCATATGCCTACAGTGCTACGGGGATGAACGATTGGATTTGAACATAGTAGAGTACCAGTCATGTGCCAGACTCTAAACTGTGCATTTGACGGATGCGTGATTTTTAAAAATATTACTTAATATTAGCAATTTCAATGACTAAATGTCTGACACATACAATGGCGGGATTATTTACCATGGCTCCCCATATCAGAGGTATTAGTCTATCACGGAGGACACAGAACACAGCAGTTCATGCCACAGATGGGAGGCAGAGAAAGAAAGGGTTGCAGGCAGGAATTGGATCTGGATATATCAGTCAAGGACATGCTTCCAGCAAGATTTACCACCTAAGGACTCTCCTCCGGTGACCTTCCTCCAACCAGGGCCCACTTGTGACTCTTCCTCACCTCCCAGTGATGTCATCGTCTTAAAAGTCTATCAAGGGACTGGTTCACTGATTAGAACTGAGCCTTCAAGCTCTGATTGTTTGTAGAAATATGTTCCCAGGTACACTCAGTGGTGTGCTTTATTAATCTAGATGGTTATAAATGCAGTCCAACAATGAAGATTAGCCGTCATAATCGCAAAGTGCTAATAGCAGTTAACTACTTACCTCAGAGCTGCCTAGAAGCAGGCAGGTGTGGGGTCTAGATGAAGACAAGAAAATCTGACCCTCAGCCTGCTCTCTACCTTGCCTCTTTCTGTCTTAGCCGCTTGGCCCTCACCAGGAGGCTGGGCTAATTCTTGACCTTGGAAACTATGCTGTGATGGATTGCATGTTTGTGTCCCCTCACATTAGCCCATAGGAACCCTGCTCTCAAAAGTGGTATTTGAGCACAAGGGTGGGATAGTGATCTTTGAAGAAGAAACATGATGAGGGGGACTTTACTTCTTCTTGAAGATACAAGATGAAGGTGCCTATCCCTAACCCCGGAAGCCAGTCCTCACCTGATTTAGCACTGGAACTCTGGTCTTAGACTTGAATTACTTAGATCAGCAGGAAGTAAATATTTGTGTCTAAGTTACACAGTCTATGGTGTTTTCTAATAGTAACCCAAGCTAATTAAAAACCGTATTAAGTGGTTGCTAGGAGCCTGGTACGGGTGTTGTCTTAGTTAGGGTTTCTATTGCTGTGAAAAGATACCATGACCACGACAACTATTATAAGGAAAAACATTTAATTAGGGCTGGCTTACAGTTTCAGAGGTTCAGTCCATTGTCACCATGGTAGGGAGCATAGAAATATGTAAGCAGACTTAGAGTCTTTGATCTTGCAGGCAACAGAAAGTCTACTGAACACTGGGCAGTATCCTGAGCATAGGAAGCCTCAGAGCCCACCCTCACAGTGATACACTTCCTCTAACAATGTCATACACATTCCAACAAAGCCTCCCAATAGTGCTGCTACCTATGAGATTATGGAGGTTAATTACATTCAGACCACACAGGCATATAGATGAGTCACCAACAGATCAAGGTAGAGTCTCCACTCGTTATTCTCCTGCCTAACACAGTTCTAGTAACCCAGCCTTGTTGTATCACAAGGCCAAGAAGGCAGACTCAGTGCTAAGAACTAGACCCTTGTTGTAATAAGAGCGGCGGGGCTGCGTCTCTGGCACCCAGCCACCCGCATGGCTAGCTTATGAACCAAAATAATTACATGGAAACTGTATTCTTTTGAACACTGCCTAGCCCATTAGTTCCAGCCTCTTATTGGCTAGCTCTTACATATTGATCTAACCCATTTCTAATATTCTGTGTAGCACCATGAGCTGGCTTACCAGGAAAGATCTTAACCTGCGTCTGTCTGGAGTGGGAGAATCATGGCGACTCCTCACTCGGCTTCTTTCTCCCAGCATTCTGTCTGTTTACTCCACCCACCTAAGGGCTGGCCTATAAATGGGCCAAGGCAGTTTCTTTATTAAATGAAAGTAACTCCTCCATCAGACCCTTGCTATCAGTGTGTTCTATGTACCTGTATTTGGTGCCAGGACCCAGGATCCACTTGTAGGTCTGGCACCTGTGAACTCTCCCCACCCCTGACCCCTACAAAGGACCTTCACCCCCACTCCCTCATTGGCTTTCTCTTAGTCTTCTAGGTGATTATATGTAGGGGTAGTTGCTGAAAAAAAAATCACTTTTTGTCAAATACATGCTTGTTTCTCTCATGTCAAGCACTAGGTTACCAGCCATAGAGAGTCTTTGTTTATATGCATACTTCTTTCATCAGACTGTGAAGTACCTGAGGGCAACCTCTGGATTAGTTTTTCATTTGTCTGTCTGTCCGTCCATCCATCCATCCATCCATCCATCCATCCATCCATCCATCCATCCACCTTTCATTCTTTATTGAGCACCTTCTATATGGGAATTACTAAGTTACTTATAGGAACTGAGAGGTTAGGAAGAGATTCCCCATCCCCTTCTTTCTGTAGCACCAATACACAATGACTCCTGACTGGTGGTTATTCAGTAAATGTTGGTCGGATGAAAGAATGATACAAACAGCTCAGGGACTTGAAATGGATGTCTTCCGATTATTTACAGAAGAGTCAGGTTCCGGAAGCCAACTAGCTCTGCTGGTCATGTCCAGCCTCTTGTCCCTGTCTCTTATGTGTTTGTGTCTGTTTGAGGGTAACAGAGTTCAGTCAACTGTAGTTGGAGTCAAAGTTCTGGTTGCAGTTCAGTCAGTGGTTGCTTTCACAAAGGGAGATGTCTTATCCCAGGAGGAGGACTTGTGGGGAAGTGTAATCACTCTCCTTCCTCCTCCATGCACGATTGTGCTGGGCCCTTGGGGACCTGAGTCATGATGAATTTATTGTACTGTAAGCGCTGCTGAGTAAGCAGGCCATTGATCTCAGTGGGTCCAGGAATCTGAAGTCCTGAATTGGCTGAGATCATGGAGTCTAACCATCATCGCAACAGCACTAAGGAGGGGCTCTGCTCTCCCCGCCATGGTCTTTCATGAATCTCTGGGGTGTTTCCCAGTAGCTATACAGGATGTAACAGGATGATGAAGTAAGAGCAGAAGCACATGTGGTCATTCCAATAAATCAGACGATAAAAGATTTGAAAAAAAGTAAAATATTGCTTTTCAAACTGGGATTTTTTTGTTTTGAAAATGGAATTATTTTCCAAAAATTTATTTTAATGATAACATGTAATAATGGGTTATCATAGTTTTTCTTTTTGTGTGTGTTTTGCATCCCAGCTATTTTTCAATGAACATGGCTGAGTTCTAATTTTTTTAAAAGATCTAATGCCTTTTTAAATTATGTCTTAATGCATTTATCTACGTATTTATTTTGTTTGGTATTGAATGTATGTGTGTGTAGGGCTCTGTGCCATGTTTCTCTTTGCATGAATCTTTTCTACCACATGGGTTCCAGGATGGGCTTCAGATCATCGTCAAGCTCCATAGCAGGGACCTTTGCCTACTAGGCTGGCTTACAGCCCAGTTATACATATTTCAAACATTGTAAATGGGGTGATTTGAATGAAAAATCCCCCACAGGGAGTGACCATATTAGGAGGTGTGACTTTATTGGAGTAGGTATGGTCTTGTTGGAGGAAGTGTGCCACTGTGGAGGTGGGCTTTGAGGTCTACTATGCTCAAGCTACATACAGTGACACAGTTCACTTCCTGTTGCCTGTGGATCAAGATGGAGAACTCTCAGCTCCTACTCCAGCATCATGTCTGCCTGCATGCTGCCATGTCCAGCTATGATAATAATGGACTAAACCTCTGAAACTGTAAGACACCCCAATTAAATGTTTTCCTTTTAAGAGTCATGGTCATAGTGTCTCTCTTCACAGAAACAGAAACCCTAACTAAGACAGTAAATATCAATAAACCTATTAATAGATAGTCTACAGAAACAGAAACTCTTTTGAGGGTGTATGTATGCTGAAAAATTTAATCTAGTCAGAATCTTTGAGTTTGCTGATGGTCAATCAATCATTAAATTTGGGGGTGTTCTAAGACTCACAGAAGCTGCCTAGCACCTGGGATAGCCCGCCTCCTCATCCTGCAGTTGCATGCTATTTTCCTTTTTCATTAAGCACTTCTAGTGCCCCATGGTTGTAAGTTTAGCATTTTGAGATATGGCAGTAAAATTAGCATGGGTTTCTTTTTCTTCTCCACAGTTTTACTAATGGAATATTTGTTTTTACTGTATATACCCTAGGATATGATTCTTTTTCTCTCCCCTAGTCTATAACTTTCCCCCCTTTCCTTAAAGAAAGCACCTTCTGGCTTTTTTAATGGCTTGTCTGAATTTTCAGAACTCTTGAATGCAAAAGATAGAATGTCTGATAACCCAGATAGATGCCAAACAATTGATGGGCAGGTGCATATACAGCATGGATGCGGTGGACAGAGAGAGGAGTCATGCCACACATGGGACAGATTTTATCATGCTACTTAGAATGGCGTGTGTTTTAAAACTTATAACTTGCTTCTTTCTGGACATTGCCATTTAGTATTCCAGACTATTTTTGACTACAGATCACTAAAATAACAGAAAAAAGCCACAGATAAAGGACAATTACCAAATACTTATTTGAGGAAAATTTAAAAAATACAGAAATCTATTGAGAAAAAATTGAAGTCACACATGACCCAACCTCTTAGGAATGGCTTCATATTTACCTTGGTGTGTTTCATTCCAGTCCGCGTGTCTGTCTGCTTGGTGTTTGTATAAATGCTGTGACCGACATGGGGCAATGGATCTTGAGCCTCCCGTTCTGTGCCATGAAGCATGATGCTTTCATTGTTCTGCCATGTTGCTTCTTTCCCATGGTACCATCAATATAAGCCTCAATAAATGTAACCTTTCCCCTCCGAGAGTGACTCTTATTTTTTGCGGTTATAAATCATGTACAATTAGCATTCTTGTACATTAATCTTACTCTATATTTTGCATTATTTTTGTAATATGAATTTGTGAAGGAATAGTTACTAGAATGACGAGCTTCCAGTGTGTATTTCCATGTTGCTATTGATAACGTTTTATCTACTATGTTATTTTCAGGGGTATGTGAAAACGTCTGTTTTATGGCATGCACACTTGTCAGTGTTTGAAGTTATGGCTTTATTTGAAAATTAATTGATTTTTTTTAAACCAACTTCAGAGGGTGATTGGCACACACTTTGAAAAGAAGCTTTGCACAGCCATTCATGACAAATGGCCACAGTTTCTGGAGAACTCAGTGCTTTGCTCTATGAATTACTCTTCAGTTCCTTTAAAAATTTAGAAGTGGGGTCCTAGATTAATAATTTATATGAGGTCTGTCATATTTATCTGTCAGGTTTGTGGAAAGTATTTTTTTCAGTTTAGTGGCTACAGTTTCTTTCTTTCTTTCTTTTTTTCTTTCTTTTTTTTTTTTTTTTTGGTTTTTCGAGACAGGATTTCTCTGTGGCTTTGGTTACTGTCCTGGAACTAGCTCTGTAGACCAGGCTGGTCTCGAACTCACAGAGATCTGCCTGCCTCTGCCTCCCGAGTGCTGGGATTAAAGGCGTGCACCACCACCACCCGGCTACAGTTTCTTTTTCACTTACAAATGCTGAGACTACGTGGAAATTTCGATATGGTCAGATCTGTTTGTCCACTGAGAGTCTTTCCCTTCTACTGCCTTAGAAACCTGATTCGGCTTAGCTAGGCCTGTGACTTTTCCTGCTTCTTTCTACTTTCCCTTTCCCTCTTCTCTTTCTCTCTTTTCCTTTGGCATTTCAGTTTTGTACATTTGTGGATTTTATGTTGGTGCATAGTTAAACTACAACACAAATTTGAATTTATAAAACAAGTAAGCCTTTAACTACAAGTACTAGAGCGATCCATCTCCTGCTCATTTATTATTATAAACTTTCACAAAGAACTTGGGGTCCCTAGTGGGGCTCCCAACTGTTCTCTCTTAATGTGATATATTTTAATAATGGGTTCTCTGTATATAAGTGTCTTTGTATTCTCTGGGTAAAATAAAGATCTTGAAAAAGTCCTGTTTGGATTTTTATTTCTTCTGAAGTTTACAGAATTCCTTCATCTTCTGAAGAGAAACGACAGGGGAACTTGACTATGTCTGTGGATATTTGTGGTAAACGATGCAACTTTTTCAAAGATTGACTTCAGTTTGGGCTGGAGATGTTGCTCAGAGGCACAGCACTTGTCTAACCTGTGCAAGGCCTCGGGGTTATTCTCTACTTTGGAAAAGAAAAGCAAGTTATTTGCAATTATAGATTTCCTGAGTTTAATAATAAGATTAGTTTTTCAGGTTTGAATACCCAAGAATATAATCTTTAGTGTAAAAGTGCTTTCTAAATAACCTTTTGTGATAAAGGGATGTCTGTCTGCTCTGTTCTTTCTAACATGGCTTGGAAGGTATGTGATTCCAGTGTTCTTAGGGTTAGGGTTAGAGTCCAAATCTGGTTGGGAAAATGAATTAAATTATAGTGAATTAAAACTAAACGATCTGTTCGGATTTTATTCTTTTTATTATTTATATTCCCTATAGAAAATAGGGATACCATTTGGGTGTTCTAGAAGGCAGACACAGAAAAAATTAAAGTGACCTTTTAATAATGATTAAGTTGCAATGCTCAGATTATTGAATATGAACATGTTTTCAGTGCATCAGCATGTAAAAATATTACATTTTACATTATCGAACACAGTATTTATGGCTTCTCAAATAAGAAGGATGATAGAGGTTTACCTGCCAGGCATTCATTTGTCCTGTTTCACTTTTGGAAATTGCTTTTTGTAATCTATTGGCCATCAGGATGAAGCCAAATAACAGTGACGTCAGTTGTAATTGAAGTACCATGAAGCCTCGGGTTTCATTTACAGGGCAAGACATGGTGGTGTTACCTTCCTGGTGGCTGGTTTTCTGAGAGTGAATGGGTGGTCTCTACAGTCCTCCATCAACGCCCAAATAACTGCCAAGCCGTCACAGCTTCTCCAATTCTCAGTCAGTAATGAGGGTTTTGAAGTAGGAGAGTGAATGCTTCTTCCCTCTATGCTTCTCCACAGACAAGAAGCTTATCTACACGCCTGTATCTTATGCCATGAAGCGGTGGCTCCTCAGCTCCATCCTCTCAGGCTGGTCAAGGGTACCACACACCTGACAGGCTTTGGGGAGACCAAAAATAGCCTCCTGACTAAACCCTGCTGCCTCATGAAGGAGTAGCTGAACGAGGGTGTGCCCTTGTGATGCTCCTGTGTCTATCCCGACATTCTCAGCTCAGCAGTGGATACTACCCACGGGACAGCACTGTCCTTAGCTTTGTGGCTCAAATGCTCAGGGTGACCCTTGCTTAAAGCATCTGAATGTCTTCTGCTTAACTCATGTGCCCAGCCAGCACCTATGGAGCATTGTTTGCACAGGTTTGTAATCTGAATCCTTTTTCTTTGTGGTATCTAGGATTGAACTCAGGGCTTCACAAACTCTGCTATTGAGCAATGCACACAGTTTAGAACTGTTCACTAAAATTGACACACATCGGTACTCTTGGTACATACATATTTAGGGACTGTAGTAGGCTCAGTTGGTGCATATAGGGCACACAAACTGGTTAAATCAGAAGGGTAAGATATTTTTGTATGTGGATCTATGTGTGTAAATGTGTGTGTGCAGGCACATGCATCTGCATGTGTGAGAAGATCAGAAGGTACACCCATGACTCTTTGACAAAGTCTCTCAGAGAACCTGGAGGTAGGCTAGCAGCCAGCAAGGCCCAGCAATTTTCTGTCTCTGTCTCTCACAGCCCTGGGGTTACAGATGCATGTGGACATGCCTAACTTTCTGTAGGTGGGTGCTGGGTTCTGAACTCAGATTCTAATGCCTGGAGAAGCAAACACTCTTAACTGCTGAGCATGCTGTCCATCCCGTAGTTAGCATTTTCATTTCCTCAGATGCTTACCATTCATAGGTATAAGGAAGTTTGTGGCTCTTCTAATTATTTTGGAATATAGTATTATATATATATAAATATGTATGTATATATATTTATATAATTTCTATATAAGATAGTCACCCCTTTAAGTACCATAGAACAATGTCCTCTGATCTTACCATATTTGGTACCATTATTTAGCCTCTCTATCTCACCGTTTCCCAGTCTTCAGTGGTACTATTCTTTGTTCAGGTTCTATAAGATCTGTATCACCTATGAGTGAGAACATGCGTTATTTGTCACTTAACACAATGTCCTCCAGTTCTATGCATGTTGTCCCTATCTGTCTGTGTATCTGTCTGTGTATCTATCTATCTATCTATCTATCTATCTATCTATCTATCTATCTATCATCTATCTATCTATCTATCTATCTATCTATCTATCTATCTATCATCTCTATCTGTTATCTATCTATCTATCTATCTCTATCTATCTATCTATCTATCTATCTATCTATCTATCTATCTATCTATCTCTATCTATTATCTATCTATCTATCATCTATCTCTCTATCTCTATCTATCTATCTGTCTGTCTGTCTGTCCGTCCGTCCGTCCGTCCGTCCGTCCGTCCGTCCGTCCGTCCATCCATCCATCCATCCATCCATCCATCCATCTATCTATCTATCTATCTATCTATCTATCTATCTATCTATCTATCTATCTATCTATCTTCATCATCATCATCATCATCATCATCATCTATCTCACATTTTCTTTGTACATCTGTGCTAGTTGGCTTTTTTTTTTTTTTTTGCCAACCTGACCTAAGCTAAAGTTATCTGAGAAGAGGAACCTAAACTGAGAAAATGACTTATCAGATGGATCTGTAGGCAAGTGTTTCAAGTACTTGTCTACTGTTGTAAAGAGACACCATGACCAAAGTAAATGATAGAAGAAACATTTTAATGGAGGCTTACAGTTTCAGAGGGCAAATCCATGGCCATGATGACAGAAACCATGGCAGCTAGCAGAAAGGCACAGTGCTAGAGCAGTAGCTGAGAGTTCATATTTGAGACAAGAACCAGGAGGCAGGGAGAGCTAACTGGGACTGGTGTAGGATTTTGAGACCTCCAAGCCCGGCCCCAGTGACACACCTCCTCCAACAAGGCCACATCTTCTAATTCTTGCCAGATAGTTTTACCAACTGGGGACCAAGCCCTGAAATATGAGTCTATGAGGGGTGTTATTCTCATTCAAACCATCATAGCAAATCTAAAGTGAATTTTCTTGGTCAGCGAATGCTGTGGTTGGACCCAGCCCACAGTGACACTCCTGGGCAGGTGGTCCTGAACTGTACGGGAAACTAGCTGAGCAGGCCATATGGAGAGCAAGCCAGTAAGCAGTGTTCCTCCATGGCTTCTGCTTCAGTTCCGGCCCCCATGCTCTTTCCCTCAGTGAGAGTGTGAGCTGTGAGTTAGAAGCTGAAATGTACCATTTTCTTCCCCAGTTGCCGTTGGTCATGTTGCTTTGTCACAGTGATAGAAATTATAAGACACCATCCATGTCTTGAGGGACGCCTTGGCTGATCCCATGTCTTGACTTTTGTGAACATTGCTGTGATGAGCGTGTGTCTCTGATCCAATTCTCTGATTTCTGCAAAGACTTCCAAATAGGAGGGCTATTTCTTGGCAAGATGGTAAGGCCTTGTTGGACTCTTAGCATCCTGTAGACATGCCCTTTAATAGCAAGTGCCATCTGAGAGAGGACGGCCGCGTGATCCTGGCTCTGAAATTGTGTAAGCAGCACAGTGAGTGTTGCCACGGCTCTACAATGGTAAACGGCTCAGTAGATAGTACCGTGGCTCTGAAATGAGTGTTGCAGAATCACTTCCTTGAATGGAATGAGAATAAAAACTAACTTCCAGTCAGCTTAGCACTCTGGCTCAGCAAAATAATATGCTCCGTTCTGAAATTAATATTGCAGAAAGCATCAAAGTGGGCGATTATTTATACTAATTGTTCAAAGCTATTAACCTTAAAAAATTATTTTTTCTTGCTTTTATTACAGCAAACCAAGGCCATCAACATGGGAAGAAGAGCCCACGGGCTTTAAAACCACACAGGGAAGCACCTATTTTTAGATCACTAATGAATATATTTGGTTTTGAATTTTCAATTGGACACACCTCATTAATATATAGTATAGACATGTCAGGGCGCAGGGAGAATTAACACTGTAACTCAGCCTCTCGTTGGCTAGCTTGGAAGAATATTTGCAAGCAATGTCCATAGTGTTAACCACGGGAGGGGCAGAACTGCTGGGGACATTCAGCAGCAAACCTTGAGTGAGTACAGGCTCTCTAGCACGCTCGCTGCAGGATTGGAGGAGCTGACCTGCACTCAAGGCAGAGTTCAGGATGGGCTTTCCCCAGGAAATGCGAATGGCAGCGGAATGGCAGGAGTTTGTTCAGGCTGGAAAGACACACCTAGCCAGGGACCAGCAGGTAGTCTCGTTTTGGGGCTCCCTCGAAGAGAGCAGGGGCCCGCCCATTAAGAACCCACTGTGAGGAGAGGATGTACACGGGCCAAGTCTACTCACCTGTGTGTGATCCGTTAGATCCTTGAGGGTGACAAAGGATCCCTGAAGAAACCCAGTGATAAGTTACTCTTCTGTAGAAACACAGAGGACTCCTTTCCCCAGGAGTAGTTAGTGGGGGACTACATAAGACCAAGACCTGGTCATGTTGGTCTTCCAGGACTCATCTGTCTGTTCATTCCTAGAGGCAATTTTTTATAGCATACGGCATGAGCAGAGCCTCCCAAAGTTGGTCATTTTCTTGATTGGCCTACAAGGACACAAAGCCCAAGGAGCCAGTCTCTTGGCTTTCTGCCAGGCCAGTGATAAGGCCAGTCACACACACTGACCCTCTGTTGTGGGGGAGGGGTGCCCAAGCTTGGGGACTGAGACAGCAGAGACACAATGGCAGAGTCAGGGCTGAGGTGACATCTACGTGTAACAGTTGAATCCAGGGAGCAACATAAGAGATTTGAGAAAGGGCCCAGTATCACAGTGAGAGACTTACGAAGGTGGTGGAGAGGGGAAGGCACCCACTCAGAACCTGGTCACTGTGTAGAAATGAGATCTACGGGGGCAAAGTTGTAATGTTAGTTTTCAGGCAAAATAGTGTCTAAACAAATATCTAGGAAGAAAACACATAATTTAAAAGTTACCTTATTTAAGTTAATATACACAAAAAAATTACGTAAGAGCTGAGAAAACTTTTTTCTCAGTTAAATCTATATAGGAATTATGTATTACTATGTAAATATTTTCTTTATTCAATTAATTTGTATATATTTCATATGTATGTTTATGTTCATGTGTGGTAGATAAACATGCACATGTGCAGGCAGAGGCCAGAGAACAGTCTTGGGTGTCATTCCCTCAGACGCTGCCAATCTGTCTTCCTTCCCCCCGCTTCCTTCCTCCCTTCCCTTCCCTCCCCTTCCCTCCCTTCCCTTTCCTTCCCTCTCCTTCCCTCCCCTCTCCTACCTTCCCCTTTCCTTCCTTCTTTCCTTCCTTCCTTTGCCAGGTCTCTCATTGGCCTATAAGTCACCAGTCAGATTAGGTTGGCTGCCCACTGAGCTTCAGGGGTCCCCCTGTCCCTCTCTTCCTTCCAAGTGCTGGGATTATGCATGAACAACCATGTGCTGCCATGCCTAGAATGTTTGTGTGGGTTGTGGGAACATGCCAACATGGACAGGAGAAATGTCATGGGCCCCAAGGCTTCTCTGATGCACATAGCTCCAGCACAGGTTTTCTCTGTGTTCAGAGGGAAGGAAGGAAGGAAGGAAGGAAGGAAGGAAGGAAGGAAGGAAGGAAGAAAGGAAAAGTTTGGGTTTTCCTTTGAAGTTAAGAACCACCTACAAAGGCTTCTGGAGACACAGACAGGGTAGAAAGAGGTAGATAGATAGAGTTTAGCTCTTCCTTTGTTTCCCCTAGGATACTGCTGACATCTGAGGACTCAGGTTCTGGAGAGGCAGGCACTATCAGTCAGTCACCAGGGATGTGAACCAGCTGGGCACCCTGGCAGGGCTGGGTGGGATGTGGGCTTCTGAGCCCTTGTTACTCCTCCTCTCCAGCTGTGCACAACAAAGGACCTTGTTGGCATTGCTCTCCCAAGTGAGACAGAAAGGAGGCTTGGGGACACGTCTGAGTGGCCTTGCTTCTTTCTCTCTTTTTTTACCCTTCCAAGGGAATATGGAGCAGGCAGGAGCCTTTTTTTGAATTAGCCAAGTTTTCTTGTTCAAAGGGACAGTCTGCAGACTGTATTTGGAGGAGTCTGTCTGTGACAGTCTGTGCCTTCTCTTGGCTGCTCTCATTGGGGAGTGATACCACTTCCAGTATGCATTCCGAGATTTGGAACCAGGTTTTAAAATGCCCCAGGTAATATTGGTCTATGGTTTTCCTTCCTTGCTGTGTCATAATCTGGTTTCGGTATCAGAGTATAACTGTCTTCATGGTGATATTGGTTGAGAATGTGACTGCTAACTCCTGTGCCACAAACAAGACATTTGTGTCACCTGTCACCCCCTTTCAGGCCCCGGGAAGTTTGTGAAGTAGACGACAGGAAGACAGTGGGAGCTGAAGGGTGGGGTGTAGTGGTTTGGGCACTGTCTTCTGGATATGACATGACTATTGTAATCATGACCACAATAGGTATGATTGCATGCACGGGGACTGCATAAAGAGCAAACACACACATGTGTATGCCCACACATGCATGCACATGCATGTACACACATGCACACACATCCACAACATGTATGCATCACACACACATGTACACACATGTGCACAGACACACAAGGAAAGGAGGGACATGAGGGTAGGAAGGAGGACTAGTTTGGGTCTGTGGGAGTGAGAGGTGAAGGGGTCGTGGGGGAGGTAAATGTGTTCACACTGTATGAAGCTATGAAAAATTAAGAATTAATTAAAAACGCAGCAGGGGTAAAAGTTCTCAGCTATGTTGAGTGTGAGGTGGATGCTGTAGAGCAGTGGAACAAAGCGAAGCCTAAGAGCATCTTCACAGCAGAGAAGATCCCAGCCAGAGATGGACGTGCCGTGAAGTGCACAGGAGGTTGATGTATGTGGTGGTCCAGGGCACTCAGGAGGGAGGTAACTGCTGTCACTGCATTCAGTGCCATGCAAACCCCTCCGATGAGGCCAGGCTGGCCAGCCAGCAAGTCCTAGGGATCTGCCTGTCTTCACCTCCCTGGTTTGGACCACGTGTGGAGTCGTTTTTCAGATGGGTTCTGCAGACCACACTCAGACCCCTTTCCTCACAAGGCACATGCTCTACCGACTGAGTTCCCTTCCTGCTCACAGTTGTGTTTTTCTCTTCTTCTTCTTCTTCTTCTTCTTCTTCTTCTTCTTCTTCTTCTTCTTCTTCTTCTTCTTCTTCTTCTTCTTCTTCTTCTTCTTCTTCTTCTTCTTCTTCTTCCTCTTCTTCTTCTTCCTCTTCTTCTTTCTCCTCCTCCTTCTCCTTTTCCTTCTTTTTCTTCTCTTTTCTTTCTTTCCCTCCTTCCTTCTCTACTTCTTTCTTCTTTCTTCTTTTTTTTTTGAGTGAATACTTGTTCTGCCCTCTGTCATTCTCTGAAGGTGATCATTGCACAGAGCCATGGAGTTGAACAGGAATGTTGGGCTTCAGCCAGGGCCAGCTGTGTCTTTCTAAGACCACGAGGCTTGATGGCTGCTTGCTCTCTGTTGTGTCCAGTAGCAGCAGCTTTATCTCGTTTTCTTCACAGGTCCAGCTCTCCCCATTTCCTCAAGATGTGCTACTTTAGAAAAATCTCATGTTATTCATATTTATGTGTCTGTCTGTGTGAGTGTTTGCTGCATGTGTGCCTATGCCTGCAGAGGGCACAGGTGTCAGAATCGTCAGGACTGGAGGCAAAAGTGATCATGAGTTATTTGATGTGGGTGCTGGGAATTGAACTCTGGTCCTCTATAGGAGCTGCAAGAACCCTTCACTCCCATTTCTTCAGCCTTTTACCTTTAGGGAAAAAAAAATCTATCTTTATGTGCGTGTCTGTGTGTGTGCGCATGTGTGCATGTGTGTGTATGTGCACAGACTCATGCATGGCATGTGAGCATGTGGAGGTGAGAAGATAACTTTTGGGGACTGCTTCTTGTCCTCTACTTTGTTAAAGCTGAGACTCTTGTTTCTGCCACTGCCTGGCAAACTCCAGGCTAGCGGGTCCGTGAGTTTCTGGAGAATTCTTCTGCCTTTGCCTCTCATTTTCCTTTAGGAGTGTTGGGTTTAGAGATATATATGCTACCACATCCAGCCTTTTAGGTGGGCTCTGGGAATCAAAATCAACCCTTCTCATGTCGTCTTCCTCCAACCCCTTCATACCCCCTTTTACTCCCTCAAAAATTTATGCCTTTTTCCTTATTATTGTTACACATACATAAATATGCCTACAAATCTGGTCTGCTGAATCCATTCAGTGTTGCTCATGTGTACATGATTTCAGGACTGACCACTTGGTAATGGAAAACCACCTGGGGGCTAACGCCTGAGGAAGCCTCTCAGCAGTAGTTGCCTGGAGTTCTTTGTCTAGGGGTGGGGCAGCTTGGAATTTTCTCATTCCACCATAGCATGCCTGTTAGTGATGACCTTGTTCAGGTCTTGTTCAGGCAGCCATATTGTTGTGATATCCACTACTATAGAACTATTGGCTGTACTGGTTGTTGCTGTGACTCACAGGGATCATAGCTGGGTAGGACTACTGATTGCTTCTCACCTCGGACAGTTTTTATAGCACCTTCTGGTACCCTGGAAGCCAGTCCCCAAGGAAGAGGCTTTCAGGTCCGATCCAGGAGGAATCTTGTGGGTCTCGTGGCTGAAGTACACAGTGTCTTCAGCATTGGGACTTACCTTTAAATTCTGGGAGGCAACCGAGGACAGTGGCAATAACTTATATTGTTTTGGGAATCTCTTGGACTAGCCTGACCAACAAATTGAACACATACACCATATATACACAGCACAGTGCATAAATATAACTCTCATGGTCTTACTTCTCTAAGTAATTAGATATCTAATGTGCATTAGAATTCTTTCTGCTGATCTCCCAGTTGTCATTTATTTTGCTTGAATAGATTGTATTTTGCTGATAGATTCTTCAGGAAGAATGCATGGAAACAAGATACTTTTTAACTTCTTTGTGAATAGTTATTTGATGTATTTTAACCTGAAGGTTAGACTTACTGGGTATAAAATTCTTTGTTTTATATTTTAATCCTTTAAGTATCTGAACTATGTTTTTTTTCTTTTGGTGTAAGAGTTACTATTTAGTACTTTGATGTGACTTTAATTTCACTTTTTATGTGTTGTTTTTGTATGCTATCAAAATGATTTTTTTTCTTTAAAGTGCATCAAGTTCTTCCACAAATGGCTTGTGTTGATCATTTTGGTTTGGTATTCTTGAGGACTACGGAATTCTCTCAATGCATGATTGCACATGTTTTCTTCAAGGAAAATTATTTTGAGTTACAGTGAGAAGATTTATTTTTAAATTTATGTCTGTGGAGTGTTTTGCCTGCATGCCTGTCTGTGCACCACATGTGTGCTTGGTGGCCACAGAGGTGAGAATAATGCATCAAACTTTCTGGAACTGGAGTTATTGGTAGTTGTGAGCTGCCATGTGGGTGCTGGGCATCAAACCTGGGTCTTCTGGAAGAGCAGCAAGTGCTCTTAACCACTGAGCCATCGCTCCATCCCCATCAAGTTATAGTTTAATTGTTTCTTCTCCTTTGCTTTGGTTTTCTTTTCAGGGACTGCTACAATCCCTATGGTAGAGTCTTTTCAGATGTCTGCAGTATTTCTCATCTTCTGCTGACTATTTAACATCTGCTTTTTATATTTTTTATTAAAAATATTGTGACTTTCAGTAGGCACTTTTAATTGTGTTTATTCTTGTGTTTCTTGTAATTTAATTCATAAAATGATTAAATTTAATATGTAAGTTTTTAAAAGTTTGTCCCTTTGTTTCTAGGTTTTCCATAAATCTGACTTTTGTTGTTCTTACATGGCTTGTATTATTTTTCTTAATGTCGCTCAGCTTGTTTCAAAAGAGCCCATTACAATTCTGGCATACTGTCACTAGGGACATTATTCTGGGAGGATTTTTTTCTTATAGTCATTGTATAAGAGAGTTGGCCTATATAATTTTCTATTACTAATTTTCACGTGAATTCAAGTTTTCTCGATTTTAGGGTCGGGAAGCTGAGTTAGAGAGTTAAAGAAACTAGATGGTTTTGACTCTTGGAATTCCATCACAGGACCCTCATCCTTGCCCAGCATAGATGGTAAAACCCTTTTTGCTCTAAGCTTCTCTGAGCCAGCTCAGCACTGGCCAGTGAAAACCTGCTGGTTGTGTGGGGTTCTGCCCATAGGGTACCACTCCTTCTCTCTAGTTCTTGTCAAATGACCAAGATGTACAGGTTCAGACAACAGAGGCACCACATAACTGCTTGTATTTTGGCATCTGTAGAGAAACCTTGTCTCATAGTTTTGTGACATGTCTTGTCCTCACACAGTGCTTTTACTGTCTACATATTCTGTATTAAGTGATGGTTCTACAAGGTCCCAGACTGTGTGTAGACCCCATAGCCAATGTCCCAGAATCCCTCTCCCAGTCGGCTTTGTAGAGAGGCTTATTATGCCTGTGTCTCGTCTATGTGATCAGCTGGATTTCCCAGATTTTCCCAGGAGGCTGAGGGCCATGTGGATGGGAACTACGCTTGGGTCTGACAGTCTCTTCGGATGTGGGAAATCACAGCTGTGTCTAAGTGTTGCATAGCATTATCCGCTGAGCCAAACAACTGCCATTTGCAGGAGTTGAGCTGTGCCTCCATGGACAAACTCCCCACAGCTGGGCTCCTTGACGGTTGAAGATCCCTCCTAGAAGGAGGGCTAGAGAAGGTCAGTGTGCTCGTTCTTAATTATTCATCCAGTCTTCTCAACCAGTTGTTTGCAGTCTGCCTTATCCGCATGAGGGCTCGGGGTCTCCGGAAGGGGTTAGAGTATATAGGCTGGGAAGGACTCAGGGAAGGGGCTCTGTTTATGCTGCTGGGGGGAAGCCACCATCAAACTAGCTGAAAGCTTTGCAGAGCAGCTACTTTGGGGTCATCCGCAGTCCTGTGATCCCTCATTGGTTCTCCATGGAGGAACTTTGGTAGGCTTGTACTTTGGTTTGTCATTGGTACCTTGGAAGAAGTGTGTGTGTGGGGGGGTAGATGTTGCTTTGTCCCCACCAGGGAGAAATTTTTGCAAAACACGTTTGCATTTCAATTCAGAAGGCTGCTGGGCTCTATTTTTTTTTATTTTCCCCACAACCTCTTCTGAATTAGCCCCAGTATCTGCAACCAGATACCCAGGATGCGCCTCAACACATCCGTCCTTCCCACCCCAAGCCCCGGAGGACCAAAAGTGAGCCAAGACTGATCCTTAGCTTTGCCGCCCCCACCCTTTTCTGCCTAGAAAACATTTGCTGGGTCTCTGTGCAATATGGGCTGTTGTAAAAAACACAAGGACGGACGTGTCTAAAATAATCTTAAGTGAAAATAAGTAAATTAATTAGCATACAGTAGATTCTTATTGTTAAGTGGGAATGCCGCCCTTCCCATGGGGACGGGTGTAGAGCAAGATGATTGATAAATTGGTATATTCGCACAGTGTCACTCAGTGACATAATCACGCTTTTGGTAAATATTTAGTCAAGTGAGTACTCCAGCTGCTCTCAGTCAGGTCCCCTCCACCCAGCCCGTGCTGTGATTTATCACTCATGCAGTTTAAGCATTGAGGACGCTCACATTTTTATGAGCCTCTAAATACCCATAATAGTAAATAGCAAAACTGATGGCCATAATAGCAGTAGCCTCTGTAATAATAAAGAAGGATATCTATGATGGCCAGAAATATGAATAAGGAGATGACGATTATTTTTCTTTCTTTGTGAAGAAATGGGTGCCACTCCTTCTACCTTCAAAACAACCATTTCCAGCACATCTTCACTCCTCATTATCGTAAAACATGCATGGCTGGGACCAGAGAGGCCTGATGAACTGGATCTCCAGCCTTTGACCATGTGCTGAAAGAAACTTTCCACAATCTAGTTTTGTTCTTAAATTCAGCTGTTCCAGGCAGGCAGGCTTGTTTTCCTGACGCTGCTGGCTGCTTGGTGAATGTAGGAGCAGGGGGGGGGGGGCTGCCCCACATGTGGCAGGAGGGGGGAATATGCGAGTCCCCTTCCTTCTTCAGGGTAGGACACAGAACTAAGGTGGGAGTGTGTGTGTGTGTGTGAGTGTGCGTGTGTGTGTGTGTGTGTATCTGTCAGTCTGCAGAGTCCAAACTGACGGACCCACTCAGATAGATGCAGGATTCAGAGAAGGGCAGCAGTAGCGGCAGGCCAGCATCCGTGCTGTCCTCAATGGACAGAGGGGAGCAGAAAGTAGAAAGGCAAGCTTGTGTTTTTCTTACTGTTTTCTGTCTACTGAGTCTTTGAAACTTGCCCTAGTCCTTAAGAGCCTGGACTGGGAGAGTTAGGAAGCTTGATGCTGAGGGTGTTTCCACACTGCCTCAATGTTCCAGACTGGAGTTAGAGTTACAGTATGCAATACTATATCTTTGGAGTAAACAATACACAGTTAAAACAACATAGAAGTTAAGGCTTTTTTTTTTTTACTTCATAAAAGGTCTGATACCTGCTAGTCAACATCTCTTTCTGCCCTCCCAAAATGTTTTAGAACTGGGTAATACCACGTTCCTTGAATTGACTGTTGTACATTGTAGACATGTTGAAACACACTGTACCCCATGAATATGCACTTAAAGATATTAAAAACTAATGCAAAATCCTATTTCAGCCTGAGCTTCAGTTGAAGCCTCTGTGGTTAATCATTGCTTAGCAGTTTGTGCTGTGTCTCTATTTGTGTAATGAACCACTGGGTTACACACACACACACACGCACGCACGTGTCAAGAAACACACAGCTTCAAGGGGTACAGAAGGTGACGCTGGTAAGGACATTGGCTCGGTGTGCCCCTGGAGAGGCATATTAGAACAGCAGTTATAATCTTCATTCAGGTAAATGGTATTAAAGCCTGTGCTGCCAACATCAAGTGTTTCAGAGGAAACAGAAGCCTAAGCCAGAGGGGATGAGAAATTTGCCCTCAGACAGACGACGTGGTGTAGAAGAGCTTCACCCCAAGACTCCTGGCCAAGAGCATGGCCATGTTTTATAGGCGCTGGTACAGCAGATGGAGGGTGAGACTCTCAGCTGACCCCGAAAGCCTTACAGAAACCCTACAGTCCATTAGGACTCTTTCCCGGAGGTGGTGCAACGTTTTAAAGCAGCACCCAGAGGTCCTCTCTCTAGATGTGGACAGGCACTTCCTTTCCTAATGACCGCCTCAGCTTCATAAGGAACTGGAAACTGCAGAGAAAAACCCCATTATTTACATTATTCCAATTGATATTTCCTCATAAATTACACTTTTGTTTTCCAGACCCATTACATTTCCTGTGTGGCTAATTAGGTTAGGCAGTTCCTTTAATTTACACACGGTTTCCTGCAATCTGCACTCATTTCTCAGAAAATGCTTGCTAAGCATCCTTGGCCTCCACCCTGAAGGAGCCGAGCAGGGCTGCCACCAGCAGCCAAGTGTTTGACCATTGCTTTAAGGACTGGACTCCCTCAGACAGCGGCTTTGATCTGAGGTGCTAATAATAGGGACCGAAGCTGTGAGGGAAAGATGAAAATCCAAAGGAACAAATTGGGGAAGTGGCCTGGCTGCCGGCAGGAGGAGGTTTGGCTCGGGGAAGGGCAGAGCAGCCTATGACCTCACAGGTTACCTACAGTGCACAGCGTGCTCAGAAAGAGATTTGGATTTCACACGTGGATTATGGTTTTCCCGGGATGCTGGGTTGCTGAAGGCCTGGCCTATTCGATCCATCCCTGAATTGATTTGCTAAGAACGTAGCTGTGAGTGCTGCTGGGCTCTGGAGTCTGCAAAAGCACCCTTGTAGAGCCACAGATCTCAAACTGAATTCAACAGCGAAAACCCTGTTTGTGTGTGCATGTGTGTGTGCATGAGGGTGTACGTGTGTGTGTGTGATTGTGTGCTTGTATGCCTGCCTGTGTGTGTGTCTGCTGTGTTTTGCTGTGACTGTGTGTGTATGTGAGTGTGCCTATGTGTACATGTGTGTATGCATGTGTGTATGTGTACCTGTGTCTGCATGCCCGTGTCTATGTGTGTTTCCTTTGTACATGTATGTGCCTCTGGTATGTTTGTAAGCCACAGGGTAACCCCAGATGTCTTGCTTGGTTACTCTATACCTTGTGTTTTTGAGGCAGGCACTCTCACTGACCTGAGCTCCCTGACTCTGCCAGGCTGGTTGGCTAGGGATCCCCAGGGTTTTGCCAGTCTGCTTCCCTTGTTGGGATCAGAAGCACACTGCGACTGGCTTTTCTATGTGGGTTTTGGGGCTAAAACTCAGGTCCTTCTGCTTATGCTACAAGCACTTTGGGGCTTGATCCATCTTCGTGGCTTCTGGAGAGCCTTCTTAAAGGGTTCCAAGCAGAATCCCCGAAGAGACAAAAATGGATTGCTTGTTTGAAGCTAGGGTAGTCTTGTTCCCTTTGATTGCCTTCTGGTTTGGTCCCAGTTATTTTAAATCACTGATTTAATATTGATAAGCATTTATTCTGTCCAAACCACAGCTGTCTGTGTGGGAGTGCAACCTGTGAGATCATACAGGGCCCCTTTCTTTATGTAAGGCTCTGTTGACATTGTCTTGAGAGTCTTAATGATGTTTTTAAGCAGGGGCCTTGCATTTCTGTACTGCAGGGGGCTCTGAAAATTATTTAGCAGGTCTGGATTATAAGCAGACTAGAGAGGAAAATAAAGGAACCAAGCAGGGATCAGGCCCCTGAGGCATTTACAACACACATTTGTTCTAGCAGCCAGTGCCCTGCAGCTTGCCCTTCAGACACATCTTCAGGAAAATGTCAGGCGGACTGCCACAGCCCCCAAGTCTGATGGTCAGTGGGCTCATGTTGCCTAGCAATGCCAAGCCTACCTGGAGAGAAAGTCTTCTCCTCTTGAACTGAGGAGAGCGACTCCCGCCTGATGTGGAGTTTCCAAGGGCAGATTCCAATGCGATGTGCTGACCCGAGTCTGTCTGTTTTTAGCTAAGGTGTCTGTGCTTGTGAATTTGACTGACTTAGGACTGTGGGGAGTCCATTCATTCTTCCCTGCCCCCTCCTTCCCTTTCAGAAGCTGTTCTGACTTCAGTGGGAAGTGTAATAAACAGGGGCAGGCTCCAGTGGATACCAGGGGACCTTGCCTGTGCTGAGAACAGAAGGTCACGTGCCTTTGTGCTCTCCTCAGCATGGCTGTTCAGCTGGAAATCCCCTTACCTGTTCAGCCCAGCAAACAGCATCAGCAACCCTCTCAGCTGCCTTTCCCTCCCTATCGCCTGGAAGAGCCTGTGCTCTGGACTGTGGCCTGGCAGAGGGACTTTCCTTTGTTGTGAACAGAAGGCCTGAAAGCAATGAAATAGATCCTGAATTGATGAGTACAAAAAAAAAAAAGGAATCCAGATCAATCCAGATCACCCTAGGTTACAAAGTGAGACCCGTCTCAAAACAAACAAACAAACAAACAAGCAACCCCAAAAACAGCGAGAGAAAAGAAAAAGCCAGTGGAGTGTTATGTCTGCGGAGAAGAACACACAGTTTTGCTTACCTGTTTTTATGGCCCCACATTTATTTATTTACTTTTTCCTATTTTGGGGTCCCAGAGCTTTGGATAAGATAAAGTGTGTTTGAGTATTTCCTCCGGTGAAGTCCTGAGAGCCCAGGGTACTTTGGCTCTGGGGGTGGGGTTTTGTGCCTGTCATTACGTCACTTAGGATTGGGTAGCAAATGGCTGAAAACCAACTTAAACTAGCCCAGATAAAAGGAGGTATTGCTTTGAAAGATTTTGGGTGACTCTCGGAACTCAGAACATGGCTCATTCTCGGGAAACGGGGCCAGGCTGAGCTCCTAGTATCTGCTTGGTCTGAAGGTCTCTGTATTATCCAGTCCTTCCTTTGGTCTGTCTCCCTTCTCCCGTAGCTTCTTCCTGGACCAAGAATGGGACCTTAGGCCTGGCCACTGAGGAGCAGCTAGCTGCACCAGTCACAGTCACTGTTCCAACGTTAGTTCCCATAGAAGAGATATGATTGGCTCCTGTTGCACCAATCAGCTGAGGCTAGGTATGGGATCACACAGTCCTATGTGAAAACCACCCAGTCTAGTGTGTGAGGGCGGGATCACATCTGTATTGTAACCTAGCAACCCACAGAGAAGAGAATATATTTCTAATAATACAACTAACTTAATAGACCAAAGAATGCTATTACAGATCTGGATTTAACAAGAATTTTAACAAAATTTCTTACACCTTCCCACCATTTTCACATATGTTCACATGCATGTAGGCATGTGTGTATGAGTGTAAGTGCACATGTGTGGCTGACGTTCGGGAATCACCCACCTCATGTACTGAGGCCAGTCTCTCCGTCAGACCTAGAGCTCACTGACGCTGATCTCTGTAGCCAGCTTGCGCCGGGACCCGTCTCCACCTTTGGAGGCTGACGTTAAGGGTGGCCTCCACGCCTGCCTGGCATTGATAGGGGTTAGAGGAACTGAGCCCCAGTCCTTAAGCATGGTAAACTCTTAACCACGCGGTCACCCGCCACCCCTTCCTTGTAGGAGTTTAGTGAAGGCAAATGCAGTGGCAGGCGGTCAGAGCATAGCCCTGTGGACAAGGGACAGCAGACACCAAAGCCAACTGGTTTCGAGGAGGATTTTCAAGAGGAAGCTGAAGCTTATACAGGTTAAATTGCGTCACGGGGATGGACAAATGGTGACATCAAAGCTCTGTGGAAAGTAGCTGTAAGGAGGCAAGCCATCAGAGTCTGAGGCTTCGGGGGAAGCTGACGTGACAAACGGGGCCCTGCATTAGTCAGATTTCCACCACTGTAACTGAACACCAGAGGTGATCAGTTAAAAAAGGTGGCTCATGGTTTGCGAAATTCCAGCCCATGATTGGTGGGTCCTGGTGAGTTGGGCCTGTTTCTGGGTGACTCATGATGGCTCGGGAACATGGTGGAGCGGGCTGTCCCCCCATGGCCAGGAATTGAGAGAGCATGAGGATCAGGGCATCCTCAGATGACCTAAAGAGCTCCCTATAGCCCTAATGTCGTAAAGGTTCTGCTACTTTCCCATAGCTACACCCTGGGGACCAAACCTTTTACACACAGATGTTCAGGTGACATTTAAAATATAAATGATAGCGGACCCATAGTGGGGCCCCAGGTGCAGAGTCATGAACAAAACTCAGAAAAGGCAGCAGGCGCCTGGATAATTGACTCGAGTTTTTAAAGTAGCTTTTGCCCCTGCGTGGCCCTAGAACTGTGCCGAGGAAGGGAGCGGAATACCAGTTGGCCAATGCAGCACCAGAGCAAGGAATTACACACAAGTCCCAGCCACCCAGGGAGCCACTGGTGCCGGCCCGGTGCAGGCTCTGCTCCAGGCTCCCTTGGGTTCCTTAGTGAATTGAATGAAGATGTCGAAAGCGTGGCCCACAAATCTGCCACAGGATAAAAAATGAAACGAAGAAACAGAGTCAGGAGCGGCGATAGCTTATGCCTGAGAAGGGAGGGCTTCAAAGCCGGGCCCCGATGACGTTCAGAGCTGACGGCAAGGGCACATACAGCGAGGGTGCTGGTGGTGGGGACCCCGGCAGTTCCCAGGGAAAGACCTTATGTGTGACTAGCAAGTCTAATGGTGTCTGGAAGGCTGGAGGAAATCGTGCCATCGTGATGCCAGGTGACAGCTGAATTTTTTATGAGTGCTTTGCATGGCATTTTAATATGATTAGAGAGAAACTGGAACTTATCCAATATCTAGAGACCACAATGTACGACCAATTCTGCCGCATGTGTGTGTGTGTGTGCGCGCGTGTGTGCACACGTGCACACATGGAGAGGCCAGGGAACAAGCTTGGTGTTCTTCAGGTGCCATCTACCTCATCTACCTTGTATTTCTCAGTCTCTTATTGGCCCAGGTTAGATAAGCAGGCTAGACTAGCTGGCCAGTGAGTTACAGGCCTCCCCACTTGAGTGCTGCCGTTTTGTGTGTTCAATCGAGCCATCTCACTAACCCACCACTCAGGAGATGGCTGTTTGAGGAGCCGACAGTGGTGGATTCCTAATGGACTTCCCATCTCACACTGTCCTCATACGGAAGTGAGACAAACCCATAGTTCTAGATGGCAAAAATGAGAAAGCAATGGGTGTTAATACAGAAGCAGATTTTCATATTTTAATGATCAAGAGATAATAGCCAAAGGAGTGTAGAAGGAGCAGCGGGCTATGTTCCTGCCTGGATCCCACACGGCTAGCTTAGCCCCAGAAATACTAACACACAAATTGTATCCTTTTAAACACTGCCTGGCCCGTGATCTATAGGCTCTTATTGGCTAATTCTCACATCTTGCTTTAACCCATATTTAGTAATCTGTGTAGCACCACGAGGTGGCTTACCAGGAAAGATCTTAACCTGTGTCTGTCTCGGGTGGGAGAATCATGGTGACTGCCTGACTCGGCTTCTTTCTCCCAGTATTCTGTTCTGTTTACTCCGCCTACCTAATTTTCTGTCCTATTAAAGGGCCAAGGCAGTTTCTTTATTTAACCAATGAAATCAACACAAAACAGAAGACTCCCACATCAAAAGGAGTAGATGCAATTTCTATGAGGAAGTAAATTTCTTTCTAGATTTGTCCTTTGCTATGGTTTGACTATGAAACCTCTCTTGTAGGCTTATGTGGATACTTGTTTCCCAGCTAGTAGTTAGTGATGTTTGGTGAGGCTCTAGGACCTGTAGGTGATGGGTGGGCCTACTTGGCAGAAGTGGTTCCCTAGGGAAGGTTTTCAAGGTTATTCCCTCTTTGGTTTCTGATGTGTTCTCTCTTTCCTGGCCTGCCATGATGTGAGCAGCTACGATCACATGCTCCTGCCATCAGATCTTTCCCTCCAAAATGAGTTGGAACCCTCTGAAACCAGGGGTCAAGTCAAAGCTGTGTTTATCAGGGGTCATCTCAGCAATACCCAAATGAAGAATATACCTTTTTCTCAGGGCCGTGTGGAGGTGATTTTTGCCTGGGTTGAATTACTTAATTCCCTCTTTAATTAATGAATGAATTAATTCCCTCTTTCTTCCAACTCTAAGAGGCTAGGATTTGTTCTTAGCTCTTCTGGAAAAAAAACCAAAAGGATGAGTGGTTTGGGGCTGTGCTGTGGGAGCTGGGTGAGTAATTCCTATTCCTCTTTTTTTCCCAAAGAGTTATTATAAAGTTCAAATGAGTAGGAAACAGGCACAGAGAGGCAGAAAGGCTTGTCTCACTCTGCCCTCGCAGGATTTCGTTTTGGCAATTCCCTGTGCAGATTTCTCAGACAGCTGTGGCCCTCAGCGGCTCTGCATGTTCCCGCCTCATGCCTCTGACGAGTCATCCCCTGGAAAGTTCGGTTCAGCCATCTAGATCCGCGGCTTTGAAGCCGTCTATCAAAACTCTCTGCCAGGAACTGCATTAAGATGTTGGCAGCAGGTGGCTGCTTCTCCCCAAGTGCACTGCTTGTTCCAGCTAAGGAACACTGGGGAAGAATGGGGAGTTATGCTGTGCTTTTCAGTTTGCCAAATAACAGGGATTATGATGCCATCCTCCTTGGGAACTTTCCACAAGATGAGGGTGTACTGTCCCTGTCAAACCACCAGCGATCCCTTTGTGTTATAAATAAATAAGTAAGTAAACAAACTCTGGCTTTATATAAGCATCTTATAGATGCCACGTCATCTTTTCCTGGTACTTCCTGCATCTGCCCCTTCTTGCTAGGGCTGTGTAAGAGCAGGCCAAAGCCATCCGTACACAGGAAAGGATGAAGGCAGTTTGTAATTCTATAAAACACTTTGAGGATTTCAGAAGGTGCTACATACATCAATAAATAATAATAATTTTCACTCTTTCTTCTTTGTAATACTCCCTTAGAAGGTTGAAAATAAAATTTCTTTCGCTATTGATTTTGTCCTTCTGCGTTTGACAAACATTGATTTTTTTTCCCCTTTCTTAATGGAGCAGAAGCCAACATAGCTGTATTTCATTTACTCTGCTCTCCAGCCCCAGAGCCATCGCATTAGCAGGACTCCAGGCACCTGCTAAGGCTGCCCATGGTGGTTGTTTAACTGTAGGGCACAGGGTCTTAACAAGAACTGGCCCCAGACAGCAAGCACATATTAGCTTCTTGCTCTGTCATTGCAAGCCTGATACTTCAGGAAGGAAATGAGCTCAGATATGGGGGTGAGTGTGTGGGAATGCTACTAACACATAGGAGGTGTATGGGGTCCAGGAGGGCAGGTGGGTGAGAGTGGAGGTTTACCCTAGCCTCCAGGGCTGCCATGAAAGACGGTACAAACTGGGTGACTTGCCTACAGAGATGTATTTCCTTCAGTCTTGTGGTTGGGAAGTCCTGGATCAGAGTTCTGGATGGGAGTGGGAGAAAGATTCAGAATTTTGTTTTCTACATGCATGTCTATGTGTGTGTGTGTACATGTGTGTGCTTGTCAGTACACATGAATGTAGAAGCCAAATAACAACCTCGGTTGCTCCTCAGGTGCTGTGTAGTTTTATACAGAGCCTCTCACTGGCTTGGAGTTTACCAAGCAGGCTTGGCTAGTTGGCCTGTGAGCCACAGTGGCCTCCTCTGTCTGTCCTCTAGCATTGGCTTTGCATATGTGTATTATGCATGCTGTTTTTTTCTATGATGTTTTAGGAGACTGTTCCCAGCTGCCCAGACTCAAAATAACCACACAGACACTGTATTAATTAAATTACGGCTTGGCCCCTTAGCTCTAGCTTCTTACTGGCTGACTCTTACATCCTTTTTTTTTTTTTTTTTTTTTTTTTTTTTTGGTTTTTCGAGACAGGGTTTCTCTGTGGTTTTGGAGCCTGTCCTGGAACTAGCTCTTGTAGACCAGGCTGGTCTCGAACTCACAGAGATTCGCCTGCCTCTGCCTCTCAAGTGCTGGGATTAAAGGCATGCGCCCACCACCGCCCGGCTCTAACTCTTACATCTTAATTTAACCCATTTCTATTAATCTGTGTATTGCCACGTGGCTTACCGACAAGGGTCGGCGTTTGTCTCTGACAGGGATACATGGCTTCTCTAAACTCTGCTTTCCTTCTCCCAGCATTCAGTTTAGCTTTCCCCACCTAGCTCTACTCTTTTGCCCCATCACAAGCCAAGACAGTTTCTTTATTAAACCATGGCATTCACAGCATACAGTGGGGACTCCCACATCATATGAGGGTTCTTGGTATCGAACTCAGGATGCTATGCTTGTGCAGTGGGCACTTACTGACTGAGCTGTCTCCCCACCTTTATGTGTGTATTTCCTTCTATCAGTGCTGGGCTGTGCAGGATAAATGGAGCTCTGGCTTAGCAGTGCTGCATAGAAATGGGGCTTTGGTTTTCCTGAGAAGAGCGAGGATGACTTATGGTCAGGAAAGCACAAGCTCTGGAGAGCATGATGGAGTCCCAGGCAAGGCTGAAGGCAGAGGAAGACATGCATGTTAAACTGAGACAGTGTGGTAGTTTGAATAGGTATGGCCCCTGTAGACTCATGTGTTGGTTTGGCCCATAGGGAGTGACCCTATTAGGAGGTGTGGCCTTGTTATAGTAGGTGTGGCCTCATTGGAGGAAGTGTGTCTGTGGAGGTGGACTTGAGGTCTCACATGCTCAAGCTATGCCCAGTGAGATACATAGTTTACTTTCTGTTGCATGCAGATCAAGATGTAGAGCTCTCAGTTCCTTCTCCGACACAATGTCTGCTTGCATGCTTCCATGCCCATGACAATAATAGACTGAACCTCAGAACTGTAAGCCAGCCCCAATGAAATGTTTTCCTTTGTAAGAGTTGCTGTGGTCATGGTGTGTCTTTACAGCAATAGAAACCCTAGCTAAGACTGTCAGTTACCGCAGATCCATATGCAATCATGCTGGCTCTGGAGACCATAATGATGACTCCCCATAGCCACAGCCAAAAGAACAAGGGTTCTGGGAGATACAAGCAAGCTCACCCTGGACCCTGGAACCTTCTCTCACCTTGGATAGTGAAAAGTTGAGGCCAGGAGTGATGAAATCACACAGTTCATGAGAAAACGCACTTTTCCCCAAGCACTGAGAGAGAAAGGGACACAACACGACAGACTTCTAACCCATGGAGACCCCGTGACTAAAATACACAGACCCCATGTTTCACACATGCACACCCCACATTTTGCACATTTAGACCCCATGTCATTATTTTCATATTAGTCTCCTCTTCAACAATCTCCTCCCTAGCCAGTGAAAATAGGTATGGTTAGGAAGACATTCTGCCTAGGGGAGAGAAACAGTAGACCTTGGGGAAGGATTGCTCAGTGTTCATAGAACAGTGGCCCAGTTCCCTGAAGCTGGCCTTTGCTGTTTGCAACACCGTCCAAGGATTTGAATGTCACTGATGTGTGACGTGACATCCTGTGTTGGAGGAGGCCCGTGGAGCGAGCCACATGTAGCCTCTGCAATGCAGTCTTTACCTGCATGGTGTGTGTCTTACCTCCATGACCAACACTTCCGAAAGGTTCGAGGTGACTGTTACAAAAGAGTAAAACTTTGCAGATTTGACTGTGGACAAAAGGTGAGAGTTGAGGTGATTATCCTGATAGTGAAGGTTAAAAAGGCTTCCTCCCCAAAATGCAGGTAATTGAAACTAATGTCTATTTTGGCTTGAGTCAGCGAGATAATAGCTTCAGCCCTGCCCTTCCTTTCACACACACAGCCTCTCCTGGATTAAATTTATGTCGTTTGCACATTGGAGCCTCTGTAAATCTCGGCTGTGCATCACCAACAGACGAGCCAGGCAGCTGGTTTGCCAACTGAGCGGAGATGAACAAACACGGATCAGCTGCTTTGGTCCTTTCCTTTTGAGCCGCTTAGCCCACGCACTCAGTGAGCATGGGGACACATTTCTGCAGAATTCCTGGAACGCATGGGTTTTTATAGGGTGTTTAACTTACATCTCCACTGTCATGGAGACAGTTGGGGAGGGTGGGTGAGAAAAGGCAAAAATGCTGTGCTCTCTAAACACAAAGTGGGTATGGGGGGTGCGCCATTCCCATGTGCTAAATATACAGCTCCTCCACTGGAGACATGGATAAGAATACTGCCTAAGTAGGGCACGCAGAGTTCGGGCTTTTCAAAACACTTGAAAGCTGCACCATGAATGTCTCCTTCAAAGCCTGGATTCAGTGTGCGTGTATGTGCTTGTATGTCTTTTTCTGTGTTTGTGTCTGTGTGTTTCTGGGAGTCTCTCTGTGTGTGTGTGTGTGTGTGTGCTTGTATGTCTCTCTCTGTGTTTGTGTCTGTGTATGTATTTGCAAGTCTGTGTGTTTCTGGGTCTCTCTCTCTCTCTCTCTCTCTGTGTGTGTGTGTGTATGTGTGTGTCTGTTTGTATTTGGGTGTCTCTGAGTATGTATGTATTTGTGTTTGTGTATCATGTCTGTATTGTGTTGTGTCTGCATCTGTTTCTGTATGTATATTTCTTTCTGTGTGTCTAGGGGTCTGTGTGCATACACATGTGTATCTGTATGTGTGTATAGGAACATTTGTGTAAATGCATTCATGTGTCTCTGTGTGTATATAGATATGTTTTGTTCTCAGGAAGTTTTCCATCATTCCCATGGTTTTTTCACGCTCTCATTTTGCAGACTCTGCATTTCTGGCCACGCCCACTTTCCTTCCTAATGTGACAAGTGGAAGAGATCTCTGAGAGGTGGTCACAGCCAGTGTGGCGAGGCTGAGGAGGAGGACTTTCTAGGGGACAAACCTCCCACTCAGGAGTTTGCAGTACCACAGCACTGTTGAGGTCTGCCTTTGGCTGCAGGACATTAACAGGGGGAACCATGGGAAGGCCCCTCTGGGAATTAGCCTCAAATGAAAACCTAGTGCAGATCGAGGTTAGCAGGATTCACCTTCCTCCCTCTCTGTGCCTGGGCTGTTCCGAATTCAGGATTCTGACAGATTTAAACCCCTTTTCATCACTAACTCTACGGTACGATCTACCTGCCACTTCCCCAAATGATATCTCTCCGACTCCCTTTTTTTTTTCTTTTTTAAGGGAAGAACATTTCTCACTAGCTTGTCATTCAGTTCACCCACCCAGACACCTACTGCTCAACCAGCCTGGAAAAAAGAGAGAAAAAAAAATCTGAAATTTATTCAAATTTGAGAAAATGCTTCCAGCGTTCTTCTGTGTGTGTGATTTATGGAATGTGACATCACTCTGTAGTATTCTCATCAAAAAGCCTCAGGCTTCAGGTGAGGCAGGCCATCAATGAACTCTGTTATTTTTGAAAGCTAGAGAGAGAGAGAGCTCACGAATGAGAGGCCGTGCATCTCCCTTGCTTGTATTGGCTGGCTTTGCTGGCATTCTGATGGTGCCATTAGGAGCCATTGGCAGGGGTTGCTTTCTTGGGCCTTTTGAGGTGAAGCCATACGTGGTCCCAGAATGTTAGCCTCAGTCGTTGCTCACTGGCTACTAGAATAGCACCCAACACAGCACAGGGGGGCATCTAGTCTCCTTCACAGTACCTCAGGGCTCCCCAGACTAGGTCCTGCCACCCACTAAGTCAGAAATCTTAGCAATGAACACCCAAGGATGGAGAGGGCACCTGAGGAAGGAGCTGGAGAGCTGGGTGAAGCTCAGCTCAAGTACCAGCTGACCTTCTGCTCGAAGTGAGAGGACACAGGCTGGAATCTCAGCCCTAGACTCTCTGACCACAGACAGCTGTCTCAAGCTCTTGGGCCCGTCAATAAGAGGAAAGATGGAGTTGATGTCTCATGGACCCCAAATGGCTGAAATTCTTTCCTACGGTAGGTAGATCTGGGGACAATCGGTATTTCCAGCCCTCCTTGCATCCCACACTCGAAATGCCTTAGATACTTTAGTTCCAGAATCACTTAGGGGCTTATGAACCGGGACCAGCTTCAGAGGTAGGCTTTAGGTGGTTCACTAAGCCTCTTAAGTGTGTAGCTGACTTTTTGTACTTGAGCATAGCATGGCCACTATTTTCTTTATGAAAGCAGCAGCGACTACCCACACCTGACTTATCAGATCAGATGTATTGACAATCCCTCACAGAAAACGGGGTGGAGGAAGCCGTTAGACCCTGACCTGGGGATTACACACCTTCTCTCAGGTGCCCCTCTGCTCTGTTTCCTCCCCAGCTGTATCATGGGAGGTGCTAGATCCTATAGAGGATGAGAGATTTACCGATGGGCGGAGGCACCTATGCAGCTTTGGGAAGTGACCACCCTTGCAAGGGTGAGACTTCTTAGTGATGTAGCCGTTATGATGACATCCATATTCATGTAAGTGATATCTCCTCATGCTCATTGGCTTACCAAGTAGGGCTTCGTTGTTCTTCAGTCTGTCCTTGGTGCCTTGTCTGGGGTGAATAGACATTTACTCACACCTCCTCATGAAAAGCTAACCCAATAGTGTACTTCTTTGGGGGGAGTGTCCATAGAGAGCTCCAACCTCTTTTCAAGGAGCCCAACACTGGGCCAAAGTCAAAGTCCATCTTTCTGATCCCAATTTGTTGCAAGGAGCCGCTTGTTCATCCCAGCCGCCAGAACCAAAATAATCACACAGAAATTGTATTAATTAAAACACTGCTTGGCCCATTAGCTCTAGCTTCTTTTTGGCTAACTCTTATGTTAATTTAACCCATTTCTACTAATTTGTATATTGCCATGTGGCAGTGGCTTACCAGCAAAGGTTAGGAATGTCTGACTCCGGTGGCTTCATTACGTCTCTCTGACTCTGGCCTTCTTCCTCCCAGCATTCAGCCTATCTTTCCCTGCCAGCCTAAGTTCTGCCCTGCTATAAGTCCAAAACAGTTTCTTTATTCATTAATGGTAATCACAGCATACAAAGGGGACTCCTACATAACCAATTCCCTGTTTTCTGCTGAGTATCAGGTGAATACTGATAAGTGAATGGCCCACACAAGCCGACTGACCCCAGAGGGGAGAGCCCAGAGTCAGCTCACTGGTATAAGTTCATTAAGTCACACGGCAGCACTACCACGTGGCCTGGCTACAGAGATGAATAGGAAGTCCAGACTGATTCAGTCTGCTGAAAGCATGATGGGACATCCTTAAAAAGAGATCAAGAGACTACCGATTGCATGCTGTACACTCAGGACCAAAGTGACACCCCACTTGGACTGTTCCACACCCAGTACCAGAGCTCACTTCCCCCGACCTCCAGTTCAGCCCCTTTCCTACAGACCTGACTTGAGAGCAATTCGAGTTTTTCATGTTTGTATTACACATTTTCCCATCACTATCTGCTTGGGATCATTTACGCTTCCTTTTCAAATAGGGAGGGTGAAAAGAGGCAGCTGAGGAAAGAGCAACATGAATGAACTTGTTCCTGGCCTCATTTGCTAAGTTTAAGGAAATTGGATGGGACAGGAGAGAAGAGGCAGAGGGACAGCTAACCTCTGGATCTCAAACAGTACAGCTTGTTCCCTCCCGACTGCTCATCTTGGGCTGAAGTCGTTCCGTTACCAGAGGATGAAATATGCATATTAGTACGGGATCAAATGGACGGAGGCAGTTTTATGACATTCTGCTCATCACTTGGATGGCTCTACCTGGCGAGGGACCTCCGTTCAGCAAAAGCACATTGTTTCCATGGGTGTGTGCCGAAGGAAGTGTGGGGTCAGAGCTTCAGTTACTTTTGTTTATCTTTGATATTCTCTCTCTCCTCTCCATCTCTCCTCTTCCTTCCCCCTCTTCCTCTCTTTCTCCCTTTCTATTCTTTTCTCCCTCCTTCCCTCTCTTATTCCCTTCCTCCTTCTTAGTATTTATAAATAGGGATTCAATATCAAGGAACTTATTACTATGTTTTTTTTCCTGTTTTATATGTGGCTATTCTAAGGCCACATTATACTCCACCACTATAGTAATTCCAGCCATGAATCCTGGCTCCTCTCAACGGAAGAGTGATCCTTGGACTAACACACGGATGGTATTAAGAGAGCAAGTGGGAAGGGTTCTGGGTACAGAGTTGGAAAATCTCGGTTTATTGTTGGTGCTTCTACCATGTCAGGCTCTCTGTCCTATAACTTTGCTGAGACCTTCCCACCCCAGTGTATACAGAAGGTGGGAATAGGTGGTCCATGCTCCTGGCTCTTTGTATCCTCATGCCTGAACGGTAGCTTTGAGACGAGACACTGAAGTCTATAATTTATGGAGCTGGAAGACACATGGGAGTTGTTGGGCATCGAGGTTGTGATCGGATGTTGGTACAATGGCAGCTAGAGCCACATGACAACTGAAGTCATGAGGGACAGGAATCAAGAGTTGCCAGATACAAGGAGTAAACAGATATGTAGGAGGAGCAGTGGAGCGGGGACCCCAATAGTTTCCAACTTTATGAAATGCCCTGACTAGAACCCTAGGGTCAATACACTCTCCAAGTAAATCATCCTTCACTTAATTCAGCTAGCTTGAGAGGGCCTCTTGATTGCAGCTCACATTCTCTTATTCAGACCCTGTGTGACCCTGGTCCCACCACTTTCCTTTGTTCATTTCGGTTTCATCTTGTGTACAATAAGGCCACTAAAATAGATAACTCCTTAAGTCCCTTTAGATTTCAGGAATCCATACTTTTAATTATCAGTGCTGGCCATCTATGAAGTCTTATGAAGCCAACAATTCTGCTCTTCTTTTGGTCCTCCCTGTGTAGGCTGGCTTTGATGGCATGGCTAGTGAGGAGAACCATTCACTGCTAGTCAAGGTTGTATCTAAATAGAAAGATGCTATCCGGGAGAAGCATTCCTACCAAGCTGCTATGTGTAGACTGGACAAAAGACCACCTTGGGTCTGTCTTGTCCTGAGCCCTCTAGTAGGCTCTGGCAATATAAGAGAAAGCTGTTGGCAGACTTGGCGCATTCTCTGTCTAAATGAGTGCTGTGGAGTAAGTACAGCCTTGTTGATTGTATATCAATTTGATGGACTAACTATGGAACGGTAATTAAGCCAAAGAGAACATTCACAAGTACTTATTGCTATTTGCTGTCTGCTCAATCCCCAGAGTCCTACAATAAATAGAACCATGAGTTTAATTAATACTTGCAGGTCTGATTACCCATTTACACTAGGCCATAGTAGACCAGAGGTTAAACTTTCAAAGACATTCAACTATGAGTGATGTTGAAAATGTCTGCATTAGCTTGTGGCCAAAGCCTGTAACCTACATTGTGATGAGTCCCTGGAAGTCCCCTGTTGGGACCCATAAATCAAAATTTGGGTATTGAGAGACGGATGCTCAGGCTGGCAGCGTTGCCTGGCTTTGCATTTATTACATGCATATTCTCTCTGCAGGCATGGAGACTTGGTATCTTCTCCTACTGCTCCTAATGTGACTTTTATTTCTGTTGGTAAAGACAGGATAGCTGTTTCCTTCCTCACTGCACCTCAGATCTAGTTTCTACAGGTCTGAAACAGGCAGAGAAAGCTTCTTAGGGATTGAGATAGCACCCTGGGATGCAGATATGGAAACCACAAGGCTCACCAGGTTCTCCATCACTGAGTCTGCTGTAGATCCAGTGCTCACCTATGCTTGTGGTTATGTTTGTCATTGATGGAGGATCTGGCGAGATGCTCAGTCGGAAGAGTGCTTCCATGCAAGGATGAGGACCAGAGGATGCATCTCCAACAACCACAGAAAAAGTTGGAGGTACTGATGAGGGCTTATAGTCTTGGTGCTGGAGGAGAGAGTAGAAGACCCCCCAGGACTTGTCAGCCATTCATTTTGCAGAACTGGAAAGCTCCAGTTCCTGTGAGAACAATAAGGGGGAATGCAATCGAGGAAGACAATAACATTCACCTTGACCTCTGGCCTCCACACCTAGGCTCACACATGCTTACATGTGGACCTGTACACTCATATTTGTCCCCCACCCCAAGAGTTACACTAATGCACTTTGCTGGCTCTCACCAATCTTATCTGGAGGGTGTGGTCACAAGAGGCACACCCCGGGTTTGGCTGTGAGATGATGCGGAGATCACTGAAATGCATTGTCTGGTGGATGGCTGGGCTTGTGAAGGTGGCCCCTACACTCGAGCTGATGCATCTTTGTCAGGACCATGCCGGAGGCTTCTTAATCATGGCTTTACCTCATCTCTCCAACACAGGAAGACTGTCATTCCCCAGATTACAGGGGTTTACACCGAGGCCCTGGGAGCTTATGCAGCTTGCCAGTTGGCTGCGACGGTTGGCAACTAGACTGGACTTAGCATCATCTGGGAGAATGGTGGGGCACACCTTTGGTGGGTGTGTCTGGGATGGAGTCTTTTATTTTATTTTTTTTTATTTTTATTCTTTTTTAATTAAAATTTCCACCTGCTCCCCGTTTCCCATTTCCCTCCCCTCCTCCCAAATATTGCCCCTTCCCCTCAGTCCCCTTCCCCTATCCCCACTCCTCTTCTCCTCCCCCCACACCATTCCCCCTCCCTCTCGATATTGAAGAGCAGTCCAAATTCTCTGCCCTGCGGGAAGACGAAGGTCTTCTATCTATGTCCAGGAAGGTGAGCGTCTAAACAGGCTAAGCACCCACAAAGCCAGTTCATGTATTAGGATCGAAACCTAGTGCCATTGTCCTTGGCTTCTCATCAGTCTTCATTGTCCGCCATGCTCAGAGAGTCCAGTTTCAACCCATGTTTATTCAGTCCCAGACCAGCTGGCCTTGGTGGACTCACAATAAATCAGTTCCACTGTCACAGTGGGTGGGTGCATCCCTCGTGGTCTTGGTTTCCTTGCTCATGTTCTCCCTCCTTCTGCTCCTCATTTGGACCTTAAGAGCTCAGACCGTTGCTCCAAATTGAGACTCTGTCTCTACCTCGATCCATCGCCAGATGAAGGTTCTAAGGTGATATGCAAGATATTCATCATTATAGGATAGGGTCATTTCAGGTTCCCTCTCCTTAGTTGCCCAAGGTACCAGCTGGGGACATCTTCCTGGACACCTGCTAACCCCTCTAGAGTCAAGTTTCTTGCCAACCCTAGGATGGCTCTCTTAGTTAGGATATATACTTCGCTGCTCCCGTATCCTCCCTTCCTATATCCCAACCATCCCAATGGGATGGAGTCTTCAGAGAGGATTCCCTGAGCAAGAATGAACAGAAGGCTGACTAGTCACTGGCATCCTGCTCTTTGCTTCAGGTCCACTGTTATGGGAGCGACTGCTCTCTATTATGTGTTTCCACTACCAGTATGCTCTGCTCAAGAGCACAGGGTCTAGCAATCTAGCTGAGCCCTTTGAGACCATGAGCCAAAATATGTCTTTCCTCGCATAGGTTGTGTCAGTCAGATACCTTGCTACAGTGATGGCAAAGCTAACCAATATACTGATGATCCCGAAGGTGGGGTTCCAAAGTTAACATGACCAGGAGTCCTGACAATTAGAGAGGCTGAGAGTATGTGAGACTGGTTCCTCCTGAGGGCTGAACAGGGGCTGACAGATGAGAAAAACATTCCTTAATCCATCTAGATAAGCGGGGCCTAAAGGAGGGACGGTCCTAGTAAGATGCAGTGATGTGCATTTTGAAATAGCAATAGGCTTAGGTTGGGCAAAATACAAAGGAGTATTTTTTAAAGTTCATTTAGTTTTTAAATTATGTGTATATTTTATATATGTGTGGTTTGTGAGGGTCTTGCAAAGGCCATATAAGGGTGTTGGATCCCCTGGAGCTAGAGTTACAGGCAGTTGTGAGTTGCCGAACATGGGTGTTGGGAACTGAATTTAGGTTCTTACATGATGAATACATGCTCTTAACCTCTGGGCCATCTTGTCAGCCCTCCAGGAAGTACTTTCACAATAAGAAAATTAAAGAGAAATAGTGATACCAAGGATAGGAGCAAAGAAATAAGAATTGAAAGCAGGGGTGGGAGTAGGGGAGAAAGAAAGTGAGGAAAGACAAAGGAAAATAAATTCAGTTAAGAAATGAACCAGCAAGAGGGAATGATAGCAAGAAGGAACTCACAAGCTGTTGAACTATGATGGTGAAAGGGCCGTCCCAGAGTGAACCCCCCCACCACACATTTTAATAAAGTATCCCCTGCTGGGCCAGGCATGATCCTGCCATGCCTCTCAGAGCAAGAGAAGGGTCACTTCTGGCGATGGGCAGAAAATATTTCCTCTCAGTGAGGAGACTGTACTGTCCAGAGGGAGTGCCAGTCCAAGCACATTGTAGTGTCCACTTCCAAATGTTTAATGCATAAGGGAGACATGCTTATCCACAGTGAGGTAGGAGCATTTCCATAACACACAAAGCAAGAGCCCAAAGATAGGTTGAAGTGTCAAAAATCCACATTAAGCATTTTGAAGTACTTTGAAATAACAAGAGGTAATCTTGACTAACACAGGAATCTATTTGTGAGACTTGGTTTCATAAAAGTTATTGGTTACTCTATGTAAACTAAGCTCACTAAATTAAGCAACGCATCTAATGGCAAAGTAATGTCTACACTAGAAACCAAAGTTCCAAAGCAGACTCTACAACAGGTTTGTGATGATTAATTTTGACCATCAGTTTGAATGAATAAAAAATAAGGTACATGTTTAGGTATGTCTGAGGATATTTGAGAGGAGATTCTAAGGTGTAGTCTAGCATATGGGTTTTTGTTTTGGACTGAATGAGAAGAGAAAAAGAAGAAAGGTATCAGAAGGTCACTATTCCCCCTCTTTCCTACTTCTGGACCAGCCAAGATGTGAGCAAGCGGCCTCATGTTCCTGCTCCCACAGCCACAAGCCATTCTCACTGCCGTGCCTTCCCTGCCATGATGAACTGAACCTTCAAATCAAGAGCAGCAAGACTCTTTTCTGCCTTAAGTTGCTTCCTGTCAGGTGTTTGGTTAGGTTATAGCAATGAGACAAGAATATAGACCGTGCCAATCTATGTTCTAATGCTTTTTTCATCTTTTTGACCCCTGTTTTTTTGAGACAGTGTCTTCTTATGTAGCTCAGACTGGTCTTGAATTAGCAAACTTCTTCCCTTCAGCTCCCAATTTTAGCTAACAGTCATGTAAACACCACACCCAGAATTATGGCATTTTAAAAGCTGCTTCTTAGTATGATTCCACCCATTCTCACCAGAATTAAATGAACATCCTGCTCATGTATTAATGAATTAGATCAACCCTATGTCTGTATAATAAAAATATAGCAATTGAAGAGAATTTTGTAAACCTCAGTTACCTGATTCAGGTAGCAAGAGCCCAGAGAGGAAGGGGGAAGTTCAGATAAGACCAGGAGGATTAGTCTAGCTATATTTTTTTCTCTTCCTTAAGAAATTGGATCAATATATGATCGATATGGTTAAGCATCATATAATTGATCGAAAAATTAAAACCAAAGAGAAGAAATACCTTGTTGATTGCATAACACAGAGAGAGACCTCATTATGTAGATGTGGCCTAACTCTACACTAGTAAATGCAGTAAAGAGCAAAGAGGAAAATTGAGGCAATTTCCTGAATAATTCAAGGAAAAAAATTCCCCTTTGCTTCAATTATTCATATAGTACTTCTCTTGGAAATGAGGAGAGTGAGGGGAAGTGGAGGGAGGGAGAAAGGAAAGCAAGCTTGATTGCACTAATTCTCTACTTCATTTTGTAGATTAAGGTACCTCTATAGACATTACTCCTCATCCCTGTTTACCTCTTGACAAACTATTTCTTCCCCATTGTGTGTATGCAGATTTTTACCCACCCTACGATTTTCTCTAGTTAAACGATAGGAATCTGAACTACCACTATTTTTTCTTCCCCCCATAAGAGGGATGCATATAAAAAGACCAATTTCCCAGTAATCCAACTTACTCTAAACATTCCATCACAAGGCAGTGAGCTAGGGAAAAATAGAATTCTGCCTAAAGATGTAAATCATAATTATCATCAAAAGAGTGAACTCACCTTTACCTCCTTGGTGAGAGGAACCATCAGCGTTTGGATCTAGAATAGAAAGGGTTGAACATAGAGCATGAATTTGACATGCAGGTGGAATGGGGCAAGAGGGAACCGGCTCTAATTGTATGTTGATTAGTACCAAATCCAGGAGGACAGCAGTGCTAATAGAAAGTGTATGCCCATTTTCATGAGATGGAAGGAAAGTGCTTTGAGAAAGGAATACCTTTAATAGACACACATAGAATTGATGTATGGATAAATGGTAGTTTTGTGTGTCAAGCATCTTTTCTTTATGATTTATTTATTTTATGTGTATGGGTGATTTGCCTACATGTACGTCTGTGTACCATGTGTGTGCAGTGTCCACAGAGGCCAGAAGAAGGCACATAGAAATGAAGTTACAGATGGCAGTGAACTGCTATACGGGTGCTGGGAACCAAACTCAGGTCCTCCGCAAGAGCAGCAAGTTCTCCCAACTGCTGGCCATCTTCCCAGGCCCTTGTGCCAATCGTTTTAAGATTACTTCATGAGGTTTACATATAGAAGAGCAGTAGGAAGAATTACTCTGAGAAACAGAAATTTGGAGGAACTGGTAAGAGCAAAGAATTAAAGGCAGAAAAAAGATGTTAAGCAGACCATTAATTCTGATCTCCCAGAAAAGGAAGCTATGAGACCTTGTTCAGTGGTTGTTCTTGGTGTTCCCAAGGGAGCATATGAAACAGAATGGGCTGAAATCAACTGAGCACAAAGTTCATCTGCCTTGAGTCAGATAAAGCTACATTACTGGATTGTTATTGCGTGTAGGCCCTTATATGACTCCAGTCTCACAGCTAAGGAGTCCTGAGAGGAAAGACTATATTATGAAGGCTGCTTGTTTATTTGTTTGTTTCCAGGCTGCCCAGACTCCCAAAATAACCACACAGAAACTATTATTTGCAGCACTATTTGGCCAATAGCTTAAGCATATTTCTGGCTAACTCTTATATCCTAAACTAACCCATCTCCATTAATCTGTGATCACCACATGGCTGTGCCTTACTGGCAAAGTTTCAGCATGTCTGTCTCTGGCAGGGGCTCCATGGCTTCTCTCTGACTCCGCCCTTCTTTCTCCCAGCATTCAGTTTAGTTTTCCCTACCTAGCTCTGTTCTACCTTATCAGGACAAGCCAATTTCTTTATTAACTTATGGTATTCACAACATGCAGAGGAATATCCCATATCAAAAGACTGTTGTTGTCTGTGTCCTAGGGTTAACTTGCTGGCTGTGCAGATTCTCAGAAGACTGCTCAGAGGGTTAACCCTTGTGTATCTGTGTGGCTGACAATGTGTAGTTAACTCTCTTCACCTCTTTAGTTGTTGCTTCTGGCCTGTCATGAACTCAGGTCCTCTTTTGCAATGTCGTTTTTGCACCCTATCTCATGCTCAAGTGGAGCCCTTGGTGGGAAGGTCCCTGGATGTTACAGTTT
Organism: Chionomys nivalis; assembly: GCF_950005125.1. Classification (NCBI taxonomy): domain Eukaryota; kingdom Metazoa; phylum Chordata; class Mammalia; order Rodentia; family Cricetidae; genus Chionomys; species Chionomys nivalis. The sequence goes on from NC_080087.1 coordinate 13,587,554, forward strand.
CTGCTCCATATTGTTTGAAAACTACGAAATTTTACTATTGAATTAAACTACGAGTTACTTGATTCTGAATCAGAAACTATTCATTTTAATACGTACATAATTTTGTGTATCGGGCTTTCAAAAAGTGCATGTGGAATGAATCTCTTAATTAGCCCTGCTCTGTGGCAATAATGAGGTAAATGATAGGTTATGCTTTTTAAATAATTTTATGGTATCAACTATGGTTTTGTGCAAGTTTTAGGATTATTACATAACTATCACTTTGTGGGGTTTTGAAAAATTAGAAGATGATGAAGCGTTTTAATAAAAACCTACCATCCTGGTGGCTGTTAACACAGTTCTTTCTCAAGTGTGAAAGTCTTCTATTTGGGAATACTTGCTTCTAAGTGTCTTTTTTATTGGGGGGTGGGTGGTGACAAAAACATTTTCCACCCCTCAAGAAGAGGAGGAGTTCATTATGTCAGTGAGTCAACATACCAAATCCTAGCAAACAGCACAGGACTGATAGAAGTAATCTCAACTCTGTATTTGTGTTTGTATTTAAAAAGTAGAATAAATAATTTTTTTTTACAGGGGAGCATAAATACAACCTCTTGCAATCTGACGCAGAGCCCAAGCTTCCTGAATTCATGGACACAGCTTCCTTTTACTGTTCTGTAGTACGCTACCATGGAAAGAGTTCACTAGGGTTTTACCAATTTGTATTTTCCACCATTAATTTGGAGCAGAGAAGATGTGTTTCAACAAAAGCAACCTTAGAGTCTGTCTGGTAGGATGGCTGAGGCTATGAACTCTTGGACTCCATGTTCATCTTTGGTTGAGTTTCTCCTCATGGCTCCATGCAGAGGAACGACTCCTTTGCCCTACTGTGTTTGATATGCTTTAGTCTGGAAATCTTCTTAGATGATGATGTCAGCCCTATGCTACATGTCATAGGCAGAGGTAGACTGGCTACCATGTTCAGTGAACCCTGACATGCCCAACTTGTTGGTTAACTTGACATTTTATCTAAGCGAGAGTTTCCAGAAAAGCTAACCCTACAGTCTTTTCTAATTTATTGTTCCACTTCCTGTCCTTTGCTGATGTCTACCACTTCTTGGGAAAGGAAGGAGATAGATCAGGAAGGAAAAAGTAAAGAGAAAGGAAGAGAAAGAGAATGGTAAGAAGAAGGAAAATAATTGCTTATCATCCAGAAACAAATGCCTCTCCTCTCTCCTCCTCATTCTGCTTCATGGCTAATGAGTCCACCAGATCAGGGGATGCAGTATGTTCTACTGACAATAGGCAGACATCATATAACTGCCATTCAGTTTTATTTTTACTGTTGAAGAATTTCATGCATGCAAATTGTATGTTTTGATCATATCTATGCCCCTATTCTACCACTCCTATGCATTCACCTCCCAACTTTATGTATTCTTTAAAAAAAAACCCTACTGAGTCCACTTAGCACTGCCAGTATATGCATGGATATGGAACCATCTACTAGAGAATGGGTAGTCTCCCAGGGGCTGCATCCCTGAAGAAAACTGGCTTTGCTTCTCTCAGCTGCTCTCAGATGCCAACAGTTTCTCAGTTATAGCTAGGACTTCTTGAACCGCTCCACAACCCATGCTGGGATTTTGGTTGACTTGATTTGGTGTAGGTCTTGTACATTATTTTTGGACCCATTTTGTGGAGTGGACCTTAACTCCAAGGTGAAATAGTTGGTTACTTCCATAACATTCATGCCACCATTACATGAGTGGGCACATTTTGCCAGCCTATCATCAATTGTTCACAGGGTTGGTCCACATCTTGGTAAGACTTGATGACTTTTCTTACATGGTGGTAGGCATAGAACTTTCTAAGACTGTGAAAGTTACCCAGTGAGGGTGAAGTTTCCAGGTTGTTACCATCTTGATTTCCTCATGTCCTATGACTCAAGTCTCTGTGGTGTCTTCAGCAATAAGGTTTTACTATTGACTTCTGGAGGACACTCAAGAGCAATAACAATAATACCTTATAATGTTTGGGGTATAATCCAAATGGAGAGCAGAGCCCACAGGTGGTCTTAACCCAGCTGAGCAGAATAGCAGAATTGGTCCAAGAGAACAGGCGTGTTATTAATATTACCTGGCATGCTCTGATAGACTAAGAATTGAGTCCATATGTTTGATTTGGCTTGTAATAGTTGAGCTCTGGGTGTAGTAGCTCATTTGCTAATTATATTTAAAATGGTTTTCTCTCTATTTCTATTTCTCTGTCTCTCTTATTTAGCATCTGTCTGTCTAGGTGGCCTTCGGTCTTGCAGACTAACCTGCATGTCACTTTGAAATTCTGTTATTGTGGGTTCCCTTTTCCAGTCTTTTCTACACTGGGCCCATCAAGACCACTTCTACAAAGGTTCAAACTTCATAATGTTGAACTATGCAGTAGGTTATGTTTACTCAGTGGTTACTTTACAAAGACTCACTCCTGCTTTCCAATGTGTATTGCTTCCAGTGGTTTGAGAAGCCCTCCCAGCTGTCGATGCCAAGCCACTAAAGCGGGGCTCTGAAAATAGGTGAGAGCAAACACAGACTAAAGCCATGTTTCTCAGTCTTGGACCATAGGCTCAGCATTGGCTAGTTGCTATTTTGAGGATGTGTGGAAGGAAGTACTATCAGTGGTCAGGCTTTTAGCTTTTACTGTTTAAGGGAAATTGAAGAAGATGTGAAGTGGCTCACAGATATTGGGGTAGTAAGTGATCAGCAGCAACCAAGTGACTTCGTAATGTGGCACTGGAATTTGATATGCTGGCACTGACCCATCCAAAACACTTTTTTACTGATTTTTATTAAGTTCTACATTTTTCTCTGCACCCTCCCTGCCTCTCCCCTCCCCTTCACTCCTCTCCCAAGGTCTCTATGCTCCCAATTTACTCAGGAGATCTTCTCATTTTCTACTTTTCATGTAGATTAGATTTATGTATGACTCTCTTAGGGTCTTCATTGTTGTCTAGGTTCTCTGGGATTGTGATTTGTGGGCTGGTTTTCTTTTTAGAAACCACTTATGAGTGAGTACAAGTGATAATTGTCTTTCTGTGTCTGGGTTACCTCACTCAAAAGGTTTTCTAGCTCCATCCATTTGCCTGCAAAATTCAAGATGTCATTTTTTTTCTGCTGTGTAGTACTCCATTGTGTAAATGTACCACACTTTCCTTATCCATTCTTCGGTTGAGGGGCATTTAGGTTATTTCCAGGTTCTGGCTATGACAAACAATACTGATATGGACATAGTTGAGCACATGTCATTGTGGCATGATTGAGCATCCTTTGGATATATACCCAAACATAATCAACAAGACAAAATGACAGCCTTCAGAGGTCTGATCTCCAAAATATATAAATAACTCAAGAAATTGGTCATCCAAAGAACAAATAATCTAATAAAAAATGAAGTACAGACCTAAACAGAGAACTCTCAACAGAGGAATCTAAAATGGCTGAAAGACACTTAAGGAAATGTTCAACATCCTTAGCTATCAGAGAAATGCAAATCAAAACATCTCTGAGATTCCATCTTACACCTGTAAGAATGGCCAAGATCAAAAACACTGAAGACAACTTATGCTGGAGAGGTGGTGGGAAGGGAACACTTCTGTATTGCTGGTGGGAATGCAAGCTGGTACAACCCCTTTGGATGTCAGTGTGGTGATTTCTCAGAAAATTACAAAACAACCTTTCTCAAGATCCAAACCATTTATTTATGCATTAGATATACCCAAATTCATGGCACAAGCTTCATTTTTAACAAGGTTCAGAAGAATGTAGCTGGTGACTCTTGCTTGTCCTGAGGTTGTGTGTGACAGTAATTAAGTGTGGCCCTCTGGCAAATGGGATTCATGGGAACACAGATAGAAAGAAAATTGCAAGAAGCCCTCCACTGAAGCAAGCTACCCAAATCTCCTCACATGCTAAGGCTTCATTCTGTCCTCTGAGGTCTCAGCAAAGAGGTATTGAACACCTACTGCACATGCTAGTAACTCTGATAACACTTTTGCAGCTTCTATTGGAGGAGTTATAATGAAGGCCTATTTGAGGTTATATTAATTATGCACTCTTATCCAGAGTACGTCACTTGTATCTTCGGAGGCTATGGGTGTGTGTGTGTGTGGGTATGTGGGGTTTGATTAAGTTTCGTTATTAGGTGGTGTTTCAGAGATTTGTGAGAGTACATGTCAACTAACATAAGTTTTCTCAAGAGTTCTTGCCAGATGAGCTTTGTGTGGTGAACATGTACATAAAAGCTGCACAGTTTCCTTCAGAGACTTTTTCTTCAGACATAACGCTGCATATCTGTGATATCCATTGGTGTGGGAGGTCCTTCTATCTATGTGTTGCTTTTATTGGTCAATGAATAAAGAACTGCTTTGAGCCTATAGCAAGGGCAGAACAGAGCTAGGTGGGAAAAGCTAGGCTGTATACTGGGAGAAAGAGGGTGGAGTCAGAGAGAAGTCATATAGCCCCACTGGAGTCAGACAGAAATTTAGCCAGTAAGCCACAGCCACGTGGCAATACACAGGTTAATAGAAATAGGTTAAATTAATATGTAAGAGTTACCCAATAAGAAGCTAGAGCTAAAGGGCCAAGCAGTGATTTTAATTAATACAGTTTCTGTGTGATTATTTATGTTTTGGGTGGCTGGGATGAACAAGCAGCTCCTTACTACAGTCCGTACCTTGGCTCCTTACTACAGTCCATACCCTAGAGGCTGATGTAAGGAATATCCTCAGCTTCATGCCAGCCTGCACTACATAGTGAGATTCTGTCTCAAAAAGAAAAAGTTCATTTCCACAACAGAAGCTCTTCATGGCATCAGAGAGAGATGACAGCCAAGCCAGGGATTGAACATCTACAGTCTAGTTTATAAGGACTTCCTGCCTAGGAAACAGTTAATCTCTCACTGGCATGTATGCATTGCACTGTTGCTAAATGAGCAGGGGACATTCTAGCTACCTTCTCTCTCCCAATTTGATCTATGTGGTCCTAGGCATCAAATTCAGGGCTTTGAGTCTTCCAGGCAAGTGTTCTACCAACTGAAGCACACTCCAGCCCCTGGTACCTATGACTAAGTTGCAGCTTCTCTTCTCTTCTCTTCTCTTCTCTTCTCTTCTCTTCTCTTCTCTTCTCTTCTCTTCTCTTCTCTTCTCTTCTCTTCTCTTCTCGGCTTCAAACTGTCCCACACTGTTGCTTTGTCTAGTTTCAGCCCAACCCTCAGATCCTTTACCTTCTGTATGCATGCAGCATGTGCGGATGTACGTATTTATTTGTGCATGAGTGTGAGGCCACAAGTGCACCTGTGTAACTTTGGATGTCTTAATTACTCTCTGCCTTATTTTTGTGAGACAGGGGCACTCACTGAACCTGAAACCTGCCTATTCAGTTAGATTGCTATCTATAAAGGCCAGGGATCCTTCTGCTGCCTGTCTCTCAGTGCTGTGCCTGGTTTTAATACATGCATTCTGCAGCACTTGACTCTGGTCCTCAAGCTTGGTGACAAGTACTTTTTAAAAAAATATTTGTGTGTGTGTGTGTGTGTGTGTGTGCCTGCTTTTCCGTCTGTGCATGATGTGTGTTCAGGTGTTTGTGGATGCCAGGAGGGTGAATTGGGTTTCTTGGGACTGAAGTTACAAGTAATTGTGGCCCTTCTGATATGGGTGCTGTGAACCAAATCTGAATTCTTTGCCCTTGAAATAGGGCTTTATTGACTGATTCTCCTTGTGTTGGATGGATGGATGGTTGTCTGTGGTGTGTGAGGTAAATCTGGCTTAACCAAGTTTAACCAATGACAAGAAAGCATAGGCTCATTGTCAATGGTAATATGGATATAACAAAACCATTGGCTACTGGTCCACATGTTACACTTGGCCATCTTTTGTATAAAGAGTTTGTAAAGAATAAATAATATACAGAATGCTCATAAATACTATGGATACTTAATGCAAAATCCAACTGCAGGTAATTGCTGAGATAGGGAAAAATAAAGACTATATAAAATCAGTATATTACTGTACAATTAAAATACTTAATAGTTTTAATTTCTCCTTCTGTCATACTTCTTAGCAAAATTCCAGTAATTATGTTTAATTTTTCTTCCTACTTTCTGGGAACTATCCTATAAAAATGAAATGGGAGACAGAAAAAAGAATAAAGATGAGAATCAAAAGTATTGCTTATTCTTTCCTTGATAAATCAAGGAGTCATTGGTAACATCTGTAGAGTTCAATGCTATCTCTGTATTAACAAAAGTGTAGAAATTATGTGTGATACGCATGGCAAATATTTCTCAATTAGGAGAATTTATGATTCCATACTTAATAATCAAGTTCAAAAAACTTAAGTCACAACAGAAGAAATTATTATTTTAATTACATGTATGTTTGTATATACATATATTTATATGTGGACATGTGTGCTACAGCATGTGTGTGGAGATCACAGGAGCAGAAAGTTTGCTGTGAGACTGTATCTCTTAGGAATGTCAGAAGCTATCCCTAAGCTGAGCTATACCTGAGCTGAGCAAGGATGACCCCAATCAACATACAAGTGTGTTTGGGGGAAGGTGCAACTCACAAGGCATAGAACCCAGATACAGAACCACAGACAATGAAGGAACGCTAAGAGTGGGCAGAATAATCCTCCCCAGGGAGAAGAACAGCTGGTTATCCAGTACCAAATGGTTAGTTCTGAAAACATACATACAAGTAGCATTGACATACAGGCTGAGAAGGCTGTACTTATAATATATATATAATATTTCATATATATATATACATATATGCATATAACAACAGTGAAAAAAAGATCCATACACTTGAAATGGAGCAAGGAAGTTATGCGGGAGGAAAGGGAAAGGAGAAATGATATCATCCCAAAAAGAAATAATTTTAAAAATGGCTACTTTAAAGCATGAGAGAATTCAAATGTCTATGTGAGAACAGGAGTTAATGTAAACAATACATATTCTGATGTAGGAGGTCCTTCTGTATTTGTGTTGCTTTCATTGGTTAATAAAGAAACTGCTTTGGGCCTGGTGATAGGGCAGAACTTAGGTAGGTAGGGAGACAGAAATGAATTCTGGGAGGAAGAAAGCAGAATCAGAGAGAGAGCCGCCATGGAGCCACCTGGTCAGATATGCTGAATCTTTCCTGGTAAGTCACGACCTTGTGGTGATATACAGATTAATAGAAATGGGTTAAATCAAGATGTGAGAGTTAGCCAATAAGAGGCTAGAGCTAATGGGCCAAGCAGTAATTTAATTAATACAGTTTCTGTGTGGTTATTTTGGGTGTAAGCTAGCCGGTGGCCGGGACAAACAAGGGACCCTCTCCTTGTAACAGTATTCTACTTCACAGTCTTGGGTGTCTTGACACAATGCAATGGCTTGTATATTCCCAGTAGATTTTGGAGGTGCCAAACATTATGGCAAAAGCAAACACCCTCGGGAATGTCTCCAAACTGACTTCATGAATTCAGGGTTTATCATTCTGTACTTTTGACATAGTGCAGCTGCAAAATAGATAATAATATAATATATAGTATCAAATTTATAAAAAATCAAGCGTTTTGTTAGTGGTATATCACCATATTCCCCTGCCAACTGTTGTTGGCTCAGCATTAGCAAGCTCCTGGACAGCTAATGGATGGATGGCCTTGTATTTGCTGCTATAACAAAGTATCTTAGACTGGATGACTATAAACAATAGGAAATTTATTTGTTCTCACTTCCTGAGGGCTGATGAGCATAAAAGCAGTTGCTGGCAGGCTTGGTGTCTGGTAGGGCTCATGCCTTTGCCTCCAAGATGGTGCCTTGACTGTTTCGTCTTTACTCAGAGAGAGCATCCCCTGCATCCTAGAGACTGCTGTCAGACTTGCCTTCACACTCCTTGTTCCCACCCCTCACAGGCTCCCCGTCTTAGTGCTATCGCACCGCCTGCTGAGTTTCACATGCGAATGTCTTAAAAATGCATGGTGTGAGCTCTCACTTCAATGAGAATCGGCACTATGTGTGACCAGCCACAAAATTCAAACCTCCAAGAAAAAAAATAACAATTTAACAAAATCTATAACTATAGAATTATTGAATAATTGATAATTAAAAACATTTTTATGTTTGCTGATATTTAGTGGCAAGAAATGAATAACATAAAATATTCAATGTGTGATTATCTAAACTTAAACAAATACAGAAAAGAGAAAAGAATAACAACATTAACACCAACTATGAAGTCAAGCCCACATGTTCCATGTCATCTTCAGGAGGTCAGGATACAATCTGAGCACCATTCTTTTGTGCAGTGTTATCCATAGTGCGCTTGTCTCTTTACTGTTCTGTTTGGATATTCAGCTCTGAATGGAAAATGATGAGCTTGTTCCATATTTGAAAACTTGTTTGCAAGCTGAGGATTTGGGTTCCAGACTTAGGTGATACTATTAGGTTCTGCTGCCACAAATTAGAGCAGAACAATTCTATCTTGATGGGAAGTAGAGCGACTCATTCTCCTTTGATCACAGCAGGCTTAGAAAAAGATATGACATCTCCTTTGGCCCATGGAGGAATATTTCATATTACTTTAGCCAAAAGTTGAGTTTCTCCCTGTGCAGTCTGCAGTAGAGAAGGCTCCCTGTGATATCCTTATTTATTTATTTATTTATTTTTTTGTGAAAATTTGAAGATAACAGGTAGTAACTTCAGTCCTCTTGAAGAGCTGGTGTTCCTGTGGCAGCCACACTGCCTCCTTGGTGTTGAGATCAGCCATCCAGATCTTAATGACTGAGAGAAGATTTGTACTCTGCCTCATTAGCTTCTCACTATGCCTTCCAGCCACAGATATGCATATTGTGATTCAGAATCTTTGGGAATCCAGAAAGAAATCAGAATTTTCCTCTAGAAGGATGGTTGAACTTCTGAGCAATGATGCTTCCACAAGACTTTCTTTAGCTCTTGTACAATATAGTCCTAGAACATCTTCATGAGATTATAACTCTTCAACATGATTTGGAGTATCCAAATATTTAGTAAATCTTGCATATAGTAGAATATCCAATAAATCTCTTGTCATATTTGACTTCTTCATTAAAGCCTAGGAAACCTGTGTCCCTGGGAACTCATAAACAACTTGAAAGATGTCATCACGAAGGACAGGAACTTCCCAATTCTGGTGAAAACTTATTAGAAAATGGCCTGGTTTCCAACCTAGCTTTTCTATTATTTTGTGATGGGACTCAAATTGGTGTTCTCTTAAGTGCCCTTGGACAAAGGCATATTTACAGGCCACCCAGAACAGAAGGAGAAGATCTGAATCCTTGTTAGTTTTTATGTGGATGTAGGATAGAAAAGGGGCTACCATGAATGCAAAGAAGGTATTCTATCTTTTTTGGTCATAGAGGTTAGTTTCAGTCACCACTTATCATTGTAGAAACACTTAAGACAACACATGGTATGCTCTATAGCCTCACTTATAAGTGGATACTAGCTGTAAAGCAAAGGATAATGGGCCTATAGTCTATGATCCTAGAGAAGCTAAGTAACAAGGTGAACCTTAAGAAAAATATATATAGTTCCCCCTTGGAAGGGGAAATAGACAAGATCTCCTGAAAAAATTGGGAGCCTGGGGGTGTGTACAGAAGGGAGGGCAGAATGGGAGGAGGAGGGGAGAAGAGTAAGTGGGAGGAGAACTTGAGGAAACAAGATAGTTGAGATGGAAGAAGGTCAGAGATGGAGAGCAAAGAAAGAGATATTTTGATTGAGGGAGCCATTATGGGGTTAGCAAAACATCTGGCACTAAATAAATTCCCAGGAATCCACAAGGATGACCCCAGCTAAGACCCTAAGCAATAATAAAGAGGGTGCCTGAACTGGCCTTGTCCTGTAGTCAGATTGATGACAATCTTAATAGTCATCATGGAACTTTCATCGAGCAACTGATGGAAGCAGATGAGGAAACCTGCAGGAGAGCACTGGGTTGAGCTCCCAAAGTTCAGTCAAAGAGTGGGAGGAGTGAGAATATGAGCAAAGAGGTCAAGACCATGATGGGAACACCCACTGGAATAGTTTACGTGAGCTAACGGGAGCTCACCAACTCCAGCTGGACAGGGAAGGAACCAACATAGGACCAAGCTAGAACCTCTGAATGTGGGTGACTGTTGTGTGGATGGCGCAGACTGTGGGGCCACTGACAGTGAGATCAGGATTTATCCTTACTGCTTGTACTGGCTTTTTGGAACCCATTCTCTTTGAATGGATACCTTACTCAGCCTAGATATATTAGGGAGGGCCTTGGTTCTTTCCCAAAGCAATGTGCCTTACCCTGAGTAGTGGATGGGGATGGTTTAGGGGGGAAGGTAGAGAGAATGGGAGGAGGGGAAGGAGTGGGAACTAGGATTGTTATGTAAAATGAAAAAAAAGATAGTTTTTTTTTTTATCATAAAAAGCCCCCAAAGGGAGACTGGGAACTTTCTCATACATGAATGCTAATTTATTTATGTTATTCATACCAGCCTCAGAATTTTATGATTGGCCTAAGAGTTGTGTGTAGGAATGCCATATTCAATGAGGAAAATTCAGACATTCATTATCTGTACTATGTATATGAGAGATAATCTCCTATAAAGAAGGTTCTTATGTCTAACCAAATAGTGTTAGCAGAACATTTTCTGTTGTATAACAAAGGTACTCACATTTGAAAGAGCCATATGATTCTATAACTCAGTATTTTCCTGATGACAAATCTGTGATATTGCAGAATTATACAAGGATAAACGAGCTATTCCATATGTTAGGCTGCATTTCTTTCAAATGCTTCAACCAAAACATCATCGTTTGGGGCTGGAGAGATAGCTTGTGCTTTGAAAAATCTGTTGGCTGAGGTTGTCATGTCAACATGTGGAAGAGAAATTACCGGAATGGTAATGTTAATTGTAAATACCTGACAAAGCCTCACTCCCGCTTTCTAATATAATAGAGGATACAATTCACATAAAGCTCTTTGCAATCTTCAATCGTTGAGAATATGAAAGGATTCAAAGACAGAAAGTTTTGGTTGCTATTGTTGTGGGGTGAACTCATATGAGTGAGCACCGCGTGGTGTTCCAAGGGCTTTCAGGGACTGATAAATGTTTGCAATCTCACTGGTAGAGGGGAAAAAACATCTCATTTCCTCATATGCTCATCAGAATTCTGCTTGCTGTACTCTAAAACGTCCTAATCTGAATGCATGGATGTTTTAGCATCTCCAGCGAGTCTGGCCTTTGGTGTCCCTCTTTTATCAATGACTCAGTCAAAAACTTTTGAAGTCCTTACTGGCCATCTTCCTTCTTAACTTTCTTATTTGGTTTCTTAGGTGTTCTTATACACCTTGACTGGTAATATTCTTTCCTTATATCATAACTTGCCTTTTAATTTTAACCACTTTTTGCTGAACATTTTGTGTAGTACAATTAGTTTGTCATTGTTTTCTTTTTGATTTGATTTTACATCATCTAAGATTTTTTTTTTTCTGTACCTATCCAGACATGTCTACTCTGTTTCCTTCCAAAATGCTAAGATTTGTTGATTCAGTCAGGCCTGCAAGCATCTTGAACTGGGTGTTGTATATGATGTGAGGAGGGGATCCACTTGCTCCCTCTGTTATATTGAACTTCCCACCACTTTTAATGCCCAGAGCATTCTTTACTTGTTGGTTTGTGAAGCCAAGCCTATTGTACATCTGTCTCCAGCTAAGCCAGCATCTGTATCTAGGTTCTTCTTTTATTTCCATGGGATCATTTGTATGTAGTGACCATCTCTCCACAGATGTTCTCATTTCCTACTGTCAGTGACTTTACAACAATCCTTCTTAAATGGTACGAATTTCTTCCATTTTGTTTTTCAAGACCGTCCTTCCCATTCTTAGCTTGTTAGCATAAAAGCAAGTGTGAGATGATGTATGGAGTTCTGTGATAAACCTTATTTGGTCTTTAATTTTAATTTGTAAAATTGGTTGAGATAAAGTGTATAATCTTAAGGTCCTTGAGGTATTTTTTTAATCCTTTGGCAAATGCATGTAGTTTTCTACACCAAGATCTTACATCTTAAGTAAGTTTATTCCTAAGACTCTAAAGAAAATTTGCTCAGTGGGATCTTATTTCATTTATGTTGATTTTTGTGTCTACTGCTCTTTCTAAACATTTATTTTATTTTAATAATTCATCTGTAGATTCTTTGGAATATCTATGTAGATATTAACGTCATTTGTGACTAAACTTTACATACTTCATTATTTGATTAAACTCTCAATTCCTGTGGTATAATGAATAGAAGAATTGATAATGACTTTTATATCACTTCTGATTTAAATTAAATGCTTATAAAGTCACACAGCTAGGAACTGAACTTGCGCAGCTCTCAATAAGAGTGTCCTCTAAAGACCCTCCATTTCTTTGTTACTGAGCATGTTTATCAACAATTAGACTTGCACTATGTTGTTTTTGTCTTCGTCTTTTGACATGATGTATATTTTAAAAATTTTTTTCTGTGAAATATATTTTGTATGATGATTCAACCTATTAGTGAATTGTTAGATTTGAAGATTTCCTAGATTATTTAGTGTAGACAGATGTACTTGAGGAAATCTTTAGGATATTATTTACAATTGCTTCATTTATTGCTATTTTGTGCATTCATCTCTTGGCATTTTAGACCTCTGCCTGTTAAAGCCATTGCTGTGGAGCCTTCTGTACTTACCACAATCTGCCTGCTACTGGTGTTCTGGTTTTACTAGTTGGGATAAGTAGTGCAATGTCTTTATTTTTCTGTTTTCAGAATCGGCTTGGAGAGTTTTTTTGTTGTTGTTGCCATTCTTAGAAGATTGAGGTGAATTTATCTGTATTATAATTTATCTGTAATATATGTAATATAGTCTGGCTGCAGTGTTACTTAGCTTGACTTTCTACCACCAGTTCAGTTTCTTCATTTGTTTATTCTTTCTTTGTTCATTCTTGGGTTATTATTAGATTTTTTTTCCCCTAGAAACTAATGTATTGTTCTTAGAGGTCATGTGAACACGCTTTTATAAAACTGTATATTTAATACCGCTTATATGCATGCACACACACACACACATGAACACCCACATGTGCTCACTCTCTATCATATTACAGACCAAGTATGGAAATCAGAGGACAGTTAGCACGAGTCAGTTCTTCCTTCTGCCATAAGACTCCCAGGTCATCAGGCTTGGTGACAAACACTTTTCAGCTGCCGAGCCAACTCATTTATTCAATACTTAGAAAACCATATGAACCAAATTTGGATTTTAAATTTCTTTTCTTTTTGTGATTATAATTATATCACTTACCCCTCCCTTGATTCCCTCCCAAATTCATTTCCTTGCTCTCTTTCAAATTCATAGCCTCTTTTTCATCAACTGTTGCTATGTGCATGTTTTACATGTATACACATATATATTCATAAATATAACCTGATCAGTCCTAATGTTACTTGTAAGTATGTTTTCAGGGATGACCATTTGGCATTAGACAATCATTGGTAATTCTTCCCTGGGAAGACCATTTCCCCCACTCTCAGCTTTCCTTAGTTGCCTGTAGTTTTATGTGTAGTGTTGAAGCCTCATGCTTGCCTGTTGTTAATGACCTTGTTCAGTTCATGTGTAGGCAGTATTGTTGATGAGACTTTCTGGGTGTGGTTCCCAATGTTCCCAGTGTAGTAGGACCGGCGGGCTTTTTTCCTGCCTCCCCGGCTCCTTGGCTGCCTGGCTAGCTTATGCCCTGAAATAATTACATGGAAACTGTATTCTTTTAAACACTGCTTGGCCCATTAGTTTTAGCCTCTTACTGGCTAACTCTCACATCTTGCTTTAACCCATTTCTAATAATCTGTGTAGCACCACGAGGTGGCTTACCAGGGAAGATCTTAACCTGCATCTGTGTCAAGTGGAAGAATCATGGCTACTGCCTGACTCAGCTTCTTTCTCCCAGCATTCTGTTCTGTCTACTCTGCCTACCTAAATTTCTGTCCAATTAAAGGGCCAAGGCAGTTTCTTTATTTAACCAATGAAATCAACACAAAACAGAAGACTCTCCCACATAATTTCCTCTTTTTCTGTTTAAACAAGAAAGAAAGGCTTTAACTTTAACATAGTAAAATTACATATAACAAAACAGTTATCAAACAAGAATTACAGTTATAATATTTATATCTATTTTATCCTTTATCATAACTAAGGAAAACTATAACTATAACTAACCATTCTTCAACTCCATCAAAGACTCCAGAAGGATATAAGTAAACTCCTAAGCAAACAAGAAGTAAGCAATTTTCAAAACTCTAGAAGTGACAGAGACATCTCGTTGCCTGGACAGTCACCCAAAGTTCCTCTGTACCATTGGGGCATCCATCTTCGGCCTATAGGCCCATAGTATCCAGCAGACATTTCCATGAAGCAGGAAATTTCAAAGGCAGTTCAGTCACTATCTGCTGTGTCCTGCAGAATGTCTCGCAGATTCTTTCATGAGTCAGGAGCCTGGAAAGACCATCTCACCTTTAGGCAAGTTCAGCAGTTCTCTCTCTGTGGGTTTTTTGTGTTCAGTTTATGCAACAGTCCAGGCAAGAGCAGTTTCTTGCCCAAATGGCTATCAATCTCCATAAGGAGCCTCTTCAATGCCCATCGTCCTCTTGAAGTAGATTGGTGCTGCCAGGAGCAGACATGTCTCATTGTCATGAAAAGCCCTAAGTTATTAAAACGTTAAATGCCATATTCTGTAGTTTTTGAAATATATGAAGAATGCCTATCTAACTGAAATATATCTCTATATATCCAGAAAATCTAACTAACATGATGACAAGCTTGACTATTATTTATGATTATCCATTAGCAACCTATATTTCCTAATTATACATTACATTTTAAATGAACTTCACAATTACAATACCTTAATCAAGATCAGAAATACATATACATATAACAAAATTGACCTTAAAATCCATACCAATGCAAATTATTCATATCTATATCATATCCCCCTTTAAATGTAAAAGAACATTTATAAACAATATTTGGGAATATGGACATAGTTATTTCTCTCCAAACTTCTTCCTGCTGCACAGGGGCGTTGTTAATTAGGTCTTTCATGGTATAACCTGTCTCCTAGGTTCATGTCAGTAGGCAGTTTGAGCAAAGTAATTTTTTGAGGGTGTTCACAGAAACCTTTCAGGAGGGCGTGGTCTATCATACCATATTGGGATAGAAGCAATCCACAGGGTCTCATCCTCTGTGAAAACAAAAGAAGACCCTCTCCAAAGCATCATATCCTTAGACCCAAATTCTGAAGTCATAATACCCTTATATCCATTCTGGTTTAGCTTGGTAGCCCATGTAATGAAATGTCTCTGTACTTAGCTCCTTCACAGTCAAAAATTTTAAAGAAAACACAATGTACATAATCTAGACTCTCTGTGAATTTTCTATTTTTACGTGGCTTATTTTTCTTTATTTCTTTTAATCTATAACCATCTGTACTCTGCTTCTTTAAAGACTTTACTTTTTTTTTAAAAAGGCATTAACTTTATTATCTATATTCTTTTTTTTATTTTTCCCAAGCCTATGTACACTCATCCAACATTGTGACCCGTTTAGTGGTCTTTTATGTCTGAAGCTGTCTTATTGTGAATCTGTAATTCTTTTACTATCCAGGAGCACTTTGCTTTGCGCTTTTAAATTGCTAAGCACTTAAGAATCTAAGCTGTGACATTCCTAGGTCAAAAACAGGTACTGCCTGCTTGCCTCGCCCAGTCCAACATGGTGGAGCTGCTTGTGCCTCTGATCCTTACACATTGTACCAGTAGCATGGAGGAGCTGCTTGTGCCTCTGAGCCAAAGCACGCAATGACTTCCTTTTAGGCACACAACAAGTCTAGTTGCCATCAAACAAATTGTAGCAGTTTACTCCAAATGCTCCATTCAAAAGCTCTGTCTCCTGCAGGAGCCAGACAGGGATGGTGATGGCGGCACAGCCCAGAAACTGGTATTTCAAAACCGCCACTTTTTAGTAAACCTGATCCCGCGGCCTACCCAGGAAGGAAGAGCTGAGCCACAGGCATGGTCTCAGCTACTTTGTTCCTGACCCCGAGTGGGCCCAGAAATGCTCCATAGCCAGTTTGCACCAGCAGCAGGGCCCAGGAAGCCTCATTTTAAAATGACTGGCGTGGCTCCCCCCCACCCCCACCCAGGAAATCTCTCTACGGCACGCCACCAACAAACAGCAAAAATCTGTGTTAAACTGTGTTTTTTTTTTTTTGTTTGTTTAAAATTAAGCTCTTTCAGGTTTTATGTGGAGTTTGTTACCACGTTGGGCAGCCACTCTGTAAGTTGGAGTGGCGGGCCACTTCCCGCCACCCGACTAGTTTTACCCAAAATAATTACATGGAAACTGTATTCTTTTAAACACTGCTTGGCCCATTAGTTTTAGCCTCTTACTGGCTAACTCTCACATCTTGCTTTAACCCCTTTCTAATAATGTGTGTAGCACCACAAGGTGGCTTACCAGGGAAGATCTTAACCTGCATCTGTGTCAGGTGGGAGAATCATGGCTACTGCCTGACTCGGTTTCTTTCTCCCAGCATTCTGTCTGTCTACTCCGCCTACCTAATTTTCTGTCCAATTAAAGGGCCAAGGCAGTTTCTTTATTTAACCAATGAAATCAACACAAAACAAAAGACTCTCCTACATCATCCCAGGAGACACAGAAAACCCTCTGGTCCTCTGGCTCTTACACTCTTTCTGCAGTGTTCCCCGAGCCTTAGGTGTGAGAGCTGCTTTGTAGATGTAGCCATTAGAACCAGGCTCTGCAACTCTACATTGCGATTGACTGTGGTTTTCTGTAATGTTCTCTATTGCAAAGAGAATTTCCCTCATATAGGGATGGAGAATCCACTTATTTGTAGGGATAAAGGCAAATATTTAGAATGTGGTTAGGCCAGAAGAATGAGGGTAAAATAACAGTAAGTGTGTCTGGGAAAAGTCATAAGGAATCACACTATTAACTACCTTAAAAACCTCAATCCTTTCATACAAATAAGTCTGTGTATATACATACATAGTTCAAATAAAATTTTCTCGCCTGTGTTGTCAATACTCCCTCCAAGACCCTAAGACTACCTAACAAAAATCTCAAAACCAGGAAGGAGAAGCCCTCTTGCAAATTATTGGTCAGGGTTGTTAAGAAACTGCTAAAACACGCAGTCAGTTGTTTTTGGTTGCTCCCCAGAGGTGGACGACAAATTCCTGTTGCTGCAGATTCCATGTACTGAAGTCTCAGGGTCTTGATCTGGGACTGACCTGAAGGTCTCGTCCCTTAGGGTTAGCTTTCATGGAACTAGATAGCACCATGCAAGCTTCCAAGGGAGGGACAAGCAGCAGTCTACGGTGCCTATGGACCGCATCAACGACCAGCACAGAACGTTAACTCGATGGGTGTTGCAGTGGCACCTATACCAGTGATGACTGACAGCTCTCTGGTTGAATTTAAGACCTGGTCAACAGGAAGTAAATCAAGCCTGGTACTGGAGACTCAGTCAAATCTCCAGGACTTGTGACATCATAGACTTTGGAGAAAAATCTACAGTCACCACTTTACTAAAGCAGTATAATCTTCTAACCATACTTTTTATTATTTTTATGACTATTCTTTAATTATAATCTTATTGTATATATTTCCCCCCTCTTTAGATTTACTATTTTTCCAGTTCTTCAAATCAAATGTTTATTGAAATCTGTTTTCTAGTAACTGATTTTAATGTCATAAGTTTATCTTTAAATTGTAGCTTAGCTAACTCATACATTTTAATAAGCAATAATTTCTTACTAATTTGGATTTTACTTAACTGTTCATTTTAGTGTATCCAAACACATGGTTTGTTCTGTTTCTGTTGACTTCCAATTTAGTTGATCTCACTGTCAGGGATGATGAATGTGATTTAAGATCTTTGGAAACCTGGTCCTGTGCCAATGTTTGCAGGCGTTCTTCATAGTCACAAAAAGAGGATTTAGCCTTTTGTGGTATGTGATTCTCTTTGTTTTTATTAGATCAAGCTGGTCAATTTTGCTGTGCCAAATATCTACATTCTAACTAGTACTAATTATCCTCTATAATTATCAATTTGTCTGTGCAAATTTCCCTATTTCTGCTTTACATATTATAAATTATGGCATGCATGCTAATTTCATCTTCTACTGAACTGTCCTTATTTATTTGTATTAATGGTTTTTAAACTTTCTGTCTTTTTGTCTGGCATTAGTGCTGCCCGGCCAGCCTCATTTTGTGCAGTATTTGAGAAGCGTGTATATTCCTTGCCTTGATTTGTACCCATCAATGTGATAGCGAACATTGTAAGCAGTATGTGACAGATTAAAAGGATGAATGGGATGGATTGGAGAGATGGCCCAGCAGTTAAGAGCACTGGTTGCATTTCCAAACCAAGCTCAGTTCCCAGTGATGGAGGAGGGTCGTCTTTCTATCTGTTGCTTTCATTGGTTAATTAATAAAGAAACTGCTTGGCCTCTGATAGGGTAGAATTAGAATAGGTGGAGTAAACAGAACAGAATGCTGGGAGAAAGAAGCCGAGTCAGTGAGTTGCCATGATTCTCCCACTCCAGACAGACGCAGGTTAAGATCTTTCCTGGTAAGCCAGCTCGTGGTGCTACACAGAATATTAGAAATGGGTTAGATCAATATGTAAGAGCTAGCCAATAAGAGGCTAGAACCAATGGGCTAAGCAGTGCTTAAAAGAATATAGTTTCTGTGTAATTATTTCGGGTAAAGCTAGCCGTGCGGGAGCTGAGTGGAAGCGGCCTCGCCACTCTTATTACTATATCCCAGCACCCATATTAGGCAACTTATAACCAGTCTCCGTTACTCCAGCTCCAGAAAAACTAGTATCTTCTTCTGGCCTTGGGCATGCACACACTCATACATACACACACCCTGTATACACACATAAATGAAAAGTCAATCTTTAAAAGACAAAACCCCAGTAGAAGAACCTCTTCATCGCCGTGTTTGCTTATGTACTGGAAAATATTTCTGTTACTTTCTGTGTTTCTTGCTTAGCTCTCCTTCCTCTTTTTCCTTTCCTGTATTTCCCTAAGCTGATAGGGGTTGCTTCCTTTTTTGTATTTTTTTCCCTTTAGATGATATAGAAGCACCAGTAAATTTCTCGTGTTTATAGTTAATCTTGAAGATTCATGCTTAATGGCTGCAGATATGGCTCAGGAACATATACTATTCTTGCAGATATCCATACCAGGCAGCTCATAAGCACTTGTAACTTCAGCTTTAGGGGATCTGTTACTTCTTCTAGACAATGAGGATACCTGCATACATAGCACACTCACACACATACACACACACACACACATACATGCACAGACACATCACACACATCACATGCATAAGCACATACATACACAAGTAAATCTTTAAAAACAATTCCTTCTTAATCACACTTTAATAAAAAACAAAGCCTGAAGTTATTAAGGGTTATCCTCTTCAAATAATTACACTTGTTTTAACTTATGTAGAGTTATTAGTTCTTATTTTTATAGGAACTAATTTAGTCACCACTGAACTGAATTAACCTTTATAACAAAGTCCTGTATCTAAATCCTACATTTTGTTTTAAAATTATAAAAGATTTTATCTTATTTTTTATAGATGAATATGCTTATGTTTTTGTGAGTGAATGTCATGTACATATGGCTGCTTGTAGAGGCCAGAGGAGGGTGTGAGATTCCCTGGAGCTGGAGTTACAGGTGGTTGTGAGCTGCCCGAAATGGGTGCTGGGGATCAAACCCAGGTCCTCTGCAAGAGCAGCAAGCACTCTTAACTACTGAGCTGTCTCTTGAGCCCCAACATGTCCATTTTCAACATTTACTTACTTAGGGGGTTACAGGAGCAAATGGCTGTTCTGGCTCTAGCTTTCATGGGGAATCTGTCCTACATAGTTTCTAAACATCAATAAGTGACTTATAGTATCCATATTTCTAGAGTCTATATTCTCTCTTAGGCTCAGGTGGGAAAAGCTTTTTATACTCTCTTTCTTTCTCCCCCTCTCTCTCTATGACTATATATAGACAT
Organism: Chionomys nivalis; assembly: GCF_950005125.1. Taxonomy (NCBI): domain Eukaryota; kingdom Metazoa; phylum Chordata; class Mammalia; order Rodentia; family Cricetidae; genus Chionomys; species Chionomys nivalis. The sequence continues at coordinate 13,607,709 of NC_080087.1, forward strand.
ATATGCAACTATATAAATGCATATACACAACCACACACTATATGTATACATACATATACATGACTATATATACATATATACATTACTACACACACTATATACATATATATGACTATATATTTACACATATACATGAACACACATACACAGTATATATAAGCTTACCTTCTTTGTGGGGGGTTGCTTTAAGTTTCCTAGTTCTTAGCTTTTCTGGGTTAATTCTTTTTTCCCATAGAAGTGAGAGAACAATGTGGGGCCAGTTCTCTCCTTTCACCAAGGGTTCTTGGCATAGAACTCAGGTTGGCAGGTTGGCTGTGGCAGGCACTTTTACCTGACAAACATCATTGCTGGCTCAAGACTCTGTTCTTGAGCCCTATTTTGTTAGCACCCTCCCCCAACACAGAGTTATGGGTTACCTCCTTATCTCAGATGTAGGCTTTTTCCTTAGAGAACTCTTTCTCAGGGTCTTCATAGTCTGTCTTTTAAAAATACAGGAACAGGGACAGAGACAGGAAAATTCCAGCACGGAGGAGGAAAGGGTGGGAGGGGGATAGAGAAGGAGAGGAAGGGTGAGGATAAGTGCTAATTTAGTTTTTCATCCTCCTGCCTTCCTCCTTCTCTGCACCTTTTTCTTGAAGATCTTGCCCATAAAACTCATGTATGGCTATGGGATTTACTTCTGCCCATCAGTGCTTCTTAGCATTTTAGCATCTAGACAAGGATCTCATAGCTGCTTCATAGACAGACTTCTGAGAACAGGGATTTAGACCTGCCAACGTGGCCAGCAAGATAAGTCTCTATATGTAGTGCTTTTTCCCCAGCATGGGAGATCTTTCTTCTAGCCTGAGGGCTATTTGTAGAGCTCACCGTGGGCTGCTGCCATCTGGGGACAGCGGTGGAATGAGAAAGCACTGTGTCATTCAAGAGAAGCTAAGGCTTTCTATTAATTCTGTGAATGTTCCAGATAAGTATTTTCTCGTCCAAAAAAGACCCTACCTTAACACAAGACTTTTGTTTCCAATTTTACTTTGTGACCCTGGCCACATCACTACACATTTATCCCTCTTCTCTCTTCTTCTCCCCTTTTGTCCTTGTTTTTTTCCTCCATCTCTCCTCTTCCTTCTTCTTCTAATAGGATCAGAGGATTCATACATAGCACATGTAATTTGTTGATTCATACAAATGGGTTGATATTTATGGTTCCTCGATTCTGAACAGTAAAGCTTTGTGTCTACAGTGGCTTATTACCTGTTTTTACCAGTTATGCCATTTTTGTGAGCTTCTTTTTCTGGTGTTTTGTGTTTACTTTAAGTCATCCAGTTCTTAACTTTTCTGGGTTAACACTTTTTATTTCCGGGCAATTGCGTATATTCTAATTCAGTCTGTTTGTGGGTATACAGTGCCCCTTACTGTGGGAAAGATCGGATTTAGGTGTCTTTTTAAAAACTCAGTGTGGTATCTATGCTGAGATGAGCTATCTGTCATGTCAACTCCAAAATTCCACTGCAGTCCACTGGGGACACAATGTAATAAAAACAGGCAGTTTCTTAACTGCAATCAAGGAATATTCCACATGTTGTTTAAAGAAAAATGAAAACTTAGGAGGTAAACAAGTAGATTCTCCACATCTTGTCCTCACATCTTCCTGTTGGTGTTATTGCTGTGGGCCAGCCTATATCCAGAATCTGTTTGCTACCCGAGTCTCTATTTTAACGCTGCATAATTTTAGAAATAGAATTGAGCTAGAAGCAAATGATAGATATGTATATTTTGTTTAAGTTTTATGTGGAAAAGTAAAGCATAATGGATCTGGTTTTGGTTTATAAACGTTTGTCTCGATGAACAACAGCCAATACTAATAGTTATCATATTAATTAGTCCTTCATGGACTGGGGGTTGGTCAGTCCTTGGTATCTGTCTAAAGTTTGTGTTGGAATAGAGCTAACTTTGTTGCAGTTGTGATGAAGTGGCTTATAGAAACAACTCATAGGGGTAGGATTTAATTTGGCTCTGACTTGCAGAGGATTTAGTCCAAGATTGCTTGGCCTCAGGGGCTTAAGCAGAGCATCCCGTTGTGTGAACCTGTTGGGGAGGAAAGAGATTCTTCTCTTCCTGGTAGACAGGACGTCGAGAGGAGGTGGGCAGGAAGAGGTTGGAAGTGATCCGGGTCAAGGTACCCTCCCCACCACAGGACCTACCTCAAACTCAGTTCCACCTTCTGGATTCTAGGACCTCCCCCCAAAATATCGCCAACAGGGCATCTAGACTTTAACATAGGAACCCGTGGGAGACATTTCAGAATCAAGCCATAATGGTAGCTTCCTTCAACTAGGTACATGGAATATAAGTTAATTTCAATATTATCCAGGTTGGGACCTAAACTTGTAGATATCCCATCCTCTCTAAACGCCACAGACCCCTTATCTTCAGGCAGTTTGGAGGACACTTACACCCTAGTTCTATTTTAGATGAACAGACTCCTCTGTCATGGTGGCAGGAAAATGAGTTCCCCCAACATTCTTTAGGGAGTTGATACCAGCGCATGTCCAAATCCTTGAAATTCACAGAGTTGAATTCCTCACAGAATTTATCAGACGACACTGCACAGTAGTTTTGTGTAAGGCTGTCATAGTACCATGTAAAATAGCGATAAATTGAAAAATATAAATGCCAAAATAAAATCAAAGGGTGTTTAAATAGATTCAGTTGGTGGAATGAAATGATGTCATTAAAACCTGTATGCTTGTACAAGGTTAGAAAAAAGATAGTGGGTGTCCAAGTCACGCAGAGAATGGCACGCACATGCATGTCAATGCTCCCTTACTGCGTCGGAATGAACACAGAACTTACCAGCCTGTCCTACAGGAAGAACTGTTGTGTTCCTGTGAGAGCATGGGGCCTGAAAACCAAATTGCCTGCCTTCAAACCAAAGCTCAAACATTTGCTACTAGGTAATGTCTGGGCCACATCAGTGGATTCTCTGTGCCTTAGTTTGCTTGTCTGGAAGATGGGAACAAAAACAACACTTTGCCATTGGGCTGTTGTGAGGATTCTCAGCACGTGAGCCAACATGTGCCAGTGCCTCCGTGTAGCTTGGCAGATAGGAAGTGCTGTATGAGGTTCCTCCCTCCCTCCTTCCCTCCCTCCCTCCCTCCCTCCCTCCTTCCCTCCCTCCCTCCCTCCCTCCTTCCTTCCTCTCTTTCTTTCTCTCTCTCTCTCTTTCTCTCTCTCTCTCCCTCCCTCCCTCCCTCCCTCCCTCTTTCCTTCCTTCCTCCCTTTCTTTCTTTCTTTCTTTCTTTCTTTCTTTCTTTCTTTCTTTCTTTCTTTCTTCCTTCCTTCCTTCCTTCCTTCCTTCCTTCCTTCCTTCCTTCCTCCCTCCCTCCCTCCCTCCCTCCCTCCCTCCCTCCCTCCCTTCCTTCCTTTTTTTCTTCCTTCCTTTTATCTCTTTGATAAAACAGGTTTTGATAAAAAACCTGTTTTTTGAGACAGGGTTTCTCTGTGTAGCTTTAGAGCCTGTCTTGGCACTCGCTCTGTAGCCCAGGCTGACCCTGAACTCACAGAGATCCTCCTGCCCCTGCCTCCTGAGTGCTGGGATTAAAGGCGTGCGCCACCACCCGGCAAGAAAGGTGCAAGGCTTTTCATCTGTAGAAGGCTTAGGCTACAGCAGTGTTTCTCAACCCCTGGGTGGTGCCCCCTTTGAGGTCTGAATGAGCCTTTTACAGGGAACACCTAAGAGCACCAGAAAACACAGATGCTGTGGGACAATGGTCTTGTACTCTGTAAAGATTTGTTACTTATACTGGTTTAATAAAATGCTGATTGGCCAGTAGCCAGGCAGGAAGTATAGGCAGGGAAACTAGACCAGGAGAACTCTGGGAAGAGGAAAGGCTCAGTCTGCAGTCATCACCCAGACGTAGAGGAAGCAAGATGAGAATGCCTCACTGATAAAAGGTGCCAAGTCACGTGGCTAACACAGACAAGAATTATGGATTAATGTAAGATGTAAGAATTAGTTAATAAGCTATAGGTCGACCAGTTTTAATTAATGTAGGCCTCTGTGTGTTTCTTTGGGAATGAACAGCTGCAGGACTGTATGGAACAGAAATCTTTCTCAACACACAGATATTTGCATTACAATTCATAACAGTAGCAAAAGTAGTTATAAAGTAGCAACAAAAATAATTTTATGGGTGGGGGTCATGACAACATGAGGGTCACAGTATTGGGAAGATTGAGGGCCAGTGGTCTAGAGGGTGGAATAATATTTTTAACAATCAAATTACTAATAAAAATCATTACAAGAGCTATGAAAAAAAACAAGGTGTTCTCAGAATAACCAGGGGGAGAATCTAGTTATATTGTTAAATCTTCTGAAGAGAATACCCGAAGTGACTGTGTTTTGTATAATGAATTTTTTTTCAAATCTGGGGAAACCCAATTTTGAGGTGTTTGCTTCCAATGAGGGCCCCAGGCTGTGTCATCCCATGGGGGGAAGCAGGACAAGATATCTGTAAGAAAAGCAAGGGGAAGTGTGTGTCAGATCGCTTTAATAGTAAGTACAGCGTCTGGGTATCTGACCCAAGCCTGTGATAATGGCACTAATTGCACATCCCTCTTGGTTCAGTCACCTGTTTGTAGAGACCCCCTCCTACGTTAGAGATTAAATTTGTAATATCTGGGCTGTAGGGACACATTTGCATCCCAGGAACTGGAGAGCCAAAGAGTACCTCCAAGTGGAAGGGACATTCGGCTGGAATCATGAGCGATATCAGGTGCATAATACACCTTTGGAGATTGGAGAGCTAGTGTTTCAGGTCTGTAGAGCAGGGCCAGGGAACAGGCACTCAGTAGAAGGGAAAGGGAACTGATCAGGTGGTGGTATTTCCTCCAGTGGTATAAGTGAGCAAAGGAGGAACAAGGGATATGTGGAGTCTTCAGAGGACCTGGGTCAGGATGGGTTGGAGATGGGACCAGGGTGGTGGAAGAAGCGATTTGGGAAGAGGGCAGACACTCGGCATTTTTAGAAAAGGAACAAAGGACTGGGAGATGTGACACTGAGGAGAGAAGGGAAAGGGTCCGGGTTGAGTTCTTTTGAGAAGCTGGGTGGCCAGAGGTCTCCTTGGTGAGGTCAGGGAGGGGACAAGATGCAACATCTCCTTTCTCTTCCATTCATGTGCTGTACATGAATCTTTAACTGAAAACAAAGGATATTATTGTGAGGATGGTGCTGTGGTCTCAGCTGATCCATGAATCACAGCTGATGAGCAGAGAGCCTCCCTGTACTAGGAACCTACTGTTTCAGTCATACCAAAGCCGCCAGGCATATATAAACAATGTGCACAACTGAGGCACATTAAACAATGTGTAGCTGCCCTTGCCCTATGCTATTTGATGGCTAAGACTCTGTGCTAACCAGAATGACTATTTCATGCTCTGTTCTTCTGAATGGCCTTCTAGGATTTAGCTCTGCAATTGCTCATATAAGAACAAAGAAGGTCGTGAGTGAGTATCAGGGTGGGAGAGGATGAAGATGGGGGAAAGGGAGGCACTGTGGTCAAAGATTTCCAGGGTATCAGTATCAGTGTTTAGTAACCAGGGACAAGGAAGGATGGGGAGGGCAAAAAAGGATAGGGGAAGGCAAGGAAGAATGGGGGAGGATAGGGAAGGATGGGGGAGGGCAAGGAAGGATGAGGGAGGGCAATGAAGGATGGGGGAGGGCAATGAAGGATGGGGGAGGACAAGGAAGGATGAGGAAGGGTAAGGATGGATGGGGAGGGAAAAAAGGATGGGGAGGGCAAAAAAAGATAGGAAAAGGCAAGAAAGGATGGGGGGACAAGGAAGGATGAGGGAGAGCAGGGAGAAGGAGAGGGAGGGAAGAACAGGAGGGGTAGGGTAAGGAGAAGGGAGGGCAAGGAGATGAGGAGGAAGGCAAGGAGAGGAGTAAGGAAGGAAGAGGGAAAATAAGGGCACAGGAGATGTTACTATATACAAATCTGTTTCTCTGTAGCCACATCTACATCACAGTAATGAAAATCTACATTTATTCATTTTTATTTCAATAAGAGAAGTTTAATTATATTCTATGTAATCTCTAATTGGCAGGAACCTTTAACACTCATTTTAGAGAGATCTGTCTGAATGATATTAAAAGAAAATACTTTAGCATTTAGTGAGTTAAACCACCCCAGATCCAAATGATGGATTTCTCAGTGCAGGGGCTGACATTGAGAGCCAGAGGCCTCACAAGAATATCCTCCTTATGTCTTTGGTGCTGGTTTTCCTTCAGAGTAACATGACTGCTTGGGCTTTGTGCGGGGCCTACGGTTTTGAGGACTGAACTGAGATTCCCCTGGCAGGAGGAGCCACCATCTTCTGTCCTCATCTGTAAGGTCAGGATAGGTTAGCTTCCTGTGGCTGCTGTAGCAAATGACCACGAACAAGGTGGCTCTCCATAGCAGACACTCACTCATTCCGCTCACGGTTCTGGAGACTGGAAGGCTGGACCAATGTGCTGTCGAGACCACATGCCTTCCTTGGACACTCTGGGAGAGAGTCCTTTCTTTACCTCCCTAACTTGTGTAGTATGATTAATAAAAATCCAGAGACAGATATTGGGGTTCAAACTGAAAGGCCAGAGAAGCAAAACAGTCAAGTCGCTAGAGAGCTCTTACCTCTACGAAATCTTCAGACAGAAAAGAGAGCGAGTTCCTGTCTCATCCCCTCTTATATTCCTCTCTAGTGTTAGGATTAAAGGTGTGCACCACCTCCGCCCAATCTCCATGGCTAACTAATATGGCTGCTGGGATTATAGGTGTGTGCCATCACTGCCTGGCCTGTGTGGCTGACTAGCATGGCTAGTTTTGCACTCTGATCTTCAGGCAAGCTTTATTTATTAAAACACAAATAATGACCACTATCATTTCTTTCTGCACAGCACGTCTCTCTCATCTCTTCTTCCAAGGTCACATGGCCTCCTCTTCTTTTTCTGGGCTAGTTCTCTGCTTCACTCTTGTAAGGAGCCTGCTACTTGATTTAAGGTCCACCCAGATAATACAGGACACACCCATCTTCTGATCTTTATTTGCATTGGTCTTCACTGAATGAGGTCCCAGTCACAGGACTTAGAAATTGGGGTGTGGACATGCCTTTTTTAGTGTGGGAAACACATTCAACTTCCAATGTTTCATTTTATTTTGTTTTAAATTACGTATATTGTGTAGATTTGTTCACCCAAGGGCACTGCCTACAGAGGGCAGAAAAGGGTGTCAGATCCCTCTGGTTCTGGAGTTACAGGCCATCCTGAGCCACCTGACATGGGTGCTGGGAACTCAAGTAGGGTCCTCTGGAAGAGTGGGAGGCACTCTTAGCTGCTGAACTCTCTTTCCCACTCCCATCACACATAGTTTTTGAGAGGTTTCTATGTAGAATGACTTGCCCTGTATAACCCTGTAATGGACTATTTGTCCTCACCAGAACTCCTGTTGAAATGGAGTCCTTATTGTGCTGGCATCAATACTTTCCAATTGTATTGGGAGAGGTAGCCTTAGGAGGTAATAAGGTTAAATGAGACCATTAAGGGTTGAGCCTAATCCATGGGACTGTGGCTTTACTAGAAGAGGAGAGGGCTGAGCTAGGTGTTGTGATATCTGTGACCCTCCCTGCCATAAGTACTGTTATACACGGATGCTCTGCAAAGTTCCTACAGCAAGAAATCTTCTTCAGACACCAGAACTCCGTGTTGGATTTCCCATCCTCTGTAACCACGAGCTGTGCAATCCCATGTTCACACGCAGGGATTTAGGCTGTGGCATTCAGTTATAGCAGCAGAAAATGGATGAGGGCATCTCACAGTGTTCTTGAGTATAAAAGCAAGACCGGGGCTTGGTTGTTCACATACACCAACTCCTGCTTTCCGTCAATGTTTAAAGAAAGTCACTTAGTGAGTTGATCCACCCACTGAAGTAGCAAGTTATCTGGGTTGTGTTCTTGCTTTGCTGAAGCAAGTGTATCCAAATAGCGCACAGCCAGCCAGAGGGTCTGGAAGTACACAGCTCTTGTGTTGACCTTGCGAATGGGGCTTCCTGGGTAAGGGAGAGAAAGTGGGGTTAGGAATTGGTCATGGAGAACATGGGCTCCATCTCTGAGTAGAAACTAGAAAAGGGGTTAGGAAGCCTGGGATGTGGCCAGGCCAGATCTTCATGGAGTTTCTGAGGAAGGAGAAAAGATGGAGGGGTAATGGGGAGGTGACCAGGAAAGAGGTCCTTCAAGATGATCTCATCAGTGACTACTTAATCTGTCACAGAGGAAAGTCAGCCTTCCAGGACTATTTCTGATTTTCTGCCATTGCTGTCCCCAAGCCACAGGAGGTAAGGGATAGGAGATACCCGGATAGAAGAACTGCATTTTAAAGTACTTTTGCTAGGGACCTCAAAATAACTGCTGGTTTGAAAGGCATTTGTCTTGCAGAGTTAGCTGCTCTTTTCTCTTTTTCTTTTTTCTTCTTTTTCTTTCTTTCTTTTTTTTTTAACTGTAGGACCTCAGTTCACAAATGTCAGGACTACACAGAAAATTAATGTGAAGGTCTCCTAGGTCACGGGAGTCACTTTCCACTGCCACATGACCCAACTTGTCACAGTAGGTTGACCTTGGATACCCCAGGGTTCCTGAAAGTGGAGGATTTTGAAGGTCAGTCCCAGGAGCTACATGAGAAGAGGCCCTTGCCTGTTCTGACTAGAAAAAGGCTCATTTCTTTTTCACTACACAGCCCACACTGGCTCTCCTAATCGCTGTTAAGGAGGAGAACAAGCAGCAGGATCTAATGTGTGTAGGACAGTTTCTGTGTGCCGAGGGTTTTAGCGTTTTCCTCATTTACTCGTAGTTAACGAGAGGAGAAACTCTGCTTTGGATAAAGACTGCACAGTCAAGCCACACAATGGGGCTCTGCAATGTGGGCTGACTCTCATGTTTGTTGAGGCTGTAGTCCCCGAGGCCCTGATGGAGGAAGGTCATTGGTTAAAAAATAAAGAAACTGCTTGGCCCTCATAGCTTAGAACATAGGTGGGTGGAGTAAACAGAACAGAATACTGGGAGGAAGAGGAAGTGAGCTTAGATGCCATGCAGCTCATCGCCAGGGCAGATGCGATGAAGCAAGCCGCCAGGTCAGACATGCTGAATCTTTCCCCGTAAGACTGGTGCTACACAGATTATTAGAGATGGGTTGATCGGGATATGAGAATTAGCCAGTAAGGGCTAGAGCTAATGGGCCAAGCAGTTTTTAAAAGAATACAGTTTGTGTGTTGTTATTTCAGGGCATAAGCTAGCCAGGCTACCAGGAGCTGGGGTGGCAGGAACACAGACCGCAGCTCCTTCTACAAGGCCCCACCTCTCTCCTTACCCACATCTCATGATCAGTTCTCTAGATTCCCACCCATAGCTTACCACCCCCAACACCCACCCTCCCCACACACACCGATTCTTCTCCAGGCACACTGGTAGTTTCTCCTTTGGGTCCTAGTTCTTCTCGTGTTCTTCCTTCTGGAATGTTCTATTCCCATCTTGCCCTATATGCTTCTTAACATCTTGGTCTTGATCTGAGAACATCTACTTTATGGTCCTTCCCGGAAGAGCCCACTTGGACCTACCATATACCTCATCATCTCACCCATTATATCTTCCTCATGGCCTCCACCAACTCTGTTGTCTGTCTACTCACTAGCGAGTGAATTCTTTATTTATCACTGTGCTGCTGGCAAGTTTTATAGTGAGCCACACACACACACACACACGAATGTGCGTAAATATTATATAAACACACACACATATAATGAATGAATGAATGAAAAAATCGATGAATGGGTTTGTGACCTTCTTAGTGGTATTTAGGCATTCAGGCAACACTTCATGGCTGACTGTGAAGATTTTTCTTCAGACCTGAGAAAGTGTCTCAGCACACATCCAGATCAGCCCAAGAGAAGCAGATGAACAAGTGCATGGCACAGGGAAGCAAGGAGAGCAGGCAATCCAAATGGCCAGCCTTGGTTTTGTTTTCCATTCTGTTAGCTATAGCCTCCTGCATTTGGCCCGAAGCAGCTGCAGAGATGACGGGAGACCCATGCAGAGGTGTGTGAGAGAATGCTCTGTTGGTTTTTAGCTGACTCTTAACCCAAGGGCTGCCAGTTGTGGAATTCCGGGGTTGGTGTAAGGGCTATCACCTACTCAGAGCTCTCAGTGCTTCAGCATGGAATGCCCCGAACTGAGTCTGGTGCCTCTCTGGAGATGCTCTCCCGGTGTCTGCAGTCTCCCCAATGGTCCCCTACTACCGGTGATGTAAGTCACGTATTAGATTTATGAAGGTCCTTTATTTCACTTCCAATGCTAAAGGAAGGAGGTCCTGTTGAACCAACTTTCCAGCCCTTATTGCCTTTTAGCTTTTACTCTTGTTAGCATGTACATGATCTCCTTCCTACCTGTCAACGCATGCTCATATCGAAGGGCATGCAGATTCCACAGTACATCATACTACTCCAGAATACATCATACTACTCCACAGTGCATCATACTACCCCACAGTACATCATACTACTCCACAGTACGTCATACTACTCCACAGTACGTCATACTACCCCACAGTACATCATACTATTGCATAGTGCCTCATACTATCCCATGATGCATCTATCTGATTTTTCTGTTTCACAGTTTTTCTTTTTATTTATTAAAGATTTCTGCCTCCTCCCCGCCACCGCCTCCCATTTCCCTCCCCCTTCCCCAATCAACTCCTCCTCCCTCAGCAGCCCGAAGAGCAGTCATGGTTCCCTGCCCTGTGGGAAGTCCAAGGACCTCTCACCTCCTCCCAGGTCTAGTAAGGTGAGCATCCAAACATCCTAGGCTCCCACAAAGCAGTACGTGCAGTAGGATCAAAACCCATTGCCATTGTTCATGAGTTCTCAGCAGCCCTCATTGTCCGCTATGCTCAGTAAGTCCGGTTTTATCCCATGCTTTTTCAGACCCAGTACAGCTGGCCTTGGTGAGTTCCCGATAGAACATCCCCATGTCCCCATACCTCTTCAATATAGTGCTTGAAGTTCTAGCAATAGCAATAAGACAACATAAGGGGATCAAAGGGATTCGTATTGGAAAGGAAGAAGTTAAACTTTTGTTATTTGCTGATGATATGATAGTGTACATAAGCGACCCCAAAAACTCTACCAAAGAACTCCTACAGCTGTTTCACAGTTTTGTGGCTTTGTTTTCATACCCCTTGGCATGGCTTCTCATTCTAAAAGCTCCTTGAGTTTCATTCAAATTTGAATGTTTATATCAATGTTCATCTTCCCATTGCAACCTTTTCTGTCTCTTTCACCTGTTAGATTGGCCACTGCTGTCTGTGAGTGCCTAGCACATTCTGTCTATACTTAGCCCAATCATTTCTGTAGTGCCCAGCAGAGAACATCACCCCCAGTTCTGCTTACTAAGGGAGGTGACAATCCACAGGTGGCTGGGCTTAGCTGGCTCACTTCACTCTGTCACTAAAGCTATAACTTGGTTATACATTACAGATTTCACTGCCCCAACCCTCAAGTCAATGCAGTGAAGAAGCCAAGAAACCTTGAATTTCAAAAATCACGATGGGTGATCTCAGAGTGTGTCACAGATAATCTTCACATGAATAATTGAAAGTTGACTGTGGCATCATCAATTAGTCATGGAGGTCAGTCTTGTTTCATTAGACTGTAACTTCCTGCAGGTACAGCTTTTGTTCATCTATGTCTGAATTAATTTTTTTTTAAAAGTACATTGTCAAAAATAGTATGGGTGCTCAGAATGCTGAGAATCAATTCATCAAGTATATCAGGTTCCCGAGTGACCAAAGGCGAAGCTGGTGTTCAGGAAACCCATTTGCTCTCATTAATAAAACAATCTTATCCATATTAAAGTAACAGTAGATGGAAGATAGGGAAGGATCTATTAGTGTGGTCCGGCTGTGGCCCTCTAAGATCGTTCCTTCCTTCACAGAGCTCATGAATAATAAAATAAATCGGTGTGACACCAGGGAATAAGCTGTAAAGTGTCACAAAATGCCAGGAACAAAATCCACCCAAAGTGCTCTTTTTCTTCCCGAGGACAAGTCTAAAAGAACTTTTCTGATTACCCGACAGTCCATTTAATCCCCAGGAAACATTCCTTTGTTAGAGTTTCAAGGAGAATTACTTGAAATAATCCTTTGTACAATGTGCCTGGTTCTATTTTAGTTTTTAAATCGTGTCCCCTTTCTTTTTGAATTTGTTAAAAAAATAAAAAAAGACGACATCTAATCAATGGCCGAGAAGAAGTGGTATGGCCCAGCCTGAGTTTCTTTCTCTCCAGGATGAAGTTACCTTTTGTGCAGGGACTCTTAAAAGACTTGAAAGATTCCAGGAGTAGAGAAAGAATAATAAAAAGCCCTGAATGTTATAATTAAACTGTATAGACTTAACCATCTCTCTTGAGTATTATTCAAGAGAAGCAAGGTTTTTTTTTGTTTTTTTTTTTTTTTGACCAATTTTCAGTGTGATGCTCACAGTGACCTAGATTTTAGGAGCAATGGACATTTCTTAGACAAGTGCTTGCAGGAATTCCCAGCCTCTGGTCAAGAGGAGGTATGGCCCTCCTAGTATCAGGCCTTGTTAGATATTATCAACAGGACAGTGGCAATGAATGTTTAAGGCAAGAGTTTTGTGTCCTGGGAGCCATTTGAATATGCCGATGCCATGGCTGAAAATGTATCAAACACAAAAGAAAACAGATCAAGGACATTTAAACTCAGGAAATAAGGTGACAATTAGGTTTACACATGGACTCTGCCAAGTGCAGTTAAGAGCTCTTGGGTGAGTGTGCTGGAGGCCACCCACCCCTGCCTGCTTCCAGAGTGTGGCTGGTAGACTTTAATTCAACTTGAGCTCATCAGGCCCAGGAACCCAACTGTACTTTTCTAATGTTTCGAATTGAAATATCTTATGTTTTTCTATCTTTCTCCCATTTTTCCTCTCTTCCTACTCTTAATGGTGGGTAGAGAAGTAGGTGAGGGGGAGTGGAACTTCAGTGCAGTTCAAACAACTCTACTCATTTTTTTTTCTACTGAATGGTTCAATCCCAAACCCAAATGCCAAATGAATGAATTAATGATCAACAAGGATACCACAGTCCAATTCACTGCGTAGACACCTCTTTTCCTTTCAAAAATAGATTGCTTGATTTTTTTTCTCTTCTCAGAGGTTGTTTCTGGTATTTAAACAGCAGTATAACAGTCAACCATAGAATCGCTTATTTGAATATTGAAAAGGTTCTAATTTTTGAGTGACCAGTAGAAAAGATAAGGTTAGAAACTTGCCCACACTTTCACTTGTTCAGAAGACAGCATTTTTCTTAGAGTTATTTTTTAAAAAATCCCATTTATATGCGTGTGGAGGGAGAATGGCGAATTCCATGAGTGCATTTTAAAACAAACGTTTAGTTAAAAATAATATCCAATTTGGCTTTAACCAGAGCACGGCAGAAATAACAAAAGGCAGTTAATGTGATCTGAACTAAGAGCTTGTGTGAAGTTACCAGCACATTATCTTCGTATCTTTAACCATGAGGACTTCTCTTGCAGAAATGGCTCTTGACAAAGTTAAGTGGTCCTATACATTGTTTGGGAAATTGCCCTTATTTTGTGCGCTTCTTGTTCAAGTAATGGAACCCACGAGCAGTAGATAATTGTAGCAACCTCATCTATCAAATAATATTAGAAGTCAACAGCTGTAATCTGAACCACTTGCTTTCCACAGCTTTTCTCTATATTTTTGGTTCAAATTGTCAGTTGTTACCTGTAAGTGTCCCCATTCCCTGTGGTTGATAGAAGCAGAAAGATTTAAGTAAATCAGGAGGTGAACAGCGTGCCGCAGCTGGCATACCGCAGCAGATGATAACGGCTCCCTGAATAGGGAAAAATCACGGTTCTTTGTGCAGCGTTGTATGCTACTATTACTGGTGCAGTGGCTGAGAGGAAGGGAGGCTTTTGAGAGATAGTCCGGGCAGTTAAAAACTGGGTTTAAGAGGGTCAGAAATAAACCTCTCATAACTGGAGGGTAAACACATGTGGCATTTCAGTATTCTGACCCTCTTTCACTCATCTTGCGTAGCCCTGGATTGAAAGAGGGGATTCTCTATAAAAGCTTGGTTGTTGGTACATTGTTTACTATATGTACTATATAATACTACTTTCCTGCTTAGGTTTAACTGTGAATTTGACGCAACCTTGAGCCATTTGAGAAGAGGGTGATGCTGTGGGATAATGCTTTCCTATATGCATTGATTGACTAGTAGCTGGGCAGGAAGTATGAGCGGGACAACCAGACTAAGAGAATTCTGGGAAGAGGAAAGGCAGAGATGCCGTCACCAGCCAGATGCAGAAGACACAAGATGAGAAGGCCTTTCTGAGAAAAGGTACCAAGCCACGTGACTAAACATAGATAAGAATTATGGGTTAATTTAAGTTGTAAGAGCTAATTAATAATAAGCCTGAGCTAATAGGCCAAACAGTTTATAATTAATATAAACCTCTGTGTGTTTCTTTGGAATTGAACGGTTGTGAGACTGGGTGGGACAGAAGCTTCTGTCTATAGAGTGGTAGCTGAGGGATTGCCCAGATCATGTTTGCCAATGGCATGTCTGTGGGGGACTGTTTTGATTATTAATTAATGAAGGAGAGCCCAGTTCACTGTGGGATATACCATTCCCTGCTATTTATAGGGTCATGGGCTGAATAAGAAAGCTGGCAGAGCATAAGTTAGTGAGCAAGCCGCCAGGCAGCTTTCTTCTATGGTTCTGCTACACTTGGCTGTGAGCAAGTTCTCTAATTAGAGGCAGTGCTGCAAGGAATAGCAAGTCCTGCCTTCAGATTCCTGCCCTCACTGCACTCAGTGATCAACTGTAACCTGTGGGTGTAAGACAAACCACTTCCTCTCAGTAGCTTCTGGTCAGTGTTGTATAACAGCAACAGCAATAAAAACAGAACACTGAACTACCCTATCCTGTCCTAACCATTCATCCTACACTACCCTACCCTATGCCTCCCTATCTTACACTAACCATCCATTCTATCCTATGCACACCATCTTATCCTACCAATCCTCTTCTATGCTATCCTATCCAGTCCTATCCAATTTTATCTTATCCTAGCCTATCCTATCCACCCTATCCTATCCTATACATTCTATCCTATCTATTCTATCATATCCTATCCATCCTATCCTATTCTATCCTCTATAAACTTAGTTATAGATGTAAAATATTCATGATATAAAGGAAAATGTTAATTATTCTGAAATCATTCTTGTAAATATCTTTTATTTGTTTTCTGAATAAAAGCAACTTTGTAAAATTCCCAAAACAATTGCATATATTTACACATAAATGATATATACTGAATTAAGGTAGTTGATTATGATTATATATTATATTTAAAATTATATGATTATATCATGCCTATCGCAAAATGCCTTGAATTTCTCCCACTTAATGTATTTCTATGTTCATGACTATTCATTTATAACATGACACTTGATTGGCTGCAATACATCCCATTAATTACATTCTCTACTATTGGGCAATTAGTAGATTTAAAGTTTTCCATTGTCAATAATGCTTTAAAGAATTACCCTGGTAGCTAAGACCTGACCAATGTCTGTGATGGCTTTTTAAATTAAAACCAGGAGTTTTTAGTTTTGGTGAAAAGGATCATGCATAGGAGAGGAGAGGCCAATGCCTGCTTCATGAGCCTTGTGAGGAAGTTCCTGCTTCACTATTTCCCTCAGGACCAACTCCACCAATCCTCTTCAGGTTATTACAGCCAGAGAGACAGGTGAAGCAAGGGTGAGGGTGGCACGCTATGAGTCATTGGCACCTTTGTGTGGTAGCACTCTGGAGGAAGCTCTAGGAGAAAGCATGCCCCCCATTTGAGAATCAGAGCATTTGTGGTTGGGGAAGAACACACAGGGCCTTGGATGAGCAGGGTGGCCTGGCTGCTATTTGGCAGGTGAGGATGAATGGTTAGATGGGGCTTAGATGTTTTGTCTTAGTGCTGTCTCACTAGCTACCACAGAATCTAAATTGTGTTGTTCATTTTAATGCATTTAAACTCTCTTTTCTCTCATGGTGTTCTGCTATGGAATAATTATTAATGTAGCTTTCCCAATAAAATTGTAAATTCTTAGGGGATAAGAACAATGTAGGTCCCCAGAGGACTGTAGGGCCAATGGAGAAAAAACCTAATTAGGAGAGGCAAGTAAACTCCCCCTCCCCCAACGCTTAGAGCACCCAGTGTGTGGTTTTGATTTTATACATGATTTTGCTTAAGAGAGAGATCTGGGACTATTAACACCACCCCTGCCTCATTTGAAACTGCTTGTTTAAACATTCAATGCAAATGATCAAAATTCCATTATTTTATTTATTTATTTTCAGGGATATTATTTTTGGGCCATTGAAGTGACTGGTAATTTCCCAACTTGACTAATTGCTCTCCCACCACAAGCCATTCTGGTGCAGGTTTGTCATTAGAACCCGTGGGTGCTTGGAAAATGGGAAAAGGCTGTTGGCATCCCTTAGCAGCCCTTTGCTGGTAGGATGGCAGATAATAATTTATTCTCAGGGACTGGTCCTCCCGTGGCTTCTTGCACTGCACTCTGCCTAAGCAGAAGGCTGGATGAAAGAGCTGCTGGTGGTGCTTTGTTGAACTCAGTGGTAAGGCATTTTACTCAACTGGAAATTTCCTGTACTGGGAACTCTGGGCCCAGTGGCAGCTGTGCCTGTAAGCCTCTGATTGTTGCAGCATCCTTTTTCTGGCTAATGGCAAAGCTGTGTCTCTGTTTCTCTTATCGGATAAGGGCACAGGGCCAGGACATGGATACAGTTCTCTCACATCAAGTTCTCCACCCACCATGCCCTCTGCTCCTAACAGTATGATTTTTCCCTCTATGGCATCTTAACAAATGTGTTTGCATAGTTCAACAGTCATTCAGTACACTCACAGATGAGGGAAGGTGATAATTGATGTGGTTATATTATTGAAAACTAACAATTAATTAGAGAGGTGTCACATGGTTCTCCTCTGATGCGTGTTGTCTACACAAAGGTTGGAATTCAATAGTAGAGATTCAAAATGGCAGTCACACAAAGCTGTAGCATTTCTTGTGGGTAAAAATGCTTGCAATCAAGACATTAGGCTGTGGGCGAATGACATGGAAGGATGTCAGGCCATCCTTGAAATCATATAAGATTGACTGAAAAATTGGAAGTAGGGTCTGAATATCCCTTTTTTCTGGATAATTTATGGACGTAGGATAAAGTGGGGAGATAACTGTGGATATATGTATCATTGTTGATGCGTTATTCTCCAAATTGGATCTGAACTGCTGGAGAGGGGCTGGAGAGATGGCTCATGGGGAAAGTGTTTGTCACACAAGCTTAAGGACCAAAATTTCAATCCCTGCTACCCATATAAAAAGCTAAGTCTGGCAGCAGGTACCTGCAACGTCCTTGCTGAGGTAGAGACAAACAGACCCTAGGGATTTGCTGGCTGACTAGTTCATCTAAGTGGTGACGCAGAGGTTCAGTAAGAAACTCTGTCTCATAAAATGAGGTAGAGAACTAATTGAAGAAGATATCCTGATACAGCCTGTGGTCTACACATGCATTTGAGCATACACACACACATACACACACACACACAGGCACACATATACACACACAAATACAAGATGCTGAGGAACACTCGTTTAATGACTATAGATTTGAACATTGTAATTTTTACAATAAATAGAGATGCAAGATGGACCCTGTATGGAAATTCTCACCTTGCTAATTCCTAAGCAATTTGGTAGAAGGACAAACTAATTTAAGCAAATATTGAGTACGAAGATGTTTTATTCAGGGACTACTATGCACCCAAGCCTCCCTGTGCTATTATAGTACACACCAACACCACAAAGCACTTGTAGTCAATCTCATTTTATAGATGAGTGAACAGAGGCCCAGTCAGGTTAAATGAAAGAGCTAATAAGCGGTAAAGGTGAGGATCACACAGGTCGATGGGAAACTCCAAGCCAGTGTGCTCAAGTACTCAGCCACATCAAACCCTTCTCCGGAAGCAGACAGCGATCTGACTCATCGAATCTAAAACATGACTATGCTGGTGACGCGATAGTGATATTTAATGCCTTTTAATTTCATCCCTCTAAAGGGGGGGAACCATTCATACGCATCTGATTGCTTTGCCCTTTTTTTTGGAATCTGTTTTGTGTGTGGAAGTTTATAGCCATGTATTGATTTTCTTCTTTATCTGAGTCTTATGCACCTAATGATCCTTATTAGTATGCTTAGTGACCTTTAAAATTTTTGCAATAAGAATGCACCCTAAAGAGTTCACCCCAGTAGCCTTTGCCTGGTAAAATGCCTTCAGTGGCCACGCTAAAGCCCTGTATCCTCACATGTGGCAGTGCTGTTTTTGCAATTACTGCTGGACTGACAGCTTCTCTGAGGTATTTGAATGATGCAACCTGTTCAAGTTTAATGCTATCTGTTATGAACTTGCTGCCTGCTGTTAATAGCCGGGAGGCATTGATTTTGTTTTCTCCTCTCTTATCTCAAGCCCATACATTTTGCTTGCGTTATTGACTGTTCTGATCATTTCATGCACCATCTCTTTAGAGGATGTATAAATCAATGTCGGCCATGAAACTTAAGTTTTTTATTAGGTGGCCATGTGGGTTTACACCTTCGAGGAAATCATCTAATGTGGTTGGTGTCAGGTGTTGCGAACAATTGTTGACCAGGTTTGATGAAAGAGGACAGCCTTGGATCATGTCACTGCTGGAGTAGGAAAGTTCATTCAATTATTTATTTGGGTCACATGTTCTACTTGACTGGATGCACTTTTTAATGATGTTAATTAACTTCCTCAGGGTGTTAAATTAGTTTAGGACTGCTGTGATTATAGCATGACATAAACGGGGCTCTCTGTGCTAGGAGATGCATTGGAGTTTTGCACACCAGAAGGGTATTTTGTACTGGATTAGTGCAAATGAAACGGTATTGCTTACATTTGAGCAGAACTCGATGGGAGACCCATCCAGACTTCAGATCAATTTCACACCTAAATCACAAAATCAAAAAATAAGTGCAGGAACTTGAAAGGCTGTCCATCATTTCATACAATTACAGAGATCTTTCTACACTATCCAAAGAGCATCAAATTGCACCTCTAATCCAATAAAACATGTTTTCCATAATTAAGGCAATTATGAGATATGCCCTGCAAAATTCATTCATGAGGGTCAGATCAATATACTTCTTGTGCATAAAGAAATTCTTAAATTAATTTAGACCATATTTTCTCCATTTTTATGTGGTGTTTGCGTGTGTATGCACATGTGTGTGCAGTTACATACAGGTATGCGTGTGTATGTAAATGTGATGCCGGAGGTTGGTGTTGGGTGTCATCCTTAGTGCTCTCCATATTATGTTTTGAGACAAGGTCTATTATTGAACTTGGAACTTGATAATTTGGGTAGGCTGCCTGGCTAGTGAGCTTCTGAAGATTTGTCTTCACCCCCTTCCTCCAGTGCTAGAATTATAGTTGTACTCATTCACACCAGCTTTTATTTTTTAAACCTGGGTAGTGGAGATCCTAATTCAGGTCTACATGTGTGCGTAGCAAGCCCTTTACTGATCAAGTTGTCTTTCCAGCCCTCTGTTCTACAATTTTCATAGTGCCTTTTGATGGAGGAGTTAATTTCATTGGTTAAATAAAGAAACTGCCTTAGCACTTTAATAGGACAGAAAATTAGGTAGGCAGAGTAGACAGAACAGAATGCTGGGAGAAAGAAGGGGAGTCAGTGAGTCACCATGATTCTCCCACTCCAGACAGACGCAGGTTAAGATCTTTCCTGGTAAGCCAGCTCGTGGTGCTACACAGAATATTAGAAAATGGGTTAGATCAATATGTAAGAGCTAGCCAATAAGGGGCTAGAACTAATGGGCCAAGCAGTGTTTAAAAGAATACAGTTTCTGTGTAATTATTTTGGGGCATAAGCTAGCCATGCGGGCGGCCGGGTGCCGGGGACGCAGCCCAGCTGCTCACATTACAACAGCCTTTGAGACATTGCACTTGTGCAGTTTGCAGAGCATGCTTCAAAGATGGACATCTTGATGTAGGATTGTGCAGAGCCCTAGTACTCATGGTAAATTTCTGGAAGAATGCGTGTATCTGATAATATTCAGTGGCTGGTTCTTCTCAAATGTGGTGGAAGATTTATTTGGACAGGTCAATCTCAGCAAGTGGTTCCTTGGATTTACCTATGATCTCAAAAATCTGTTTGTAAGACAAAATTTAAATTCAGAAGAAAAATGGCAATCAAGGAATCTTAAAGAATTTGCTACGAGCACTTTTTGGTTCAATTTCATAAAATATAAGCTCAAGGAAATACTGTATTTTAAATTATACTTTTGTGGGAAGAGATGTCTTGTAGGAGAATTTAATTGTTTTACCAAATAAATGTCCATCCTGCTCAACAGAATGTGTCTTGAAATATGGCACATTCAGAGAAAAGGATTTCAAAATATGATAGTCCTAGACTAGAGTGGGCCATGAGTCTAACAATAAATCATTAAAAGAGCATTAGAGCGAAGCCATGAGGAGATGAAAGACTTACATTGCTGGAAAGTACATACACGTTGCTAGGAGAGAAAAGCCATCAATTATTTTCTCAGGAGTTTGCTTTTCATGTTCCACTACCAGTCTGCCAGCCAAGATGGGCCCACTGGTGTAATAATGGCATGACTATTATGGGTGGAACACACTGCTTTATGATAGGATTTAAGGCCTGCTTCTTCATCATCGGCATATGCTTACTGTTGTAAATCTAATCAAAAGCTGGGGAGCTCATGGTACTTTGTCAAAGGATGGGGAGGAGCCCTGAGAAATGCTGTCCTCTGGATATGATGTGGCCATTATACTCATGAGCTGAGACCTGCTGTGGTTAACTGCAGAAGACTTACATAAAGTTGAGCCTGTCAATGTGCTAGCATGGATGGAGAAGGCTCATAAAGACTCAGTCTTAGCTGAGGAACTATTGGCAGTTAATGACAGTCTAGGGAGAGTAAATTCATTTATTTTCAGTGTTGTAGCCACTGGTAAGTGGCCCACAATCCAATAAGTAACCTTACCTCCATGCTTATGCAAACAAGCTCAATTAGATAGACTCAGAGTATAAAAATATAAAGCACATGAATTAGGAAGGCAACTTGTAGAGAACAAGGGGAGATAAAGAGAGAGAGAGAGAGAGAAAGAGAGAGAGAGAGAGTGAGAGAGAGAGAGAGAGAGAGAGGAGAGAGAGAGTAAGAGAACACAATGCAGGTGGTGATTGTATTCAAAATACATTCTATGCATATGAAAATGTTAAGGATAAATTAAAAGCTTTAGTATATCTTCATTTTACAGAGAAATTTTATGACATTTTGGTGCATGTGTATGATGCAGTTTGATGATATTCAGCCTTCTGTCTCCCTTTGTTGTCTCCATCACCCCCTTTCTCTTTCTATATCTCTGATAGTCCCCACTTTACCTCGATGTCCTTCCCATACCACCTAGATTCCACACAAGAGGACATAAGTAATACTTACCCTCAACAAGACTGGCTTATTCCATGTGACACGATGATGTCCAGTTTTACACACCAGAAAACAAAGAGATAGAAGAAACAGAAATGGGAGTTACATAGTCTCAGGTCAAGAAACACAATGTCTCAGCAGCCACCAAAAGCTAGTAGGCAAACAGAATGGATCTTACTTCAGAGTTCTTTCTGGGAAGAGAGAACCAACCAACAAACACTTCATCTTTGGATTTCTGCCCTTTTGAGCTGTGAGAGAATAAATTTTTATTAAGTCACCAAGTGTGTAATAACTGGTTTTGGTTTCCTTAGGAAACTCCCATGTGAGTAGTGTTTGATTTAGATACCCCCTCTTCCAGAGTTTGCCCACTGAAACCATCGCTTCCCCTTCTACTGCTGAGATGATCCTGCTTCCAGGACTAGCATATACAACCCTTGTTCTACATGATTTCTTTATCTTCCTTGTCTTAGGCATCCTTAGCATGTGTAAGTCTGCTCATGAGTCTGTAATGAAATGCCTCAGACTGATTAATTTATAGACAGCAGGTTTATTTCTCACGGTGCCTGGTGAAGGGTGATCCCTGTTGCCAGGATGGCACCATTTGCCGGTACCTTCTGGAGGAGGTAAATACAGTGTGCTTTTTTGTCAAAAACAACAGAAGGGAAAAAAAGGCCAAAAGGGGCTGAACTCAGTCCCTCAAGATTTTACTAATCTGGATCCATGAGGGAAAATTTCTCATGGTCAAATAATCTCCCAAAGGCCTTTCTCATAAAACCTTGGAGCTCACCATTCAGCATGAACTTTGAAGGACACATATATTAAATCATAGCATCCCATGGTATTAAAATATCTAGTATTCTGCTGCTCATATCTGCCTTGTATGATGCTGCAAATGTTGATTTTTCTCTACTTTTCTGTGATATTAAAAAGGTGTATATCATTTACTATCACATGATATTAGGCAATAATTTAAAATTGCTATTTGACTTTTGACAATCATCATGTTGCCACACACTTTACAGTTCTTACCATTTTGTCAAAGGATCTGCCTAATATTAAAATATTTGCATTGAGAACCTATCGAAGTGAGTAGTTTTCTTCACGTTTTGAAAAGAATTGCATAATTTTCACTCGTGTTTTAAGCCCTTGAGCTGATAACAATCCTGTTTCTCTATCATAGGAGGTGGGTTTCATTCTTCACTCCTCATGGCAGCCACCTCCAAGGCCAAGGTCAACCAGAAGACCATCCAGCAGCTCCTGGAGAAAGGTCAGCCTATCTGTTATATCATGGAGTAGCCCACCAAGGCCCGAGTGAAGAAACACACATAATACCAACATGCACGAGACAGAAATCTTATTTATTGAGATACTGTTGCAGATGCCAGCAGTCTCTCAGAGGCAGTGGAATCCTCCCTGTATTTTAAAGTGGAGGTGTCATGGTGTTTGGAACCATATCTTGCTCAGTTTTAAATCTGCTCCGCGGCTCAGCAAGCACAGGCATTCATTTACAGTCAACTTTCCAAATATGTTAAATCAAATTGCATGGTATCCTTTGCCATGAGAAAAATTCTGTTTTGTTTCACAATTTGGATACCAAATTGTGTATGCAGAAGAAATTGAAGCCATGGGAGAAGTCATTTCTACAAAGCCAAATTTCAGTGATTCTAACAGCCAGTGCTGGGAGAGCTGCTTATGCTACAGTATGCTTCTGAATGAAAATATGTTGTTTAGTGGATACTTCCAGGTTCAAATGCTTTCCTGGGGAATATAATGTTGAGCCAAACTTGCAGTGGGGGATACTTATTTCACTATGTTCTTCAATATGCATTTGGCTTCACTTTTAGCAGGGTTTGTTATTTAAGAATAGGATTAAAATACACTTTCATAATAAAACATGCTTCTAAAACTATTAGGAATTTAAAAGCACCTGACTCATGTCGATCTGTCTTTCCATCATTCTGGTTAGATGCTCACACAAGACGGCATGTCAAAAAGTACTTTTGGCATGGCTGTGTACAACACATATTAATTCTGAAATCTGAAGGACTGTCATCATCTCATGAGTGTCAAATTCAGGTAATCAGGCAACATTTAATCTCGGCCTAGGTGATCTTGTTTGCCCCATATTTTGGCTCATGCATGCTTCTCGGATTTAGATCCCTTGATTTGATCTCTGTGCTTAGGTAACCTTGCCACTCCTATCACTTTGATATTATACTTTAGTGGGGAGCAGAATGGGAGAGTGGTGGTGGCTTTAGTGGGATTAGATTGGACTGTTGGATCACTCCTTAGCTAGTGGGATGGCTGTTGTGAGCCCAGTTCAGTTACAGTTCTGTCGTCGGTTAGTGTGACTAATCTTATGGACATCCCAGCATCGCCATGAGAGTACAGTTGAGTCAAATAACATCTGAAATATGCTAAGCTCAGGCCTGGATACAAAACACTTAGCAAATAAATGTTAAGCATGATTTTTGTTGTAGATGATCAAGACTGAAATCACCCAAGTTTAAATCATTTAACAGATATCTATTGCTTAATATCTTAGAATATAGTGCAGGTAGGTCATAGCAACTTCCTATTTGGGAAGGTCTCTGCATAGCAAAGTCATGACTTAGGGTTGTCTTAGAATAGTTTGAACCATGCCACAGGCACATATTATAACTTACGTCATCCAAAGTCCAACTTGTTATTTCTTGGTTAAATATAGCATACTATCCATATCTTTAACTT
The DNA here is from genome assembly GCF_950005125.1 of Chionomys nivalis. Taxonomy (NCBI): domain Eukaryota; kingdom Metazoa; phylum Chordata; class Mammalia; order Rodentia; family Cricetidae; genus Chionomys; species Chionomys nivalis. The sequence goes on from NC_080087.1 coordinate 13,632,129, forward strand.
CTTTTCCTCCTCAGTTTTAGTTAAAATGATGGTAAAGGAGTATCCATGGACAAACCATGTTGGGGGGAGATGTTCATGTGTTCCTGGCTGCTCTGACTTAAAATAATCACATAGAAACTATATTATTTGCAATAATGTTTGGCCAATAGCTTAAGCAAACTTCTATCTAGCTCTTATATCCTAAACTAACCCATCTGTATTAATCTGTGTATTACCACAAGGTTGTGGCCTACTGGCAAAGTTTCAGCAGTCTCTTGTAGAGGCATCTGTCTCCAGCGGGCAGTTAAATAGCTTCTCTCTGACTCTACCTACTCTCTCTTTACATCTCTGTTTGGATTTTCCACCTGGCTTTACTCCATTAAGCCACTGGCCAAAAGAAGCTTTATTAATTAAACAATAAAAGCAACATATACACAGAAGGGCTTCCAACACTATTTCTCCTTTTCTGTTTAAATAAAAAGGAAGGTTTTATCTTTAAAAATAGTAAAATTACATATAACAAAACAGGTATCTAGCAAGAATTACAGTTACAATATTTATATCTACTTTATCTTTTATTATAACTAAGGAAAATTATAATTATAATTATCTATTCTTCAACTTCATCAAAGACCAAGAAGGATCTAATATTACCTAAGCTAACAAGAAGTACATTGTAAGCAACTTCCAAATCTCTAGAATTGACAGAGACATCTTGCTGCCTGGACAGTCACCCAAAGTTTTTCTGTAATGTTGCAGGCGCACACTTTGGCCTGCTGGCCCATAGTATCTAGCAGACTTTTTCACGAAGCAGGAAATTTCAAAGACAATTCCACCTATATTGGCAGTTTGTCAGTCACTTTTTTCTGTGTCCTTCAGAATGTCTGGCAGACTCTTTCATGAATCAGAAACCCCAAAGGACTGTCTCACCTTCTTTAGGCAAGTTCAGCAGTCATTTTTCTGTGGGTCCTGCAAGTCCAGTCAAACAGTCCAGGCAAGATCAGTTTCTTGCCCAAAGGGCTAACCAACTCCATAAGGAGCCTCTTCGATGCCCATCTTTCTCTTGAAGTAATTGGTGCTGCATGGAGCAGATGTGTCTCATTGTCATGTAAAGTCTAAGTTCTTAAACCATTTTAAGTGACATATTCTGTTAGTCGTTGAGAAGCTTGAAGAATAACTATCCATCTGAAATATATCTGTACATCTAGAAAACCTAACTAATATGACTATTATAGCTTAACTGTCATAGATGAGTATCTATTAACTTATATTTCACAATTATACATTACGTTTTAAAATGAGCTGTACAAACACAATACCTTCATCAAGAGCAGATACACACACACACACACACACACATATATATATAAATTGATCTTAAATTTGTATCAATAGACCAAGATCCATACCAATGCAAAGTATTCATACATATAATATATCCCCCTTTAACTGTAAACAAACATTTATAAACAACCATTTAGGAAATTTGGGCATAGTTCTCTCCAAACTGCTTCATGCTTTTTTTTTTTTTAGGGGTATTCGCAGTGATCTTTTGGGAGATCTTGGTCCATCAATCCAAATTAGTCTGGATCCTAATTTAGCATAACCTCTTTTCCAAAGCAACAAATCCTTAGACCTAGAATTTGAAGTCAAGATATATGTGTATGTTGGTTTAGCTTAGTAGCCCACACAATGAAATGCCTCTCTGTACTTAGCTCCTTCACAGTCAAAAAATTCAAAGAAAACAAAATACTATACATAAATGCCCCTGTGGGTGTGTTTTTAACCTTGTGCTTTGTCTGCCATCTCCTGTGCCCCTTGAGTCACTGAAGACCAAGGTCATCTAGTTGGCAAAGGATTTCAGCAGAGACATTCATAGTCTGGCTTTTACCTGCACTCTGACTTCTTGACAAAACAAAACAAAACAAAACAAAAAAACAAAATCAAACAGATCATCATTGCAAGTCACTTTAGATTTTATTAAAACATTTTAGTTTCATTGTTTAGAGACCAGCAACTAATTTCAAGAATGTAGAATGACGGGACCACAGCACCCACAGTCAATCCATCCTTTAAAGATGACCCAACACAGAAAAGGAATCCAATTAGTTTCTTTGACTATAAGACTATAACATGAGGGCCTGCTTGGTTTCTGTACTCCCACCAGGTTCCACAAATTACACAGAGGTCTATATTAATTATAAACTGGCCCATTAGCTCAGGCTTCTTATTAACTCTTGTAACGTATATTAGCCCATTATTTTTATCTATGTTAGCCACATGGCTCAGTACCTTTTTCAGTGGGACAGGTCACATCCTGCTTCATCCAGTGTCTGGACAGGACTGGGGAGGAATGGGCTTCCTTCTTCCCAGAATTCTTCTGTTCTCATTGCCCTGCCTCTACTTACTGTCTGGTTGTCCAGCCTATACTTCCTGCCTGGCTACTGACCAATCAGCATTTATTTAAAACATAATTGACATAATACAGAATTGTCCCACACCACTTCCTCCTCCTCTCTTTTTTTTTTTAAAGGAATATATTCATAGTCTATTTTTTGGGAATGTGGGCATAGTATTCCAGACTACTTCCTACTGGTTGGGATAACCACACCTTTAGACTGACTAGACAGAGAGTGTGTGATTGGGGGAATTTAAGTATTTCTACATTTTAGCAAAAGTAAACAATGCTATCCTCTGTAATCATTTATCGTGTCTCTGAGGCAGGAAGCTGGAGAAGATGACTGTTTAAGGCCCTTTGACTCCTGCTATCTGCATGGTCACTGTGTGTATGTGGGGGGAGGAGGGTGTAGACTTTTAGAATGTCTTTTCATGGGAAGTTTCTGAAGTGATATTATGAAACTGGTCTAGTTTCTGTCTGTCAATTCCAACTGCCTGCAGTGAAATTTCCAGGTAGTGAGTTTCACTCTGCAGGATACAAATTTCTTTTTCGGGTGATTTTTCTGCTTTTTTAGGCAGCTTTCAAAATCATATACAAAAACGTGTAAAGGATGGCTGCCTCCATCTGTATCCCCGGGGATTCCCCTTCGGCATCTCTGTAGATAAGACAGACGACACCTCAGAACTAACAAAATCAATTTTCCATTAATAGCTGATAGTGTAGAGACTGTGAAGATTAAGAGACAGGGGACTACATTCAGTATTCAGAAAGGTTCTCTCATTGTCATGAGTCACTGGGGTCTTTTGTAACACGACTGACGTAAAAATATGCTCACCAGGAATTATTCATTGATGGCGAATTTAATGTCTGGTGCCTTATTGGTTCCCCCAAATTTCCCACTGTGTGACAGTAGCCTTCCCTTTGGGAACTGACTTCTCAGGGCAAGCGGCAGCTCTGCTCTCACCTGTGCTTCCCAAACTGTTGCTAAAAAGTAATTTTAATTTGACATGCCTAGAGATCACCATAATTATATCATAAATATAAGCGATGAATTTAAATAAGAAGTAAAATACAATCTTATACTGGTTAGGGAAATAAAAGTCTATACAGTAGATCTGTGTTCTTTGTAACATGTTTTTATATCATTTCTGCTGTATCTTAGCCTCCCTAGGCAAGCAAGACACATGCCTGTCTCTCTTGCCCTTTCATTCTCTCTGCCCCGTCTTTTCTCACAGCATCTTTCCCCAGCATTGCTGATTCTTTCCCAGGCCAATTCTTGCTTGACCTCTTTGTCAGTTTGAATGAGAATGGCTCTTACAAGTATACATATTTGAATATGGGATCCTCAGTTGGTGGAGCTGTTTGGGAAGGAATCAGAGGTGTGGCCTTGTTGGAGATGTGTCAATGGGATGCCTTTGTCATGGTGTTTTTTTACGACAACAGAAACCTCAATAATGATCCCTCCATTACTTATTCCAAGTATATTAGTGACTTCTCTTATTGCTATGACCAAATATCTGCCAAAAAAAAAAAAACATTTTAAGGGGAGATAGGCTTCATTTTTAGTTCATGGTTCAAGAGTACAGGCCGTCATGGTGGGACAGACTCAGTGCTTGCAACTATTCAGTTGGGATTATGGATTCAGAGGATTAGAATCTATGATGATAGTACAGCAAAGGAACAACTGAGAGCTCACATCTTAACACTCAAGCAGAAGGCAGAAAGGGACAGAGAATGCTTTGGGAGATAGATGAATCTTCTGAGGCACTGGAGTCCTTTGTTGGGTACTCTCTTACAACAATAGGGAAAGCAGCTAAGAGACGTGATGCTTCAAATTCAAATCACAACACCAAGAAAATTAAGACCAGTGCACAAATAGTAAATTAAGCATAGACTGCCCCACCATTCTGAATTAACACCCATCAGCATTCTGTCTTATCTGCTGTCTTAACACACAAAAATGTTTAATGTGACCTTTATACAAAAGATACAGGGTCTGGGGCGCAGCTCAGAGTGGAATGCCTGCCTCCCATGCATGAAGCCCTGGGTTCCATTCCCAGCACTGCACAGAAGAAAAAGCACAAATTAAGAAGTCCTCTGTGATGACACTTCCGTCTGTGCGGTGGGCACAGGTCACAGCATCTGGCGGGCGGAGAGTGGACAGCTGCTCTCGGAGGTAGCAGGAAACAGCTTCGCCATTTTGGAGGTGATCCCAGTAGTATTTATGGAAATTTCAATCAAGTACATGGACCTTTTGAAACTTTCTGGAAATCCACTTCTGTCTGAGCATGCGCAAACTGTTTTGGTGAGAGGAGATTGACTGCTCCGTTGCTGGCAGAAAACGGGGACCAGTCGAAGTATCCGTCAGTGTACCTTCCTAGTGAAACTCAACTTCCTTCCGCCGAGATCAGTCCAAGAGGCTTTCCGAGAAGAACGGCCGGGCCTTCTGGATCTGCTCCAGTCAATTCAGCATTAACTGGCTCGTGTCGATGAAGCGCTCGACTCAGTTCACCAAACAGACCTCGGCCCGGCTGTCCAGCTTGGGCCCGGGTTTGTTCATGCACTTCTCCCAGCACAGCTCAGTCATGTGATGGACCAGCAGCTGCACCCTCTGCTTCTGCGTCTCCACCTTCACGAAATGCTGCAGCTGCGGGTCTGCAGCGTCCAGGCTGCTCACCGGCGAAGACCAGGAGGCCTCCATGCCAGTGAGCCGCAGGGACCGGAAGTGCTCCTCTTATCTGCTGTTTTAAAGGAAATTGTATATCGCTGGTACCTTGGCCCTTTGAATACCCCTTCTCATTCTTCCCAGAGGAAAAGGCTCAGAAATTTTACCAGTCCAGGAACCACCCCTTCTAGGAAGATGCCCCTGGCTGATGAACTTTTGACTCTGAGATTTCAGCCTGCAGAGAATGATCTATCCATGTTGACACCCCCAAATGAATATTGAATGCAACCTTAACGGCTGGTGTCTCCCAGGAGACCAGAAGTGAATTCATTTTTGTGTTCCTTGTGCTTTACTCAGGCCTGGACCCAGAGCCCAGTCCGATAAATATGTTACAGGAATAAGTAAGGGAATGGACTCTCAGACATGTTAATTTGATTTGTCTGACTTCTCCGTTTCTAGTTGTTTACTGCCATATCTGCTAAGAGGATGACGTCGGCTTCACCCCTATGGAGTTACAGTGTTGCTGTCCAGAAGTGTGTACTGAACCTAAGTGAGTACAGTTCCCAGAAGTGTGAACTGGCTGCTGTGCCAGCCTGAGCTGATTTCTGGGGAAGCTGCAGTAAACAGGAACTTCAGATGCTGACAGGCATCGCCTTCCACTCATGCACTAGCTTCCTCTTCCTTGACCAGGTGAAGCCAGAAAATGGTGTAATAAATATGATGACATCCACAGGTCAGACTTCCAGAAAATTCTTGATGTGAGGGTTATTAATTGGGGTGGGGAGCAAACCAGAAAATCTCCAACTCCAATTTTCTTTGTTTCTTTCTTTTTCTTTTTTCTTTTCTTTTCTTTTTTTTTTTTTTGATTTCCTGTGAAAGTTTCATATTCCAAAAAGATCCAGCTATAAGATCAGCTCTTATGGAAGGTTGGTTCATGTTTCATTATGAGCGTGGGGGAAGAGAGGTAGGCTGAGCGGTTGATCTGCACAGTTGATTGAATTTGCAGGTGAGTTTGTCCCTTTGTGTCTTTGTATCATTCCTGGTTTAGGAGAAAGAACTTTCGGGACCTTTTCAGTTACTTCTCCAGTTCATGCCTTTAGGATTCCGAGTGAGACAAGCAAGAGTAGCCTATGGGGGACACTTGAGTCTTCAGAGAGCTCACTATCCCCTAGTCTCCTCTGGATGCAGACTATTTTTGAGATATTTAGGGGTTGGTGAACATACTGTGGGTCCTAAGATGGGTTAGAATGGTCCATCAGCCCATTCCAGGCCATCTCAGGTGGAGGCTGTGTCTTCCCAGGCCGTGTTGGCTGTGAGTTTCCCCCATCGCTGTCTCCGGCCCACATTTCTGACTTAGGATGTTTTATTTGTTCTTTTACAAACAACCTAAACAGACCTGTTTTCTTCATTTACTATAAAACATACAGAAGGCACCAAAAAGAAAACAAGGAAAAGTGCAACAAAAAGAGAAAGTCTGGTATTTTCTCCCCCAGGTCGTAGATTATCAGTGTTGCTCCTTACCTCTGACTGCTGTGTCCCCAACTTTGGAGATCACCAAATAAAGGCTATTGAAAGACCTTACAGTGTCCTATTAAAACATCTGATGTGGAGAAAGCAAATAGACTTTACCTCTAAATGAATTTTCTGGCCAGGAGCTGGCTGTAGTAATTCTCCCTAGGTAGAAGGATCTCTAAATAGCGTTTGCCCGCTTCTGATTCTTCCAGATTACCACGTCCGGTTGCTCTCAGACAGTCTTAGGGAAGAGGGAAAATAATGAGATACTTAAATTATGATAAAAGGAAAATAAGAATCTCTAATTAATTTTATTCATCTGAAAAGATCACAGGAAAGGAAATAAAGCACGCTGGGGCAGCCAACGAGGCAAAAATCTCACAAATTCTTCAAATGCGAGGAAGATTCTGTGATAAGCCCTAACTTTCTGGTAAGCATTTTAATGGATTCTTTAATTAGCCTTTCTGGAAAGTTCACTGATGAGATGCTGGAATAATGATCCCCTGTGCTCTCAAGTGTCTAGGCATTAACTTGTAAGGTGGGTGAACATACCAATGTCTCTGTCCCATGTGCCGGATGGGGTCTTGCCTGTGTATGACTCAGGAAAGGACCAGATGGGCTGGTCCCTCTCTTAAATGACAAGGGCTGTGAGAAGCAGCCTTCTCCCTGTCTTCCTCTTTATCTTCCATACTCTCAGTTTCCTCAAGACCTCAGCTTCAGAAAAGAGAATTTTGGGATGGAGCCTTTCTGGAACATCTTACTACTTCTGTGAATGTTTTAGCTCAACATTTCTAAGCATGCCTTAGCCTTGGAATCCATTCTGGTTTGATGAATTAATTGTATTTTTATTTTTAAATTAATTTTTATTTTATTAGTTAGTGTATATTCACATGCACACTCACGCCAGCATTTGTGTGCATGGAGTGTGTATGTGGAGATCAGATTTTTGTGTTTAGGAGTGTGTATTTGGGAGTCGGTTTTCTCCTTCTGCCTTAGTTTTGAGGCAGGGTCTCTCCTTGCTTCTTCTACTCTTGTTACCCCAGGCTAGCTGGCTCAGGAATTTCCTGGCAGTTTTCTGGTTTGGGTCCCACCTTGCCATAGGGGTGCTGGGATTGCAGATATATGCCACCACATCCAATTTTTTTTTTCTTTTTTTTTTTTTCTTTTTTTTTAATGTGTGAGTTCTTAGGCTTGTAGTTAGGCTTGTAGTCACAATGCACTTTTACTCACTGAGCCGGATATATCCCAGTTTAAGGATTAGTTATATGTTGCCAGCCTCTCAGAAGTGTCTTTTCGGGTATGTGCCTTCCCCCCCCCCACATATATATGTTTACTTTGTAACTGGTACACTGATGTTTCTCTTCGTTTCTTGCAACATGTTTTTCTACATGTCTCATGTTCAGGCTGGGTGAGGTACGGGGTAGGTTCAACAAGATGAGTGGTATGGCTCTTGGGTAGGTGAGTTGCTTATAGACAAGCCTGAGACTTGGTTTTGAACCAAGCTAGTGGTACTCTGCTCTTGGGCTCAGATTTCACAGTCCTCACGTGGTTTGGTCCCAGCATGCTACTACATGCCAAGGAGGGTGCACACAGCCTACTACATGCCAATGAGGGTGCACACAGATTACTACATGCCAGTGAGGGTACACATAGCCTACTACATGCCAGTGAGGGTGCACATAGCCTACTACATGCCAGTGAGGGTGCACACAGCCTACTACATGCCAATGAGGGTGCACACAGATTACTACATGCCAGTGAGGGTGCACACAGCCTACTACATGCCAGAGAAAGTGCACACAGCCTACTGCATGCCAAGGAGGGTGCACACAGCCTACTACATTTCAGTGAGGATGCACACAGCCAACTACATGCCAATGAGGGTGCACATAGCCTATACATGCCAGTGAGGGTGCACACAGACTACTACATGTCAGTGAGGGTGCACACAGCCTACACATGCCGATGAGGGTGCACACAGCCTATACATGCTGATGAGGGTGCACAGCCTTTTACCTTACATCCTTACATAACTACTTCTTGTGCCTCTGGCTGAAAGAAGCTAAACCTCAGATAATTTATTCAGCATAAATTATGGCTAACCTTAGTGGAATAATGCACACTTTTGATCCTCTTTAGATACAGTGTCAAGGGGGAATAGTCCAAGTATAGAAGTTTCTTCCTACATTTTTTTTTAAATTTAAATCAAATTTCAAATCTTGAGGACATCTGTTATTCCTCAAGGACATTAAATCTACAAAAACCAATGCCTGAATCATACCCTTAAAAATATAATCCATAGTTTGTTTTGTTAGTTACATTTTAAATGTCTAATTACTCTTATTTATTTAATAATTCATTGTTGTATAATTAAAGGCTTAAGCTGTGTAACATACTTAATGTTTCAAAATATGAACATTTTCGTGTGCTGAATTGACAAAAATGGATCCTGAATATGCAAGAAAAGACTGTCTATGTGATTTTTATTCTATATTTGATGTATGTATGTATCTGTGCATGCATGTATGTATGTGTGTATGTATGTATGTGTGCATGTGAGTGCACACTACATGTGTAGAAGTCAGAGGACAGTCTTGCATATCAGTCCTTGCTTCCTCCCTTATTTGCCGCAGGGTCTTTTGCAGTTTCCTGCTGCACACACCACTCTATCCAGCCCGTCTACTTCCGGGGAGTACAGATGTGTGCTACCACACCACCAGCTTTCCATGGGTTCTAGGAATCCAAACTCGGATCCTGACACTTGCCTGGCAAGGGCTCTGTTTACAGAGCCGTCTTTTAAATGGAAAGCATGACCTTTTAACCCTGCAAAACTGATCTGAATTCGAACAGTACAAAAGAATGTGTCCTTCCCTCCTGGTGACAGGTCCTGGTTCTGCTTCCATGGCCAAGAGCTCCTGCTCCATGCTTGGGAATCCTTTATGAAAGGGCTCGTGTATGTGCGAGTTCTGTAGCTTGGTCTTCCTTAACTTTAACACAATCCCTGGATGTCCTTGTTGACACCACTTAGCAAACTTGTTCATTTCATTTCACTCCTCATTACAAACAAGTCATTCTGGAAGTCTTCTGGCCCAGGTATGGGTAACTCTTTAGGAAAGAGAAGGGACTTACACCTGACCTTTCATAGGTAGTGGGAAAATCATCCACCCTGCCTGCCCCCCACAAATCACATGTATAGCAAAATTAGGCTCCTGCAATTGTAAAGGGAAACACATAGAAACGCTACATCATGAAATGTCAGAATAGCAGCAGCTGAGGCCAGGTGGCCAGGCTGCATGCCTCAGGTTCCCTTTAGAGCACACGTGCATTAAGTTCATCTAAACACGTCCATGTATCATCTCTGTAAACCGCAAAAAAGCCATCCACGAAGCAGGTACCATTATCCTGTTAGAAGTCTTGTCTTGACATCAGTATTTGAAATCCGTCAAAAAGAAATGAAAATGTGAGAATTGCAGGTCTACACGTAGCCAAGAACAGTCCACATTGTTCACCCAGAATATTCTAGGAGTTGCACGAAGCCTATGTAAATGCCATCGTTCCGCGTTTCTGCATGGTTGAAATGGAAGGATGTAGATGCAGCAGACTTAGTGTGATTTGAGGACACGAGAAGCAGGAATATTTCATTTGTAGCTGCTTAGGTCACAGTTCAGGCCCAGCACAGACATATGTTCTCTCTAGTGTTGCTCTCTTTAAAGATGATCAAGTATATTTGATGAAAAAGAGAAAAGCGTGATTAAATTCTAAGTCTGTAAAAAGGATACACCTAGCCAATATTTTAAATTTTATTATTATTTGTTCTGCAGTGATATGTACCCATGTGTAAAGGGTAGGAGGACAGGAAATGTTTAATGGGAATTGTGTTTGTGTGTGTGTACATGCATACATGCGATGGCACAAATGTAGAGGTATGAAGGACAATTTGGTGGTAGCTGATTCTTGTTTTCTACTTTGTAGAGGCAGGGTTTCTCCCTTCTGTTGCTTTGTACTTCAGAGTGGACAGCCTTCACACTTCTAGGTGATTCTCCCATGCCCTCTTCCACCTTACCGTAGGATAGCTGGGATTGCAAATGTGTACCCTTGCATCTGGTTTTTGTAGATTCCGTTGGCTGGACTTAAGTCATCAGGCTTGCATGGCAAGTGCTTTTCTTTGCTAAGCCATCTCACCATCCTTGATAATTAATCATCTTATAAAATATTTGCCTCAAAAAAATCACATTAACTTTGAGACTTAAGATGCAAGGCTTGTAAGTTGTAAGTTTTGCATCTCATTGCTGCTTCAGGTCTTTGTTCTTGTCATGGCTTGTAGGTATGGGAACTCTGACTGGAGGCTTAAATATTGGCCTCTTAATCTCATTGTGTCTCTGGGTGTCAACATTCTCCTCTGTAAAATGCAATCTTGACAGTAGCTATGTCATAGGGTTCTTCTAAGAAATGAATGACTTCATCAGGTAAGGATCTCAAACAAGCACAAACTCCACTTCTTAAAATGAGTCTTTGAGAAATCAGAAGTTGTTACTGTCGTGAAGCACACTGGGAAGTGCGTCACAAGATCTGAGATGGTAATGTCTTTGTTGTCTAGGATATTGCAATCTAATTGATGAATATAAAACACACGTTAACATGGGTTTTAGGCCCAGTCCACAGGATGATTTCATACCTGGTATTGTAAACCTGGTTTGCCTAGCAGGGAAACTACTATTATGTTGCTAAACAGATGTGGTGTTTAGCTGCCGTCTAAGTCTTTGTGTTTATACCCATATTTGATTGCAAAACAGAAGCTTCTGCTTGTGGTAGGTAGTGGTTAATGCATGGACCCATACATAACTGGTCATTATTCTGAAGATAAGTGACTATGACCCTTTAGTCCTAAATAGGACATCTCTATCTCCACCTCCAAGGCTCAGGGAACATGGAAGAGAGGGATGCAAGACTGGAAAAACTTGGGACGGGAAGGTTGCTGTGAAACCTCTCTACTTGATTGGGGTGGGAAGGATGCTATGGAACGCTGTTTTCTGGATAGGGATGGAAAGGGATGCTGCCAAACGTTGTCTCCTGAATTGGGATGGGAAGGATGTGCAAAACGCTGTCTTCTGGACACAACATGGCTCTTGGATTCATGAGCTCACAGCAGCAGTGGCTACCTACATAAGACGTGCATATTATTGGCTCATCCATTTTCTGTCATGGGTGAGGGGAGAGGCTTATATCTCCTGACCCTTTCCCAAGGTATTTACCTGAGGAGGGAGGGCAATAACCTCCCACCCATGCTTGTGCAGACAGCCTTAATTAAATGTAATGGGCCACACAGAAAAAAAAAGATATGATACTCAGCCCTCGGGAAGAGGAGGGGAAGAGAATTGGCCTCTTAACCTCATTGTGTCTCTGGGTGTCAACATTCTCCTCTGTAAAATTCAATCTTGACAGTAGCTATGTCATAGGGTTCTTCTAAGAAATGAATGACTTCATCAGGTAAGGATCTCAAACAAGCACAAACTCCACTTCTTAAAATGAGTCTTTGAGAAATCAGAAGTTGTTACTGTCGTGAAGCACACTGGGAAGTGCGTCGCAAGATCTGAGATGGTAATGTCTTTGTTGTCTAGGATATCGCAATCTAATTGATGAATATAAAACGCACGTTAATATGGGATAATGGGGGATGATCAGAGAACAGCATATATGGGTATAAAATTAGGAAATAATAAGTGCATTTTACAAATAGGGAGTGGGGAAAACTGGGATTTTTGAGTGGTTGCTTCTTGGAGGAAGTGTTATTTAACCTAAATAAAGAATATTCAGTTCTTCCACACTGGGGAAAGGGATCGAACTAAAAACAGCTCTTTGGGAATGGCCATGACTCATACGCGATCTCCTGTACTGTTCTGTGTAAGGCAATGTGTCAGATGCTGGTGGCAGTGGATATAAAAAAGACCCGTATCCGTCTAGAGCTTATTGTTGAGAGACAAAGTCACTAGGTTCTGTGTTTGAGATGGGTATTCAAGAAAAGGAAATGCTTATCTTATTTGATTTTATGGATTACTGTTTGCTGCTTAATGACGTAATGATTGGATATACATACACACACGCCAACAATGACTATATATATCTAAGTATGGCATACTTAGTGGATAACAACAGAAACTGTAGTTTTCAGAGATAATTTAAAAAGAGAAGAGCTCAAACTTAAACACAGTTTTAAGACCTGATGACTTTTGGTACCAGGAAAAATTTTAATGTGAATGAATTTGTATGTGTATATGTGTGCGTATTTGCATGTGCATGTGTGCATTGGGGTCAGGGTCTCATTGGCCTGGAGCTCTCTGTGTATGTGGGCTAGTCATTCAGGGAGCCCCAGGAATCTGTTCCTCTCTTCTCCCCAGCTCAGGGGAGTGTGACTGTTTGCCACCATGTTTGTCATTCTTTATCTGGGTTCTGAGGCTTGAACTCAGATCCTCCTGTGTGCATAGCAAGCACTTTCCTAACTGAGCTATCTACTCAGCCCCTTATCTCGATGAACTTGACACCAATTGCCTAAATAACATTTGGAATCATGTCTTTTTGATATATTTTCTTTCTTCTATTTGATATTATTCACCCAAGAGGTACTATGGAGCCCCCATACAGTAGACATTGTGCTCAATGAGGTTCTTGACCCCAGGTTCTATTTGTTGGACTGTGATAATAAAACTAAATGACCAAATAAGCAAATATTCAGAATGCTTATATTCTTAAACAATCCAGTTGGGTTCTCAAAGATTGGTATGGAGCAAAGAGCAGGACAATTGTTTGGTATAGAGTATGATATGATCAGGGGTTTCAAGGGGGAAGCAAGGAATGGTTGAGACTCAATTGCTCCCCTACCCTACCACCACCCATCCCCTCTCTCACACACTCTTTCTTTTAAGGTAGGGTTTATTTGTGTAGCCCTGGCTGTCCTGGAACTCACTCTGTAGACCAGGCTGGCATTGGATTTGCAGAGATCTGCCTACCTCTGTCTCCTGAGTGCTGGGATTAAAGATGTGCACCATCACTCCCAGCAAATCTTAAGGGAATAGAGAAGCCACCTGAGCTGCAGGCCAGGAGGGCAGGGTGTCTTCTCTGCAGACTTCTCCCACTGCCTTTGGAGTGCAGAGCAGCAAAGAAGATGAGGAACAATAACTTGGCTGGATTTTACTTTGATCCTGTGGCCTAGGCTTTACATGCCTTAGGAACCAACTAGGGTGGTGGCCGCTGTGAGGGAAGGTTCATGTGTACGCAGCCTGAAGGAGTTCTTTAGTGAGGAAGCAGAAGAACGTCCTCCCTAGGCGAAGGATGGAGGAACGGTTTGGAAGACATTGTGTGTTCCTTCTGCTGCATTGTGGTTTTCTAGTCAGGGAGGTAATTTTATTGTGAGCTCACCTAATGAATAAGCCATTAACTGAAATGGTAAATGAAAACAGAGCCATAGTCATGGTTTATGTGGAGACCTCATCACAGTCTTGGCATGACCAGCCATCTGTAACACTTTGGATACCCTGGGTGGTAGAACTTTCTGGAAAGGTGGCTTACTCAAAAGTTTCTGCTTGTTTATCTTCAAAATAAGAAAGACATCGAGCCTGAGCTTGCCCGTGACCTATTTTGTAATTCTGAGCTTGCATCCAGGGGTCCTTTGGGAATTATGAATAATATGAGAGAAGCAGGAGGCTAAGAACATGAAACAATCCAGAAATAATGTTAGGTTTTCACTAAAGTCTAATTTGAGGTTTACTTTGAAGATGAAAGTTGATAAAGGTTTGCAACACATTATGATTTTAAAAGCGCTTTGAAAGAACATGTCAAGGATTCTAGCTTTTTTATTTGTCTGATTACCAGGTCTTTCGTTGGCTACTTAGGAAGTAGGTGGATGGCACGCGGACAAACGGAGGTGCCATACGGTAATTCTGCACTGGTCGTGACTTCTGCACTGGCTCTGACTAGTTGGGCTGATTTCATCTGTGACTGAAGTATCTCTAGAATATTTGGGAATACACATCCAGCAGTCACAGTGTGTGATACCTTCCATATCGATGCAGTGTTCGTATACTGAGCTCGAAGATGGCTCTTGCCTACTTCCTGATGGCTAGTTTGACTTCTCAACCCTTGTAGGTACAAGAAAGAAATGAGAGAGAATGAGAGGGTATTCCAGCCGGGAGGAGGCCAGTAATCTTGTCTTACTACTGAAATCTGGTGAGTTTGTGAGCTCAGGGGGACCTGTGGCAGTTGGTGGGGCCCCTCAGTGGGAGATGTTCGCTGAAGCTTCAAAGGTCCCTTCCTCGGTATCTGAGATGTAATCAACAGCCAAGCCTTATTCCCTTCAAAAGAGGACCAACTTCTCAGGTTGGCCTGGGACCCTGTTGGTTTGAACATACAAAGTCTGTATACCGGGGAAACCAGAATGGTTGGTTATTCTCCATATTCCCAGAGCTCTATGTTCTGTTTGTGTGATGTTTCTCCTCTGGGGCATATGTGCACATGTTGGTGTATGCGCAGGCTCATGTACCTGTGTGTACATGTGTATGTGGAGGCCAGAGGACAGCAGAAAACTGTGTTCTTCATGTGGGGTCAAGTTACTGTTTCGAGATGGGCTCTCTCGATGGTCTGTAACTCACCAAGTTGGGCAGGCAAGAAAGTGTCTCAGGAACCTGCCTGCAGTTGGGATTACAAGTGCATGCCACCATGCCTAGCATTACAAGTGCATGCCACCATGCCCATGCCACCATGCCTAGCATTACAAGTGCATGCCACCATGCCCATGCCACCATGCCTAGCATTACAAGGGCATGCTAAAATGGTGGGCTCTGGGGATTGAGCTCAGTTCTTCATCTACCCAGCCCAAATTTATTCCTCTTTATTGTATTTTTTTTTCTAGTCCCAGGCAAAACAGATGCTTCCTAAACTTGCCCAACTGATTCTCCATCATCGTCCTGAATAACTTGCCACTTATTGCATGGATTATATTCTTGCATATCGACTTTCTCCTATAGTAATGTCTTACCCTTCAAATCATGTGCAGGGCAGTGACTACAATGGGCAGTTTTGATGATCATTTTGGCAAAATTTAGAATCAGTTGGAAAAGGGGTCTCAATGAGGAATTGCTAGGCTAGATGGGACTGGGACAAGCCTGCGATGGATTTTACTAATGGGTTTAATTGAGGTGAGAAGACCAACCCCAAATGTGGGTGGCACCATTTCCCAGACAAAGAGAATGATTTGGGCACCTGCAGGCATGCATTCCTTATTCTCTGGTTCTTGACTCTGCATGTGATGCCACCTGCTGCTGTCCCTTTGCTGCCCTGAAACTGTGACCTGGAATTGTGGGTCATATAAACCCTTTCTCCCTTAAGTTGCTTCTGTCCCAGCAGTGGGACCTGAAAGTAAGATAGTTATCATCTATTTTAAATAGGTTTTAAGATTATCTGCAGCAGATTGAAGATTGCGACTTAATGCTGAATACCACAGGCTAGAACTATGTGTCTTGAGAAGATAAAAATGGGGAAATTTAAAAAGCTATATTTTTATTTTAAGCCAATACAGAAGGAAAAAACTAAAGGACCGTGAACTGTTGTTGCTCTTCCAGTGCATACAACATTTCATCCTGAAAATTAAAATGCTTTCCTTCCAGCTCACCTTCAAAGTTCACACGCTATATAGTATCTTATATACCTAGTCCCACTAAGCAGAACCTATGCCCTTTGTTAAGGTAATGTGACCAACAATAGTGTTTTTATATTTACTAAGAATGTAAGATATTTAGAAGCATGATAGCATTTCAGTAGCTAATGTTCCTCCTCCTCCTTCCATATTCTGAAAACACGTTTGATGTCTAAACCATCCCCATTTCCTTATGGCTATGGATTTTCCAGAAGGCTCCAAGATAAGAGTTCTGCAGCAAAGAGTTTCATCCACCTACCAGGTGGACAGTGGAAAGGAAGGCAGCCAAGATAGGGTGTGTTGACATAGCCACCCTCTGGGCACCTGGATTGGTGTTTCTGTGCAAATGCAAGAACTCGTGCAGATGTGTGCCCCTGAGTTGCTGTCCGAGGGAGGAGGGAACTGAGGCATTCATATCCTGCCTCTTCTCAGGCACTGTGTGGAGCTGTCCCTGAGAAGCACCAATCCCTCAGTATTTCCATCTTTCATATGGGCAGGCCGGACACCTTCAGGGACCAGCCAGAAGCATGGTCATAGGAATACAAGGCACGTGTGTCAAAGTGATAAGTGCATAGGGATACAGGCTAGGCTCTGACGGTATCTGCTATGCTTTGTTTCCTGTGTTACATAAAACTTCCTACTGTGACGACTCTACTTTTGTCAGAGGAAACGACTGTAATTTGATTTGTCAGCTCGTAAGATCTCAGTGCTCTGGAACCTGTGATTCTTCTGTTGTGAGGCTGAGCTATTTGTGCTGCCTGTTGCTGGGATAGAGCACCCCAACCAAGTCAGTGAGGGAAGGGCAGGTTTGTTTTGGCTCAGGGTCCATTCTGTCATGAAAAGGAAGTCATTGTGGGAAGGGCATTCGAGGAGGCCATTGGTCACGTTGCAACCACAGGAAGCAGAGGGAGATAAAGGCTTGCACTCAGCTCACTTCCTGCTTTTTATGAATTCTGGGACCCAGGCCCAGAGAAGGATGCCACTTCTTTTAGGATGTGTCTTCTCACCTCAGTTAATCTAATTAAGATAGTCCCTCACAGTCACTCTGAGAGGCTTGGCTCCTAGGTGACTTCAGATCCTGTGAAGCTGATAGGTAACATTAATCATCACAGGGCAGCAGGGCAGGATGGGTGGGGGAAATTGTTGGTAGGTGGTATACCATTTGGGGGAACAGTTTTTGCTAGACGGTATACCATTTGGGTGGGAGTGGTAATTCTTTGTAGGTGGTAGACAATTTTGGGATGGATGTTTTTAAAATGAGGAATAAGATTAGAAATTAAGTCTTGGGTTTCCAAATTTATCTTAAAACAATAACCAGAGACCAAGCAATGCTTGGTTAAAAAGAAACAGAGAGGTTCTAGAGCTAATAGGCAACAAATGAACTCACTTCTTTTGTTCAGAAGCAAAATTCCAGGAGGGAGAAAATGCCGAGACTTATCTGGAGGAAGAAATAAGTGGGGAAACCGCCATATTTGCGGGAGCCTAGGCAGTTCGGATGCTCACCTTACTAGACCTGGATGGAGGTGGGTGGTCCTTGGACTTCCCACAGGGCAGGGAACCCTGATTTCTCTTAGGGCTGACGAGGGAGGGGGACTTGATCGGGGGAGGGGGAGGGAAATGGGAGGTAGTGACGCAGAGGAGGCGGAAATCTTTAATAAATAAATAAATAAATAAAGAAAGAAAGAAAGAAAGAAAGAAAGAAATAAGTGGGGAGCCGCATAAAAATAGAGCAGGCCTTGCAGAGTGGTAGAGTCAGCCACATACCTGCACCTGAGTCTCAATGCCAGTCTTCGTGGTCAGGAACAATATAATGTAAATAGACATCTTGGTGGACTTTCTGAATTTATGGTCTCAGCTCAGATGATACCCACAACACCCAACTTGTCCCCATGGGGAAAGTCCTTCCCTAGGAATGTGTTTTTTATTCTCGTCCAGGTACTGTTTTCTTGCAGTCTGCATGAGTGGTTTGGGGACATATTTTATTCTTGTCTCTGCAGTTGGACTCCAGAAGCACAGCACAGGAAGGATTTGTCTGCTCCCTGGGGAATGTTGGGTACCACCAGAGCTGCTGGCTTTGGTTACAGTTTTTATTAGACTCTGCATGAGCTCCCTTGTATCCCAGGTCCCTCCCTCCCCACATCTTCTGACCTTGACACTGAAGCCAGGAGACTTCTTGGCTATGCTTTGATGGCTCATTTCATTGCGAGGCAGTTTCTGACAACTTTCTCGTACAAGAGGGAAAGACTTTCTTTCTCTATCTGTTGCTATTTCCCAGATGCTTTGTTTTGACTTTGTTTTAATTTATTATCCAGAGCCATGCCCAGGACAAATTTCAGGCATTTCAACTCAAGCAGATTTTACTTCACTGTGTCTCCAAAGGAAAATTCAACAGCTATAGATTAAAAATGAAATAAAGTAAAAGCTTAGTGGAGTATCGTCAATGACTTAGGACATAAAAATCTGAGGATTCGTGAAAACGAGCCTAGGGGCCGGAGGGTTGGCTCAGTGGCTAAAGTGATTGCAACACAACTGTGAGAATCTGACTTTGAATTCCCAAATGCCACATAATACCAGACGTGGTAGAACACCTCTGAAATTCTAGTATTCCTCTATGGAAACAGGAGGCAGAGAGAGGAGCTTCTCAGGACGCTTGTGAGTTGGCGAGCCTCCCTTTGCAATGGTAAACAACAAAAAGACTCATCCTAGGTAAACTGGAAAGCTGAGAGTGGCAATGAGATTGATCTTTCTCATGTGCTATGGCATGTGGCAACCCACACACCTCTACACATATACACAAATTAAAGAGAGGAGACTACAAAATTTCCTTTTTCAAACCCTGGGTCTATTTGTTCAAAGTGTGTTTTGTGAATGAAAAGTAAGGACCTGGACTCGGGCTTCGACCAGTGATGATCAGAATCTAGAATAATTGCACACACTCATCTGCATGTTACTGATTGAGGGCGGATCTGTTTGCATGGAACTACTTGCATTTATGTTTTCCTTCCTGAGCTAAAGCTTATCCCTGAGGTCCTTCTCAGAGCGTGGGGAACTGAACGCTCTCATGAACAGCACTGCGAACTGAACAGCCTGCTTGGTTCCCACCACGCTTTACAGAAGGTGTTCTCTGCTGGTGTACCGCACTAAACCACCACTTCCAGATTGGAAAGCGGCCCCGAGCAGCACAACATTGAAAAGCAAACTAACATCTGGAAGGGCTGTTGCCCAAAAGGGGGCTTTAGAGTCAGACTTTTTCTTGGGATAAGGCCAAGAAGGAAATACAAGCAGGTGAGAGATGATCAGGTAAAACTCAGTGTTTTGAGTTTGCCTTAAGGGAATCTTTGATCACAGAGAGAGGCTCGGGGCTCTTGGACTTGGTGTGAAATTGCGGTAGCTGTCATGTGTCCTGCAGGAAACCTTCTTTACTGCAGCAAAAATGCTACAGTGGTTAGGACTCTCAAAAACCACCCAGAAGCTGTTTTGGCTAACCCTCTTTGGCGCCTCTGCTAGCCCCGCAGAGTAACTGCAAGCTGGACGCCCTGACAGTGGGGCGTCCGTTATGCACCTGTCATTTCAGGTCACTCACTCATTTCTGCACGCCGTATGTTTACCATCCAAGGAGTGTCTACCAGGAGCCAGTGATGCCTAACCTACCTCATTCCCCTCCAGGGCTATGATGTCACAGAGTCATTTTGGATTCCATAAATAGCAAAAGCTCTCAGGCAGACCCTCTCCAACATAATTGTCTACGATGGGAAGACTACACTGGGAAGCGGGTCATCTTGTAGGAACCGGTATCGTCCCTTCATGCATTGGCAGCGATGAATAGATAACAGTTTACTGGGTCGGGTTATCAGTATTAGAGCTGGGATCATAATGGTGTGGGCACACCTTGATCCCAGTTGTTTAATTATGCCTGTCCTGTCTCTGTTTACACCTAAATCTCACATCAGTACCCCAAAGAGGAACTGGAGAGCCATGGAGCCTCATTATTTATTCTTCTCCCCAATATGTTGTTTCCTTTCTTCCATTATGAGGCAGCATTATGTTCTCCTACTGCAATAAAAGAAGTTTCTCTACCTAAGGCTGGGAGCGGGCCAGAAATTCTTCATTCTGTATCTTCCAGTTGTTCCCTGATCCCTCAGGTGGTCATATGCCTGTCCTGTTGGGGGCTGAACATGCAGCCTTTATTTATCCACAGTATCTTGAGCAGCTATGCACCTCTGCATTTGCAGGCTTCCGCTGTGAAGAGAAGATTCGCTAAGAGTAACATTTGCTTGTGTATGCAAGTGTTGGGGAAGTGACTTGATACTGCATCAGTTCAGCTAAGCAGCCCTTGTAAGTTCCCCCGGGGCCCAAGACCCCTTCTTAGCGGTGTACACAGCACTAGACATTGATTTCTTCTTGTGGAGTGGGCCAAAAGGCTAATCAGAATGTGTGACTACCCCATAACAGTTTGCCGCTATGGCACCCGTACCTGTATCTTAGGCAGCAGGTTGGTGTTTCAATTCATAGTGTTCTCAGCTGAGTAAGGCCATTGCCGTCTTCTGGCTCCATGAAAGCTTGCCAGCAGGGAGGAAGCCTCCACAGGTCCAGTGTTATTTCTCTGTGTCTTATACTCAAGATGTATGATATCTTCAACAGTAGGATCCTATTAACTTGTAACTTAGCATCCAAGAGGAATGACAAGAGCCTTTATTAGTTTTGGTGGGGGAAGATAAGCTTTTCAAGCCTTTTTAACCAACAGTTTATAAAGAGGTATCCCGTACTTGGCACTGGGATCTTGGCTAGACAATCCCAGGCTACTGAGTTCACCATTATTCAGCCATGCAGGCTGACATGCTTCCAACACCCATCCTTTTTAGTAGGCTTATAAAGTGTCTAATACATTTTGTTTTTTTACTCCAGTAAATGAGCATCAAAATGCAAACATCTTCATGGGTTACAGTCTAAGAAGTACCTAGAACAAAGACATTAGGTTACAGTCTAAGAAGTACCTATAACATAGTCATCACTTGAGACATTTTGGTTTTTGGCTCTTTTTTTTTTTAAAAAAAAAAAACCTCATGAACCACTGGGATTAATCCATTTTTGAAGCAATTTCATCAGAATTTGCAGTTGCTGTAACCAATGGGCAAATTGCCTGGTTTTGGGGTTGAAGGCAACTTAATTCCAGTGTCTCCACCGTTGGCTTTGTCTAGCTCTGAATTCAGGTCAGGAAAGGTAAGTTGGCATCAGCAGCCAGCTGTTGCTACCTGTATCTGAATGCCAATGTCCCCTCGTCTATTGACATGGGAAGAAAGTAAATAAGACAGCGTCCTCGGAATTTGCTTTACGCTAAACATGCAATTAGCCACTTACCCATGATGAGTAAAATTTAATTTTAGCTAAGTGAAAAGGAATGCTGATCAGATTTATTTTATTATCTGTTTACTTTCTGGGAAGAGGGTAGCTGGATAAGAACCTCTTTTGGAGCTGCATTGTTTGGTCCCTACACTGCCTACCAATGGATGTGCTGACTCTTGCAGGGATTGTACGCACAAATGCAAAGACGGTTCCATCGACAGTACCTTCCTTTGCCCGACAGAGGGATTGCCTGGCTGCAGCTTCTGTCTGCTCAGATGAGGCAGAGTCTGGGAGATGGCAAAGACAAAGATGTGCCTGGCCAGTCCCGGACAAGGTCACCAAGGACTTCTACTTCGTGAGTCCTCTCCTCTTTGGTGTCTGTCAGCCCAGTGACTTTGTTCCCCTTTGGCAGCTCAACACCCTCGCTGGGGCCAAGACTCCTGGCTGTTCCCAATCATTGCTCTCACAGCTCTGATTTCACCACCAACCCCATTTCCAAAGGGCTCTGCTCCCAAGATCAGTCGGAGGGAGACTTTGGATGCATTCCTGCGAAGCTTTTAGCCAACGAGGGAAGCTTCGTGCGTTCCCCCACCAGTGTGGTATTTTTTATAGAGGAGATGCTTTGAAGTGTCAGTGTTTTAACCATAAGAAATAAATCAGAAAGGATGAAATTTCAGCCACAACCTCCAGTCAGACCATAAACCCAGCTCCGACCTTGCCTTTGTACACGAGGGCACACCTGTAGACCCCAGCACTGAAGATATGCTTGGACTCACGCCAGCACTCTGCTAAGAGCGTAGAGGTATGCAGGACGCATACCATGGCAAGCGTATGGAAGGATCCTTAAACCATTCTGTTTGGACAAGAATCTTTGGGAGGTCATAAATTCCTTGCCTCTGAAAACTTGTGAGGCAGGCTGTTGAACTCTCGGAGGGGGACATTGGAGAGAGGATTCAGGCCATAGGTGCGTCAGTTGGACTGAGCCAGGAAGGCAAGCATACTCCCTCTAGGCTAGACCAGGGAAATGGTTCAGTTCTGTGGAGAACTGATGGCATCGGTCAGGAGGCAACCTGGAGCTGAGAATGCAGGAGCATCTAGGGCTTATAGGACTATGGGTCAAGGATTTCCGGAGACTAGGAAGTGAGGGCCCTTCTGATTAGTGGATTGAGGTACACCTGGCCAAAGGGTGCTGCAGTTGCTGTGAGCAGCATTGGTTAGTCCTAGAGCCTCTTAAGAGGCGCTGCCTCTGCCGGGACCTTGTACTGACCCTCAGATCTTCATTTCCTCTTGCCGCTCAAAGTTTAGTCAATGCTTTTTGTTGGCCATGCCCAGTGGCCAGGCTGTTAGCTGGGCTACCAGGGCAAAGGACATAGGCACGCTCTGAGGCATTCTTGGCTAATTTGGACTGTGGGAACTTGTACCAGACACATTTTAAATACCTTGTTAAGTCTGACAAACAAAAACAACTTTATTGGTTTTTAGCGAAACGTTTTTATATAGTATATTTTGATCATGCATTTTTCTCTTCCCTCATTACTTCTCGACTTTCCCTAGATCCATACCCACCCAACTCTATGCTTTCTCTCTTTCAAACAAAACAAAATGAACAAAAAGCAAGCAACAAAAACCAAGAAACCCTTCCCCAGAAACTCCACAACAATGAAAACCAAAACAATGACCAGTAGGACAAAAACAAAATGCCCAAATAAAACAAAATGAAACAAAATGTTCACAAAAATACAGCCGAGTTTGTTTTGTATTGGCCAACTATTCCTGGGCATAGTGTCTGCCCTGGTTTGTATACCCAGTGAGATTCTGCTGGAGAAACCGACCCAGCCTTTGCAAGTAGGTGGCAGTTACAGAAAGCTTCAGGTTAGGGGTGGGGCCCTGTGTGCATCCTCCCCTCTCAGTGCTCGGACCCTGTCTGACCAGAATTATGTAGGTCTTGTGTGTACTGCTCCATGCTCTGAGTTCATATGTGTGCCAGGTCTGTTGTGTTTGAAGGACAGTGATTTTTGGAGTCATCCGCCACCTCTGCCTCTTATAATCTTTCCACCTTGTCTTCCACATGGCTTTCTGAGCCTTGAGTGGGAGGAGTTTGATGAAGACATTCCATTCAGGACTGAGTGCTCTAAAGTATCTCACTCTCTGTGTTAATCTCTATCTGCGGCAAGAAGCATCTCTGATGTGGATTGATCAAGGTACTGACCTATGGATAAAGCAATAATCATCAAGATTATTGCCCTGTACCTTTAGCAAAATAACGGCAGCAGGTATCCCCTAGGCCCAAGACCTATTTAGTCTTTGGTTATTAGCCACTTTAGCCATGTCAGTTATGGGTTCCATTTCATGGAGTAGGCCTTAAATCCAATAAAAAAAATTGGTTACTCATACAGCAACTGTGCCACTACTGTACCAGTTCATCTTGTAGACAGGTCAGTCTTGTAGGTCATAGCGTTTGTAGCTGGGTGACATTGATGATTTGATGCTAACCATTCTCCTCTGATATTGTGCAAAGCGCCTTCCAGTACCGTGAATGCTAGTCAATCAAGACGAGACTGCTAATGGAGCACCAGCTTGACTTCTCCACTGAGTTATGTGTATAAGTGGTACCTTCAGCAATCGGCCCTTACCATCAGGTTGTGGAGAACAACCAAGAGTCATGCAATTGCCTGTGATGTTTGGGAGTTCCATGGAAGCCCTTTGCTCAGACTCAACAAGCTATAACCTGTTCCTGGTACTGGAGGTTTTAATTTGTGGCATAAGATATTTAATTGGGATATTCACTTCCTTATTATTTGGTGATGTGAGTTTCCCCTCTGTATGCTGTGAATATCATTGGTTAATAGAGAAACTGTCTTGGGCCTGAGCACAAAATAGAGGTAGGCAGGAAAAACTAAACTGAATGCTGGGGGAAAGAAGGAGGAGTGAGGAGAAGCCATGTAGCCCTGCCAGAGACAGGAGTCAGAACTTTACCCGGTAAGCCACTGCCAAGTGGTGATACACAGATTAATAGAGATGGGTTAAATTTATATTTAAGAGTTAGCCAGTAAGAAGCAGTGTTTTAAATAATATAGTTTCTGTGTGATTATTTTTGGTCTGAACTGCAGGGTGGCCAGGAAACAAACAAGCGGCTTCCCTCCAACAATTTGGTGACTTAGCTAGATTCCTTTTATATACATAAATATTTTAGGAAGTTTCTAGAGTAGTAGGTCTCTCTATATTTTTCCAAATGACCTTTATTTAGTTTTCTGTCCCCATATTCCCTCATTTACCTTCCTTCCCACCCATCCCTATTTAATCCTACCAGTTTCCCCTTTAACACTTCTTAATACTGTATTCTATTTCCTCTTCTGGGGGAGATCTTTTTCCTCCCTCCTGGTCCCATTACTAAGTATCTAACACATAGTAAAAGCTTAAAACCTGGCATCCGTGTATAAGAGAATGTTTGTCTTGTGGGGTCTGCATTTTGTCACTCAGGATATTGTGTTCGAAGAAAAGAGACCTTCAGACATCTCAGAAATAAATACACAGGTGCATTTCACCCCATTGTTCCAGGGACAATTATACCTTGAAAGTCATTGAAGATGGGGACAGGGTGCTAAGGAAGCTGCTGGATGATCTGATGCCATGACCCTGCAGGGCCTCGTAGGGTCATTTCCTGGCCATGCTCTCTGTTTATCCCCACCTGCTTGTAGGCCATAGAAATCAGAATGGAGAGTGAAGGAGTAGAACTGGAGGGAGCTGAGTTTGGGTAATGTCTGCAGCAGAAAACTTATTTCTCTCTCCATATTCAACTTGAGTTGGCATAAGGGTATCAGGTGTCCTACTTGCTATTCTTCTGTCTCTCTCCTTCTTCCCATCCTTCCCTCTTCCTCCTTTGTAGAATGAGCAGTGGGCTGGCATTCCTGTTACCCAGCTCCTGGCTGCCTGGCTAGCTTATGCCCCGAAATAACAACACACAAATTGTATTCATTTAAACACTGCTTGGCCCATTAGCTCTAGTCTCTTACTGGCTAGCTCTCATATCTTGCCTTAACCCATATCTAATAATCTGTGTAGCACCACGAGGTGGTATCTTACCAGGAAGATTCTAGTGTACGGCCATCTTGGGCTGGAGCTTCATCGCATCTGGCCTCACTTTCTTCTACCCAGCATTCTGTTCTGTCTACTCCACCCACCTAATGGCTGGCCTCTCAAATGGGCCAAGGCAGTTTCTTTATTAACCAATGAAAGTAACTCCTCCATAATTTCTTGTCTGCTTTTCCCCAGCCTTTTTTCTCTCCCCCATTCTTCCCTTCCTCATTCCATCTTTCTCTCTTTCCCTCCTCCATACCATCCTTTCTTCTCACCCCCACTTTTCTTCTTTCAGGATCTTCTTGAGAAACTCTGACTGTCCTGGACCTTGCTATGTAGCCCTGTCTGGCTTTGAACTCCTGACCTTCCTCCTTTGCCTCCTGAGTGCTGAGGTCACAAGCAATCTCCACCATGCCTGATTTTGTGGCTTCTATCTGAAAGACAGGCTTACTGTTGAATGGATGTGACTTGTGGTACAATATTTTTGAGGTGCAGAAAGCCAGCACTGGATATGGGGACCTTCCCTGGCACTTTTGGATTTATTATGTTATAAACCATACCCTTCCTGATCTACTTCCCTTTTAGTCTTCCACATTGCCTTCCATGTTTAGATGTGAAGGGTGGAGTGACATGCATATGCTCTTCGTCCTCTACTACCCTTGCTTCTGGAAAGCAGAATGTAAATAGTGTAGCTGTTTGCACAAGCATTAAAACTTAATATATATTTCATCAGTACCACATACACTCCCAGGGGTGGATGGTAAATGAAACTGGGCCCGCAGAAGAACAAACTCACTGTAGGAGCAGAGGCCTCCTTCTCTGACGGTGCCATATAGCCTGTTGGGGCTTCTGCCTGGGGCTCACCTCTCTTCTACTCTTGGAACAGGAGTTGTATCTGTGCTCTGCCTCAGATGTGCTGTCAAGCTTCCTAGACCAAGGTGACATAAAGCTTAGTAAGTTCAGAGTCCTGTGTTAGAAATAGCAGTTACTCGGAGCACTACTGGGCGAGTGGTGTTGATAGCAGCTCCTCGTCTATTCAGGATTAGCCCCCACCATCTCCGGACAAATGAGTTTTCTGTGGTTATCACGAAACTCATTCTAAAAACAAGTAGCCAGAATAAAAGTTATGGAAGACATATTAATCTTTTCTAAATAGTTTATTGTGGCCATTGCCATTTTATCTCCTGGCTGTATTTCAGGATGGTAACTTTAGGGCTCTGATCTTCACATAGTAGATGACTTTATTTACTTGCCATAGACAAATCATGCCCCTCTCCACCCTCTAGCCTTTTGTTACCAACACTTGTGTCATTTCCCTTCCTCTGTGAACTCAGATCTCCTCGAGTGATGGAATGACAAGTTATATATCCATGCCTGGCTAAATTGCATTTTTTTCCTTGAGCAGATGTTTATTGAGCCCTTCCTTAACTTATTTAAGTCAGTATAGACACAAGGATAACCTCTAGATGACCTGGCTGGCCTTTGTCCTCAGGCAGTACTATTACTATGAGGAGACAGCATATTGACTTATGCTCACTTCAGTGTACAGGTGGTTCATGCATGTGCTCAGAGGTGTTACATAGAGGGACTTAGGTTTGATTTTAAGAGATTCCTGTGATTTATATATGGGTAATGTCTCCAAGAGTCTCATATGACAATCTTGGGAGATGCTGTTGTCCTGTAAGAGGTCCTTATGTCACTGTGAGTGTGAACTCAAAGGCTTGTGGTATGTTTCCTGGCAGTCTGTAAGTATTATCTCTGCCATTGCTGTATGAAGTCCTCACTGGAAGCTGGAGTGGTGGGGTGTTGGCTTCTTGGTGGTGGCATGGATCTTGAAACTCCGTAGAGTTCTGTCAATAAACATGGCTCCTGTCAGTACTTCTGCCATGAAGCTAGACTCCCAGAAAGCTAAGGAACAAGATGGATCTAGCCATCAAAGTCACTGCTTTAATCCTAGCCAAATCACTTAGCAAACTAAAGACTCATGTGGTCTGAAATAGAGAGGTATACAGTAAAGAGATTCAGATGAAAAAATAAACTACTAAATGATTTATGGTGTGTTTAAAAATATATGTAATCTTGGGAGAGAAAAAAAAAGGATAAAGTCATTAAAGAGAGAAAGAGAGAGAGAGAGAGAGAGAGAGAGAGAGAGAGAGAGAGAAGTTGGGTGTGGTGGCACACACCTCTGTGAGTTCAAGGACAGCCTGGTCTACAGAGTGAGTTCCAAGGCAGCCAAAAGTACAGAGAGAACTCTGTCTCAAAGAAAAAATCAACAAAAATAAAAAATAAAAAAAGAAATAGAGTTTAAAATGAAGCCATATAAAGATGGAAAACACATAAAGAATCTCTGGCTACCATGTTATTGTGTTATCTTTGAATTGTTTGATGGTTAAGGAAGGAGCAAAAGCTGCTAAAAGACATTTGATTATAAATGATGCTGGATTAATCCAACATATATTTTTGAAAATTCCTTGACTTTAAAATATAAGTCAAAGGATATGTTACTTTGGAGAAGAGGTTTTGCTTTTGTTTTCACAAGAAATGAGAGTCTATGGATTTATTCTGGGTTAATAAAAATCAGGTTTGATCAAGGAAGACTCCCTGAGAAATCTCTGATAGGAGCAGATGGCACAGATGTCTGAGTTCTACATCCAGACTGCTGCTTGAGAAGATCAAACCTCACAGAGTATTCCAGTCAGGACTTGACCATAATTCTAAATTTTCTTTAGGTCCCAATAAAATTATCAGTACCCCAATCATCAGGAAGTATCCTGGAAAACTATGACCATATTCCTCACAAATAGACTATGGATGCTTGTCTTGGTTATAAGTTGTTATAGATAATTGTCTGGGAAAAAAAAGCTAAACAAAGATGATTAGATTCAGAGTTCCTGTTTTGAAAAGAAAGAGTGGGGGAGTGTCGTGGGACAATATGTTTGGTTAAAAGCATCACTTCAGCTCCCTGGCACCCCTTTGTACAAAGAAAGAGTCTGGATTGCTTAGTTAGGGGGCTTTACTCCAGCCCCCTGACATCTATTTTTGTAATGTTGGGTGGAAAGTTACATTTCAAAGCTCCCACCCCTGGGAGTTGCTTTAGTCCAAATTCTACCTCTGAGAAAGCCCACCAAACAGTGACCCCTCCCCAGGAAGGGTCAAGAAAACCTGCCAAATGGTGGACCCTCTCCAGTGAAGGTCAAGACCACTCCCACCAGCCATTTAAACTGTCCCCCAAAGAATGAACACATGGTCTCTCAGTTTTCTTTGGTCTCCCCTTTTCCTCTTTTGTTTTCCATGTTTTCCTGGGGCCACCTGGGAGTGCTGGCAGCCATTAAACATGGGCATCTTCTAATTTGGTCTGATTTGGCCTGATTAGAATTATTGCATCAGTGGAGTGTTTGGTCGTTTAAGGAAAAATACTTAACACAATGGTCTTGTACTTTGTAAAGATTCGTCACTTGTATTTTAGTAAAATGCTGATTGGCTAGTAGCCAGGCAGGAAGTATAGGTGGGGCGATGAAAACAGGAGAATGCTGGGAAACAGAAAGGCTCAGTCATCACCCAGACACAGAAGAAGCAAGATGAGAATGTCTTGCTAATAAAAGGTACCAAGCCATGTGTCTAACACAGACAAGAATTATGGGTTAATTTAAGATGTAAGAGTTAGTTAATAAGTAGCCTGAGCTAATAGACCAACCAGTTTATAATTAATGTAAGCCTCTGTGTATTTCTTTGGGACTGAACAGTTTCGGGACTGGGAGGGACAGAAACCTCTGTCAACAGTGGGGTGCTCCATTTTAAATGGAAATGTGCACTACAAGCTATATATGTGTTTTTTTTCTTTTTAAGTTAGTTATCTCAGCTATTTTTTTATGTGAGAGGAAAGTTGATTAAATATATAAATGAATAACTGGTTTGTTATAATCTTGGTCTCATTTTTCCCCTCAAAGAATCATGTGTTCAAGGTTTGACCATCTGTCTGTGGTGCTGTGGAGGAGAACCAGAAACTGCAGAAAATGGGTCCTTAGGAAATAAAATTATGTCATTGGGGGCACACTTTTAAAAGGGAGATTCTATCCTTGCTTTATTTCTCGGTCACTGGGAGCCAAGTACTTTGCCGTTGCTAGGATGTCTTGCCTCCCTACAGGTCCACAAACAACCAGGGCCAAGCGATCGTAGATGGCATTCCCTAAAAACATCAAGTTAAATAAATCTTTCTTTTTCCATATGAGTTGTTTGTCTCTCAGGTGTTTTGTCATAGGGAGAGACAGGATATGAGTGGTTGGTCTATGGGCAGGAACCCTGGGGAGAGGGAACCCCGGATTTTACTTAGCATATGCACAGAAGAGGGAAATCACACCATCTGAATGTGGCAGGCCTGGAGTGTAGGTGGAGG
This sequence comes from Chionomys nivalis, assembly GCF_950005125.1. NCBI lineage: Eukaryota > Metazoa > Chordata > Mammalia > Rodentia > Cricetidae > Chionomys > Chionomys nivalis. The sequence continues at coordinate 13,662,181 of NC_080087.1, forward strand.
TGGCTGTGCATGGGATTCTGGGAGATGAGACTGGAACTGGTCCTCTGTCTTCAAGGTGCTAATGTGTTCTGTAACCTGTTGTCAAGTCACCTGCCTGTGTCCTTCTCCTTCCTATTCCTCCTATCTTTCCATAAAGTCCTTCATTGTTGGTTGCCTCTGCAAGTAACTAGCTCACCAAATATGTCAGAATAATATTCCAAGGCATAATAATCAGGTTAGAAGAGGAGGCTTCTTCTAGGAACTAAGTTTGAAAGCTTCAGGGGTCTGTTTAGGTTTCCTAGCTTTTACTTACATTTTGGGTGATTAAGTATGTCAGTGAGATGACCTCTGGAAAAAACAAGGTGTGTCTGTATTTGTTTCTGTTAAGGTCAACTAGAGATACCTACAGTTAAAGGAGAGCTCATGAAGGATAAATGAATCTGTGTTTGTGAAGCATTTGGTGATCCTCCTCTGAAAAGAGATGCAGGATGCAAGAACATCTTTGTTTCTCTGATAATGTGGAGACTAGTGGAAAATCCCTTTGACATTAATCACATCTATTCTCATCCACAGTCTTCCAACTGCACCGTCTCTATGCTCTGCTTCTTGGATAACCCCCTGCTTACTGAAGGTTCAAGACTTTGATAGGTATCAAAGCCTCAGAGAACTGTCATACAGATAACCAACATCAACAGAGCAGGGTGCAAGCACTTACTTCCATCCTGTAAGCTAGCAAGGGACATGAAAGAAAGATGATTGACATCAGCAAACAAACACACACCCCGATGAGACCTGGTCATGGAGTTCAATGAAAGAGGTACAGCCTGTGACAACAAGAATGGACTTGGACTTTAGTAGTGAGATGCTTTGTGGACATGGCCTCCTCAATGCATGGCAGCCAGCCTCTGAGGAGCCACTGACAATGTAGCTGACCTCAGCCCTGCTGGACACTGCTTCAGGGGAGTCGAGTTCAAATAAGGCTGAATGGCTGGCTTCCCTGCAGGAACTTTCCTGTCTGCAGTCTCTCGTAAGTGCAGGTCAGGTGTAGAGGCACTTTGCAGCAAGCTCGCCTACCATGGCTTTGGCCCTTCCTAGTGCTTCCCTAAAGAGCCTGCCGAGATGGCATGATTGCCACCAGTGAGTCAAGAGTGAATGTGTCATTGATCTCCAGTCAGGTATAGAACCCACATGGGTCAGGGTGAACTTCAAGATTGTTCTGTCGCTTTATTTAGACAACAACCATTTCACTGATAACTTGTACGAAGCTTGTGTGAGGCGCTCTGCTGTGAGACTGACAATGAAAAGGTGTGGTTGTTTTCAAAAGGGAGTTTGTATTCCTTTTGTCAAGAGAATATGCAACTGCAAAGATCAGCCTTATGTATCCACTCTGGCTGGATGGGGGTGGATTTAACTGCTGGAGCTTGCTGGAAAGGGAGTGATGTTCTTGTTTGTAAGGACAGAGGGGAAGCTTTATGGGCATGGAGTTTATGTACCTGAGAGGTAACCCTCTGTCCACCTGCCCTACCATGTGTGTGTATGTGCGTGCGTGCATGTGTGTGTGTGTACCATGTCTCTGTGTGTTCATGTGTGTAATTTTCATTGTGTGTGTGTAATAGGATGTGTGCGTGTGTGTGCTTCTGTGTGTACCGTGTCTCTGTGTGTTCATGTGTGTAATTTTCATTGTGTGTGTGTAATAGCATGTGTGTGTGCGTGTGTGTGTACCATGTCTCTGTGTGTTCATGTGTGTAATTTTCATTGTGTGTGTGTAATAGCATGAGTGTGGAGGTCAGAAGGCAACTTCCAGGGTCAACCCCCGCTTCCCCACTTTGAGACAGGGTTTCTTTGATGCTCTCACTGTGGATACTGGGATAATTTGCTCATGACCTCCTGGACGTTCTTCAGCCTCCCATCACATCCTAAGACTATTGTGATGACAGATATGTGTTACTACCTCAGACGTCATATGGGTTTCAAACTCAGGTCTTCAGCCCACCATCTTGAATTAGTAATTATGTTTGAACAAGAGGCTCCGCATTTCCATTTGTAATAGTCCCATCATAAATTTGTCAGCTTTTCTGGGAGAGGTGTGTGTCCTTGCAACATGACTTGCTTTGAATCAGATTAGAGGGACATCAAAGGATTGGGTTGGGTGAGCCAGGAAACCCACTTGTAAGAAGCATGGGAAAGAGGATGGGTTGAGAGAAGACTGGCTATTAAATGTACTATGGGATTCAAGGCATTGCAGAGTATGTCTGATACTTATTTTTTATGTATTTGCATGTAATTTGTGTTAGCTTAGGATGTCCCAAGAGACAAATAAAGGGAGAGCAGGCCTAAGGATGCTATTTGTCTTCTGATCTATCACCGATTAACCCTGGATCACCACTCATGTTTGCATGGCTATCTTTGGAACCGGGTTAGAAAAAGCCTTTGCCAAATATACTGTGAAGGATTCTACCTACCACTACTGGCTTTTCACATGGAGGAGTTGGGAGATCTAAATTCACTACATTGCATTTATGAGGTGCAAGGGTCAAATGACACCAAATTCACATCTTTTCAAGATGTCTCACTGAGATCAAAATCCATCTTATTACATTCCAAATAATCTGACTTCCCCAAAGTCTCCCCCAGGTTCTGTCTCAAGTTAGCCTATGATCATAGTTAATATTCTGAGGCTGGGTCAGGAGAGAAGCGGGAGGAGCATGCTGAGTCTCTAGCTTGTATGATTGTTTGGAGTTAAGCAAATGAGAGTCTTACTGCAGGCACTGAAGGCCACAAAGACCCTGATGTCACCTCTGGGTCCTTGAGTGAGCTCCTTGGTGCCAGGTCTTCTCTTTCCCTCTCCCTTGATCCTACTGTCGAGGTGCAATCAGCTATGAATTGCATGGTGTTCTTGGAGATCAGTTCATTGTGTAAGCCCCAGGTAAGTTCATGAACTCTGCAAAATCTTTGTGAGGATTTCATGGAACCAAGTAAGCTTTCAAAAGTTGAAAATGTTAATTGAGTCCAATTTCCTAGTTCTGGCTTAAAGAAAAAAGACAAAAACAGCAAGAACACCACCACCAACAACAAATAAACAGAAACAAAACCAAAAAGCCATTGCCTTGATTCTTTTTGTTTCATTCTCTTCCCCCTGTGCATTCTCCTCTTCATAATCCAGCTCACATCTTGGCCATCTCAAATTTAGTCCAAAATGTGGTGGTTGTTCATAGGTATCACAGACCATTCTACAAGAGGAGAGCAAAGCTTAGTGATGGGAGCCATTTAAACTCTTTGATGTAGATTTTTTTTCGTGGCATGAAGTCCTTCTGTGCTCAGGCTTACATTTGTCCTCTGCCTTCGGGAAATTACTCTGCAGTTTAAGTGGATTTCTGTAAGTAGCAAGAAAGCATAAACTGGTAGGGCTCTTAAATTAACCAGGCCGTTTTCTTATCACACTTTATAGTCAGCCATAATTAAACCCACAGCAAATGCCAGGAAGGGTTCACATGATAAAACCTTCCCAAGTCCTTAGGGGTCAGGTTATAGAGGGCCATCTTTATGGTCAGGTGGATCATTAACTCAGAAAGCATCCAAGCAGTGTCACGGATCGCCTCTCTGAGACTAACGCGGTGAACCAGGCATCTCAAAGGAAGCTGCTCTGCGCTTGTTAGACACTTACAGAAGAAACCTGCTATTTCCTCTTAGACTCATTATGCCAGCAGCAGAGATTCCCGTGGAAGGTTCGTGAGGACCGACCATGGGTCAGAAGTGAGCTAGCATTAATTGCAACTGTGCGTTGTATTGACGAAGTAAGGGGAACGGGCCTCAAGGAGAAGGAATAAATTGTGAGTAGCAGCCATGTGAGCACATCTACCCTAGCGTGTTGCTGAGGCACGGCAGACATCTTGGGGAGATTTTCATGACAAAATAGCCCTTCTGAAAAACAGTTTCTGACCCTCACCTCTTTTTCACTTGGGTTACATATTCTTCTTCTTCTTCAAGTTGCTCCGGGGTCGCTAGTCTAGAGACACAAAGCATGGGGCTACTCTTCAAGACCATCTACATAGCCTGATTCTACCGTCTCTATCTGTGGATTCGTCAGCTTTCCACCGTGCCTGGACACAGAGGTGCAGGGCCCATGGTAGTGTGTTGTGCTCCTGTTCAGTTTTCTTAGCAGTTATTTCTCTGCTTTTGTTCAGTATGTTTCCTTTCCTGAGATGCTCGCTCTTTGACTTTAGGACCCACTATGTCATCTTTGTCATGTCCCACCCACCCCCGTTCCTCTTTGCACACACTAGGTAAGCACTTAGTTAGCTAAGTACTTGGAAACCCAGAATTGTGGGTGTCACTGCTCATCTTTGCTAAGGGTTTCCATGGAGGAATTCTTTCTGGCATAATATTATGCTTTTCCAAATCATGCCCCTGTACCCAGTAATCAGTTAGAAAATTAGAAAAAAAGCTAATACTCTTCTTGAAATTACATATGATACCTATAAGCTATTATTGGTTCTGAGGAGTCAGCTGATGCCAAGCAGATAATACCAATCCAGTGTTGAAGGTAAAGATCAGTGTTTCTGTCCCTAGAAGGGAAGGGACTGGGAGAAGTGACTGCCATCTAAGTGTCATTTTTGAGGTGGTGGTGGCTGCATTACTGCTGTGTTAGTGGCCCTGTGTGTCTCTAGCGGTGAGTCTGAAGTCAAGTAAACACGAAGAAGCTGATGTGTATGGTGTAAATTGTACTCTATGAAATAACATGCTTTGAAAGCAAAATGAACCTTTAAATTGTCTATTTGGTCGCATGATTTTGGTAGGGATTGTCAGGAGAGCTAAATACTTCATTACTGCTGCTCAGTCATGTTTGGTGCCCTTGCTAATGGTCAGTTGTTTGTAAAGCACTGTGAACTCACTATTACATTTAGTTGGCCAACCTTCCTCCTCCTCTTCCTCCCCTCCCCTCCCCTCCCCTCCCTTCTCCTCCCCTCCCCTCTAGGACTTACCAATTGATCTACCACACCAGTCCAAGAGAAATCTTCCTATGAACAAGGAAGGAAAAGCTGCAAGTTATTTCAAGACCTGGACTGCCAAATCCAGGATATCCCAGATGTTTCTTCCATTAAAGCACCCACAGAGCTAAGGTACATTCATGGGGAGGAAAAGCCAAAACCCCTATGTCCCCCTGGAATGGCATGTGTGTACAGGGAAGGGAGGAGATTGTCCAACATGAACTGTTATCTTCTTGTTGCATCTATGTCCCTGTTACCCTATCAAGAACCCCAAAGCTTGTCTCTACTCTTTCTGTGTTTGTAGAGGGAGCAAGGTTCAAGATGTCATCTTCACCTCTGGGGTGCCTACACTGCTCTGGGGACAATCTGTCTATTGGTCCTTCTCCATGCCCCGAGCTTCCCATTTTCTATGAGACATTCTCACTAGGGAAGAGAGTACTTTATGCCAATCAGCCTCAGGGGGAGCTCCGCTTGTTTTACAAATGTCCCATTGGACAAAGCCATCCCCGTGGCTGATAAAGAGGGAAAAACTATGGAAGTGAGAGGAAACGTTATGTAAAGCTGGAATTCTTCTGTAGCTATCCAAACCCACTTTCATGGATGTGGGTGAGGGAATGGCAGTCACATGACTGGGCCTCGATTCACACTCATCCCAAGGCATAGCACCTTCCTTATAGTCTCAGAGCTCTCTGACCCTGTAGCAACAGGGGGTCCTCCCTTCCTTTGACTTCGAGCCCCTCCCATTAGCTCATTCCCTGAAAGGAAGCAACAGTTTTGTTCTTTTCTTCTTCTGTGGGAGCATTCTTTTCAGTCCTTTCTCTCTTTTCGAACTTCATTTATTGTAGATTTTTCTAAACGGCCTGGATGTCTGAAAGTTCCATAGCAGCTTAATCACGACCTACTTTATGGTTACCCACCGCATGGTAGGTAGTTCAGCTCTCCTAACCAGGGGACTAGCTTTTATGCATACCCATGTATGTGCCTCTTAAATCCTAAATAATGCACATGTGTACTTTGTACACACACGTATGCATATATATTTCTGAACTGATTTACAAATTAATATCTTTTTAAATAGATTCTATTTCATTGAGGGTCACTGATTCCTTGTAGAAAGTAGCCCCCATTTAAATTTACAATAAACGTATTAGCCCAAATTAAGTTTATATCAAATACATGCACAAACCTAGACACCTAGACCCAGAACTTTCTCTTTGACCTTGAATTGTTTTCTGTACAATGACTGGCTTCATTTATGTATCTGAGCTTTGTCTGCCCTGGGGCCTCTCTTTTGTATTGAACTTTGGCTCTTATAGACTTGATCAAGAGCTAACTGATGGTATGGGACGTAAAATCTCAGGGATGGATTGGCATCACCCACAGCATCTCAGTCGTAATGAAAATTGTTTGGTTTCTGGACCCTCTTTGACTTTTAAAAGGTGTTTTCAAAAGCTTAAGTAATGGTAACACACCACACAGGGAGGGAGCCGTTCAAAGCTCAGAGCTGAGCAGTCGTGGTGACGTTGGGCAGGAGCATGTCCATGAGCCTTCGTTTTCTTTTATCTTGGCCAGTGAAATCTTTTTTGGAGAAACTTTGAGTGTTGCTGGCCTGGAACACGTAGCTGCTCATAGGGGAAGATGAGATCATGTTTTTCTATCACTGAGGAAACTTAATTATTAGAAATTCCAGACTTTCTAGGGGACTCTGAGTCATGTTTTCAAAGCATATTTTCTCCAGCAAGGCAGAACAGTCACAGGTCAGTCTCTCTCCTACCCGAGGCACTCAGTGCAATGCTCTGCTTACAAATGCCCGTTTTTCTTACGCCGGAGTTCTCTGTGGGTCCTTGCCTTATTTCTTTTACCTCCCACCCACGTTTTCAATCCCTGAGCCTCACAGATGGAGGCAGAAAGTACACTTTTGTACACTACACTCCCTGAGGAGGTGGGTGTGAGACCGGAGTCACACTCGCCAGGCAAGGGCGTGAAGTTTCAGTCATGATTTTAAATTCTACCAAATGTGTTTTGACTGGTCATGTTAGTCATGATGCAAACAGTCTCAGTGTGCTTCTGGAGGACTCTAGATGCTGATGGATCTCTCTGAGTGGGCACAGCCATTTGTTTATTCCTCCATTGCTTTAATAGGCAGGTGTCTAGTATCGTCTACATATTGGGCACTGCTTAAGCAATATCCCAGTGAGAGAAAACTCCTCATCTCCATCCTCCTGAAGATCCCAGACCAAGAATGTACTATTAACACAACAAGCAAATGTAATGTATATTGTCCTTATGTATATTCTGTAATGGAACTTAGCGACCAATAATGAGTTGAGGAAAGGGAGTGGACTAAAGAGTGTCAGAAACACGGGCTGTCATTGGACTGGGTGGTCTGAGGAGGACTCGCTGATAAATATGATTCAGGCAAGCCATGTGACACTCTAAGGGAAGCGTGTTTTAGGGAAACAGCATAGCAAGGGTGAATGTTTAGATGGCAGCTGCTTAGTGTGTTAGTTGGAAGAGGAAAATGTGACTGAAGAGGATGGTAATCAGGGAAGGTGAAGTCTGAAACAACAGGACAATGTATTCTATGGGGCCTACACAGACATTGTAGATGCTGGGTTTTACCATGATTGAGACAGGAAATTGCTGGAGGGTTTTGTATGTAGCAGTGGTTTGATTTAGCTTTTAAAGGTACCACCCTGATGGCTGGGTAGAGGTTGGACACAGGAGCTAAATGTTGAAGTGCAGAGGTCTGGTCAGAACCAACTGCCATTGAAAGGCAGTGATGGACTGGAGAGATGCTTTGACATTAAAGGCACAGGCTCACGTTTGAGAGAGAGGCTGTGCTGTTTCATAGCAGGGGTAGGAAAGTAGATGCTGGAAGAGAAAGAACATTGAATGTGACTCCCTGGAAGCTGGCTAGGGTAGCAGAAAAAAGGACGAAGGTGTCACATCTAGGAAGGCCGTAGGAATAGTGGGCTGCAAGGGACTTATCAGGACCAGTGTTTGGCTGTTGTAAATCTGGTCCAGGATTTGAGGTGCCTTTGGATCAAAGAGAACGGAATGTTATGGAGACAGTTCTTTATAGTGGTCAAAGACTATTTGTGCCCCACATCACACTACAAACCTCAGCACTTTTGTCTGAAGTTGACATCTATCTAGTTCAGGGCATTGACTTCTTAGAAGTTTTATGCCTCTCCTGATTTCCCAAATCCCCACTTGCTCTGCTGACCCTGGGATACTGGCTGTGCTTTTATAATGCCCTCTCATTCACTGTGGACCGCATTTCTGGTGCAAAGCCTGCCTGTCCCAGCTTCTGAGATTGTTTACAGTAACCTCCTTGTAGATGGATTGTCCACACCATATCCTGGTTTCTCAATTCCTAGATCTCTTCATTTCCAGCATTTTTCTTATTCCGAATTGTGCTGGCCAGCTCCCCACTTATGTGACCATATGCTTTCTGCACCCAAAGAGTATTTGAAAGATCCAGGGATTGGAAATAGTAACATTCATGTCCTTTCCAAATGTGCTTAATATCAAGGAAAACCATCTAGAGTCATTTATTGACCATATTGAGTTCTCCAACTTCTCACTGTTTAGTAGGTAGCCAGTCTGTCTTCATGCAGTTTTTGATGTTCTTCCTTGGGTTCCTTGCTCAATCAGAGTTATTGTCTTCAATGATTTTGGCCATCTTATCATTCCTTCAAACTTGTGACATAGATGACATTGACATCACTGTACCATCGTTACCAGTGACTGGACTCTTACAGATCCACGGGTCACTGCATCTGGGGTAGGTGTCTGGACATCAGTATTTTCCCAGCACTCCCAGGTATCTTTAGCCTCTAGTCACCATTGAGAATCTTTGCCCATGGACTCAGCTGTCTGCCTTGTTCTGCTTGCAGCTGAGCTGTCTGAGCACACGAGGGACACCACAGCTGAGCAGAATGCGTTCCTACTAGGTGCTAGCTCTCAGCTCTACCCAGCATCTTTACCAATTGTTCCTGCAATCTGCCTTCTCCCGCGGTGATAACTATGCTGTACTTATTCTCCCTCCTCAAGTCTTCCCCCATTTCCCATGCACATCCAGCCAGTGGCTTTAATATCATGGAGAAAGGTAGAAAGCATTACATGGGAGGACTGTCATTTGGATCTTCAGTGTCCATCAGTACTCAGGTCTATGTGGCAGAGCCTTGAATATTCCCCAGCGGGATGCTATAGAATATTCTCCAGTGGGATGCTATAGAATAAAGGTGGTGGAGTCTTTGAGAGGTGGGGCCTAGTATGACCAGGTCATCGGAGGCATGGTATCCAAGGAGAATGTGCAACCTCAGTTCCTTCTTTTCTCTTCTCCTTTGCTTGTTTCCCATGAAAAGAGTGGTCTTGCTTAGCCATACACTCTTGCCATGATGTGTGGTCTTGCCAAAGTCTTAAGAGCGAGGGAGACACGGATCATGGATTTCTGTAAGATTCTAAGACCATGAGTTAATTGGATATACATTTTTTATTAAGTTGATTATGGCAAGGCATTGTTACAGTAAAGGAAAGCTATCTAACATGTATGGTCTCTGTCTTTTATCTGTTTCTCTTCTGTTGGGAGCAGTGAACCCCCCAGATCCTGAATTTCTTATAATCAACATGTTTTCCTCTGCTCTCAGACAGCCTGCAGCTGCTCTGAGCATGAGACCCTCAGGAGTTCCTGATGGCAGGGGAGCGGTTTCTGGTGTGTTTGACTGGGGTGTGGCTATCAGTTAAGGATCCCTATATAAGCTGCCCCTGGACACAATAAAGGGGGCTTTCTGGGGGCATTCCTGTTTCAAGGATGACCCATGTCTCTATCTGTGTATCTTTGTGTGTTTCAGTCTCCAGCCCCTTGTCCAAACTGTATGGTAGCACATAGAGCGTAGACGGCGTGGTGTGCTACAGTCTTCCGTGTGTTAATTGTGACCCTTTTAGTTAATGCTTCTCCCAATGCAAACTTACATGCTCTTTGTAGTCTGTTTCTTGTCTTTCTCCCATAAGACAGTGAACTCTGTGGGCACGGACCAGATTTATTTACTAATGTAAGCAACATTTAGCCCAGGCCCACCTGACTACTACTGAGGTGGGCGGAGGCACTCCAATATTTGTTACATGAAATCTTTAGCTATATCTTGACTCTCTGAGTAACTACAACCCGCACAAAGAGCCAAACACTGCCAGACGCTAGAAACACTTTCTAGTGGACTTTGGTGCAGGTTTTCCTCTGAGGCGGACAGGGTTGAGGCCTTATCTGTGCTGACTTGTATTTCTTCATCAGGTACTGATAGAGATGGGGCTGGCCCCAGGAAGGAGCCGCTGCGGAAAGAGGCCAGCCACGCAGAGCACAGACCTGGATTGTTCTCGACTGTGCATTTGAGCCTTTCATTTCAGAAACCTCTTATTAAGAGTACTTTGTTAAAAATAGAGTTTCTAGAATGCTGGGAGACATGAAGGAGACAGTGCCGAGGGGGACTTACATGGCGCTTGTTCCTGTGTCACCGCAGGCATGTGACAAAGGGACCTTATGCGCAAGACACAGGAGAAAGAGGAACAGAGATAACGTCTTCTGTGTTGAATTCCCAGACGATTCATGCAGCGATTGTGTCCAAAGAAAGTGTCCTTCTCGTGTGAATTGGCCAACTGGTCTGGGAGAGTCTCCAGATGTGAGTTTGCTACGCATGTGCCATATCTGGTCTTTGGTTCTATAATGTCATGGGAAAAGTGATCAGTTCTCAATGGGTAGAATATGGAGAGATTTTTGTGGGTGCATCAAGCCTCAAAGGGAAGATGTTTCCATTTGGGAAGATCTGTGTATGAAAACTTGATCAGTAGCTTCCAGCATGCTTGGAAGGTGGTAGCGGCTGACTAATGGAGGAAGTTAGGTCACTGGGGAAACACACTTGAAGAGGATATAGGAACCCTGTCCCCCTTCCCCTCTTTTAAACCCCTCTTTACTTCTTGGTCACCATAAAATGAATAGTCCTCCTGGGCCATGTGCTTCCACTATGAGGTACTATTTCACTACAATCCCAAGGTGGTAAGACAAAACCACCATGGACTGAAAGCTCTGAGATGAGAGTCAACGATAACCTACCCCCTGGAAGTTAATCATCTCACAAAAATATAAAGTTGACAAGTGTAGTTATAGTCAACAGGTCTGCCTCTTCAGGCCACATATGGGTGGCACTGTAGCATCTCTTGTAAGGACAGCGGCCATCTTGGCTTGCCTGGGACTCATGGGTTTCTCAGGATGTGAGACTTTCAGAAGGAATTCTGGGAGCTCATGCCTGGTTGGTTATTCTGTTTGGACGTGGCTTTTCCCTCTCTGTGCTGAAATATCCACTCTTTAGTTCTGTCTACAGAAAAGACAGTCACAGACCTGGGTTCTATCTTATCTAAATGAAAACAAGAAATGAAAAGGAGAACATGACAGCTCCTATGTATGATGGAGGAGATTTGTTGTAGATAAAAGGGAGAACATATCTAGAGGGATCTAGAAGAGTCCAGAGTGAACATGGCCAGAATGAGGAGATAGGTGTGTGTGTGTGGTGAGGGGAGTGGAGCAGGAGAGGAGACACGGGTTCAGTAGATGGCCTGGGCCAAGCGACTGGCATAACCAAAATGGCTGAGTGATAGGGGCCAGAAGAACTGGAGAAAGGGGCTGCCTAGCTCCTGGGCTGGAGAGTTCAGGGTGGGGGTGGGGGTATGCAAACCAGAAGGACTCTGTGACAGGTAGGAACCAATGGATGCTGGGAGAATCTGGTAGCCAGAGCCCACTTTGATATGTTAATAAGCACATCAGCCATTTGTCTTGAATTTTAAAGCTAGCATCATCTGCTTATCGGTGTGCCATGCCCCTCTGCATAGGAACAAGCTGCAGATGCTCTGTCTCCAAGGCATCAGCAGTCAACGCCCTCTGCTGTACTGCAGGGAGCACTCAGGGCCTCCCTGACTATGAAGATTATTGCAGTGTTACTGACTCTGCAGCATTGCTGCCCATACTTCCCCTCTTCCAGCTCAGACTTAGTGTATCAACCCAGGATAGTTATCTACTGACCATGTAACTCATAGGGAAATTGCTGACATTCTCTCTTTCTCTCTCTCTTAGTCTCTCCTTTCCTCTCCTCTCTCTCTCTCTCTCTCTCTCTCTCTCTCTCTCTCTCTCTCTCTCTCTCTCTCTCTCTCTCTGTCAATTTCACCCTTTTAAACCATGGAGTTGAAATTTTCTACATTTAAATTATGTCAACCTATAATATCTGGAGCTCCCAAAGTCTTTGTAAGAAGATATAAGAAGCATAGTGAGAGATTGTCACCTATTTCCAAACTCCGTATTATAAAATACGGTTGTTAAGTGGCTGCCTTCTCATCCTTGTGGTCTTGCTTGAAACTTCTTCCCACTAGGTCCCACTCCTTAGGGCCCCCATAATCTCCTAATAACACCTTGGGACAGTGGCCAAGCCCTTGTGGGACATTTCCCATTTAAGCTGCAGTTTTAGATGGTCCAAACTAAAGCAAGAGTTGAGAGGAAATCTATTTGTAATCCCAAAATTGTGGGTCAAAATAATTCAGAGTACCTTTCATTAGCATAGAGCCTACAACTGTCCTTTGTAAAAGGAATATGATTATTCCAACCATTTTCAGATTAATGAATAGTAATATTCATTGACAATAATGTCTAATAACTCCAACATATTATTAAAAATAAAAACATCCTTCCACCAAGTGGTGGTGGTGCACACCTTTAATCCTAGCACTCAGGAGGCAGAGGCAGGCAGATCTCTGTAAGTTCAAGTCCAGGAAAGCCAGGGCCATTTCACAGAGAATCCTTGTCTTGACAAACTTAAAAAAGAAGGAAAGTCCTTCCAAGGCATAAAATGTACAAATATCTTGTCTCCACGTTCATAATTAGAATCCTTTCCAGTCTAAAAAGCATTGAGAAATATGGCACAAGAAAGACTGTTGCTTTTAATCAGAATCAACTGGCACAAGATCTGTCTGCTTCATTTTGAATTTAAGAATAAGAAAAATGATGACTCTGCTTTCCTACCATGGCTCATCTTGTTGCCCTTAGGTGGGCTACGAGCTGAGCAGTAGAGGGAAGCATCACAAGCATTAGATTCACCTCAAAGTGAGGCATGAATTATCTTGACAAAATCTAGTTCAACATTGGTAGTTAATAGCTGGACTATTCAAGTTTGTGTCAACATGAAAGGGCTTTTTATCTTGTCTCTGTTTATATTCAATGTAACGCCACAGTGGGACCCTGTAGGGTTAATTACAACCTAATGAATGGATGGATGTTCTTCACATAACCTAGAGCTCTTTCTGAGCATAATTCACTCTCCAAGGCTGCTCGGCTGACTGGTCATCCACCAGCCAGTACAAATGCCAATACTTGGAGAAATTCAATGCCTTTGCTCAATGACCGTGCACACAGCATTCCCTCTCAGTGTGTCCAGAGCTCTGTGTGAGGCACCAAGGATAGCTTGTAGAAGCCTGGTCTTTTTTATTACTCTCTTTGATCTGAAACTTTAATTGGAAAAACAAAGTGCTCATTTATTTTTTAAAAAATGCCAGAAAGAGCCAAACCACTAAAGACAGTTTGTGATCATTTGCCAAACTTTGGCCAACTCTCCAAACATTCCCTACTATGATGTATAATATCACAAGTCCCGAAACAAGTGAGGATCAGTTGGCCAACTCTCCAAACATTCCCTACTATGATGTATAATATCACAAGTCCCGAAACAAGTGAGGACCAGTGATTATGGATGCAATGATGGGCCCAAATAAATCTTTCCTGCTTTAATGATATGTATTTGTTTTTTCAGAGTTACAGAAAGCTGAGGAACACAATTGTCTCTCTGATCTATTGGTAGTGAATCGTGCTGAGATAAGGATTTCCATGTGACCTCTACCTGTGTGTGTGTGTGTGTGTGTGCCACACAGCATAGAAGTACTTATTTTACCCTTCATAGGTCATATAATCTCCCTTGCCTCAACTTGCTAATGACAAAAGGTAATCCAAAGGGTCTTGTTATGTTAAAATTAAAATTCATTTACAAAACCTGGTCACAACTAGGTTTGGTCCCATGCCACTTTGCTAACCTCTGCTCCAGAAGAGGTCATAGTTGTTGAGTTTCATCTGATGTGGGTACGGAAACAAGGAGTGGTGCCATAGGCACCCGGTGTCATTCAGGGGAGGGCTGTCATGAGCTCTGCCTGCTGTGATCACGAAAGCAGGCAGTGGTGCCATGGATAGCAAGAGTCATCCAGTGAAGAGCTGTGATTATAACTCTCATGACTGGTCAGTGACGTGACCTAGATATAAGAGAGTCTTAGTTAAGAGTCAACCCCTTGCTGTCTACACAAATGATTGCAGCCCATAACCCTTTATACTCAATTCGAAAATCCCAGAAGTTCTAAAAATCCAGTTTGTAATTTTGTCAGAGTAATTATGGGCTAATGTGGTCTCCTTTAGCAGCAGAACCTGGTTCGAGTGTATATAAGGCTCTGTGGAATCTCCACTGGTTCTGCCTAATGTGAGAGTTGCCATTTGTTGGGATGCTAAGCATTTTATGTTCTTTACTGAGAGGTATGTGTACCAAGTTAGAATGAATTCTCCACATTTCTCTATTCCCCAAGTCCTCTGACATAGAGATTTCTGATGAGAGACCAAATCTATCTAAACTCAATCTCCTCTCTCTCTCTCTCTCTCTCTCTCTCTCTCTCTCTCTCTCTCTGTGTGTGTGTGTGTGTGTGTGTGTGTGTAAGAACATCTAGAGATGACGTGTGTCTGAATGGCAGCAATGGATTAGTCTAATTAAGCAATCTGACCAGTGACTAGTTATAATGGAGGATCGGCTTAATCAGCTGTGTCAATGGAGAGCTAAGCTTCAGATGTGAAACTCAGGTAAAGCCAGGAAAATCAACATTCATCTTTTTCCATAATGACTATCTCTCTGGGCCTTTAGTGTTTTGTCAGGGAGCCCTGTTGCTGGCATGTCCATCCATATGAACTGGTGTGAATCTCTTTCTGATCAATAATTGGCTTCTGCGAACCTGGTTGCCTCTGCAAGTGCATCCAGGTGTGTCATATTGCAGTGAGTGTCAAGGACATGCATGAGTCACTGGGTCTAATTAGCTCTCAGGGCTCATTAGAGCCAAAAGTTAGAAGGATGGGACCCCAGTCCTGTCTTTCTAATGTCTAACCATGTCCTGAGCTTGTTTGTGGCTCATTCATAAAACGGGGCCCCTGACCAGCATGCTTCCCTTGGTTTTTATACACCTCATCCCTTCTATTTACAACTATTCCAGCATTTTATATTTTACCACTCTTTCTACTAGATCACACTTTCCTTAAGAGTGAGAAAAAGGTTTTATTCTCTTTTTATGTCTAATCTTTAGTTGAGGGTTCAATATGTGTGCCGAGAGATGAGCTGAATGAATGCCTGTAGATTCAAGGACTCTCAAAGAAACTTAAAGGGACTCAGAGATCATCTTAAAGCTTTGTCCTTTGTTAATGGGAAAACTGATATGGAGAAAAGTTTGTTAAGTCCCAGATAGCACGTGGTATTTCTAACTACTGCTCTGACATTGTTTTATCATTCCTACTGCATTTCTGAGCATATGGTACAGCACCCTAGATCTCAAAAATAAAGCCAATGGTTTTTAGTTGGACAACAAGCAAGGCTACTTATATTCAAGTTATGTTACAGTTGAACGGGTCCCCTTCAGAATTCAGCTATTGCCAATCTTATAGAGTTCTGAGTTGGAGCCTTTTAGAGTCTATTATGTTGGGAGAGCTTCTCCCCATCAATGAGAAGAAGGCCCTCATGAAACAGCTTCTTGCAGGGTAGTGGTTCTCAACCTTCCTAATGCTGCAACTCTTTAATGCAGTTCCTCATGTTGTGAACCCTAACCACAGAATTATTTTGTTGCTACTTCATAATTGTAATTTTGCTGTTATGAATCATATTGTAAATATCTGATATGCCAGGTATTTGATATGTGACCCTGCAAAGGTGTCATGATCCATCAGTTGAGAACCGCAGATGTAGGCCTTGGCTCTCTTGACTTTTTTTTGCCTTCAGCCACATGAGGACACAAACTCCCTGCCTTCGCCTCTTCTCTGGATGGTGCAGCTGCCACTGGACAATGGGATCTGCCAGCACTTTGTACTTGGACCTCCTAGCATCCAAACTGTGAGAAATAAATTTTTGCTCTTTGTAAATTTCCTGGCAGCACAAACAGACTAAGACCAATGTACTTATCAGAAATGCTGAGACAAACATTTGATTTAATTACCTATGTACTTCTAACCTATAGTACTAACTGCTAAGAAAATATGCTTAAATATAAATGTAAGGAAGTTAAATTGTACCGTTGTTGTTTTTTTAATGATGAAACAGTATGAAGGCTATATGGTTTGCAGATTTAATTGTGGATGGTCTTGACCAAGCATTACTTCATACTGAATAACTTGTTCATATAGTTTCTTTTTCAGGGTCTTGCTATTATGCATGAGATGTGTTGTTTTATGAGACAACAACAGGATCTCTTAAGGAGAAGCAGATTTCCCAACCCTTTCTTCCTGCTCAGGTCTTATTTGCTTTTATGATACACAGGTTTTTAAAAATGGTGGCATAATTTATGTACTGTGAGAGAGAGTCCTGAGGTATATAGTTCAGTGAGTTTTGCTTATTGTATACTTTGGTATCCTTTGCCATGTCTGAATGGTTAGCAGTGTAGCTTACTTTTTGCCTATTTTTGAACTTTATATGAGTAGTCATGTAATATGAATTTATTGCTTTCTGGTTTCCATAAGCTCGTTTTTGAGTTCTCAGCTTGTTGTGTATTCAAGTTATCTGTTCATCTTTACTGTTAAGTAGTATTCTATAATGAAGAAAATGTTGACCCCTTCTCTTGTTTATTGACTTTTTGATTATTTTTTAATAGTTATCTATTATAGATGAAATTGCCATTATTATTATAGATGTTTTGTGTAGGAAGATGGTTTAATTTTGCTTGAACAACTATTTAGAAATGCAATTGCTGGGTCATTGGGGTTACTTTATGTTTACCATTATTAGAAATTATCAGTTAGTTCTGTGTTGAAAACTTTTATTATTTATTTTTAATATAATACTTTATTCATGAGAATTCCATACTGTAGTAAGAGCTGCGGGCTGTGTTCCCAGCATCCAGCCACCCACATGGTTAGCTTTACCCGAAATAACTACACGGAAACTGTATTTTTTTAAACACTGCTTGGCCCGTTAGTTCTAGCCTCTTATTGGCTAATTTTTATATCTTGATTAGCCCATTTCTAATAATCAGTGTAGCACCACGAGCTGGCTTACCAGGAAAGATCTTAACCTGCGTCTGTTTGGACTGGGAGTATCATGGCGACTGCCTGACTCGGCTTCTTTCTCCCAGAATTCTGTTCTGTCTACTCCACCCACCTAAGGGCTGGCCTATCAAAGGCCAAGCAGTTTCTTTATTAATTAACCAGTGAAAGCAACAGATAAGACAGATGACCTTCCTCCATCACCATACAATGTATTTTGATCACATTTGCTCCTACTCTTCCCCAACTCCTCCCAGATCCATCCCCACCTCCTCACCTTTTCTCCTCCTCCATTTCAAAGTAACTCACCAAGTTCAATCTGTGCTACCCATACTCTCGTGGGTGTAGGGTCATCCGTGTGAGTGTGGTCACCTGACCAGGGGTCATACCCTGAAAGAAACCTGACTCTCCTTTGCATGAAAGCCATTAACTTTCTATAGCTCCTCAGAGATGATAGAAAACACAAACATTATTTAAAAAAACTTAAAAATATATTTGTGTGTGTGTGTGTGGTGGGCTGGTGTGCCACAGAATGCTTGTAGGAGTCATTGGACACTGCTATGGGATAATGCTTTTGTACATTGTAAAGATTTATCACTCTTATTAGTTTAATAAAACACTCATTGGCCAGTAGCCAGGCAGGAAGTATAGGTGGTGGAGTGGTATGAGTAGTCCTTCTTTATATGTGTTGCTTTTATTGGTCAATGGATAAAGCTGTTTCAGCCAGTGTATTAGCAGAATAGAGCAAGGTAGGAATTCCAAGCAGATAGAGGGGGAAAGAAGGTGGAGCCAGGAAGATGCCATGTAGCTGTAGAAGACAGACACCAGATGGAACCTTACTGGTAGGCCACAACCACGTGGTGATACACAGATGAACAGAAATGGGTTAATTTAAGATGTAAGAGCTAGCTAGAAATACACTGGCCAAACCGTATTTTAATTAATACCATCTCTGTGTGATTATTTTGGGTCTTGGAGGCTGAGAAATGAAAGAGCAGTCTCTGCTTACAGTGGGGAAACAAGACTAAGGGAATTCTAGGAAGAGGAAAGGCAGAGATGCAGTCATCAGCCAGACATAGAGGAAGCAAGATGAGAATGCCTCACTGAGAAAAGGTACCAAGGCCTGTGGCTAAGTATAGAAAAGAATTGTGTGTTAATTTAAGTTGTAAGAACTAGTTAATAATAAGCCTGAGCTGATAGGCCAAAGAGTTTATAATTAATATAAGCCTCAGTGTGTTTCCTTGGGACTGAATGGTTGCAGGACCAGGTGGGACAGAAGAAACAGGACAGCTAGTGAGAGTTGGTTCTCTCCTTTCACCATGTGAGTTCTAAAGGATTTAACTTGGGTCCCCAGGGATGGCCTCCACTTCATTGGTTTCAACCCTCCTGTCACCTCATTTCTTTCCACTTTGCTATCAATCTTTTTAAGAGTCAATTTTACCACTTATGAGAAAAGAATCTTTGGCATTATTAATTTTCTCTGGTTATCCAGTTTTTCCTTCAGTTTACCATGGGTTTAAAATGAGTATTGATTGCCATTTTCTTATTTACACCCCCCATCTGTGTTCTGAGTTAAAACTTCTCCTTTGGGTGCTGCCTCAGCCTCTGCTCCTTCCCTCTGCACTATTTTGTAGTCTGCCTCATGATTTCCTCTTAACTCAGCAGCAGTGTTCGGGTGTGGTAGGCTAGTATTAAGTATCTGTAGAGTTTCTACCCTGAACAAGTTGATTTGCAGTTGAAGATGCTGTTGTTAAGTAATATCGTCTGTATGATCCTGACTTTGAAGTTCATAGATACTTGGTTTTCCTATTTGTTCTCTGCTTTATTTGGGATTATTATTATTTTTTTTGTAGATTACATCTTATCTATTCTATTAGTGCTTTAGATATTTGATTGCTGTGGTTTCCTAGTTCTCCTATGGATAGTTACCAAACACTGTAGCTTAAACCTTTAGACTTATTAGTTAAGGTTTTGGAGGATCAGCCTTGGGAAGCATGTCTTCTAGGATTACAACACACCATCAGTGACAAGCAGGTTGGCTATCCCTTGAGACTCTATAAGGAAATCTCAGCTTGCTTATCTTGGCTTCTTGATGCTGAGAAATCTGATGAGCCATATTCCTTTGCTCATTCTGCTTTCCATCTTCAAAATGAGCAATGACATGACCCAGACCTCTGTCTCTAGGGTCATATCTCTCATCTTCCCATAGACCTCTTTCAGTTGTCAAGTCCATTGTGCCTGATAAGCTCTGACTCAAGAATTATTAATTTAATCACATTTGCAAAATATCCTTTTTCATAAAAAGAGGCAGACTCATAGGTTCTGAAGATGTTAACCAAGGCACCTTGGGGAAGGAGGTACAGTTGTTTTATCCATTATAATCATAGTTTATTAATAATTGCTCTAGGGATAATAATATATGCCTACATTTTTTTTTTACTTTCTCATTTGAGTCAACATTTAACCTCCTGTAATGAGTGGTCTATTTGTATAAGAATTCTGCAACTATACATCCCTTTTATACTCTCCCATTATTCACTAATTATTTTTATATATTTTACTTTCATGGATTCTATCAACTCCCTGATGATTATTAACTTTCTTTTAGTTAATTTTTCTTTAGATAAACTAATAAATATTCAATTATTTATAAATAATCGATGCATGTATAATCTATAAATATTATGTTATAAATATATATAACATATAAAATACATTTTACATGTCATAAATAAATTATGTATTTCAAAACTAGTCACACTTCCTTGTGGTCTTTACTCTTTTTTTAAAAGTTGTTTGTTTGTTTTTTTTTAAAAAAGAAAACAACTATCTTTTTTCATTACCAATCCAAGTTCCCACTCCCTCCCTTTCCCTCCACTTACCTTCATACCCCACCCTCCATCCACTCCTCAGAGAGGGTAAGACATATTATAGTAGTCCAAGGCTCTCCCTACTATATCTAAGCTGAGCAAGGTATCCATTAAAAGAGAATAGGTTCCCCAAAGGTCAGTACAAGCTGTAGGGATAAATCCTGGT
This sequence comes from Chionomys nivalis, assembly GCF_950005125.1. Classification (NCBI taxonomy): domain Eukaryota; kingdom Metazoa; phylum Chordata; class Mammalia; order Rodentia; family Cricetidae; genus Chionomys; species Chionomys nivalis. Next base: position 13,682,551 of record NC_080087.1, read on the forward strand.
GCCATTGCCAGTGGTCCCCCAGTCTTCCCCAGCCATGCAACTGTCAACCACATTCAGAGGGACTAGTCTGGACCTATGTTTGTTCCTTCCCTGTCAGGCTGGAGTTGGTGAGCTCCCATTAGCTCAGGTAGACTGTTCCAGTGGGTGAACCCCTCATGGTCTTGACCTCTTTGCTCATATTCTCACTCCTTCTACTCTTCAACTGGACTTTGGGAGCTCAGTCCAGTGCTCCGATGTGGGTCTCTGCCTCTGTTTCCATCAGTTTCTGGATGAAGGTTCTATGGTGATATTTAAGATATCCATCAGTCTAACTACAGGGCAAGGCCAGTTCAGGCACCCTCTCCTCTACTGTTTAGGGTCTTATCTGGGGTCATCCTTGCAGATTCCTGGGAATTTCTCTAGAGCCATGTTTCTTGCTAGCCCCCAAATGGCCTCAATCAAGATATGTCTTCCTTTGCTTTCATCTCTGTCCTTCCTCCATCTCAGCTTTCTCATTCCCTCAAGTTCTCCTCCCCCTCCCCTTTTCCACCCTCCCTTCTCCTCCCACCCTCATGCTCTCAGGTGGTCTTTACTCTTTCAGGTTAACCTGAGTTTCTGTTTCATATGATTTTCCTGTTGCTTGAGCAAATCCTTTTGGTTCTGTTGTGAAAGCCGCCTAGTAACTAATTTTTTCAGATTTGAAAATGCATTTAGGTTGAAGGGTTTATGATCTAGTTTAACACTTTTTTCTACTTTAACGGTATTTTATTGTCATCTACTTTGCATGATGAGAAGGCCATGGTATTTTTGCTGTAACTTTATATGTAACACCAGTATCTTTTGTGGGGTGCCACAGTTTATTTATTTTTGGTTTTTAGTAATTTCAGTGTCTCATGTGCCTGTGTGGGTTTCTCTTTGTGTGCATTCTTAGGTTGAAAGGTTTGGTTCTGTGCATTTGGGACTTGGAAAATTTTTGTCATTATTTAAATCTCTCTCTCTCTCTCTCTCTCTCTCTCTCTCTCTCTCTCTCTCTCTCTCTCTCTCTCTCCATGCATAAATTCCAGCTTCACCTACTTGATATCATCCCACATTTCAGTGAGTAGAATTTTAAGAAATTTTAAGGAATTTTGTCTGTTTTCCTTCTGAGCTTCAGTTCCCCCATTTTTTTTGTTGTTTTTTCCAAATTAATCCACCTTCTCTTTCACAGCATCTTTTGATTTTCTTTTAAAGTCTATACGATGAACATTTTACTCCAGATCCTTTATATTCTACTCCAGAAGTTACATTTGTTCATTTACAATAATCTCAGTTGGGATTCCTCACTTGTTTTGGCATTTCTCTTATTTTTCTTTATGTCCTTGAGCATGTTTACAAACATCACCTTTATGATTCACCTGTTAGTTTTAGTAGCAGTGCCAACTCTGGAACGTGTGTGTGTGTGTGTGTGTGTGTGTGTGTGTATGTATATGTGTTTTGGATTGTTAATCAACATTTCATGGTTTTTCTTATGTCTAGTAGTTTTGTTTTCTGGATACTATTGGTCCTACAATGTTTATAATATGAATTATAGCGGGATTCTTGTCATTGTTTATGTTTTATTTTGTTTTTGAAACAGAGTTCTGCCATCCTCCTGCCTCAGTCTTGTTGGGAAATATTATTTTAAGGTGTGTTACTTTTGTTTATGATGCATTTGTTTAACTCTGTGAAGCTGTGTTATTGTGGCTGTCTAAAACACCTGGTGGTCTAATAAAGAGCTGAACAGCCAATAGCGAGGCAAGAGAGAGAAGTAGGCTTGGCTGTTAGAAAGAGAGGATAAATATGAAAAGAAATCCGGGAGAAAAGAATCTGGGAACGAGAGGAAGGAGGGGGGCTGTTAGAGGCCTGACAACCTAGTCAACCAGCTACACAGCCAGATATGGAGCAAGAAGGAAAGGAAAAGGAAAAGCGAAAAAGGTTTACAGGAATCGGGAAAGATAAAAGCCCCATGGCCATATATGGGATAATTTGAGTTAAGAAAAGTTGGAAAGAAATAAGCCAAGGTAGGCCAGGCATTTGTAAGAAAGAATAAGCCTCTGTATGTGATTTATTTGGGAGCTGGGTGGTGGGTACTCCAAAAAGCCAAAAAAGCCCCAAGAGAGTAAAATACCAACAATAACACCACCTTCCAAGTTCTGGGATTGTAAGCAGGTGCCACTACCCCCTGAAGACTGGATCACCAGTATTGATTTTTTTCTTCTAAGGAAAATTTCTCAGCTAATTTATGAGATTCATTTAAATTCGCAGTAGCGGTGCTGTTAAGGAGCGAATATTCTGGGGTCTTGTGTACAGCCCACGGTGTCGCCATGACGGCTCCACTTTGCTTGGTTAATACTCTCTCCCTTTCCATGGTGGATCTTCGCAGCACTTCTTGTGGCTCTTGTGGTGGACTTTAGTTTGTGTTCAAAGACTGATGATGACTCCGCGCAAGAGAAGCCGTCATCACTTCATTCCTCCTGGCCTCAACTTTTATTTACTGCACCCGATTCCGGTGACCTTATACTCCTGCTGTTGATTGTGCCCGCGGAGTACCTTGGCTTGTCTTTAGTTTCCCATGCTGCACATTGGAAACTGCTTCCCGGCAGGAAGCCAGGGTGGGTCTAGTTTACCTCCCACATCCCATGGGCTTTAGCCTTGTGATATGTGCCACTTGGCTGAAGGCTGAGAGCAGTTTCTTCAGTAATTTTGTGAATTGAATGTGTGCTTTCAATAGTAGGGTTGAGTATGACATTATGCTATTGGGGTCCAAGCTGAATGTCTCAGCCCCATTTTCTAAATTGCATTCTGGGCATGGGAGCAATGCTACTTCAGTGCTTAGTTTATTTTGTGTATCAACTTGCTGGGGACATGGAGTTCCCAAGTTAAACATTATTTCTGGGAGTGTTATGGGTGTGTTTCCAGAGGATATTGGTTAACATTTGAATTTGTATACTGAGGAGGCCAGCTGGTCCTCTTCAGCATGGCTGGCTGTCCCCCACTTTGACTGAGAAGAGCAGAAAAGTGAGGGAGAGAGGATTCACTCTGTGTCTAGCTGATAAGGAAGCAGGTACAGTTTCTGTCCTTGGCTACGAGACCTTGTATTCCCAGCTTCTCCTTCTTAGTACTGTAGCATTGACTTTCCTGGGACCCCAGCTTATAGACAGCTGACTGGGACTCACCAGTCTCTGTAACTGAAAGAGCTAATTCCTTATAGTAAATCCTACATCGATATCACATGTCACTATAATGATGTGCATATCTACTGTGGGTTCTGTTGCTCTGGGTAGTCTTACTAATACACAAAACCCCACTGTAGTGAATGGAGCCGTGGTGGAGGGAGTGGTCACCAGGGCAGGCTTTGGGAGTCTATAGGCTCATCCAACCTGCAGTTCACTCTTTGCGTCTGTGTGAGGTTAAGACTTGGTCTCGAAGCTTCCCGCTCCCGGGGCCATGTCTTCACAACCATTATGGACATCTAGTCCTCTAGGAACATAAACTAAAATAACTTTTCTTTCAATTAGCTTTAATTATTTCAGCATAGCATCAGAAAGGCAGCTAACAAGGCTGGCCAGTGAGTGCTTTTATTTCATAAATTGTAATTCTCAGTTTTAGAAATTTCGTCTCTTTCATTCTCACTACTATGTTTTGTTGTTAAAGGACATACAGAATTTTAGTAAAAGTATATCTTTTTTCTGTTGGTGGAGAGGCGGGGCTGCATCCCGCCACCCGGTTAGCTTTACCCGGAATAATTACACAGAAACTGTATTCTTTTAAACACTGCCTGGCCCATTAGTTCCAGCCTCTTATTGACTAGCTCTTACATATTGATCTAACCCATTTCTAATATTCTGTGTAGCACCACGAGCTGGCTTACCAGGAAAGACCTTAACCTGCATCTGTCTGGAGTGGGAGAATCATGGCGACTCCTGACTCAGCTTCTTTCTCCCAGCATTCTGTTCTGTTTACTCCACCTATCTAAATTCTACCCTATCAGAGGCCAAGCAGTTTCTTTATTAATTAACCAATGAAAGCAACAGTTAGAAAGATGACCTTCCTCCATAATTTTCTATCCAAATTTATGAATAACCTGGATCTTAATGTTAATAGTAATTATTTGGGGGTACAGACAATGTGGAATTCTTGTTTTTCTCTTTTTTTTCCTGCTTTTCCTGGTGTTATTTTCTTTAAATGAGCATGCAAATTACAGAGGCTAAATTGAACTCAAAACATATTAACATGTAAGAGGCACATGGAGAAAATAGAATATTCTTTTCAATATTATGTGTGTTTAAAAAGTGTTGTGTAATCTTGTATTCATTATATTCCAGTCAAGGTAAAATGATTAAGTGGTGTGTTAAAGCAGTAGCTTTCTTTACTGATGGAAAACAGAGGAAAGCAGTATGATTAAGCATCATATCAATATTTAGCATAACTGTTTTTCAATTTTTATGTTTGATATTCTCTAAATAAATCTGTTTCAGATACGAGAAAGTCATTACTTTTTAAAATCACAACTTATACATCTAGTGTAACTCTAACTACCTTATGTCTGCGTCTTATTGTGTAACAGAGTTTTGCAGTGCTGGAATTCACAGTAATTACATCCTGTCATAGAGAGGAGATGGGCCTTGGTTATTCCTTTTACTTGACTGTAGGTGTGTAATCAGATTATTTAATGTAGGCATTATGGCATGGGAGTGAGTTATGTTCTCGTGAAGAATGATTTTCTCCCTCTGAGGCATTTATTAATCACCATTAGAGAGCCTTAGGTTGTAAACTAGTAATGCTTAACTTTCAAGTTATGAATTGCCATTTTTATTCAACCATTATTTGAAATGACAGAATCTGCTCTCCTGTAGCTGTTTGTCCTTCTGCGCATCTGAAACAAGGCAAGGATAGAATAATCCCCCAAAGAGGAGGCGGAACTTTTGGTTAAATAGCCAACTGTTTCAAGGAAAGCGACTTAAACATTCAGCAACCACGGGACAGAGGAGCAACAAATGAGCCTCCAGCAAGACTCTAGCCACAGATCATATTTTATCAAAATCAACCATGGCAACTTGGGTTCTGCAGAGGCTTGTAGAAATCTCAGGCAGAGTTCCTGACTGAGGTAGAGGTGGGCTCACTGGCAGTCTCGCTTGGATAACTATGTATGACTGTCCTAGCTCTGGCTACCAACACTTACATGCTCAGTTGGGCTCCCTGAGTGATGTAGCCACGGCTTCCACACAGCTCAGTATGGGAAAGATTTCCGCGGTCACTTTTAGATCCTTTTACTCCATGTCCATGAGCTCTGCTGCCTCATTACCTGAACAACCCCCTCTTGGGCTCATTGCCAAACCGAAAATTCTCTTCATTATCCAGACTACTCACGTTTAAGGACTACTAACTGTAGTTCAGCTACTAACTCTAGAGAGACACATTGCTACAGGAGGACAGTACGGACTTACAAGACATTATAAAAATCAGAGTAATTCTCATCCACCCCTGTCCCCTGGCTTACACAGAGAGAAACAAGAGAATGAAGAAGATTAGCTCTTACCTCTTTAGGCCTCTTCCATCCAGATGCTTTTTCCACATCTGGAATAATAAATTTGGTTTTTATTGAGTGAAAGATGCCTGGCAAGTGATTGGCTATATGTTTAGTGTGAATTATCCACTGTTCTAGGAATGTCAAACATCAATTTGATCATGCCTTTCACTGTCAGTGCAGCTGAGAAATTTCCCTGTAACAGTGAATGTTAACAGATACTTTTTTTTTAAGTCATAAAATGAATTATGTTCTAGATTCTTGGTGTGGGACAATTCTGTATTCTGTCAATTACGTTTTAAATAAACTCTGATTGGCCAGTAGTCAGATAGGAAGTATAGGCAGGACAACCAGTCAGGAAATAGAGGCGGGTCAATGAGAACAGGAGAATTCTGGAAGGAGGAAGCCCATTCCTCCCTAGTCCTGTCCAGACACTGAAGAAGGATGATGTGACCTGCCCCACTGAAAAAGGTACTGAGCCATGTGGCTAACATATACTAGAATAATGGACTAATTTAAGTTGTAACAGTTAATACAACTAACTGAGCTAATGGGCTAATCAGTTTATAACTTATGTAGACCTCTGTGTGATTCTTTGGGACATAACGACTGTGGGAACCGGGCAGGATAGAAACCCCGACAACAAGCAGGCCCACATGTTACGGACTCTCACATTTGAAAGGAGGTGTGCAGAGTCATGCACATCTATACCAAGGGACAGAAGAACCTTCCTCTCTGAATGCAGATATAAAATCCACCCATTATTGCTGGACCAGAGCAATATATGGACCAGAGATTCTTGGTTTCTTCTTTGGACCCTGCATCCATCAGAAGCACCACTTTGTCACGGTTGGTTCACCAAGAACAGTACCGGCAATCAGAGATGCAGGGCGTGTTGGAGTTTCCCAGGGCAGTACAGGTAACCAGGGATGCCGTGTGTTTCCCAGGCCTTCCAATCACTTCCCCATCCTAGTAAACAGCAAAGCAAAGCTGTCTCTGCTGTGTATTCCTCTCTGCTGTTCCAATTGCAAGAGACTTCTAGAACCTCTGTCAATATCAGAACTACATTTGCTTATACACTCTTTTTATTTGTGACCTCATTACCTGAATAAGTTTCTCCCGGGTTCACTGCCAAAGAGACAATTCTCTTCATTATTCAGATTAACTACTTCCGAGGACTTAAGTGTTTGGCTACTAACTGTGGAAAGACACATAACCATAAAAGGACAATGAGAACTTAAAAAAATAGAAAACATTTTAAAAATTGGAGTGACTGTCACCTTTTGTCCCTTGGCCTAAATAGAAAAAGAGAATGAGGCAGCATGTTCCTTAACTTTTGTCTGCTTTATGATCTGTCCCTTGTGCTCTGAGCTTCACTGTCCACCCTACTCCCTTTCTTCCCCTTTAGGACTACAGAATCCTAGTCACCCTTGTTGCATTGAACCACCCAATTAAAGGAACCCCCAAAACATTTGGTTCAAACACAGTTCCCACCCAAATATAAAAAGGTCCAAGTTTCCATGGAGAGCCTCTGGTTTTTAGTTTTCAACAATTGTTTGGTAAATTTGAATTGTCAGACAAATACAGGGCCACTTTACAGACCGGCCTGTGGGATCATGAGAAAGTCCCTTTGTCCTCCGTGTTTATCTGGCAGGCTCTGAAGATGCTCTTGTGCAAGATGGTAGAAGTGATTATTTCTGTCTCAGAGGGGAGCTGCTCTCCATTCCCACTCACATTTTCACTCAGAACTCGTGGCTGTCCTCAAAAATCCAGAGGATGTAAGTGTGCTGGATAGCAGCAGACCTAATGGGGCATCTGCTATGAAGAGTGGATCCTGCCAACCTCCCTTCCATGTGCGGAATTTCATGAGCATCCCCACTGAAATACAATCAGATCTGAAGGGGGCCCAGGATAAACTTTAGTCTCAGCCTTGATCGATTTGTCTTAATCGTGTGCAAGAAAAGACTTTATTTTCTTTCCTCAATATTAGTGGGTTAAAATTTCTGAACCTTGAAGATTCTGAGACAGTCATCTGCAGTCTGTAATAGATTGCAACCAAGGCTTAGAAACTTTGTTTTTCTGGGCTATACAGACATGATTAGACGGTCTGAGTCTCCTCTCTCCGAGGAGCTTGACAAAGCCCTTCTGTTTCAGGAGAGCCATTCAGTGGCAGCTGCTCTGAAGGCTCCGGTCACATAGCACACACATCATCACAACCCTGCGTTTGAAAACATCTTCCTGCATGAGCCATCGAGTGCTCTTTTAGCTATAGCTGTTGCCATAGTTTGAGCAGAAAATATTTCACAGCCATTTTCTCAAACTGCCTTAATCACAGGCGTGTTCATTTTGCCTTAATGTAGCAAATACATCCAACTACTTAATTTTGTTCCTTTTTATAACACAGCACTTTATAGTTAAGCATCCCAGGCTGCTCTTGTATATTTCCAAAGTTGAAATTGATTTGACTAACCTCCCCAAGTTAATGCTGTGACTTAAAAAAAAAAAATTAAACTGTACTTTCAAATGACTTACTCCATTCAAACCCAAATCTAATAATGGATTTCCATGTCTCCTGTATTTTAAATTTAGATGGAAATTAAATTCAACATGAACCACATTGACTATATAATAGTCAAATATCATTTCAGGAGATTATTGTTTGAATGGATCATTTTCTCAGGGGCTACTATTTGTCACTATGTGAGTCACAGTGGGTTCTGCTTATCCTTACTCATGGATGGATAAAGCTTGCTTCTTTTTCTTTCTTAAAATACTTGGTTTTATTTATTTGAGGTTTTCCTTTTTTTATTTTACGTGTATGGGTGCCTGGTCTCTCTGTATGTATGTGTACTGCATCTGTGCAGTGCCTATGGAGGCCAGGAGATGGAGTCAGATACCCTGGAACTGGAGTTGCAGCTGCTCTGTGGGTGCTGGGAATTGAACCCAGAACCTCTGGCAGAACAGTCAGTGCTCTTAAAAGCAGAGCTATTTTTTTTCCCATCCTAATCTTATTTTTAATCCCACACAAAGATTCTTTTTTCAAAGAATAAAAATAGCTGTGCTGAGGAAAAGCTCAGTGGGGCATTGTAATTTTATCATTCAGTCAATCAATATCCCCGTCCATTGTCTTAGAATATCAGTGCACATATTATCCACGGTTTATGATTCAAGGCAGGATAGGTCAGAGCGTAGTTTGAGGTTGGGTGATGTGAGGTTATAGGAGGCTTTTGTAAACTTTTTGTCACAAGCTTGGCCTTGCTGTTCTTGAGTCCCCAAATGAACACAAACCTTGTCCCCAGTGAGGATTGGCAAGAAGCAACATGGGCAAGGAGCCCTGCTGAGGTGCACAGCAGGAAGTGCTCAGGTTCTGTCTGTGGTCCTCTTAGGCTTTTCCCTGCCCTGCTCCCTGCAGAACCCCAGGCACTTAGTCAACAAGTGCGGGGAAAGCTTTGGAGTAGCAGAGACCTTTCATACCAACGCAATTCAGTCATTTCACTTTGTGTTAACCTTAAGGTATTCAGCTGTTTCCATTTTAATTAAAATTTATTTGATGCATACAGAGTCTAATTAAGAGAAACACATACTGCTGGACACAGATGTCAGCCTAATGCTGACAAGAGGCATCTACTTCCCCAGGAAGGAAGAAAGCTTGGCTTCGCTCATTTTCCTGTGCTTACTGTGTCTGAAAAAAGTGATTTGACATGCACAGGGCTGTGCTGTCTTTATTTGACCCTGAGGAAATTGCTATTCACCTTACCCACATAGACTTGGGCTTTTCACCTGCATGTCAAGCTGGATCAGTTTTGTTCCCCATTGTGTTTTATATTACAGAATTTCAAAGATTAAAAAAAAGGCAGTCAAACAAATGTTAGTGTCTTAAAGATGCCTAGGAGATGCACACACGGCCTGAACATATTTGATGTCTACTATGGTTCTACTTTTTCCAGGGTAGGAGTATGACAGAGGATAGAGCAGCGGCTCTAACTGTGAGCCTTGAAAATCAAGCCTTAGTTGTCTTTAAAGGGGTAAAACTTGCTCCAGAAAATCCATTAGGATCAGAAACAAAACAAAACAACCTCCAAAAACCTCATCATTTGATTCTCTACTGGCAAGACTAAGCCAATGAGGGGTTGGTGACACAGCTATCATCTCTGTAGTTTGGCTTGGCAGTTTCTGGATCGTATTTAAAAGATGTCACTAAGCAGGTGACACATTTCTTTCACTGTTTGGAGGCAGAGTTCCCTGCATTCAGGGTGTAAGATGCCTATTTTTGTAAAGCAGGACATGAATGCAGGATATAAATAAAATATTATTGCACCCAGCATTGTTTTCCCCCTTTCTCCTCTCCCACTCGTTCCAAGAGTGTTGAAGTCTGTGGAGATTTATTTTGATGGAGGTAAGTTGTTTCTAGTTATCAGGCAGTAAACATGTTCTCTTATTGTTTATTCTTTCAGCAGTTCTGGAAGGTGGCGTCTGAATGCTTATGCTTATAATAGGCAGAGATAATGAAAAGCCGTTCTTTGCTAGTGGTGTCCAAAGCTGTGATTTACCTCTTGAGAAAGTGAGATATTTGTGACTGACACCTAAGGTGGTTTTGAAGATAACGGGTCATGCAACCATAAGCGGTGAGACTTTCAGGTTTGATTTGGGGAATGATGGGCTAGCAGTTGGAAGAGAATATGCAGAAATGCATCCTGGGATGACTCTGGACCACAGACAAGAAAACAGTCACTGGGCACTGAGGTTCTGGCCAATAAGAAGATGTACTGATCAATGTTATAATTCTAGATTGCTCTTCTAGATGTATGCTAAGTATGATCTGTATGTTTGATTACATCTATGTACAATTAAAAGGTGGCCAGAACGGGTACTAAATGAGTCTGGGTCTGATATTGGCCATTTGTGTGATTGTGAGACCTTTCCAGGTCTACATCAATGACCATTGACATAACATTTCCCAGTGAAGTTATTTTATCTAAATATGAAGTCATAGAATGTCTAGGCACTAGGTGTCTGCATACAAATAATAAAGACCTGTTCTTGTGGGGGTAGTGATATGAAAATGGTTGTTTACAGGATGGTAGCAGGAGGTTAGGCTGTCATTAGACTCTGAGGGACACAGATTTAGGAACATTTAGAGGTCGAAGCATGCACCAAAGGGAGTTCAAGGGAATGAATGTCTTTTGAAATTAATCTTGCACAATGGGCCCAGGATAAAACAGCCTCTCTTGTAGATCTTTCTGTGTAAGAATGGCTTATTTTTGTTATTTGTGTTGCTGCTGGGAATTGAACCCAGGCACATTAGCCATATTTTTCCATTATGTAATCCCCTCTACACAGGGCCAGAGAGTAAATGTTTTAAGTTTGGTAGGCCATGAAGTCTGTTGCAAATGCTCTACAGTGACAGCGTGGCACATAGGGCCCACAATGAACAACCGGACAAGGCTATGCTCCAACACAACTGTATTTAGGGGCTGGAGAGATGGCTCAGTGGTTAAATCCCTCACTCTCTTGTGGAGGACCCATGTTCTGTTTCCAGCATTGATAAGACAGCTCACAACTGCCAGTGTGAAGGTAGTTCTAGGGGATCAGATGCCCTCTTCTAGCTTCAAAAATAATCACACAGAAACTATTTTATTTGCCATACTGTTTGGCCAATAGCTTAAACATATTTCCACCTAGCCCTTATATCCCAAACTAACCTATCTCTGTTAATCTGTGCATCACCACAAGGTCGTGGCCTACGGGCAAAGTTTCAGTGGGCCCCCACAGAGGCATCTGTCTCCTCTGGATGCTACGTGGCTTCCCACTGACTCCACCTACTCTCTCTCTATCTCTTTCAGCCTGGCTTTGCTCTGTTAAGCCATTGGCAGAAAGCAGCTTCTTTATTAAGCAATGGCGTTAAAACATATTCACAGCACACATCACCTCCCCCATCAACAGCCCGTGGTCATTAGCTTACTGACGGTATGCAAAGATAAACTATTAAGGTCTTACCATAGGTCTCTGTGTCATCTTTAGCTTTGTTAAACATGACTTCACAGATTTATATGCAGCACGTGTTTATAGACTGGGAGTGTGCAACAGAACAAATTTATCGTTTCTATACAAAAACTTGTAACTCACAGGCAAATTGATCCAGTCCAAAACAATACTCTCAGCCTACTATGTGACGTTTTCCTTGAGTTCCAGAGCTGGTCAACCAGGCTTGGGGAGGACAGTTGTTCCAGGAAGTCATCATGACCCACACCCCTCCACACTCTCAACTGCTGAGTGGCTTTTCTTGGAAGTCTAGTTCTATTCATCCCAGACAGAGAGGGCGGTGAAGAAATGAACCGTTTTGCCTAAGTCCAGATGGGTGAGCTGTTGAGTTTGCCAGGTTACTTACAGAAGCAGAAGTAGTTCAGGGCTTGAGCTATAATTTCCCCCATTCCCAACAATTGTCACCCACTTCCAAAACTCCAGGGAAGGCAGCTGCCTCATGAATCTCCCCCCTCCCTCCACAAGAGAATGTTAATAGGCCCAGTCTTGGGAGGGCCTTTTGTTAGTGAACATAGTTGCTTTGATTTATGAAGAATCAAGTCCTTTCCAAGGAGACAGTCATATGACATCAACCCATGATTTACAGCAGCTGGTGGTACTTACTCAAGTTATATCACCCCACTGGGAGGATCGATCACTCAGTGTTAAATCCCACGGTCTCCCCTCAGATCTCTAGAGTTCCTCAGTTATAGCCGTTTCCTTGCTTCGAATGCCCCATCTGTCTCCTGAATCCCCTTCAGCTACATGTCTGTGGGTGTCCTCTAAGTCATGTGCTTGGATTCTTCTTCTTCTATTAGCGGTTACTCCTAAACAAACGCAAACAAGCGGGACTGGGCAAGGTACAGTTTGGAGAGATGGGACCACTGTGTTGGGGTTGGAAAGACAGGTGAACTTGAGAGACAAAGCTGAGAAAATTGGCTATGCAGATGGGTAATGAGATTAAGTCATGAATATTCTCCAAGTATTGGCTAAAAAATTTGGGATTTTATCATCCATCTAAAGTTGAACCATAGATAATATTTTTAAATTTTATTTCTTTTCAGATTTTATATATGAATACTGTATTCATGTAATTTCCACCTATCTCCTCCTTTTTGCCTATCTAACTCCTTCAACAGCCCTCACGGTTTCTCAGATTTACCACCTCTTCTTTATTATTGTTACAAACACACACACAGTGCAGAGGAGAATGCTGGAAAGGTATTTTCTGTGTATTCTCTCTCTTCCTTTTCCTCTCCTTCCCTGTCAAGACAACCTTTGGGGTTATTTCTCATTCTCTTATTTTGTGACTGTCTCTCTCACTGGTTTGGTATAACTGAAGATTTCTCTCCTGCCCACCAGTCCCCAAATAACCACTCTGAGGTTATTAATTGAAAGCTATTTGGCCTATTAGCTCAGGCTTATTATTAACTACCTCTTAGAATTTAAATTAACCCATTTCTGTTATTCTATATTTTACCACGAGGCTCATGGCTTGTTACCTCGGATTTTGCGTCCCTGGTGGCTGCTGGCATCTCTCTGAGCCTGCCCCTTTTCTCCCTGGCTCTCTCTTTGGATTTCCTGCCTGGATATATTCTGCTTGGCTATTGATCAAATCAGCTTCTTTATTAACCAATGATAATAAAACATATTCACAGCATACAGAGGGATATCCCATGTCAGTCTGCGGCTTAGAAGTAGGCTAAGCCAGCTGCTATGGGATCAGCTTATCTGTCCGTACCTTTGTCTGTGTTTGAAATACAAGCATGAGCCACTGCAGCCAGCATTTTTTTTCACATGGGTTTTAGGGATCAGACTCAGGTCCTCATGCTTGCGAGGTACACACTTTACTGTCTGGGTTGCCTCACCATGCACTCTTTTCTGATCTCCCAGAGGAAGGACTCCTCCCCCCAGCTCTCTATGCATTGTCCTTTCTAGCGTAACATTTTCAGAACTCGAGGGATGATGATTGCTCCGTCTCTCTATATTACCATCTCCACATCACACTTTGTGCTATTGTTAATGCCACTTAATGGTCTTCCTCTATTTTTCTCTTGCAAATATATTAGGTCAATAACTGCACAGAGCCCGGCCTACTGTTAAAGAAGCCATAGTCTGCCAGCATGCATCCCAAGAGAGATGGGTCTTCTTAAACCAAAGAACAGTGAACTCCTTTGCTTGGGAGCCTGGGGCCTACATAAATCTTGGTAGCTGGTTCTGTTCCTTCTTCCTTCCATCAGACATTCAGCACTCACCGTCCTACCTGCTTCAGTGGTTCCCCACCATTTATGACTAAGAAGACGCCAATTAAATTTTTCATTGTGAGAATTCTCAAAACGCATGGAAATATCGAGAGTGCAGTCAGTAATCATGAGCCCTACCAAAACATTTAACGGATTCAACAACTCAGCTTTCTTTCCTTGTTTATATTTCTCCTCCACTACTTAAAATCTCAGCCTTTGCTTTTTCTTTTCATGGCAGGAGATTAGGTAAAAGGGTCACTTTAGTGGGGGGGCAATGGACCTGAATGTGTGTGTTGTTCTTACAGTCCTGGGTTTTAGTCTGAAGGTTTGGCCGGAAGGTTGAAGCATCATGAAAAATAAAACTACAGATGTAAGCCTGCAGTCTTTTTATCTCTTACAGCTTTGGCCTTATTACCTCAAGCCATATGCTGAAGCGCTTCCCCTGGGTGGGTCGCAAGTAAAGAGAAAGTGGCTGATTCCCACTGTTTTTGCTACATGTGTTTAGCGTGGCCGGGCCAGTTCGCTGCTTGTTTCCAGCTTAGCATCCCCCCTAAGTGCGCGAGTGCTGGCTAGTGTGTAATTGAAGTGGATGAGGTAGGAAGTGCAGAAGGTGGCGGAGTGAGCCGAATTGCTTGGATGTTTCTGAAGCTTCCTGTTTTTCACTACAAACGCCGGCATTTTTATGAGAAGTTGACTGTATGCTTATTGAGAGAGGCTTCTTTTTAGTCCTGCGTGACATTTCTACAAAAATCAATGATTTTAGAAGCGAGTATCTGAAAGGAAACGTGCGAGCTTACTCTCTATTTGTTGGGATGCCTGCTGGGCAGGGTTTGAAATCTTCATACATGTTTGGTAAGCCTTCAGGGGGTGAGCATCATATTGACTTTTCCCTTTGAAACATCTACCAAATACATTTTGGAGTGTGGCAAAAAAAAAAGAAAGAAAGAAAGAAAGAAAAATACAAGAAACAAGCAAGTCTCATATATCAAAATTGATTTTGTGATATTTACCTGATTACCTGTGTATTCCTTCCTTTTATCTGGGCACCTTTTCATCTTTATTAGGCTTGATTACCTAATTCTGCAGAAGGGATGGTGATGAATGCAGCTTACCTGAGTTACCCGTGTTCAAGCTGACATGTGTTCTTTGATTACTAGAGGTAGAGAAGCTCACAGGAGCATGAGCTTGCTCTAATTTGAATTTTGAAAATGAAAGAGGCCAGGAAGAGGTAAAGAATCAATTCCCTTTGACGCCTTGATGTATAGGAATTTCTCTATTGTCCTCAGAGTTCTTAAAGATTTGAAAGGATTCACTTCCTAAGTTATTGAGAAAAGAGGAAGAGAAAACTAGAGAACAGGGAAAAACTCTCAAATAGAACTTTGAGCTTAATTCCATTTCATAACAATGCGAAGGCACAATGCAGAGTGTGGAGAAGGGCCCTTTGCTTAACTTCCAGGAGGGCAGAAGCAGGAGACTCCGCTTTTCAGGGTGTGCTGCATCCACAGCTCAGAGGAAAGGGAAGGGAGGAAGCTCAACTACAAAGTTCTTTGAATTTGGGTTTTGGGTGACGCGGTTTATACTGAGTCACTTCCCAGGTTCAGTTCCTCTTACATGCATGACAGCTCACGAGGATCTATAACTCCACTGGCAGAGGACCCAACCTCCTGGCCTCCACAAGACATACATACAGTAAGGCAAACACTCGTACCAATAAATATAATCTAAATTGCACTGAAGAGTTGGCTCCATTGGTAATGTGTTTTTCATGCAGGCAGGAGAACCTGATTTCAGATCTCCAGCACATTTGCAAAAAGCTAGGTGAGCCCTACCTGCCTGCTTACCAGATCAGCCAGGCTAGGTGAATAGGCGAGCTCCAGGTTTGGTGAGAGACTGTCTCAAAAACAGGATGGGCAGTGATTGAGGAAGACACGATCACTGTCTTCCAACTGAGCACACATGCAATCTGTATACCTGTGCGTGTGCATGCGCACACACACAATCTAACTTGGCTTGAGCATCACAGCATTCAGACCCTTCCTTTCCTCTTCAACTTCATCATCATCCTTGCAGCCATTTCTGATGAGCATTTTCTCCCAGCCCCTCTCCCCCGTCTTGTTTGGACGAAGTCGATACGATCATCTCCACGTCACAGATGAGGAATCTGAGGCTCAAAGCAGGACCGTCAGCCAAC
The DNA here is from genome assembly GCF_950005125.1 of Chionomys nivalis. NCBI lineage: Eukaryota > Metazoa > Chordata > Mammalia > Rodentia > Cricetidae > Chionomys > Chionomys nivalis. The sequence goes on from NC_080087.1 coordinate 13,698,530, forward strand.
TTCTAACGGTTAATAACTGAAGTAACCGTCGCCGTTATTGACCAGGTGCTGGGCTGGGTGCCAGGCACCACGGTCACTGCTCTGTGTGGATTGTCTGATGTGAAGCTTTTTCACGCTTGAGGAGACAGGCAGGCAGGCAGATCCTTTGCCCAAGGTCTGTGAAGACGGGTGGCCAGCTCTCACGATGAGGCCACTGTGTCAGAAAGAACGACTAGACCTTTCTAGGCGTTAGAGGTAAAGCCCACAATCATATCTGCACTCCCCTGTGCCATTGTGTGGATGGGAATACCAGGCTTAAGCACAGGCGGCAGATGCCTCCACTCTGTTTCAGACTGGTGCACCCCCTGCAAGGGACTGAATCACCCTCTTTTCAAGGGAAATGCTTCTTGGCAGGAGCCTTATTTCTAGCCTCCCTGCCAGTGTGGAGTACTGTGAGGGGAATGAGGTCACCCAACACTGTGGGTACCCCGCCTCTGCATGGGGACCAGCCCTGGGCCCCTCACAGTTACTAGTCCTTTCCACCCGAGCAGAGCAGTGATGCTCCACTACGCTCTGTGTGCTCACCCCCGAGGCTGTGAAAAGAGGCCCAGAGCTTAACTAACTGCTGCACTGGGGGAGATGAATCACCTACTAATGGTAGGTGCTGGGGTGCCGAGAAACACAACAGAATCTGGGGCAGTGGAGGTAGGTGGGGGAGGGCAAGCATCATCTGTGGAGGAGCTCACCCGGGATTTGGGAAGTGTTCTGCATCCCTGGGATAGGAGAATGCTTTCCTCTTGCTGTGGCCTTCTAGCCTGGAGTCCAGGGACTAGCAGATTTTAGTCACCATCTCCCGCTTCCAGCCTTAGGGTCTGGAGGTCATTCAGCCTGAAATCCTGTGTCTTCCTGGCTCTCCCATACTTGTTCCTGCACATCTCAGTAATCTTGGGAGAGGTATAGGCATCCCCCAACTCATCCCAGGATTTAAAAATTTGTCCTTGAACTTCCAAGATTTAGTAGGAGGGAAGAGTCAGTGACATGGCTAGCTTTTTACTTTGAATGCACCAGAAGGCTTTTGTAGTGGTGGAAACATTAAAAGAATATAGCGCAGTAAAACAATAAAGACAAACAAGCAAAACCAAACCAAACCAAGAATGTACCCCAGTGCATTTTACCCCCTTCTAGCTAGGGCATAACACAATTTACCTTGGCAGTTAAAAATAAATAATAGATAAAATCACCCACATCCCGTTTCAAGAAAGTACTTGACAGCGAACAGCATCCTACATTAATAGGGCCATATTTGCTACATTTCATCCCATGTAGGTCTGTCTCTGAACCCTCAGTCACATCCAGATACTGTGGTGGGGGCTCAAATGCAGCAACTAATGTGTGATTCCGATAGCTGTTTCTCCGCCTCTCCTCTTATTGAACCTGGAAGTGGCACTCACGCTCTCTGCGCAGGACCAGAGTTTTTAGATTGACTTCTATGGTTTTCTGTTTTTTGAAGTGAAGAGTCTCAGATCTGGAATTGCGTCTATTGGTTCAGGTTTCTAATGAAAGCTTGGAATCCAAGGTACTCAATGAGATCTGTGGTTTTGAACCAGGGCTTTGGAGAGAAAGCTTGTGAGACGCCCCAAACCCAAGCCCTTCACAGAAACTGCTAGCTGCAGCTAGCATTTTGGCTTTGCTGTGAAGTTGCAACTCAACCCTGTTTTGGGGACTATGATGTTTTATTGATATTTAACCAAAAGCCTTGTTGCAGTTTTCAAAGTCAGTTGCCTAAGACAGCTGAGGCGTCTGGGCCGTTGTTGGCACAGAATTATTAGCTCATGTCCTTCCAGGCTGGCTTGTCCCCAGACTAAAGAAGTCTAATGTCACCCGCTATTAAGTTGAAAAATAATGCTTCATTGGCCAAGACGCAAATAATGGAAGGCAAATAGCTCAGGCCTTTTCTTTGCTTTCTTTGCCTTTGCCCCTCCTCTCAGCGCTTACCAAGGGGTCACTGCTTATTGCACTACTCATCTGGGGGAGGCCACAGGGTTGTATTTGTGGTGGCCTTAGCTGGCACCATAAACTTGAGTGGATCACTATTTTCTGTAGATTTGCTCAACCACGACTAGGCTAGACCAAAAGAAGCCCGAGACCAATCACCCTATCTGTTACCTCCTGCCCCCCCACCTTCCCCTCCCTTCAGAGAGGACAAAGCCTCCCCTTTCACAGCAGCTGGTATAAAACGGGTTTGTGTTTTCTTTAGGTGACAGGAAGGAAGTCTATTGGCAACAGATGTGGATTCCACTGTGCGCAGAGAGACAACAGGTGACCCAATTATGTGCCCGTTGAGCCCAACGGTACCCACTGCCAACCCTGAGCAACGCTGTACAGTTGTAGCACTGGACACCGTGTCTGATGGTCGAGTGACCACCCAGGTTCACGGCCGACACATTCATTCCGGAGATCTTCTTCTGGTTACAGATACGGAAAGGAAAAGGACAGGATAAATGTCCCGAGTATTGTTCTGGGCTGAGTGCCCAGAGGACTGTTCTCACGGCTCACCAGGCAAAGGGCTATCAAAGGTAAGATAAGCCAACAAGAAGCTGGCGCCTTGGACACTCGCAGCAGCGTTGTTTCATGTTGCTTTTGTGGAAATTCAAATGCATCAAGTGAGCCCTGCTTTAATTACTTACAGTGCGAAGCTGCTTCTGTTGCTAATGGAGAGTTAGACGCGTCAGACATCCCGCGTGCTTTTGATCTTGAATGTTGCCGTAATTGAGTCTCTCTCGTAGTATGTCAGGTGAGGGGTCCTTAGAGAAACACATTCTGCAGTTCCTGAGCCTTTATCTGTGTCTCATTAGAGTTATGAGTTGTGAAGAGAGTTCTGAGTTTTGCAACCTCAGTGTCTGTTACAAATCTTGAAAGCATGACTTTCTTACATTACTTTGTCAAGTCAAACTTCCTTGGGAGCGACAACGCCCTACCCTCCATTTTGATATCGAAGGGCACCTCTAATTCTTTCATTTTCAACTGAAAACACCTTAGTGTGTAAAAACTCTCACAGATCTTTCTACTATGACACTTTATTAAAAAAAAAATCACATCACCCTGGGCTCACCACTCTTAATGGCTGTCCATGGGAAACAGGCAATCCAGGTTCCTGCTGGGTTGAGAAAGTTTCTGCCTCCAAACATCTTTGCCCTGTTTGTCACCTCTAACAGAGGAGACCTTACTTTTGAAGTGATTGGTTGCATCACGGGTCAAGCCAAGGGAATATGTTTGTGTTTGTACTGAGACCAAAATCCAATTCCTTAATACTTGTCCAAAAGTTTCTCATAAGAACAATGGATGCAGGTCTGCTTCCCTTGGGAGGAGGCTTCCTTCACTGAGACTCTTCCACACTTTCCTTCCCACTGTCCTTAGTCCTACAGTGGTCTTTCACTGATTTGACCTGAATCACAGGCTGAGTCACAAGTCAGTGGCAAGGACTTCTGTTTGCTTGTTTTTGCATTTTATGTTGATGAACCAAGGAGTTTTGTTGGGATTACTTACAGGAATATATATGGGTGAGGGGTTACTTACAGGAGCAGAAATGACTCAGAGACAGCTGCATGACCAAATCCCACCCTGGCCTATCAAAAGTTGGAACCCCGAGCTCACTGCACAGCCTGCAGGCAGCTCAATGGGTTGGAGAAAGAGGCTCGGTTGGAATGAACCTTTTCTCAGCCAGCTCAGCCAGTTTAGCCAGCTCAGCCAGGCTATTTTATTTCTGTCAGTCAATCACAAAAATTCTTCCACCACCCCCCCCACCCGAGTCAGGGTTTCTCTGTAGCTTTGGGTCTTGTCCTGGAACTAGCTCTTGTAGACCAGGCTGGCCTGGAACTCACAGAGATCCAGTTGCCTCTGGCTCCCGAGTGCTGGGATTAAAGGTGTGCCCCACCATGGCCTGGAAATCACAGGGATTCCTACATTGTCGCTTTCACCTAATGGTTGACCTCTGCCATTGAGCCTCACGGTGGCACAGGGTGGCTTGGTAGGGGGAGAATTGTATTATGGCTGCTGGCTCTGCAGGTGAAGAGAACCAGCCTGCTCTCCAGTGGTAGCTGACCCAAAGCTGGCAGAAGTAGGAGACAGTATAGGTTGAAACCCGTAGAATCTTTGATTTTTTTAAATCCAGTTCTCTGCATGCATTTCATAAGGAGACTTCTTCCTCATCTCTCAAAGGACTTATCAGTAGAATACGAATTTTCCCCTGATATATTGGATCAGATTTCTTCTGGGGGTAGATGGGGCACTAGCCGAAGGGTTTTCTCTGACATAGTGTTGGGATCTGAAATCAGCTGGCAGAAATGGGGGATTCATGGCATGTGTGTTGTCCACTTCTCTGTTTATGGCTTTGTTTAGATTGTTAGTTGCCTATAGTTTGTGGTTACTAGGGAGGCTGTAAGCATCAGAATTCCGGATTTGCACTGCTGCATGGAAGGTAAGACTCTGGCACTGCCAGGACCCTGCCCCGGCATGCTGTAATTGTATTATATTTCTAATTGTTGGGAGCTGGATGGGTGATTTGTCCAATTCCATCGCATGTGATTATTTCCTTCTCCTGCCTTGTAAGTTGGATAAAGCTCTTATCAGCGCTCACACAGCTGTAGGAAGAGGCCTGAGCTTTCCAGCCCTCTACACCGCGCTTAGAAAGAATTTTTTGCAAACCTAAAAATACCAGGCTTTTGCTATTTGTTTAGCAGTGTTGCTGCGGAGACTTCTTTTCTGTTTCACTAGTGCCCTCCTGTAGGAAGCACAGGTTGCGAGGGACAGAAATCCATAAACAGGAGCGTGACAGTTGGCCAATGTAAGGACCCACCCCGGTGCTTACCGCAAGGGGTCTTTAGCAATACTGTCCTTCCTGTACTTCTCTTGGTGGGTGGCCAGGAAAGCCGGCTCCTGAAATTTTCCTGGGGGATCTCAGGCCCGCTATGCTGTACATTGTGTGGCTAGTTCTCCTTGTACAAGGAGGACAGTCGAAACTAGATCTAGGGAGGACAAGAGAACAGTGCCGAGCTCAGATGTGTGTCTTTTTATTATTAGTTAAAGTTATTCCCTTATTTTATATCCTGATCAAAGTTTCCCCTCCTTTCCTCCCCCCGACCAATTCATTCCTCCCTTGTTTCTGTTCAAAAAGGGGCAGGTATCCCATGGATATCAACAAAACCTATCAAGGTAGGACTAAGCTCCTACCCTTGTGTTAAGGTTGGACAAGGCAACCCGGTATGAGAAATAGGTTCCCCAAAGGTGGTCAAAGCCCCTGCTCCCACTGCTAGGAATCCCACCAGAAGACTAAGGTACATATCTGTCACACATATGTAGAGAGCCTAGGTTGATTCCATGCAGGCTCTCTGGCTCTTGGCACACAGACTCTGTGGGCTCCTATGAGCCCAGGTTAGTTATTTCTGTGGGTTTGCTTGTGATGTCCTTGACTACCCACCAACCTGGCTTGTACAATCTTTCCTCCCTTTCTTTAGCAGGATTCCCTGAGCTTGGCCCAATGCTTAACTGTGGGTCTCTGTATCTGTTTCTATCAGTTACTGGATGAAGGCTCTTTGATGACCATTGGAGCAGTCATTAATCTGGGAGTATGGCAGAATATTGTTAGGCATCATTTTGTTGACATTTCCCTTCCCAATCGTGTTTGACTCTGTTCTAAGTCTCTGGGCCATCCAGCCTCTGGGTCCTGGACTTCTAGGCAGTGTCCGGCGTGTGCTCATTCTCACGGTATATAGGTCTGAAGCTGGACTATCCATCCACATCCTCATATCACCTCTGTGCATGGATCTGGCACAGTGCACCAAGTTTATGAGCTGGGATGTGCTTTGTATTCTCTTTGGGAAGGATGCAGCGCTGACATTGTCTTTGTCCAGAGAGGAGTAGCTGAGGCTCACAGAAGTCTCATGTCATTCAGGCAAGAGACTTCACTGTGGCCCCAACCTTTGCCTGTCACTCGATGGCTAATGTTCTTCCCACTGTAATCCTGGGGCAGACTTTCTAGCTACGAAATGCAAGGCAAGAACCAGGGAAAAGCTGAGCTGTTTGGCTTAGAACTTCCTTGGGTATCAGAGAGATTTCATCAGAGGTAGAAGTTGGAATATAGAAAGAGCTTAGGTCTCTCTTTCCAAAGGGACTTGACCAGACCATTTATGCAAGTGTGTAGCCCAGAGGGTCTAGGGTGAGTGAGCCTGGAAATGCCCAGCTACCTGATTTGAGGTTACAGCCTTTAAACTACATTCAATCATTCAAGGCATCCCTGGCAGAGGCAGAGCTAGATGCTATGACGTCACTAAAGACATTAAAAAAAACCACTCCAAAGTGTGAATGCGCATGATTGAGCCCAGCACATTCTTTCAAGTTAGGGGCAACTGGTGTTTCCTGGAGTTAAAAATTGGGTGTATTTCTATGAGAATCGTGTGCTAACGGATGCCACTACTGTGGCTCTTAGATATAATTTTAAACAAAATACTGCTTCAATTTTCACTTTTAGCTCCAGTGTTCTTTTGTAATCATAGCGTGACTCCCAGTATCCCAAAGTTCAATTATGTGCTTTAAAAGAGGAATATCAATTAAAAAATGATTCCTATTATTTTAAAAATCTGCTTATGTATTAATTGATACATATAACAAATATAAGCAAAGTCAAAAAGTGAGGAAGACAATCACGAATTTAAAAACCTTTCTGTTACTATTCAAATTAGGAAAAATTTTGTTCTATTTTGCAACTGAATGAAAGGCATTCTGGTGTGAGCAGCCCCCGACGCCACTGGTAACACGGCACAATAGCTTCTGTGCTTTTACAAAGGTTTTAATTCTTTTGTGCACTGTTCCCATCTCTGCGTACCATTTCGTTGTATGAGTTTTCTGTTTCCCGCTGGACAGGACCATCGTTTTGAATTTTACTCTTTGAGAGGTATGTTGGCTTGCCCGTGACAGCTCATGCCACTTGGCAGCCATGGCTGGTGGAACCTTCTAGGCTGTCCTTTGTGTCTCTTTTCCCTTTCCAATTTTACCCAAAGTGGAAATATTACTTTACCATTTATCCCTTGTAAGAGGGGAAACAGGTGGAAAAGAATGAATAGTTGGCCACTGTGTCCTAGCCCCTCCTTCCAGTCTAGCTAGCTTGTGCATGAGGGGCAAGAAAAGACCCGTCAGTCCTAGCTTGTCTCTTAGTAGGCTGTTTTCAGAGTCACGTCACACCTCTGTGTGGGGATGCTAAATCACATGACTCTGCAACTCTGGCAACTGTTATCACCTCACGCTGCTTGGGTACTAGACACTGCCTAGTTCCTGGCCCCGGTTCTCCAATGGTTCTCAGACCTTCCCTTGTTTCTGCTCCCTTCCCAACCAGCCATGGGCCCTGTGTGAGGCAGGCCTGACTTGTCTGCAGGTGGAGCATGCCAGTATCCTCTTACCCCTTCTCCCTCTTTACCTCTGTGGGATTAGAAGTGACAGCTGAGGATGAACGCAGCTCACATCGAGGCTTCTGGCAGAGTGGATCCTACGCCAGCAGACTGGAAGAGCCATAAGCGAGGATGAAACAATTTGGATCCAGGTCCTGGATAAAATACTGATGCCTGCAGACATATGTGGACAACTGCTCTTCACTACAGGCTATCTGTTAGTATCACAAATATTCTGGTGTGGGCCACTCTAACCAAGTCAGGATCCCTACAGAGCACAGTTTGCGGGTGTTGCTGGGAGCTGAGACACACTTCTGTTCAGAACCACTGACTTGTAGAAAATCATCTAGCGCTGTCTAGAGGCCAACGGACGACCAGGCCTGGTGGCTTTTCTTCAGCCTTTTGTCTCACCGGCACCAAGGCAGGGCTCAGTGTATTTGGAACAGAGCTCAGAGGTGGGTGGGTTGGCGCATGGGAACATGAGCGAACTCAGGGTCCCACCACGTTTCCCTGCACAGGGAACCGCTGCCAGGTACTTTCGTGGGCGAGTGAGAGCGGTGGCAAAAGCCAGGGCTGGCAGTGGGCAGACAGCCCCATTCTGTCTCTGCTGCTGATTGGCCAAGAGACCACTACATGCCTACTTGATTTTTCTGGGTTTTACCTTCTTTCCTGGAAGCAGAAGAGAATGGGAATTGTGTGACAGCCTTTGACATCTAGGCTATCTTACTTTCAAGTTCAAAATGTTTCTGAAAAGTGCTACTGCTCAGACAACCCAGGCTCCTCTTAGAGCAGATAGCAGGGAGGTTAGGACAGGGATGCCTCCATCGTTCCACAACCCAATCACCTTGAGACAGCTCGGCATGTGAATTGCTCTAGCCTTAGTGCTAACGGGAGCATGCAGGCATGCATGTGTACTCAGAAACACAAAGAACAAAAGGGTGTCACACAGAAGGCACTTTATAACAATGTGATTGTCACATCTCATCTTGCCATCTGTCACATCAGTGAACCTATGAGGAACCCAGGAACCTTTCCGTGTTTCAGAGTGCATATCCATTACCTTGGACATAGAAGCAGATAACCACTGGTCTCAAGCAAGGCCTTGATGCTCACCCCTGAGGCTGTCTCTAACTAACTGTGTGAACCTAACCGAGTGACGTTATCATCTCTCCAAATGACCATTTCCTCCCATAGATAATAATAATAGACCATTTATAAGTGTTGTCAGAGTTAAATTGGATACTACATGCTAAGTCTTCTTTGTGCAGTATCTGGCCCATGAGAGCATCTAATGAGTGTTGACTAGAAATTCAGCCTTCAATTTCATTTTTCTCCTGTGTGTCATTTGATCAATCCCTGTATTGTGTTTGACTGTGCACATTGCCACACTGATCACTTTCTAGGCGAGTGGACATTTGCGTGTGCACTGACGATATATTCCTAAAAGCACAATGGTGGAGCTGAAGGGCATGCGTGTTTCAGCATTGTCAATACACAGAGCCAAAGTGGCTTATGGGAAGGTGGAAGCTGCCTGAGAATGGGCTCCCCTCACCCATGCCCAGCAATTAAAGGTGATAAGCATATTCAGTGTCCTTATTTCTCTATTTATACTGTAGGGTCTATTTCCTGGAACTCATTCGTAGCCCAGGTTAGTCTCGAACTGGTGGCATTCCTCCTGCTCAGCACCAGGAGTATCGGGATTATATCTGTGATGCAACAGGGCTCCATGTTTGCAGCTTCCTTAATTTGTTAGCTCCTTGAGTTCATGCGCTAATGCCTGAGAGACAGTTGCAAGATACATTTCAGGTTCAAACCATAGCATTCTGCCTGTGACCCCTCAAGACTCATATTGTGAACATTTGTCCTGGGACTGATGACACTATTTTGGGAGACTGTGGAACCTTTATGAGGTAAGATTTTTCTGGCAGAAGGTAGGGCATAGAGGGCTGGCCTTTAAGGTTATACCAGGCCCCAGGTTCCTATTGCACTCTCTCTGTTTCCTGGTCCACCAGGAAGTGACTGGCTTCCATGGCATGCTGGGCTACCATGGTGGGTTGGAACCCTTGAATCCATGAACAACAACAACAACGACAACCCACTTTTCTTTAACTTGCTTCTGTCAGGTACAACGATCACAGGAAGACAAGAGAGAGTAACCTGGGGATTCTGGATAGCTTCACTCGCCAATCCGCGCTTTAGATTCTTCATCTGTAAAACAGTATTAGCAGCTGCCTCCAGGCACTCACGAAGGGTATATATGATGCCCAGAACACCATCTGCAAGTAGCAAGTGCTCCGTTGATAGCAGGAATTGTTTCCAAAATCAGGAATCTTTTCTCAGTAGTGTCAGGCGGATTGACTCCCGTAAGTCTTTCCTCTAAGTCTGGGGATTGCCACAGTTCTCTTTCTTTACCTTCCCCCAACATTACCAACTCTGTTTCCTTTTTATCCAACGATCCTTTAAGTTTTCCATATGCCTGAAGATTTTGACTCAGTCCTTGACTGTCCCATCTCTAGCTTGTTACTTATGTTGGACGTCGTTTCTCTCCTTCTTTATATCCACCATGAATATGGGAGGCATGGGAAGCTTGTCTAATATTTTTCTGGCTTCCTCCATTGTACCCCACCAATCTCCCTGTCATCTCGAGATTCAATCACAGGTCCTGTTGACTTAACCAGGGAAGCTGCAGGTGGTTAGCGTGGGATATTGGACTTACGTGCTCTGTAGAGCTGTGGATTGGCATGATGCGAGACTATGTGACTACAGAAATACTCCGTGGTCAAATAGTTCAAAGGGATGTTACCTCAAACACAGGATGTTACCTGGTATCATCCTGTGGGATTTGGGAACCCAGAGATGGCAATACACACTGCAGATCCGTGGCAGATGTTGCTCCCTGTTGGCCTGGGTCACATGACTACTCTTTCACCATGGGATTCCACACAATGAGGGCATCGTGCTTTTCCTTGGCAGCCATCAGCTATGCTGGTGTGGCAGAGGCTCCTCTAGAGGTTGACTGCATTGTACCGTGAACCTTGCCTTGTTCACATAGTCATCTCTAGAAAGATCTGCTCTGCTGTGTCTCACAGCATGTTCATACCTGGAAGTGATGTGGGATATAATGGGTATCAAAGCTTGAATTGAATTCTGGATAACATCCTTCAGAGTGCAACTGTTGAAGGAGTGGTCCACAGATGATAGTTCTGTTGGGAGCTGGTGGCGCCTTTAGGAGGAGTAGCCTAATGGAGGGAGGTTAGGTCCTTAGGGATGAATTCTAACAGGGGATAATGGAACTCTGGGGCCACATAGCATATAGCATCATTTCTGTTTTTTTTAAAACTGACTTAATTTAAATTTTTTATTTGTATTTATCGGTAGTTCTCAGTGTTGTGTGATTGAATAGCATGTATGTGAACATCTGCAGAGGCCCGAAGAGCCCCACCCAGTTCAAGTGAATTTGAATTGCAGGCAGTTGTGAGCTGTTCAGTATGCGTGCTGGCATGGGGCATGGAGCCCAAGTCTGTCGCAAGAGCAGCTAGTGCTGTAAACTGCTGAGCTACCTCTCCAGCCCCGCTTTGAGTGAACTCAGAGTAAGCCCAAGATCACACTAAGGAATGGTGGTTGGTGATGAACACCCTCATTCCAGGGCCTTCTTTACGCAGGCTCTGATCTTGGAGTTTTGGGGTGAGACCTGGAGTGTTTATTTCCAGTGGCTTCTCAGAAGAATCTGACGCAACACACCCTCACACTGACCTTGGGAACTGCTGGCCCAGACACTGCATTTCTGAGCAGCAGCTGGGCCTGCTTGTCTCCTTGTTGCGACAGACCTGCCAGGAAGCCAGAGCAGACTGAACTGACCATGGAATCAAGATAACCCTGCGAGGGGAGTGATGGGATATGTCAGCTCCTGAGGCCCAGTGTTTTTTTTTTTTTTTTTGTTTGTTTGTTTGTTTGTTTTTCGAGACAGGGTTTCTCTGTGGTTTTGGAGCCTGTCCTGGAACTAGCTCTTGTAGACCAGGCTGGCCTCGAACTCACAGAGATCCGCCTGCCTCTGCCTCCCAAGTGCTGGGATTAAAGGCGTGCGCCACCATCGCCCGGCTGAGGCCCAGTGTTTTTAATAAGCAATGTATCCTTTCTAAAATCAGGCTGTAAAAGATTTTGGAAGGAGTCTTTCAGTTTCATTGTGGAAATAACAACAAAGTGAATTTGGGGACCTGGTCACTCAGCCAATGGGCTCGTAATGGCAAGGGCACAAGATTGCATAGGTGATCAGATGACCAACTGCACAGGACTTCTCCATATTGATCTTTGGTGTGTTCCATGCCCGTGTCTCTTAGTATTCACAATACTGCATGCCAACTGCATGCTACAAGTCACTGTGTACCTCAGTGGCGTCTCCAGGTGGCTTGTTTTTTGTCCCACAGAGTTCAGAGCCTTTTCCTGAGGAACAAGGACTCGATCATCAAGAAATTAATTCTCCCGGTATTATTCTCCCAGGATGGATGGAAGATCACAATTGCTCACAAATTACAGATTTGTCACCCTGTGGGACGTTTATGTAAATTGTAGCCTTGCATGTAACTTAATCCTAAAATGCTTTAGATTTTATGCAAAACTGGTTTAGGGAGCTGGGGACATGGACCAGCGGGTAAAGTGCTTGCCATAAAAATACGAGGGTCTGAGATTGTATCCTCAGAACCACAGAATAAAGCTGGGCATGGTGGGTAGCAAGTGCCAGGGAGCAGAGACAAGACGGATTGGAAGTCTTGCTGAACTGGTGAGTTTCAGGTTCAGAAAGAGACTCCATCTCAAGGAATAACGCAGAGAATGTTAAGAGAAGGCTTGAAACATGTATCTCTGGCTTCCATACACATAGGCACATGTGTTCTTGTATATACAAATGTATACAATTACATACTATAAACACACATTTTGAATGAAACACTGCTGTATGCTTTCAGGCCACTATAAAATGATAGAAGAAAACATGGTGAGGCCGGAGAGATGCCTTACTAGGTAAGAGCACTGGCTGCTCTTCCAGAGGAACTGGGTTCAATTCCCGGCACCCCAGGGTGGCTGACAACAATCTTTAACTCCAATTGTAGGAGATCTGACATTCTCTTCTGCCTTCCACAGACACCTAGCATACATATAGTGCATAGATATGCATGCAGACAAAACACCTATACACATAAAATTACTTAAAGACCCACAATGCTTTTCTCAAGACTCAAATTTGTGTCCCCCTTTCTATTTAATACACAAAAAAGAGTTCTTTTATGGATTAATCCTCTAATAAATTAATAATGGGCTAATCTCCCCCCTTTCTCTCTCCCTCCCTCCCTCCCTCCCTCCATGTGTGTGTGTGTGTGTGTGTGTGTGTGTGTGTAAAATCCTTTGTATATCCTAGGTGATTCATGTTTCTAAAAGTCTGACTCACAACACTACTTGTCAAAATATAAGTGAGAGAAAAATTTGTCAGATCAAAATTCCGTGTTCATTCTATGACATGATATAAAATAATGATACTTCTTGTGTTCCGTGTGAATTTAGGTAACAATGCAAGAATCCCATAATGTCTATGTTTCTTAGATTGTCCTAGGTATCAAGAGGACACGCACCTACTGTCACATGAAAGATATGATTTTAATATCTCCATTTGGGCTGGCCATGGTACTCTGATAAGTCGACTCTATGACCCTATGACCATACGAAAGTAGCTGTATCAATGACACACAAACTTTAAAATATTATGGTTGGCTAATATTTCTGAAGGATGAGTATTTTTGTTCCTGAGAATTGTGTACTTGTACATGAGCAACTCATTCTGATTTAAAGAAGATGGTGAAGGTGAAAACTCTGAGTTTCTTCATAGACGCCTATGGTAACCTCCATCCTGGTAACCTCATTAGAGCTACAAAAAACTCAGAAATTCTCCCGAGGTCATATTAGGCTTTTTAAATTACAGGGGCATCCAAGCAGTAAGACTGAACCTTAGAAAGTTTTCACAGAAAAACATTTTCTTTCATTTTTGGCTCAGAAATCTGAGAGTTACAACCCCAAATCTATCTGAGTGCTAGGGCAGCTCTTAGGAGGGCCTTGCTCCCCCATCAAGGACAACATACCTTAGCTAGGGTTTTTCTCTCTGCCCTCAGGGGTGTTTTCCATTTTTTTGTTTTCTTTTCAAAAGGACAAGATGCACAGAGCAGACATCCAATTGTATGCTAAGCATTGGGTATTGTATGGTGCAGCTCACCAAAGAATGACCTATGCCCGACTGTTGACAGTGTTGAGTCTGAGGACCCACCCTTATTACAGACTGCCTGGGAAATATTTGTGTACCATCTGGGATTTTATTTCATAATGTGGGAACGATGTGGGGTTCCCCTCTGTATGCTGTGATTATGTTTTATTATCATTGGTTAAAAAAAGAAGTGGCTTTGACCTATGGCAGGGAAGAATATAGCAAGGAGGAAATCCAAGCAGAGATAGAGGAGGAAAGAAGGCAGAGGCAGAGAGACACTATTCAGCTGCCAAAGAAGTAAGAGGTAACAAACCATGATCCTCATGGCAAAATATAAAATAATAGAAATGGGTTAATTTAAGATATAGGAGCTGACTAGGAAATATGCCTGAGCCATTGGCCAAACAGTGCTCTAATTAATATAGTTTTGTGTGATTATTCATGTCTGGGAAGCCAGGAAACAAAATGGTACTGTCCATTTACTTAATGGCACCAAACATGGGGCTCAAACCCACAACCCTGAGATTAAGAGTTTCATACTCTACTGACTGAGCTAGCTGTGTGTGGTGGCACACGCCTTTAATCCCAACACGTGGGAGGCAGAGGCAGGCAGATCTCTGTGTGTTCAAGGACAGCCTGGCTTACAGAGTGAGAGCCAGGACAGCCAAAGACACACAGAAAAACCCTGTCTGAAAAAAGCAAAAATTAAAAAAATAAAAGGAAAAGAAATAAAAGAAATAGATTTTACAAAAAAAAAAAAAAAAAAAAAAAAAAGATATCTGGAAAATCAAAGAACAGTCTCTGCTCACAGTAGGAATGGACCGGGCTGCTCTTTCCTTACAAAAGTGGTTCATTTCTGTATCTGGCATCAAAGCCTCAGAGATGCCCCCTTCCACACTCTCTCTGTGTGTTTGCATATGCTTGTCCTTGAGGAAAGTGGAATCCAGAGAACGGCCTTGGGTGCCCTTCCTCAGCTGCCATTCATCTTTTTGGTTGATTGTTTGTTTGACATGAGGCCTCTCTCTGACCTAGAACTCATTGATTAGGAAAGGTTGCCTGACCAGCGAGCCCCAGAGATCTCCCCCAGATTCTGTCTGCTCTGAACTTTGAGAGCAAACATTTGCTACTGAGCCCAGCTTTATTTTGTGTGGGTTCTTGGGACTGAACTCTGGTCCTACTGAGATATAGTCTCAGCCTCAGAGACTTTTTAAGTTGACACTGACGTTTTAATACCAAGTCTCTCGTCAAGAATGCCAAATCTACAACTCAACAGTCGGCTAGGGATTTTCCCAAAGGTTTGCTTGGTTTCCATTTGAAAGGTACAGTCCACAGGAAATTTTGACCATTTATTCTTCTAGTATCTCTAGGTATTTCATTTTAATTGCATTGGGTTGATGCTGGAAGAAAAAGCTGTAATGACTCAACATATATGTATCATGACATTAGTGAGTTAATGAAAAGAAACTGTGGAACCGGTGCTGTGTGAGTCTGGTAATGGAGACTTGGTAGGCACTGTAACTGCCACTGTGACAGAATGCCTGACACATAAAGCTTGTGGAAGGAGAGGTTATTTTGTGGTTTCAGGAGATGTGGTCCACCATGCTAGGGTAGACAAGCAGAGTGACTTGGTCCATGATGGCAGGAGCTTGCTGCTGGTCACATGGTGTCAACTCACCAGGAATCAGAATGGAAGTTTCCAGAGCCAAGACTATCACTCTCAAGTCTGGTCTCGGGGATCAAGCTCTAACATCCAGGCCCCACAGTCACCTACCAGCTAAGGATCAGGTGTTCAAACAAACAGATCCATGGGGGAATCTTTCAGAGTCAGATCATGACGGTAACATGGAGGATTAAGTTTTTTTTTTTTTTTAAGTTTTATTAGTTTGTCATTTTTGAGAGATCATTCGAGAGAATTTCTGTAACTTTAGCAAAAAGAGCTTGTCCCCCTGCAACCTGCTGGCAGGAAGTTCTCCAGAGATCCCCACAAGGGAGCCACCAGGCCTCAGTCTACACTTTGGAACTTTCTTCTTCAGTCTCCAAGGTAGACCAGAAGCTTAGCTTTCTTCATAAAGGAGTCTAGAGCCTGCTGGAAGCCTTAGATTTTGGTCTCCCAGCTCTCCCCAGGTGCTTACCTGGTTCAGAATCCAAATCCACAGCACTAGTGCTTAGAAAGAGCGAAAGGCTTCCTTGCAAGTCTGTTGTATTACAGGAAATAGATGGAACCCTAAATATATACTGTCTTCCACATGCCAGGGAGCATTCTCCCACCCTACGTCCCATCTTATGGCAGCCCCCAAAGCAATCGATCCATCCACACATGGACTTAAGTGTCTGAAGAAGCCCTGAGTCAAACAAACCTTTTCTCTCATTGAGTTGATTGTCTTGGGTATTCTGTGACAGCAACAGAAAGCTTATGAACACACCTAGTTCCTTGAAAAGGAAAGGTCCCTCCATGGCCTCAGTTTCACCTTCTAGAGAAGCAGCAAGGGTAGGTGGCCATTTCCTAAACCTGTGACTCTTTTCTGGCAAGTCTGCGGACAGAGATGATGAGCACTAGCCATGGCCCCCTCTGTGCAAAGACTTGGCACAGAAGTTGGGCCAGCGGAAGAGTGAAAGGTGTGGGCTGAAGCCACCAATAGAGGTGAAATCTTCCCTTACTGTTCACTTTTTACATAAACAGGATTGAAATAGAGTCTTCTTAGCATATTGTACCTGGAAAATAAATTAACCTCTTTTCAGTGAACTTGATGGCTTCCTTTTTCTCGGAAGCCGGCATGAGCTAATAGAAAGCTTGCTGGAGCACCCAGTGGCAGGGACTAATTAAACCCAGATGCTTGCTTCTTAATTAGTTTTGATCTGTCTTTTACCTTGGATTTTTCTATATGATTTAATAATGGAAGACAACTCACCACCTTGAGGATGGGAGCTGGGTAGAAATGATAAATAAATGACAGGCGAAAAGGAGAGAGAGAGAGAGAGAGAGAGAGAGAGAGAGAGAGAGAGAGAGAGAGACAGAGAATTTAAAGTTAATGATGTTCTAATAACGTTCTAACATAGACTCTTGGCTGTCTGTAGTCCAAGTGAGCCAATGACTGACATGCTGGGTGACTCGCTGTCCTTCACCATGGCTTCCCATAGACACAGATGCCTTCCCTTGTGTTTCCTTATCTCTCATCTGCCTTATTTATTCTCTTATCTGTTATGGATTTGCCATCCTGCGCCACAGTCCTTCCTGCTAGATTCTTTTCTCCTTTCTCCAGTTCTACCTGTCTTCATATGCCAGACTCGATCACCTTAAAGGAATATTCCTCAAGATTAATTCTTTTTCAAAGAAATCTGCTTTTTGATTGTTCCTGAGTTGTTTTAAACCAGACCAGGCAGTGAAGGGTTGTTATCTTCTACTCCCAGGCCTAGGACTTCTGAAGCGATGGGTTTTAAAGGCATGCATAAGGATCAGATTCTCCCCTCCCTTCCCTTGGTCCCATATCTATGTCCCGCAAGGCATCTCAGGTTTCACCTCTGTCCTATTGGGTAGCCACATCGCCTTTCCTTGCAGCTGTGACAAATGCTGGACAGAAATCACCCAAGTGAAGGGATGCTTTGGTTTGCCTTGCAGTTTAGAGGGCGCAGTCCATGGCGCTGAAGAAGGCATGGTGAGTGAAGACACATGGGCTAGAGGAGCAAGAGGGGGCTGTGAATGCAGTTTTCTTCTTTCTCGGTAGGTCAGGAAACAGAGCTCAACTGTAATAGGAAATGAGTACCACCTTCAAGGCCTGCCTCAGTGACTTTCTTTGGCTAGGCCTTTACCCTAGATTACTCTGCAAGTGAGTTCTTAATGACAAAGGTCTTACAGCCTCTCTGAACAATGCCACTAGCAAGAAAGCAATGTTCAAACTTGCAAGCCTTGGGAGCTACCTCTCTGGTTTGAGTTCTGACTAATTTTGGTCATGGTATTCAGTCTAACTGGCCCCTGCTTTGGTGTCAATTGAACCTTCTGTCTCATCAATAGGATTAAAGCACATTTTTTTTTAAAAAGTGGTATTTCAGAAAATCAATGGATGTTTTCAGAAGCTTCAAAATGTTCTTTGAATCACACAAAGATGTTTATAATAAAATATAGATAATTATTGAATGCAAGGAGATGCCCACCAAGCTGGTGTTATGTGTAGTCATAAGCATAGAGTAGCCTTAGAGTTAGCTTCCTGGTTCAAGGCTTAGTTTCCCCTCCTTCTTCTGTGACCCTGGAGATGGGTGGGTAATAACAGCACTCAGGGTGCAGGACACTGTGATGGCCTCGGCAGCCTGTGACTGTGCCAGCAATGACCTTGGAGATGGATGGGTAGAAACAACACTCAGGGTGCAGGACCTTATGATGGCCTTGGCAGTCCTTGACTGTGCCAGTTACTACCTTGGAGATGGATGGGTAGAAACAACACTTGGGGTGCAGGACCCTGTGAGGACCTTGGCAGCCTGTGACTATGCCAGCTGCTTGCATCCCCATGTGAAGCACTGTAAGCTGACAATAAAACAGCTGAAGGCTTTCCTCTCTCCCTCTGGAGACAGTGTCTGAAGGACTGAGCTAGCTCATCTGGAGACTCTGAGGATGTATTCATCCTGCTCTCCCTCCTGGAGGCCAGCGGCCTTAGCTTGTGGGTGAAATTTTCCAGATTCTCATCATCTCCTCCCTCAATGTCTATCTCTGTGTTTCAATTTCTGCCTTCTATGCAGGCACCAACTGCAATGGACTAAGGCACACTCCAATGACCTCATCTTAACTTGATCGCTTGTATTCAGCTTTCTATTTCAAGATATATTTTAAGATATTGGGACTTAGGGGCCTGAATGTATTTTGGAGAATATATAAATCAACCTATACCTAGGGAGATATTAATGTAGTCATAATTTATTGTCTGAATATCATTAGGTTAATACATATAAAGTAGCTGATTTTTTAATTTCGGAATGGTAATGTGACTCAGCATATTTTTCTTTGCTTATTTACAATATTTACAATGTTCTCTAAAAGCTCATAGTCTTTAATTTTGCTTCTTATGTTCTGGGCTGCCCAGGAGAGGCAGACTGTGGTGACTCATGCCACCTCTTCAAATATCTATCCAAGCCCTGAGATTTGCCCTTAACCCTCATCTCCTGAACAATAAAGGTTACCATGAAGCTACTATCCAACTTAGCAGTCAGGTTTGTCACTATAAGGAATTCTTTCAAGGTCCCAGGGATGCCTTCACATGGATGCGTGTTTTATAAAACTTATGATTTGAGACTTTTAGATGTGTTATCACTGTGTGTACATTCCACCTGAGTGTAGGTATCCAAGTAACCCAGAAGGGGGCAGCCTTGGACCTGGAGTTACAGGCAATTGTGAGCTGCCTGACTTGGGTGCTGGAAGCCAAACTCTGATGTTGTAGAAGGACAGCAACACCTTCTAACCACTAAGCTGTCTCTACAGTCCCACGGGGTCCCTTTCAACCTCAGTCACTTGTATCCAGCTTCTCACAGTTCTTCTCAGGGACTATTTTGAGATGACCTATGAGGAAGATGAGATAGGAATATGTTGATTTGGGGGTTTGATGGGAGAACCCTTTGTGACTTCCAGTCTCTCTCACCACTAACTATCCATGCACAGAGGCAAGTCCTAAGAATGCCGACGACAAAACTTGAACAGAGTGAGTGTGTTTTCCCTCAACAAATCTTTCAGAAACCATAAACCTTCCGGAACCATGAACTAAACTTCCTTTCTTTATATGTTAGCTATTCTGTTAATCCTGTTTTAGCACTAGAAACACACACACACACACACACACACACACGTCAGAGGCAGACTTCAGTCCTTGAAAATTCCATAAGATGAGTGACATTATAAGGGGAGATTAGGTTCTGATCAAAGTTCAAAGTCTGGTCAGATGCAAATTGTCCTTCGTAAGGAATATATTTTGGTCTCATCCATTTATTATTTAAAGATTTTCATTTTATTTATTGTGTATGAGTGAGTGAGCCCATATGTGGGTTTGTAAACATGTGTGAAGGTACCCAAGGAGGCCAGAAGAGGGTGTGGGATCCCCCAGAGCTGGAATTAGAAGCAACTGTAATTAGAACCAGCTGGGTACTGGGAACCAAGTCTGAGTCCTCTGCAAGAGCAGTATGTGTTTTTAACTGCTCCTGCTTGTTTACTTATGAAAACCAGGGTCTGACTATGTAGACTAAGCTACTCTTGAACTCATGCGATGTGGGATTCTCCTCCTTATTCTGTGGATATGATTTATTATCATTGGTTGATAAAGAAGATACTTTGGCCTATGGCAGGGCAAAATACAGGTAGACAAAATCTAAACTAAATGTAGGGAGAAAGAAGGTGGAGTCAGGCAGTCACTGTGTAGCTGCTGAAGGAGACAGATGCTGGAAACTTACCAATAAGGCACAGTCTAATTGTGATATTTAGATTAATAAGAATGGGTTAATATGTAAGAGCTAGCTAAAAAGTATGCCTGAGCCATTGGCCAAACAGTGTTGTAATTAATATAGTTTCTGTGTGATTATTCAGGTCTGGGCAGCTGGGAAATGAACACACAGTCTCCCTTTACACTCATGATTTTCCTTGCCTCAACTTCTCAAGGGCTATGATTACAGAAGGGCACAATACTACACCAGCTAAAGATGATTTGTTAACATAGCATGTATTAGTTTTACTAGGGAAGGTACTGGATACTTTATTCTCTATGTAAAAAATATTTAAAAGTTTTGTTTTATAAAGTGATACAAAAAAAACCCCACCACTGCTGCAAGCAAAATAGCAGTATGCATATATTTAGTTAATAATGATACGATCTTGTTATATTTGTATGCTCTGTGCTGAATTGGTCGGCTTAAATTGTACAAGGGGCTGAGGTTTATTTTCTCAGTCATATAGAAAGTATACTAGGGCGCCAATGCTGCTTTTAAACTTTTGCATTTTTTTTCTTTAAAAAAATGGACTTAAAGATGCACAGTCCACTGGCTACTGAAGCTAGCAACTTCTATGCCCTTTGGCTTATTCATCTTATGACCTGGCTGCTCTTTGTGGCAGCTAACCAATTTCTTTTTGTCACATTCAGGTCACTTTAATATATAACAATGAATGAACATTATTTTAAAAGGCCCTTGGCTCGCAGGGAGACTACTGGCACTACTGAATAAAGGGAGAAATGTTCCCCAGTCTCACCCCATCTGTGTGTATCTGCCGTTACAGTGCCTTTCTTGTCTGCATGAATATTTTGGTGTGAATGGAGGGATTTGTTATTTATTAGTGGCTTGACTTGCTGCTATACTGAGCAACAATTAAAGAGTGCTCTCTTAATTCTGCAAAGCTCCTATGTTTTATTCATGTTCAGATAAATTATTGACCTTGTATTCTAATGTGAAGTGCATCCTAGTCCTATTATAACCAAGAGGCTTTTGACAATTGTTGACTATAGTTTTATTTATTTAATACCCCTTTTCTATATCTGTTCCTTAACTTATTCATGGACAGGTGCAGGATATCATAAATAATGGCATTGTCTGTGGAATATGCTGTTAGGGCAGGACCTGCATCATAGTTACAGAGAATTGATACAACTCCCAAGTAGCTCCCCATCCCCACTGTTGTTATTTTTCCATTATTTAAGATTATGTTTAGTTACCTTACTGGGTATAATCACATTTCAACCTCATTTTGTGTAGACAATGCTCGCTTCAGAAGATGAAGATTCATGCAGCTTTAAAGAGAACCAGACAAAGGCTCTTAGGTCCTCGAGTGGTGAGTTTAAATCGGGTATAACCAGTAAAAATGGAGCAACCTCGAACAACCTTTGATTCTGTGTGTCTCTTGACCATCATTCACTGACTCTTGTGTTCACTGCCACGAGCCTGCAAGGCGGAACATCCACTGTCCCAGGGTAGATGGCTCACTTCTCTGTCCCATTCAGCTCTAGCCACCCAGTCCTTCACTGTGCTTTAGACAAGTCTTGCCTTCATCAGGAGACACCACAAAATGACATGAGCTGCTGGTGACTACAAATCATGAGACTCTTGAAATGACATTTTTCTGACATTGCCTTCAGTTGTGCAAATCGTACGGAGCAGTCCGTGAATTATGCAAATGGTGTTATAAAAAGGAAACAACAGAACGAGAGCCACGTCAGTGTCACATCAAGATGACTACAATGCCACACAGAAAGAAAAACAACTTGGAAATTTGATTCATGATTGGCAACATGCTTTTAGGCACAGAAAGCTTTTGCGGTTGTGGGAGTCAACTTGAGTTCTGGGACACAGGACCCAGTCTGGCCCAGACATTCTTTAAAAGTCCCCAACTGTCCTGTGCCGTTTTGTGTATAGAAGAGGGAGAGTACTCAGTGAGCCATGCTTTCTAGAAAGCACTTCCCTCTCTTCTATCTCCTCCTCTTCATCCTCCTTTATCCACATACTTCTCTTCTTTCTCCTCGTTCTCTTCTTCTTCCTGTTCTGGGGATTGAAACCGCTTACACAGCTAGGCAAGCACTCCACCACATTCCTAGCCCAGAGACCTGCTTTTTAATAATAAAAAGCAAGCAGCGAGTAGATACCCATGAAGTAAAAGCATCATACATATGAGGAAAACCACTGCAGGGTTACAGGATAGAGAGATGGGGGTTGGGAAAGATGGTTTTTCAGAGAGACTCTCCTGGTGAAGTGGGAGCAGCGGGTTGCGTTCCTGCCACCCCAGCTCCTGGTCGCCTGGCTAGCTTATGCCCCAAAATAATGACACACAAACTGTATTCTTTTAAACACTGCTTGGCCCATTAACTCTAGCCCTTACAGGATAATTCTCATATCCTGATCAACCCATCTCTAATAATCTGTGTAGCATCAGTCTTACCAGGAAAGATTTAGCATGTCCGACCTGGTGGCTTGCTTCATCGCATCTGGCTCTGAGAGGAACTGCCTTACATCTGAGCTCACTTCCTCTTCCTCCCAGCATTCTGTTCTGTTTACTCCACCTATCTAAATTTTGCCCTATCAGATGGGCCAAGGCAGTTTCTTTATTGACCAATGAAATCCCACATCATCCTGGGAAATCTCTGAGGTGGTGGCATTATACTAGAGACTTCTATGAAGAAATATGGGGACATGGGATGGGAGAGCAGAGAGCTCTCTAGATGGAGGACATATCTGGTACATACACTTTGCTGTGGGAATAAACACGGCTTGTCCAAAGATCAGCGAAGGACCAGATGACTGAATGGAATGCGTCATAGGCAGACAGTGTCGGTGCAGACAGAGCAGGGGATCCAGGGCATGCTCTGACACCCATTTAAACAGAAATCACGTGAATTGAGGGAGTAATTGTCTATGCTGAGAGGTCATCCAGAGATGGTTTAAAATTTCAGCCATATTTATCTTTGGCCAGCAATTTATATAGGAGGTGACTGGAAGTCTCCTCTATGCTTAGATATTTTGGTTCAGAAGACCAAAGGGTTGCAGGAATGTGGTTGGAGAAGGCTGTATAGGTTTGCTATGAGTTGAGGCATCTCTAAAACATGGTAGGCTTAGGGGAGCCAATGGTGCTCCTGAAGTGGGAAAGCACATGGTGTGGGTGGTGTCAGCTGGGAGAGGATTCCGACTTGAGTAGTTGTCACTGTTGTAGGGGTAACATTGGGTTGGAGCACAGCCAGGCTCCAGATGGCAAGAGGACCTCAGATTAGAGGCAGAGACATTGGGGGTTGGGACACTGCCTGGGTTGGGATGGCAAACGGACCTCAGATATAAGACAGAGGACAGTTACCAAAGCCTGCCTGTGAGAGCAAGGTGAGAGATGACAACTGAGTTGCCGGTCTGAGGTTCTGTGTGGGGTTGTGTGTCGAATGACCTGACTGCAAGGGTCTGTGGTACCCATTCCCCTGTGGAGCATGGTGTTGAGATGGGCCACCCTAGACATTGACAGAGTTTCCAAAAGGTAGGGCAGATAACTCCTTGATGTGGGACAAAAATTATTTGCTGAAGGACGGTCAAGAAGTGGTTTCTGAAAGGTGAGTTGACAACAGCATTGCTCTAAATGTGTGTCCTGTTCCAAGTTGAACGACATGTTCTGTGAAGCTCCATCTTGGTACACACTCAGAAAAACCACACAATTGCTCTGGTATTTCAAGGAGGAAGGGATTTAACACAGAGGAGGTGTCATTTAGAGAAAGGCAGATGTTGTATGGTTCAAGGCACATATGGTGGGTCCCTAATAGCCCCTGTATACTAAGGACCTCTCTGGAGCACTGGCTTGAGATCCATGGCTACTTCCTGTTTGCTCAAACAGCATAAGTACTCCTGGGCAGAAATGTCCAGATCCTAGGAGAGAGGCTTAGAGAAGGAAGTTGATCAGGCTGTAAAGATTAGAAAGGGAGGATTCAGTGCTGAGTGGTTGTGGTGGTTTGAAAGAAAAAGGCCCCCAAAGGGAGTGGAACTATTAGGAGGTGTGGCCTTGTTGGAGTAGGTGTGGTCTTGTTGTAGAAAGTGTGTCACTGTGGAGGCGGGCTTTGAGGTCTGATATATGCTCAAGCCATGCCCAGATGAGAGAGTTCACTTCCTGTTTCCTTTGGATCAAGATGTAGACTTCATTGAGTTGTAGTGGCACACGCCTTTAATCCCAGCACTCAGGAGGCAGAGTTAGGTGGTTCTCTGTGAATTCGAGAACAGCCTGGCCTACAGAGTGAGTTCTAGGACAGGCTTCAGAGATACACAGAGAAACTCTATCTCAAAAAAAAAAAGAAAGAAAGAAAAAGATACAGACTTCTCCAGCATCATGTCTCCCTGCATGCTGTCATACTCCTAGCCGCCATGTTTCCCACCATGATAACAGACTGAACCCCTGAAACTATAAGCTACCACCTCAACTAAATGTTTTCCTTTATAGGAGCTGCTGTGGTCACTGTGTGTCTTCACAGCAATGGAAACCCTAAGACCGTGGTCAATAACAGCCCCTTTCCCCCTGTCTGCTCTTCCCACTTCTGCCTCCCTTCTCTCCATCCCTCCCTCCATTAGTTCATATTCCCTTACTCTGTTTTCTTCCTTATCCCCTCCCTCCCCTCTTTTCCCTTTCCTCTGTCCCTTCTCCTCCCACCTTCCATCTTTCCTTCTTCCCTCATTGCTTCCCTTCCTCCTTGCCTTCCTGGTCTCCATGCTTCCTCCTAACTTCCCTCTCCCTCACTTCATTCTTTTCTCCTTTCCTTTCCCCTCCTTCCTTCTCTTCCAATTCCAATTCTTGCAGAGAACTTGGTTCCATTTTGATATTCCTTTTAGAAAATTTGATCAAAATTTATCACAACACTGGGGTAATAGTTGCAAAGAGTAACATCAAAGGCGGACTACCAGTGTTTCATGCTTCCAAGGGTGCGTAGAGTATGTGGTAAAATAAGCTATTGGGTTGTTGGTAGACTTTCAACATATCTGCCTTATACATTTTTATAAGGCACATGCATGTATGTGTTTATGCATGTATTGTACTATTGGTATGAAGAGATAATATCTTAGTTTATTGTATATTGATCTCTTTTGCAGTGTATCTATGCATGCATCTATGCGTGCCTCTGTGTGTGTGTGTGTGTGTGCGTGTGTGTGTGTGTGTGTGTGTGCATTTATGCCTGTAGGAATCTATCTGTACTGCTCCCCTGCTGTCCTCAGCATCCCTTCACCTGCCAAGCAACATTAAAACATGACCAGAGGTGAGAGGGCTGCTGCTTAGAAGTGTTTCAAAGAGCTCATTAGGCCAACTTTCCTCTTTCTCCTTCTTCTTAATGCTTTGGTGGAGTAAAACAGGAAAAAGAAATCAAGAAGAACAGACATGAAGAGAAATTAAAGCCAAAGCTCATTTGAAGCCACACACTGACTCTCTGCAGTGGGCTCCCAAGCCTGCTAGGCTGTAACAGATGACAAGAAATGGTTCATGGTGATTTTCCTACTGCCTTAGCAGCCCTGGTTCATCTATGATTCTTCAAATATTTACCGTGGGCTTGTTGTATGCCAGAGATCATGCTAAAATTGGAAGATGGAAATACAGGGTCTTGACTCTCAAAGTCTCAGCTGGATATGGGCAATAGATATGTCAACATGCAATTACAATATAGAAGGGGCCTCACATAGCAGAATTTATAGATATCTGGAGAGAAAGTTTGAATTTCTATATTATATGAGAATATTTTTCACATGCTCTATCTGGATCTGCACTGCATATCTGTGTCTATTTTCATAATATTTTCATATCTTGTTCCATGTTGCATATCTGTGCTGGACTTAAATTAATCAGTTACCTCAGTCTTGCCTGAGAATTTACTTACTTGATTAAATAGTAGACAAAACGTAAATAGTATTAGCTAGTCTCTAAAAAAAATCTCAATCTCTTCTGGAAAATTCCTCCCAGGTGCGCTGAATCTTTTAGTCACCCCTGTCCCTCACTGTGACCTATTTCAGCAGGGCCTGTGTATGTGGCGGGTGAGACTGACTTACTCATGGTCTGTACAAGAACAAAGGAGCATGTTTTTTTCATGGTCATTTACGTCCCCTAGATTTTCCTGCTGTGTCTTCTGCCTGCCTGCTCACTGAGGATACAGATGGACGAAGGGGCAGGAGGCCTCTGTTCTCATGATCTGTTCGCTGGAACTTCTTAGAACTCCTAGGCACTGCAGTTGCCTATAAAGCTTAGAGCCAGAGCTACCCTCCCACTTTGGCTTTCCACATTGTCTGCTCCCCTGTTTACTCTTCTTACCAGCAAATGCCACCTGCAACTTCAGCTTCCCATTGGGACTGGGGGAAGGGCTGCTTCTGGCCCACACAGGTGGAGAGTGCCTGAAGGTGCTCACCCAAGCATGATCTCCTTCGGGACAGTGTGCTACTCTTTGTACCCAGTGTGGGTGACCCATGCTGTTAATGGGGCCCAGCAATCTCCTCTGTTGTCTGGATAGACACTGGAGCACAAACAAAACCCAGTCTCTCTTTTCAACCTAAGCCTCTCACTCCACACATGAATCTTGAGCAATGACACACTTGTCTCACCAATTGTTGCCTTTTGTTGTCTTTTGGGCCAGAAGGGACCAGGTTTTAATGTCCTCTTCTCCCTGGAAAGGATATGTCCTTTCATACACACTTTTGTCACTTGGAGAGCTACACTTTATCGGCTTGGCCCTGTGTGATCATGCTCATACAAGTATCTGTACTTGTGCCTGTAGGTGTGTGCGTTCACGAGGAAGCCAGAGGTCAACGTGGGGCATCTTCCTTAGCTACTCTCCTCATTCCCTCTTTGCACTGGCTTCTTTTTCTCTGTTTTCTGATAAACCAAAATGTCCTCATTTTCAAAGAGATCTTATACTCTCTCATCAGAATGCATTTGGATCCATTAGTAACCCTTCACCCCCTCTTCTAACTTGTGAACTTCTCCAATGGTTATGGCCTACACTTCCTGTTTCTTGTTCTAGCCATTCTCCAAGCATTGGCTCCTACTCCCTATATTTTGTGGTAACCACTTTCTTGAGGGCCGTCAGTGACCTCTGATACCAGAGTCTACAAGTATTTTCTCAGGTCCAATTTCCGTTGACCTTGTTCTACCATTTAATACTGTTAGCCAGCCTCTCTCTAGCATTAAACCCCTTTTGACTTTTTGTTTCCATAGCAACTTACACTATTTTATCTTTGTTTCTGTTTCCTCTAGATTTCATTTTTTCCTTCCCTTACTTAAACCCATTTCTTTCCTCTTTTCCCTAAGTATGAACATCCTGTTGTTATGATGATTGTCATTAGTATTCTTATAAGTACATCTCTCTAAGTGTGATGTATCCCACTAGGGACCATTCATGCTTGCCAGCTGTTAGCATGTCCACAGAGGTTAGACTACTGAGGGAAAGGGTGGCTAAATGATTCACCAGATGTACAAGGCTTCTCAGTGGCCTATTTGGGATTCAGACATAGAGCTTCTGACGCTAGAATCCATGTCTATAACCAACCATCCTCTCATTTGTTTACCCTACTCTTTCCCAGGTTCTGAAACTCACTCAGAGTGTGACTAGTACCCACATACCCCTCCTTCCCATACTACACTCCCAGCATTGTTAACAACTTTAACGTCTGTTAGCATATTTAATAGGCCCCTTTAGGACTGAATTGTACTTCTTTCTCCCGCTTTCAAGCCTTCAGTCTCATAAGTCTCTGTCTTTGCTAATGACCTCACTTGGTTCTGAACTTGCGTCATCATTGAGGTTGTGATATCTAACCACCCTGTAAATGCCATGTCCTTAATCTGGCGTGCTCTGTAGCTGTCATGACTTCAGCTCAATGTATCACCTTCTGCACAGCCTCTGTGCCAGCTTTCCATTCATAAAAAGATGACATGTGATGTAATAATAAAAATAAGGATTTCTCACAGGCCAGGATTTCTGTGACAAATTCCTTTGCGTTTGGTATTATCCTTAAGCAACTCCACGGTTCTGTGAGCAAGACTCTTAGAGGCCTCAAGAGCACAGATGTCTACAACTTTGAAAAATGATCTCCCACCCACCTTCGCAGACGGATGCCCAGAAGCTTTGTGAGAGAGTTAGTTAGTTGGAAACACACCAATTATATTTAGCGAACAGGGGTTAAGTAAAACATTTTACATGAGATAGGTTGGTAGTTCAATGTGGCCAGATAACAAGACCTTGCTAACTGGTTTCGGAGAGTGAGTCCTTTGGCTGGACAGTGGCTGGGCACTGTGGTTTCAATGAGATGGTTCATGCTTCTTCTCATACCTGGCTTCTGCTTAGGCTACTTGGTCCTAGATCTTACCTCACAGTCTCACCCACCATTTCAGCACACGAGTTTCCTGTTTGTGTCCCTAAGGCTGTACCTGCTTCAATATATATGTTTTTTAAACTTCCAACTATTCTTAAGTTAAAAGTATTTCCAGTCAATGATCTGTAAAAGAAATATCTTTAGATGTTGGGGACCTATTGGGTCCTGTCCTGTCCCTGAACCCCCTTGATACTGTGCCGATCTGGAACAGGCACTTGGAGGTGAGAAGGTCTACAGGGTACAGAAGGAACATTTGCTGGAGCTCTTCAGCAGAGGGTCTTGTTCTTTGAGTACAAAATGTAATATCTGAAAGTCTTCATTTCTGAGTGTTTGTAACTTAGTCACCAAATAGTGCTTTTCTTGCCAGATGTGGTAGCACTTGCTTGTTATTCTAGTACTCAGGAGCCTGAGACAGGAGGATTGCCATGGGTTTGAGACTAGTCTGGATTACATAGCAAGTATCTGGCAGG
This sequence comes from Chionomys nivalis, assembly GCF_950005125.1. Classification (NCBI taxonomy): domain Eukaryota; kingdom Metazoa; phylum Chordata; class Mammalia; order Rodentia; family Cricetidae; genus Chionomys; species Chionomys nivalis. The sequence continues at coordinate 13,727,479 of NC_080087.1, forward strand.
CTAATGATACAGAGAATGACCCTGTTTGAAAAATAGCAACAACAATAAGAAAACACATAGCTAGCTATCCAGACAGACAGACAGACAGACAGACAGAAAATAAACCAAGCCCAAACAAACAAATACCCCCCAACTCTGGAAATCTTATTGTACAGCATAATATGAGTCAATGAAAATCTTATGTAAAATGTTTACAAATATCAATTGTTACATTCAGATTTAAAGAACTGACAAATCTCAGTAGCCTGACTGCAGCAAGCAAGGTAGGCCCTTTGTTTACGAGCTACCCAACCAGCACGGAGATCTGATCTCAGTACCAGGAGAGCCATCACTGGGAACCTTCATCTGGCGATGAATGGAGATAGAGACAGAGACCCACATTGGAGCACCGGAAAGAGCTCCCAAGGTCCCAATGAGGAGCAGAAGGAGGGAGAACATGAGCAAGGAAGTCAGGACCGCGAGGGGTGCACCCACCCACTGAGACAGAGGAACTGATCTATTGGGAGCTCACCAAGGCCAGCTGGACTGGAACTGAAAAAGCATGGGATAAAACCGGACTCTCTGAACGCAGCGGACAATGAGGGCTGATGAGAAGCCAAGGACAATGGCACTGGGTTTTGATTCTACTTCATGTTCTGGATTTGTGGGAGCCTAGCCAGTTTGGATGCTCACCTTCCTAGACCTAGATGGAGGGGGGAGGACCTTGGACTTTCCACAGTGCAGGGAACCCTGACTGCTCTTCGGACAGGAGAGGGAGAGGGAAAGGAGTGGGGGGAGGGGGAGAGGAGTGGGAGGAGGGGGAGGGAAATGGGAGGCTGGGAGAAGGCAGAATTTTTTTTTCAATACAAAAAAGAAAAGCTTTTATATAACATACTACCATCACAAAGAATATACCCAAGGAAAAATTAATAAATTTATGTATGTATTTTTGCTATTACCCATATTTAGAATGCTTTATATAAGTCTAAAGTATTAATTCATTATGCTTAATAAATGCCCTTTTCTCATAAAAAAAAAAACTGACAAATCATTACTGGTTGATTTTTATAATGGTCAATACATGGGTGTCTGAAATTAGTTTTAGCTATTCCAGACATTTTGTCCTTTGTGGCTTCTTCAGGAAATAGTTCCCAAGGCTACTGTATCAAGTAGAAACAGGCTAACCATGAATGGTGGAAAAAATCTATTGATTCAACGAGAATTGGGTCCAAAACCTTGCTGTATTCTGTGGATGCTTTGAGAACGTATTGCTGAAAATATAAAAAGGCATCACACTTACTGTTTTTCACATTCTACATCTGAACGTTCCAAGGAAAAAAGTGCCCTCAGACCAGGGTAATGGAGGCTTGTTTATGTGTTCGACCCTTCATGCCCTGCGATGTAATTCAATTGGCGAATGTATTCCGCATGGTTTTCCCACCGAGCACGCTGTATTTAATAGCATCTGGCACATCTTGGAGAGCCCCCATTGCATATCATGAGATGTTTAACTTGCATTGAATAGTCCATAAAAGTAATTTCCATGCTGTTGTACTCTTCTGCAGATGCTGATCTGAACGGTTAGCGGTGATAACTCTCACTTTACTTATTTGTGTCTTCTCATGGTGCAGATGGAGGAGGAGTATTTGTAGATTGCTATTTCTACTCCCTGATTGTGAGGCTGACTTCTCTTTAGACAATACCTTGCCTTTCGCATTTAAATCTCTAGTGCCAGATGGAAGCTAGCATTCATCTGTGCAGACTTGATTTGCGACTGTACTAGTCTGAATTGAGCTCAATTTAATAATGGCTGGAGACTACAGAGACCAACGAACTTGATTTTTAAGGTGATGGAACCAACCTGAATACTGTTTGAAAAGTAGATTTGTTTTGCTGGGTGTCAAATGCCCACGAGCACACATGCGTGCAACAAAGACGGAACAACGTGATTGAATCCATTTGATACATGGTTAGTAAGACTCAGGACCTCATCCCAGGGATTTGACAATAACAAATATTTATCAAGTGTGTCTTCTGTGCCAGGTACTGGATTAGTTGACGGGGCACTTATATTTTATTTAGAATATCTCAAGGTAGCTCACAAAAGGTTCCAATAGGAAGCTTTCACAGAGAAGAGAGAGAGAGAAGAACTTTTAAAAGCATTTTGACAAACTTAGAAATCAAGTTGTTCAACAGCCCTATCAAATAGACTCAATTTTGGCAAACTAGGTATTCCAATTGATAATTTCTATATTATGGATGTTAAATAGTGCCCCCAACACGGCTCACATTTTAAAGACTTGGTTCTTGGGGTGGGGTGGAGGTAATAGGTTCTTTGAGAAGTAGGGTCTAGTGGGAGACTGGGCCGCTTAGGTATGATGGTAGTGTTCTAAACATACTTTAATTCATTCACCAAGAACGAAATTTTACCAATGAAATCTCTAACTTTTTACTTAATATGGAAAGGATAAAGATTTGGTGTAGTAAAGGAAAATAAAAACAAAGAAGAAAGTCTTTCCTAGAGGAATGAGGGGATTTATGTCTTGATCACAGACACTTAAAACCATGCATTTGTAGATATATAATCTCTCAAGCATGTGTGCTCAGATTCTGTGGGTAGGGTACTGAATTCATGCTGGTAAGGACAGAGATGCAAAAGTCTGACAGCATGCACCTACTTTTAATTAAATCTTTCGGTCTTTAAATTGTACCAGTAATGAAAGAGCACATATTTGTGTGCTAAGTGTTGGGTGCTGGAGAGACAACTGGTCTGGAACATCCCTTCCCCAGATAGTATGAGCAAAGTCGTTTGTAATGGAGAACGACAGGGGTTCTTTCAGAAGTAGGAAATGATCAGAGTGGTCTTACATTAAGAGGACGGCACAGATGATGGGCAGTGACTATGTAACTGAAGAGATGGTTGACAGGGATGAAACAGAAGCCTCAGAGTGTATAAAGGTTGGGGTTGGGAGTGAGGTGTAGAATGCACGTGAGATGTATAGCCTAGTTCAGCCATGTCCACGTGGGCCATCTAATTGGAGTCTTCATTTCTGGTCAAGACTGGCTGGCGTGAGGAGCTAGCTCATAGCAGATACGTAATGAAGAAGGGGTTGGATATCAGGAGGTAATTCAGGAAGTGCTGTGCCAACAAAAGATTTAAAGCAGAGCAGAAACATAATCACATCTTTATGTTATCATGATGTCTCTGATCGTAATGCTGAGGGCAAATTCAAAGGGGTAGGTTGCCTGGCAAGAATAAATGCTAACAAGAATTCATTCTGGACTTGTGGTCAAACCATAATACATGAAGAAGAGACAGACATGGGAGGATGTCGGAGGGGTGCTGATTGAATGAGATACAGAAGAAGACAGCTCTCGACGCACCATGGATTTGGGGGTGTGGGGCCATGTTTGGCAGGAGAGTGGCAGTGAGAAGGGAAGGGGTATTTGGGGACACAGAAGTGCATGCAGTCTTCCTTTCTGCTGTCCTGTCCTGGAGAGGGAGTTCCGTAAGTTTTCAGCCATGTGTCATTCACAGGAGACTGAATAAAACATGAATTCACATTCCAGAGCAAGAACTGGCAGCTCATGTTCTAGAACAATGTCAGCTGGAGCTGACCCTGAGCCACAATGGAAGACCTTCCCAATATGCTAATGCCTTTCCTTCTGCCTCTGATCCTAGTTGGCTTTCTCTTTGTGGACACACATGAGATTGTATCCTTCCCCAGATCTGAACCCTCTGAGAGCCATGTTGCTTATGTTTGCTGCTGTGCTAAAAGCACCATGATCAAAGCCATGTGAGGAAGAAAGAGTTTATTTTAGGCTGTGATTCCAGAGATATAGAGTCCATCGTGACAGAGAAGGCATGCCATGGTGACAGGAGCAGAAAGATGGCTTGCCACATTTTCATTTACACAGAAAGCAGAGGGGGGCGGGGTGGTGAGGTGGGTGGTAGCAAGGCTATAAACTCTCAAAGCCTATTCCCCTGTTGGTGTGCATCCTCTAGCAAGACCCCACTCCCTAAATGTTCTATAACATACCCAAAAATTATCATTGACTGGGACCAGGTCAATACATAGAGGACTTTTCTCATTTGAACCACAGTTCTCTTTGGGTCATTTTTGAGCCCTTGGGGCTCATATTCCATGTTCCCCTTCAGTATACACAGATGAAGCCTTTCTGCTAACCACACTGTTGTTGCATATGTGAGTTCTTGCTCCTGCTTTGCTGGAGGGAGAGAGAGAGAATGTGTGTGTGTTAGGTTAGCTTGGACAGAGATCCCCAGTTCCATAGGGGTACAGTTACACTCACTCATATTTAGCCAAATAGACACAAAGTAACTTGTAAATTAAACAATTTATACATTGTGTTTCCGTGGGCTCTTCATGTTTTGTATTGAAATGACTACTTCTAACTAAGGAGATAGAAGGTTCCATGAATGACGTCTTGCAATTACAAAGCCTTTGGCTTTCTGAGAAGTTCCTGATGAGCACAGGCACATTACAAATGGAGACTCAATTTTCCTCCATCAATCTAAATTGAGCATTTGGTCCATGGCACCCCTCCAGATAGCAACAATTTACATTTGTTTTTCTCTTTGTGGGAGATTTGATTGGCTTTTGCCATGACCAACAGGAATAATGTAGAGAGGAAACAGTTGCTTGGGCTCATGGTCTCTATAGTTTCCCATGGAGGAAGCTGGGGCAGCAGAGAAGAAGCCCACACTGAGGCCAGGAGCAGGATGAGAGGATGCCTATGTTCATGGACACTTCCTTTCCCTGCCCTCTCTTAATCCATCCAGAGCCAGGTCTTCTTCCCTTAGTGAATTCTCGCTACAAGTGCCTGCACAGAAACATCCCAAAGCGTACTTTACTAATCTTGTAGGTGTTCTTTGAGCTGGTTAATTTGACAATCAATGTTAATCATCACGTATATCAAAAGGATAAAGGAGAGGGGCTGCTCCAGCAAGCTGACTCTGGATAAAGGTCTTGCCACCAAGCCTAAAGACATGAGTTCAACTGCTGTGACCCACGTGGTAGAAAGAGAGAACTGACTACCTTAAGTTGTCCTTTGATCTCATGTGTACCATGGAACATATTCACCCCCTCCCTACACAGGTGCATACCACCAAATAAATAAATTAAAATGTAAGAATGAAAGAAACACTGTCATCAGATAGAGACACACGGCTGCACAAAGTGCTGGGGATAAATAACAGATGAGGTGATATCCCTAAATAAGACATGTATGCCACCCCTTTAAGGAACATCACAGAAGAGAAAGAATGCAAGAACCAGAGGCTAGGGAAAGGGCTGATACAGTGTTGGGTAATACACAGCCATTGCAATCCCAACCTCACAGCGGCTACAAAGCCTCACTGAGTTTGTGTAAGAATGGGTCCCTCAAGAGCCAGGTATGGATGGAGAACAGGCTTGGGGGCCATTCCCTCATGACTGAACTATTTGGTACTGATAGATCCAGGGAGAAGGCGGTCATGACTTTCAGTTGTGTATCTCCTAGTGACCCCACCTGGCTTCAATGGATAATCTCAATCCAGTGCTCATACTGATGGCCCTGGTTAAGCCAAAGGAGTCATAAAATGAAAACAAAAGTCAGGAATCTGCAAAAGGGACGGTGGTGGTTTGAATAATGGCTCCCACAGGCTCATAGAGTTGAAAGCTTAGTTGCCAGGGAGTGGAACTGTTTGAGAAGGATTAAAAAGTATGGTCTTGTTGAAATAAGTGTGGCCTTGTTGGAGGAAGAGTGTTCCTGGGAGTAGGCTCTTGGTTTTTAAAAGGCTATGCCAGGCCCAGAATGTCTGTCTGTCTTTGTCTTTCACTGTCTCTCTCTTTCTCTCTGTATGTCTCTCTCTCTTTCTCTCCCTGCTGTTTATAGAACAGGATTTGAAGCTTTAGCTACTGCTCCAATACTGTGCCTATCTGCTTCTCACCATGGTGATCATACACTAACCCAATTTTAAAACTGTAAGAAAGTCAGTAAGCAGCATTCCTCCATGGCCTCAGTATCATCTCCTGGCTTTAAGTTCCCATCTCATTTTAGTTCCTGCCTTGGCTTCCCTCAATGAATTGAATATAAACCCCTTCTTCCCCGAGTTGTTTTTGGTCATAGTGTTTCATCATAGCAATAGCAACCCTGACTAAGAGAGACTGGTAGAGAGGAGGGTGTTGTAATAAGAGCGGCGGGGCTGCGTTCCTGGCACCCGGCCGCCTGCATGGCTTTACCTGAAATAATTACACGGAAACTGTATTCTTTTAAACACTGCCTGGCCCATTAGTTCCAGCCTCTTATTGGTTAGCTCTTACATATTGATTTAACCCATTTTTAATATTCTGTGTAGCCCCACGAGCTGGCTTACCAGGGAGGATCTTAACCTGTGTCTGTCTGGAGTGGGAGAATCAAGGCGACTCCCTGACTCGGCTTCTTTCTCCCAACATTCTGTTCTGTTTACTCCACCCACCTAAGGGTTGGCCTATCAAATGGGCCTAAGCAGTTTCTTTATTAATTAACCAATGAAAGCAACAGATTAATACAAGACCCACCTCCATCATTTCCCCTTTTTCTGTTTAAACAAAAAAGAAAGGCTTTCACTTTAACATAGTAAGATTACATATAGCAAAACAGTTATCAAGCAAGAATTACAGTTACAATATTTATATCTATTTTATCTTTTATCATAACTAAGGAAAACTATAACTATAACTAACCATTCTTCAACTCCATCAAAGACTCCAAAAAGATATAATATTACCTAAGTAAACAAGAAATAAGAAACGTCAAACTCTAGAAATGACAGAGACATCTCGCTGTCTGGACAGTCACCCAAAGTTCTTTTGTACCGTTGGGGCATCCATCTTCGGCCTACAGGCCCATAGTACCCAGCAGACATTTTCATGAAGCAGGAAATTCTAAAGACAGTTTAGTTACTATCTGCTGTGTCCTGCAGAATGTCTCACAGACTCTTTCATGAGTCAGGAACCCCGAAAGACCATCTCACCTTTAGGAAAGTTCAGCAGTTCTCTCTCTGGTGGTTCTTTGTGTCCAGTTTATGCATCAGTCCATGCAAGAGCAGTTTCTTGCCCAAATGGCTATCAAACTCCTTAAGGAGCCTCTTCAGTGCCCATCTTCCTCTTGAAGTAGATTGGTGCTGCCAGGACCAGACGTGTCTCATTATCATGAAAAGCCCTAAGTTATTAAAACATTAAATGCCATATTCTGCAGTTTTTGAAAGATATGAAGAATGAATGTCTATCTAGTTGAAATATATTTATGCACATCTAGAAAATCTAACTAACATGACTAAAAGCTTGACAATTATCGATGATTATCCATTAACAACCTATATTTCCTAATTATACATTACATTTTTAAATGAACTACACAATCACAATACCTTAATCAAGATCAGAAATACATATACATATAACAAAATTGACCTTAAAATCCACACCAATGCAAATTATTTATATCTATATCATAATATTCTGTGTAGCCCCACGAGCTGGCTTACCAGGGAGGATCTTAACCTGCGTCTGTCTGGAGTGGGAGAATCATGGTGACTCCCTGACTCGGCTTCTTTCTCCCAGCATTCTGTTCTGTTTACTCCACCCACCTAAGGGTTGGCCTATCAAATGGGCCTAGGCAGTTTCTTTATTAATTAACCAATGAAAGCAACAGATTAATACAAGACCCACCTCCATCAGGAGGGGCCATCAACAAGAATGGGAGGGAGAGAAAAGAGAATGAGTATAAGAGCAATCAGAGTATGTTTTATACATATATGAAATTATCAAAGAAAAAACTTAATTAAAAAAGATTTATCATCACTGAGATTATGTGTATTCATGTGTCACAGTTTATGAGGCTACAAACTTTGTTCTCCTATGTTTCAGGAAGCTTGAAAGCTAATTTTTGCTCAGCCTTCACTATACAAAGGATAATAGATATCACCTTGTGTAGAACCCTGCTGGATTGCCCTCAAGTATTAATCATGTGCTATGCTTTTCTTGACAACAAGACAGTGCTGGGAAGATTCCTCAGTGTAGACACTGGAGCCGGGGTGACAGCGATGAGCGTCCTGTGACAATGGTGTTAAGCATTTTATCTGCTTGCTCTGGCATCTGTAAAGGCCATGGAGTGGGAGGATTGTATGTGGGGCTGCTTTGCAGGTTAATCTTCGAACATGCTATCTGCCACAGGAGTCCTGTTGGCTCTAGACTATTGTCAAAACATCCCTCTTCCCTCTGATTGACCAGAGATTCTTTGTTCTCTGAAATGATTAATGCTCCCCACCCCACTTTGAAAGAGCAAATATACAAACTTTGTATAGTCTTATTATTTTAAAAGAATTTTCATTCCTCATTTCTGCCTCCTGAGCTCTGTGGGTTTTTAGCTTTAAACATTTGTTAGCAGAATTTATAGATACTCTTTCATTGCTGTTTGAATGTCTGGCATGTGTTGATCACTGTGGGTGCTGGGCTCTATGAAAAGTACCTTATTCATATTATTGATTTAGTCTTCATAACAAAGATTGATAAGAACAATTACATAGATAGATAGGAAACAAGATATCCTCAGCTTCCTGAGGGAAAAGTGAAACATAGAAAACTTTGATATTTTGCCCAAGGACATGTGCCTACTGGTAGGATAGTCTACCATAAGGAGCTCTCCGCTCAGAATCCTGAGCACCCAGCTGTTGAGCCACATTGTTTTCAAGGGCATTGTTTCTCGGTTGACAATTCTCTTTGCAGAGCTATAATGGCTCCTTAAAGAATTATGCATCAATATACAGCCTGTATTTCCTCTCTCTTCTCCTATCCTTTCCTCTGCTTAATCCAATTCCAGCCAATACTGCTTAAACACAGCATTTCACATGGCGTTTGGGAGTGGGTTACCAGTGCTGGCAAGACAGTAATTGAGGCTGCAGGCATGAAATCAGGTGACTAAGTGACTCTGGCCACATTTATCTGGGTACAGCCACGTCCATTTGCTCCTCGATATATGTCGCTCAGTATGTGTGACGTACACCTTCCTCAGGGTCCATGCCAGTCCCCAGAAGTCTCTGTCTTTGAAGCCTAGTAGAGTACTGATCTACACTTCCATAACTGTGTTTTCTCTCACTGAATCCTGCCCTCCATGTCTGCCCACCTTTCTAGATTCTTCGTTTCAGGTTAGAATCAAACTTCTTAAGGGCGGCGCAAGGTCTGTGGGAATTGCTTGCTGATGGACAAAGCAGCATTGTAAATAAATAAGCAATCAGCTTCTGCCCTCTATGACTGTGCTCATCCTGTGACAAGGTTGCTAAGTCAAAGGGAAATAGAAGAGGGAAGTGATTATCTGGACAATTTAGCAGGAAAATAGCACCAGGCTGAATTTTCTAGATAATGCATATTTGCCATCCTGTAGCACGTAGATTAGAGGATCTGAATTGAACTGCAACACCTGGTTCTGTGTATGGGTTCTCACTCACCCAATCCAAGACGTGAACAGGTTGAGGACTCTGGTTGTTTATCCAGAGAGTGAGTCTGGGCTCTCCTCTCCAGCCTGGCTTCTCAATGCATCAGAGTGTACGTGGTACATTGTCTGTACCTGTGTCCTTGCAAAATTCTCATGGGTGGGGTGTATTGCATGCAGGACGTTGTGAATTACCACACGGGGAATCTGGGATTTCCTTGCACAAACATTTCTGGGGCTGCAGTCGCCGACAGTCACAGCATCAGAGTCTATTCTACCGATAGCAGCAACAGACACTAGATCACCAGAGAGCTTTTCTTCCTCCCCGGAGTCAGGCTATTTTGTGCTGGAGGCTTAGAGGGTGGGAAAGCACAGAGACCCCATAACAGCATTAGGATTCTTCCATTAGAGTCGGATGCTGTGGGTACAGGAAGAAGAACAGAAATCAAGAAAGGGCTTATTTCAATTCTTTAAGTAGCACACTGAATTGGCCTCTGTCCTCAGAGAAGCCATGATCCCTACATGCATGTCATAGCTGTGCAGGTATGCCCTTGAGTGTTTCCGCCTTCATGTCTCAGGTCAGTGTGTGGTAGTTGATATTCGTCAGACAGATCCTTTGAGCACTTAACTCAAGAAGAAGCATAGAGGGGAGCCCTTATAAATCTATAATAGCCACTTCTAGATAACACTTAGCCGTTTTAACTGTCTGAAAGCCAGATTATTTTGAAGGTCTCCACTCCTCAGGCCACACAGGAGCCGCACTGGTGATGTGGGAAAGGGAAGAAGAGAATGCATTTTCTGTGGCTTCTTTGGATTACCCGTTCATTAGCTATTGATTTGATTGCAACAGCCTTGAGTTCGTGCAGGAAGTCCACTGGCAATAATTAAAATTTCAGGAGATACACTCACAGGAGAAAGGAGAGGAGTGGAGAAGGAGGTGTGTGGTGGTGAGTCCCACGTGTGTTAATGACTCTGTTAGAGTTAGATACAATGAAAAGAAATTAGATCTATGGGTATAGAAGAGCCTCCTTTATATGGCGAGGAGCCATTTACATGCAACTATTGGGAATTGTGACTCAGTGGAGTCTTTTAAGGCTCCCTTCGCCTGCCTAACTGACCTCTGGCAGGGTTGCAAGAAAGCTGGGAAACAACTCCTGGCTTCCATTTCATTTCTTTTTTCTACATAATTTCTTCCCAACATCACAGTATGGGCTAGGGTTGGGCACCGATTCTTACAGTAAGGGTCTCTCTTTGTCTAGACTTCAATTCAAGGGAGTTCTCCTGTTACTCCGGGGAGGTGGCACTGGGGTGTGATGCTGTCATGCCTTTGCTATACAGTGCTCACAATTGTGCAAACGGTTGACGTGATCTGAACACACACAGCATCAGACCGGAAGTGGGCGAGCAGTCCCTCCTACCCCAGCCACATTTACCACCATGGACTGCGCAACTTCATCCCTCCAGGGATGCTTTTTTCCTTCCTATAGAAATATTTTGCATGCTAATGCATCTCTGAGAGCTTGCTTTCGCGTCAGCATTGGTTATTGGTGATTGATCTCAGGTTTCAAGGAGAAATCTCCTTTGTGTGAATAAGATGAGAAGCATAGGGAGAAAGCAGTGTGACTGCTGCCCATAACAGCCTCCCAGAAAGAGTTAAACTTGGTCTACTGTATGAGCGGGGCTTTGCCTTAGCAGACTGGGACATAAAGATTAATCCACTAGGGACCAACTGTTTGATTTCTCTCTCTGCTTCTTGACACAGGAATGAAACTGTGGCTTCTCTGGAGCAGAAGTAGGGATTTTATTTTCTGTCATAGGAACTAAACCCCATACGATGATTTGTGTACAGGCAGGTAAAATTAAACCAAAACATATAAAGAGAAGGTCCTGGAAGTTTCTGAAGGCAAATGGCAGTGGTTTCAGTGTCAAATGATGTGTGTGATCTGTGCCATTGTAGGGTGCCCCGGCTTGGAAGAGGGATGTATGCAGAATATTCTGTCATCATGGGGCTTTAGGTACATCGTTATACAGTTCCTCTGATGTAACTTCAGTAAGCATGGTTTCCATAGGGAATGGATTCATTCTCAGTGCTCTTAATATATATTATAAGTGGACACATATGCATCTTGGGATATAACTTCATATGTACATGGCATCCAAGAGCCTGACTTCATAGACATTAACTCAGAGTAAATCCTTAGGGAAGCATGGAGAAAGGTAAGTTTAAATACTACTACTTATTATTTATAGTATAGGTAATAATATAATTATGTGTGTATGTGTATATATGTCACAGCATATGTGGAGGTCAGAAGACAACATGGTGGAGTTGGTTCTTTCCTTCTAAATTTATGTGGGTCCTGGGGATCAAACTCAGGTTGCTAGGGTTACAAATGTCTTTTCCTGCTGAACCTTCTTGTGGCCTCCTCAAGTTAATATTGTACAGAAGTTTTAGTGGATATGCTTTTGTTTTATGAAATGTAAGCCTCACATTATATACAAGATGGCCAGTGTTAAAACAGATTCACGAAGGGAAATGACGATGTTTATCCAAAGCTGTGGAGAGAAGCGAGACAGGTGGATCAATAAGGTAGACGGATGCTAAGATCAACATAGTGTCCAAATTCAGCACCCTGCTCTTCTCTGCTGTTTAAACAGCTCTCCCCAGAGCATCTGTACTTGAGAAATGCTCCCTGTGAAAGCCCAAAGCATGCCTTTCCCCACAGGAATGAGGGCCCTGGCTCCATGTCCCTAGGCTAGCTTAAAGTCATATGGTTTTCAGTTTGTGACTGTGGGTGGAACACAGAACCCACTGCTCGGGGAAAGACCTTTCGCAACAACTAATGTTATTACCATTTTTAATTTGAAATCACAAATGAGTATTTTTTTCCACTGGTTGAGACAAATGTACTAATCCACTAAGTTTCATGGCAGATGAGAAAGATCATTGTTTGCAAAAGTTGAGAATATGGAAATACAAATATAACTCTCTCGCTATATATAAATCTCCATATATAGCCACATCTATATATCTATAAATGTATATCTATATCTATATCCACACACGCACATATATATCAAGTCAGTTCTGTTATGACACTTTCAAACTGCTAATTGGTTCCTGGGTGATTGATACATTAAGGAACAATTTGAACACATTGTGAATTTCATGTTGGCTAACATACAGCTTCCTCAGCAAGGAACAAGGATTCATAAGAAAAATTATACCCATCTGAATGAGTCTTGTAGGAATATAGGAATCACACAACCAGACAACTTCCAGCTGCTTCAGCTGGCCTTATCCGTGATGAGGCATGCCCATATGCATTCAGGAACCTGGGGGTTGCTATGGCACTCCTTTGTTCAGATAACCCCTCCCAACCACACACAACAACTCCCATGCAGCCAGGCAAGCATCCTTGAGACGTCCCCTCCATAAGTTGATTCCAGGCCAGCTTACATAGTCTATATAAGTTCTCAACCATTAACATATGTTGACTGTAGGGCTCTGTTTTGAAATGTTTTAAAACGTGTCATCGAGAGAGTTCCTTTGCATGTTGTTCTCATGCCCCCATTTTTTCTCTGCAAACCCTGTGGTTCACTGTGTGATTTTTGCACAGCCATGTTTTAGAGCCTGTATATTATACTGTCACCTGTTACAACCAACTGTGAGATGTTTTTTCCTTCCTCCTTTATAAGATGTGTTTTCTGTGCTCAAGAAGCTCTTTTGGTTTTTAACTTGTGCAACAGACGAGAATATTTGCCATCACTTGGATGTTTTGCTTTGTAAAATCACAGATCTCTTCATATTGCATAATCGTGATAAATGTTTGTTGAAATGATCTGAATTGGTTTATTCACAGGTTAAATAATAGAACCTGTAATTACAGATGCTGAGATCCCCGCCTCAGATATCTATTCAACCTCACGATTCTCCTACCCAGGAATTTGCCAGACCTTATTTGCAGAAATAAGATTCTGCACAGACAGCAATGTTTTCAAGGATCTGATTTAATAATGATGCATTGAAAGCAAAATTACAATGAAAACAGTAAGGACCAATTCAAATTCCTTCTCCTTGATTCCTAAGTGTTATTAGTCACAACTTAATCAAGAATGGAGTTCCTCCACCGCAACTTCAGTCTTTCCTGGCAGACAGCTGTGTTTGAGGTTTGGCCCTAGCCTTAGCCCTGCATGTCAGATGTCTACTATGAACAGTTTAAGGAAACATGCACTGACCCCTGTCACAGTCTCAGGTGACATCTAGTGGGTGTCATTCTCTACTGGATTAAAATTGTGTGCGCATGTGTGTGAAGTGTGCAGGTGTACATATATGTGTGTATAAGTAAGTATGTATATATATATATATATATGTTTGTATATCAGTGTATGTGTGCATGTGTATGTGTGTGTGAAATGTGCAGGTGTGTACATTCATGTGTGTGTATATGCATGCCCATGCATATGTGTGTTTAAGTGTGTGTTTATGTGTGTGTATATATACGTTTCTATGTGTGCATGTGTATGTGTGTGTAAAATGTGCAGGTGTGTGTATATGCATGTGTGTATAAGTAAGTGTGTGTGTATGTGAAGTGTGCATTCAGGCTTAGAACAGGATATTGAATTTCTACCTTCATAAGTATTCTAGTTTATTGCCTTATTGAGAAAGGTTCTCTCCCTGAACAAGAAGCATGTTGCTTAGACTAGACTGAATGGCCTGTCTGGGATCTGCCTGTCTTTTCCCCACAGTGCTGGGTCAAAAGGTATGCATAGCCATGTTTATCTTTCTATCTGTGAGTGCTGGGATTTGAACTTGGGTCCTCATGTTTGCAACGCTGGCACTTTTGCTCACTGAGTCATCTGTCCAGACCCTCTGTTCTCATGACTCCTCATCTGCAGACAACTAAAAGAAAACTTGGTAAGTATGAAAATGTCCAGTATTTTCTGCTTCAGAAATACATTCCCCTATTCAGAAAGAGAAGGGTGTTTTTTGGTTGTTCAATATTGTTTTCCTCGGCATGTATTTTCACAGATATTATTCTAAAATATGATTCCAATGGTGCCCCTTTTCTTCCAGGTTTGTAGCAAATGGAGTTTAGTGTAGTCCTGGAGCAGATCGCAGTGTGTTACTGCATGGTGGAGTTTCTTGGAATCAATACCTTTAAGACTTTCCAATCACTGACAGTGGATTTTGAAACATTTAAAAATATTTATATGTATTTTATACTTTAAAAGTTAAATAAAAAAGTTACAAGCCAGGCCTGGTGGTGCCTGCCTGTAATCCCAGAATTTGGAAGATAAGCAGGAAGATTGGGAGTTTACGGCTAACTCAACTACATAGCAAGTTCAAAGACAGCTTTGACTGCGTGAGATTTGGGTTTTAAAAACAAAACAAGGGCCAGTGAGATGACTTAGCAGGTAAAGGCACTTGTTACCGAACTTGAGGACCTTAGTTCAACCCCTAGGGTCCTCTTGATGAAAGAAGAGAAACAAGTCTTTAAAGATGTTCTATGAACACGGTATGTGTATTTCAGTAAATAAATAAATGTAATAAAAATTAAAACAAAGACACTGGCAATTACTTTTTCACACTAAAAATTAAAATGCACTTGTGGTGGCTGGAGAGATGCACAGCTCAGCTGTTAAGAACGCTGTTCGCTCTTGATTAGGGTTCAAATTGTCTTCCCAGCACCCACATGGTGGCTAACCAGAATTTCGGGTGCTGTCCCAACACCCTCTTCTGGACTCCATGGGCACTTTACACAAATGGTGCACCCAGCACCACATGGCAACTAGCCAGAATGCTGTCCCAACACCCTCTTCTGGACTCCATGAGCACTGTACACAAATGATGCACAGACATACATGGAAGTATACATGTACACATAAAAATAAATCTTTCAAAAAAATTAAGCCATTTGTTTTGAGCAATCGCTCACCCCCATCCCCATATCTTTTCCTCAGTCTCTATCCTGTTCAATTGTATAACTTTTGTTTAGTTTCTATGTTGATTCTTCTGTTGTTACATCTTCTTGCGAGAAATTTCTGAAATGAAAAGGCCGGAACTGTGGCAGTCAGGAGTCGTTTTTCCACAGAGCAGCTCTTGGGGAGAATTCTTTCACTGTTCACTCCTCAGCGGATTTGGCCTCTGTGGGACATTGTGCTTTGAGTGTGTCAGTCTGACCTCCTGCACTCAGGGTCGCTGACAGGGTGTCCCCCCCAACACGACTTGCTTGTGCCATTCCTTGTTCATAATCAGTTCCTTCGAGACCCACTGAGAAGATCTGAAAGGAGACCTTGCCTAAGAGGACGTGAAGGTGATGATGGAGGGTGACTTGAGGGAAGCACAAAGTGTCCATTATACTACCACAGTGTGAACTAATTACATGCAAGCCCTGCATTTAACAATGCAGACCGCTATGATACTCTGTGCTCCCATGTCAAAGCTGCATCTCGTGTGGCTGCTCCACAGAAAATAGGCTAAATTTCTGAACTCCTTTTCTTTCTGGACCTTCACCTCCGCAGGAGGAGCTGAATAAAGGGAGCAGAAGCATCAAGAACTGTGCGAGCAAAGAAAACTCAAAGATGCTGAGATGAGATCTATTAGGAAAGGCAGTGTTTTAATCAGGGATGGATGTGGAGGTGGGGAGGTGGCTCAATGGGTGAGATGCTTGCTGTACCACCATGAGGACCTACTAAGATTGGATCTATTATTAAATTCAATTAAGAGAATATGATCATTACAAATGTGACAGTCATTTGTCCTCAGCATACCAGTTTTCAAATGTTTATCTGTCCACATAGAACTGCTGGTGAGCTTGTTCGATGGCCCCCTACTTCAGATCCTGACTCTGGAGATGTACAAAGATGTGTCTTCTGGCAGGCATGCCTAGAAGTTCCCATGGCCTCTCCCAGACCTTAGGCACATGGAGGGAGTGGTAGCTTGTCACTGGTGGGTTGTTGGTTTTTAAACACAATGGGAGATGGCCTAAATGAAGATCTATCATTCTCTTTGAGATTTTTTCTTATTTATTTATTTCAAATAATCTTTTCTTATTTTACATACCAATCCCAGTTCCCCCTCCCTCCTCTTCTCCTGCTCCCCTCACCTCCTCCCCACTCCACCCCTCATCCCCTCCTCTGAGAGGGTAAGGCTTTCATTGGGGAGTCACAGTCTGGCACATCACAGTGAGGAAGGACCAAGGTCCTCCCCGCTATATATAGACTGAACAAGGTATTCCTCCAAACAGAATAGGCTCCAAAAAGCCAGTCAAGCACTAGGGATAAATCCTGGTCCCACTGCCAGTGGCCCCACAGAGAATAAGAATAAGAATCAGGCTTGAGACCTAAGAGGCAAGGATGTTCATTTTTGCTTATTTCCACTTTTCTTTATGAGTGACAGGAGGATAAACCATTAAAGAAGCCATTGTTCAATGAATAGAACTCCTAATCTCTGAGATAATATCTGTGGGTTGACTGGAGCTAATGTAAGGGTTTTCCTATGTAGGTTTCACTTAATTTCCTTTCCTGAAGCAATGGCAACTAAGGACATAGCTCAGGCGAAGGTCAGTGCTCTTTCAGGAAGCTGTGTGCACCAAGCCCCCTTTTGCATGTTGTCCTATGCTCTGCCAATGTGTAGATTGCTGAGGTCAAGTTACTGGCCAAGTTATTTGTTAGGACCAATCTTAATTTATCCACCTCCTGATGTTGTGACATTGGGTAAATCACATGGCAGCCGTGGACCAGTTTCCTCATTTAAAGATTTGAGTATGTAGGAACAATATAGGAAAGCCTGTCATGTAGTGTATGCCTGTGAGTGTGTGCGTGTGTGCTGCGTGTGTATGTGTGTGTGTGTGCCGTGCGTACATGCACATGTGTGGTATTTGCTAACAGAGAGCAAGCCCTCAATAAATTGTAATCATTGTCTTTATCCCAAGCAGATGCAGTCTCTGCCCTACGGAAACGTGTGCTTTGAACCAGCTAATATTTACTCTGAGCCCTTATTGAGACGATAAGTGGTGGGAGATGGCAGGGTCAACTTTGTGACTAACTGTGATCTGAGGCTTCACTGCTTAAAGCCATGATTGACCAACTGACAGCATCAGCACCTCCTAGGGTGGAGCTGGAGGGAGCTCAGACTCAGGTCCTACCCCAGTTCTGTGAACTGCCCCTGTATTCACAAGGCCTCTAGTAATCTGTATCCACACTAAGGGCCTTGTCAGGATCTGCATAGCTGAGATCCACATCTTCAAACTGTAATGGGGATGATGATAAAGTCATAGCTCTGCGAGGAGGCCTATTTTCAGAATCTTCTTTTCGGCAGATCCATGTACCACACGATGTGCTGAGGGGTGTGTGGATTCTCCTCCTCTGTCAGCTGGAGGAGGCCTGTGTGTGCCGGGCCCACCATCAGTATGGCAGTGAGAGGGCGATGGGTGCTCCCTCATGGATCTCCTCCTAATTACTTCTGGCCTGTTTATGGACGGGGCTGCTGAGTCAGAACACAGGGAGGGGAGAAGAGCAGGTCTCTGCTGCTGGTGGCATCTGCAGTGGCGACCTCTGGCCTCTGCAGAGCACAGTGCAATGGTTGCCATGGGAACTGCTGTGCTCAGTCAGGGGTGGTTAGAAGAGCTGCAGGAATTGGACTGTAGGCTCCTCCCTAGTGTCTTCCAGTAGCTGAGGAAGAGGGCAGCCTGGCTTCATTCACAGGGGAATTTCCTGGGAGGCCAAAGTGCGCTTTTCTCATTCTGTCTTTTCTCTGTGTCTTGGGGAAATCTAAGAACTCTAAGATGAAATTAATATGAAATTGAAAGTATTCCAAGCTAAGTAGGATAAATATGAAGCCCCTGAGGCACGTGGAAGTGAAGGACTGTCTCCAGGTCTCCTGGTTTACAACCACTCTAGTTGAGATGGACAAAGGGGAGAATGAAACTCACTTTTCAGATGTGCTGATGTTTGCAGCCCACAGAAGCCCCCAGGAAGGCGTGGCTCAGGCCTATTCCCAAGCAATGGCCTCCCCGACCTTTCCTTTGGCTTCTTCCCGACCTTTCCTTTGGCTTCCTTGTGTCTTTGCTTCTCTCGGGTAGAAGAGAAAAACGTCACCTTGCTTACCTTTCCTCTGCAGCAAGGTCCTGAAGAGTGTAACCCTGGTGTCATGCTGATTCTAGCCATCGCTCTCACCCTTCACGGTAGCTTTGGGTCACGTGGTGTGAAACTGAAACTCAAAAATTGAATATACAAATAATACTTCCTCACAGGGCTCTGAGGATCATGCATGTAAAGCAAATGGCCTCGTTGGTATTCAGTAGATGTCTGTTTGGGTTTTTGCCCTAACCTTGGTGTGAAAGGGGCTTCCAGTTTACATTCCTGACCTAATTATGACAGACAGTTTGTAACGCTGGATGAAGTACATGTTAAATGCAGGCGATTAGTGCTCCGTTTCACACAATGGTGGCATGATCAAGCGAGCGGCAGAACGCAAGTGCGTTATAACCACTAAACTTCCCGCAGTCTGTGAAGCCTATGTGACAATAACTCGTGCTTAAAACCGCAAGGATAAAGCAATACAAACAATGTACCAACAGCTTTGAGAAGTGTGAATAAAATGTATTGAATCAGAGTCGAAGGGAATTATTCTCCCGATATACAAAAGGGCTGACAGTCTCATTTAGCCTATCATTTTCAATTCTTGCCACTTCGGTATGAAAAGGTTGGCGTAGCAATGGAGAAAGTAAAGAGTAAGCCGCGAGAATGACGCGGATTCAGTGAGCTCGATGATGTGCAGAAGCCAGAGGGATGCAGGCTCGTGCTGATGAGAAGAATGAGCACAGGGTGATGCTGTTGAAGTCTAGGCAACCCTTTAGAAGACACGGCTACAAAGCCACTGTGTTTGTGCTTAGGAGAGAAATGTCTTTGCAGAGAAGAAGCCAAGCATCATGCAATACAGAAGAGAATCCCTGGAGGCTCTGGGGGGTTAAATAGGAGCCGGATGAATTTGCCAGGGCTTCTATTGAGAAGTACAGCAAGTGGATAAGGTGAATGTATTTTCTCCATTCTGCAGGCTATGTGTCTGAAATGAAGGCATTAGCAAGGACCAAGTGACTCTAAGGGATATCTCTCCTTGGCTTGATCATAGCCTCTGACGACTAGTGACAATCTTCGACAGCTCTTGACTCTTAGCTGGGTCACTCAAGTCACTGCCTCCATCCTCACATGACTCTCATCCCTGCGATGGTCTCTGTATGTCTTTGATTCTTATAAGAACACCATTTATATTGAACTAAGAGCCATCTACAATACTGTGACCTCATCTTTTCTAACTCCATCTGCCATGACCCTATATCTATTCTAAAGGTACAGGGGTCAGAGCTTTAACACCTACTTTTTTGTTTTTTTAATGTTTTTTTTATGATATGTTGATTTTTTAAAATATTGGTTTTATTGAGCTATGCTTTTTTCTCTGCTCCCCTCCCTTCCTCTCCCCTCCCCTTTAATCCTCTCCCATGGTTCCCATGCTCCCAATTTACTCAGGAGATCTCTTTTTCTACTTCTCATGTAGATTAGATCCATGTATATCTCTCTTAGGATTCTCATTGTTGTCTAGGTTCTCTGGGATTGTAATTTGTTGGCTGGTTTTCTTTGCTTTATGTCTAAAAACCACTTCTGAGTGAATAGATATGATATTTTTCTTTTTGGGTCTGGGTTTTCTAGCTCTATCTATTGGCCTGCAAATTTCAAGATGTCACTATTTTTTTCTGCTGTGTAGTACTCCACTGTGTAAATGTACCACATTTTCCTTATCCATTCTTTGGTCGAAGGGCATTTAGGTTGTTTCCAGTTTCTGGCTATCACAAACAATGCTCCTATGAGCATAGTTGAGCACATGTCCTTGTGGCACAATTGAGCATCTTTGGGTATATATCCAAAAGTGGTATTGCTGGGTCTTGAGGAAGGTTATTTCCTAATTTTCTGAGAAATTGCCATACTGATATCCAAAGGGGTAGTACCAGCAATGCAGGAGTATTCCCTTTGCCCCACATCCTCTCTAGCATAAGTTGTCATCAGTGTTTTTGATCTTGGCCATTCTTATAACACCTATTTTTTTTTCTGAGGAAGAAAACAACTCATCAGACAGCACAGGTAATTCAGAACACTGTTTACTGAAAATGACTGCTGTCTGTGAGTGACCGGGAAAAAAACCATGGAGTTGGAGATTGTGTGTGTGTGTGTGTGTGTGTGTGTGTGAGAGAGAGAGAGAGAGAGACAGAGACAGAGACAGAGAGAGAAAGACAGAGAGACACAGAGAGAGAGACACAGAGAGAGACAGAGACAGACAGACAGAGAGACAGAGAGCGACAGAGAGAGAGAGAGAGAGAGAGAGAGAGAGAGAGAGAGAGATTCAAAGCTTTCCACTAAGTTCAAGAACAGGCAAGAAGGCCTTCTCTTGGGATAGGACTGGGGAGATGGTGTGATCAGGAGAGATGATGTGGGGACATGATGTGAAAGACACAAAGAATAAATAAAAGGAAAAAAATTTAAAAAGGAGTGCCTTCTCTTACCACCCTCTTTAACCTGTAATTCCTAGTTTCTACATTACTATAATAAGAGAAAATAATTAGACCATTGAGAAAAATAAATCAAACAGTCTTCACAGGTGACATGATTTTCTAGGTAAAAATATAAAAGAATCTGCAAAAATCCCTCCTGGAACTGAGAAGTTGATTTAAGCAAGGCGGTAGGATAAAAGGTTACCGTACAAAAGTCAATTGGTATTACAAATGTCAGTATGTTAGCACCTGAAATTAAAATATTTAGTTATACACTTAACAAAATCTTTTCAAGGTCCACATAAGGAAATTGACAGACTGTGGTGAATGAGATCAAGGAGTTGAGTAAATTGAGAGACATCTCATATTCATGGATAGGAAGATTCACCATTGTGAAGATGCCAGATTTCCCCATGTGGTTTACAAATTAACGGCAATCCAAATCAAACTCCTGAACATTATTTTACTAATTTTGGCAAATTAATTCTAAACTTAATACAAAGAGGCAAAAGACCCAGAATAGCTAACTCAATAGTGAAATAGAACAACAGAATTGGTGGATTGATATGATAACTCATAGCTAGCCAGTATATGAGAGAGTGGGGCGCTGGTGAAAGAATAGACAGCCGAGTGTAGCATAGTGTAACACCCGATTCTGTATTACCCCCTCGGTACAGTTCACGTACCACTGTACCGTATGCAATGGGCAAGGGCCTGGAGATTGAAAGAACACACAAAGAGACCTGGGTCATTCTTAAGGAGATCAGCCAAATGCCATTTATTCAACCTTGGGGAAACCCTTATATACCTAGCTGCTGCACAAGTATTTCCGCCCAGGCAGGTGGGAAATCACCATGCCAAAGATGGAGTCAACAATGCCCTACAGCTAATCACCAGGCGGGGGCAGGGGGAGCACAGGAACAAACAGAATGCTTTAGTTAGCTGACCAGAAACTGTCCTCAAGATGAACCCCAGGAACAAGGGTAGACCCGGGCCCTACAGAATAGAAATACATCCATGCAAATACATAGGAATACATAGTAATACATGTAAATACATAGAAATACATCTAAGTAAATACATAAGAATGCATAGTAATACATGTAAATACATAGAAATACATCCATGTAAATATGCCCAGTTATTCATAAAGACACAAAGACGGCACAACATGGATGCTTAGCATCTTTGTTAATGATGAGATGACTCTAATTATGTGTACTCATGTTTGAGTCTTCTATTTTGTTCCATTGACCTATTTGCCTGCTTTTTTGCCAGTGTCATGCTGCTTTTATTACTGTAGCTCTGAAATGTAGTGTAGAGTCTGGTATGGCACCCCTTCCCACACAGTTCTTTTTGTCCAGGATTGTTTCATCTGGGGGGGAGGGTTATGATTCCATATGCATTTTAGAATTTTTTTCTTTTTCTATTTCTTTGGAGAATGTCATGGGAAATTTGACTGAGATTGCATTGAATCTGTAAATTGATTTTGTTAGGATGGTCATTTTTATGATATTAATTCTTTCAGACAATGGGTATGGGAGTGGTTTTTCCATCTTTCAGTGCGTTCCTCATTTCTTTCTTCAGAGATTTAAACTTTCATTGTAATGGTCTTTCACTTCTTCAGTGAAGTTTATTCCTAGTTATTTAAATTTTTTTCTTTGATGTTATTACAAATGTGATTTTATGATCTCTTCTTCAGCAAGTTGTTTGTCATTGGTACACTAAAAACCTTTTGATTTTTGTAAGTTGATTTTATCCTATAATTTTGCTGAAATTTTTGATCAATTTTAGATGTTTTCTGGGGCACTTCTGGGGATGTCTTATGTATGATATCATATAATCTGCATAATTGATTTATTTCCCTATCTGTATCCATTTAATTTTCTTCTCTTGTCTTATTCCTCTAGCTAATGCTCTGTGAACTATATTGAAAAGGAGTAGGGGTTAGAGGGCAGCCTTGTCTTCTTCCTAATTTGGTAGGATTGTCATATATAGCCTTTATTATGTTGAGATCTATTCTGTCTCTCTTTGGGCTTCTATCATGAAGGCCTAATGGAATTTTTCAAAGGCCTTTTTTATATTTACTGAGATAATAATAAGGCTTTTAAATCTGTTTATATGACTTATATGTTGAACCTCCTCTGCATCTCTGGGATAAAACCAGCTTTATGTAAAGATCATAGAGATGACATCACTGAACCAACTCTACCAAACATGCTGCTTAAGTGGGGAAGGATATTGTGCAAGTTGAAGATTGGATAAGGAAACACACTCATACGATTGGCCAAAACAAAGGGTGAACACAGTCAGAGTCATTAAAACATTATTGAAACAGGTAGAGTTGTTGTGTCTGGCTATGGTTTCCTGGGACACCACAGTAGATGCTGGAGGCAGGGGGAGGGAGAAGAGAGAGAATGCATTGACCTTCATTTTCCTTCTTTTCCTAGGTATTATTATAGTTGGATTTCAGAGGAGGACCATAGTTACTTCCTGAAGTAGTTCTGAAGACTGTCTGGGGCTTCAGATGGCATATAGTAGTGACAAGTCATCTCTTTCAGGGATATCATAGAATAGAGGAGTAAGTGCCCTCATGGGAGAGACCTGGCATGCTGGGGAAGCCCAGGGGCACAGGTACCTGGCGCTATCAAGACTGAATTCTGGTCCTGAGCAGAACATAGCCAGATGAAACAGTGGGGAAGGTATAAAGAGTGGCAGTGAGTATGCTCGTTGTGACCAGAGTGGGTAGGGGTGTGCTCCAAGGCTACTCTGCTACCCAGTGATCATCTATCTACCAAACAAAATATTTGGGGTCAAGCTCATCCTTCTCTTCTCTTCTCTTCTCTTCTCTTCTCTTCTCTTCTCTTCTCTTCTCTTCTCTTCTCTTCTCTTCTCTTCTCTTCTCTTCTCTTCTCTTCCCTTCCCTTCCCTTCCCTTCCCTTCCCTTCCCTTCCCTTCCCTCCTCTCCTCTCCTCTCCTCTCCTCTCCTCTCCTCTCCTCTCCTCCCCTCCCCTCTCCTCTCCTCTTCTCTTCTTTCTTTTTTCCCTTCCTTCTTTCCCTCCTATCTTTCTCTTTCTTTCTTTCTTTCTTTCTTTCTTTCTTTCTTTCTTTCTTTCTTTCTTTCTTTCTTTCTTTCTTTCTTTCTTTCTTTCCTAGACTAAGTTTCTCAGTGTAATGGCTCTGACTGCCCTGGAACTTGCTTTGCATACACCAGGCTGATGTAGGAGTCCCCTCTGTGTGTTACTTGTATTGGTTAATGAATAAAGAAACTGCCTTGGCCTGATAGGGCAGAACTTAGGTAGGCGGAGAATACAGAACTGAATTCTGGGAGGGAGAAAGCAGAGTCAGAGAGATGCCATGGATCTGCTGGAGACAGACGTTGGGAATTTTACCCGGTAAGCCACTGCCACAAGGTGATATGCAGATTAATAGAAATGGGTTAAATTAAGATGTAAGAATTAACCAATAAGAAACTAGAGATACTGGGCCAAGCAATGATTTAACTAATACAATTTCTGTGTGGTTAATTTGGGGCTAAGCTAGCCAGGCAGCCGGGATGAACAAGTGGCCATCCTTGCAACACCAGGCTGACCTCAAACTCACAGAGATGAGCCTGCCTCTGTCTCTGGAGTATTGGGATGAAATGTAGGAGCCACAGCCTACCTGAGCCAGACTCAAGACTCCTCTTGTTTAGCATCTGTCCATCAGTAAACTGGACCTTGAGGTGAGAATGGTTCTACTATAGCTCAAACTGAATGGTGCAGAATAAGCATAAGGCAAGGCCCATTGACACCCAGTGTGAACTCCCCAGCTTTAAACCCCCAAGTCTTTCTAATCCAGACCCACCTTGTCCTTTGCTGCTGTTCTGGGTCTCTACACATTACTCTCTTTTGGGGTAAAGCAATTCTTCTTTGCTGTGGTGGAATCCCCCTTCCTTGACCCTGGCAGTACTGTCAGGAAGGGGTGGTGACCTCTGTGTCAGCATCAGAACTTATAGTCTGAGTGTCTGAGTGACTGGTAAGTGATATCTCTGAACACTGTGTCCCCTCACAGCCATGTACAACACAGCTCCACACTGCACTGCACTGTGCTGCATTGGATCTCTGCAATCCTAACTGTGAACGGACACTGTGATTGCAAAGGATTCCATCCTGCAGTGACTGGGAGCAAACTCCTCAGAAACAGCCAAAAGCTGAAATAAACCTTAGCCTCAACTTCCAGAAAGGCTTTTGGCAACTATAGCCCTTAACCCTTATGTCAACCAGGGACCCGAACTCTCTAGAAATAGGAGGGCCACACTGGAGCTGGGAGCAGGACAGATGATTGTGTGGCATTGGGAGGCGGTGCTGGGTGGATAATTAATACAGGGGAAGCAATGCTGTGCCGGGGAGCCTCCCATGGGAGAATGCTGTCAGTCTTCTTAGTCACATATTCTTTCCTAACCAAATTGATGGGCCAGTCTGCCGCCTCCTAGATCCACACAAGTGGTGAAATTGCAAACAAGTTTCATTTAAATAATGGGCAAACCTTCCAATTAGTCAGAATCTAATCCTTGTGACTTAAAAATGACAAACTG
This sequence comes from Chionomys nivalis, assembly GCF_950005125.1. Classification (NCBI taxonomy): domain Eukaryota; kingdom Metazoa; phylum Chordata; class Mammalia; order Rodentia; family Cricetidae; genus Chionomys; species Chionomys nivalis. Next base: position 13,753,051 of record NC_080087.1, read on the forward strand.
CTCTTACAACAGCCTGTTTGCTGGAAAGGAAAAAAAAGAGAGAGATTGAGAGAGAAGGAAAAGGGGGGGGGGAGGATGAACCAATTGAAAACATTGATGGAAAGAAATTTAAATGCAGATTCCACTGGATATTAATCCACTGGGAACATTACACAGTCAATAATTGTCATAAAGATTCATTGGTCAACATTTAAGGACTAATTAAAAATGTATGCATGTATTTTGATGGTTTCATTCCTAGGACATATGCATTTTCTTTTATTTCATTTTAATTTCTTGGTAATAAAGAGTTCTGAAGAAAGGTATAGCTGCTACTGATAAAGATAAACAAGATATTTAAAAATAGGCCTTTTAGTGCTGGCATGATGGTTCACCGGTAAAATACGTGCAGCACAGGCCTGGTGAGGCAAGTTTGCTTCCTAGAACCCACAGGAAGGTGTTAGGAAGGGACCGACTCCACACATCTGCCTTCTGAGCTCCCTGTGCACATCTCACCAGGTCATGTGCACACACAGTAATAATAACTGAATAAAAACTTTAAGGATAAAAATTAGGCATCTTGAGCTTTATTTGTAGGTTTCTGCTGCTGCTAAAGGCAAACAAAACTCCTAATGATGGAGTATTTGATTCTGTGTTCAGAAATTATTCATAGATCATATAAGGAGTCTTGTAGTACGATTAATAAAAACCCAGAGACAGAAATTGGGGTTCAACCTGAAGGTCAGAAAAGCAAAACAGGCAGCCACTGACTTTTTTTTCCTCAGTCCAAAATGGTGATCCTGCCTCCAGCAATCTCAGAATGAGACTGTGTGAGAGCTGACTCCTCCCCCCCCCCTTTTTTTTTTTTTTGGTTTTGGCTTTTCGAGACAGGGTTTCTCTGTGGTTTTGGAGCCTTTCCTGGAACTAGCTCTTGTAGACCAGGCGGGTTTCGAACTCACAGAGATCCACCTGCCTCTGCCTCCCGAGTGCTGGGATTAAAGGCGTGCGCCACCACCGCCCGGCTTTAAAGTTTTTTCTTTTTTTTAATTTTTTTTGACTCCTCCCTTCTTATATTCCTCTGCAGGGCTGGGGTTAAAGGTGTGCACCAGTTTCTATGGCCAACTCATGTGACCACTGGGATTAAAGGTGTGTGTTATTGCTGCCTGGTCTGTAAGGCTGACCAGTGTGGCTGTTTTATTCTCTGATCTTCAGGCAACTTTTTAACTCAAATAAAATGCCACTACAGAGTCCCATCCTATGTTTATCTATGATTTATTCATCTACTTAGTAAGCAGCTATTGACCACCTACTGTGCACCATGCTTTCTGGTGGAATGAAGCTAAAAACAAGACATGTCTGTCTGTAAGGGGACTGATGAGTAAGTTCACAACAGTCCCAGGTAAGTCACATCGAGTCGAATAGCACTTCTCCAAGTACAGCATGCCTAGCCATTGCTTTCAAATCTTGTTGAAAAGCAGATCTGGAGCAGGTCTGGGGGAGGGCCCAAACTTTGACATTACTAACATGTTCTCAAGTGGTGCTGGGACCAGCCTCAGGACCAAGGTTCCAAGAGAGAGGACTGATGGAGAACTTACACTTACGGGGAAGGGGTTGCGTTTGACAGAAGGATAATGGCCTATGGAGAGAGCACTCAGTAATTTAAGAATTGGAAGGGGAGTCTTCCTGGGAGGTTCCTGGGCTAGCTAGTTCTAGTCCAGCCCCAGAGATAATGGAGATCCTGTGTTTATATTTGGAAGACTAAAATTCGTGTGAGATGAGAGGAGAGAAGTCCTTGGGTTACCAGTTGCACACACCAATCAATCACTCATCCCATGTTCCCCTGCTGCATCTCAGCCCATACTTAATCTGTTACATTGATTGGAATTGGTTTCCAGGCTCAGTATTGGTAGAATCCTCAGGTCACAAGTGATTAGGACCACAATGACTGCTGCACCTTGCTAAGAGAAATGAGCTTACCTTGATCATGACAGAGTATCTAGCAGAGTCTTAAGCATCCTGAACGTGTGTGTATATGTGTGTGTGCATGTATGTGTGTGCGTGCTTTAAACTTCAACCCTAAACGAGGAAAGAAGACACAATTTCATTTGTGCTTCATTAAATGATTTGCAAGTTGTTGACCCGTGCAGAAGGTCACAGAAGTGACAATTTAAAGTGTGATCATAGGCACAGTCAGATAATACCATGAGAACCACTTCCTCTCTCTCTCTCTCTCTCTCTCTCTCTCTCTCTCTCTCTCTCTCTCTCTCTCTCTCTCAATAAAATCCAGTCTTTGTCTTCTTTGTCCTCCATGGGTTGACTTTTGAGAGGTGACCACACCTAAAGAGGTATTCACCGATTTCTGCTTCAGCCCAGCAGTGTTTTCATCACAGGCCCATGCTCTTCCATCACCGACTTTGAGGTTTTCCTATGACCTCATTCTCTTTACCCGACAGTGAGTTTTGACTGTTTCCTCATGCGTAGAAATCCCTCCGAGCAATATATGTCTAATACTTGTCAAATAAACAACGTATCTCTCCAGCTTGCTCTCAAAGCAAGGTTAGAGAGAGAGAGAGAGAAGCTTGCTGGTACAAATTGATATGGCAAAGCCTATAAATTTCATCTATGTAAATGGGAACTGAACGAGTTGGTTCTTCCAAGGATCTCTGAGGCCATTTAAACAGAGGCAACACCTTAGGCAAAAGACAAACAAAAAAAATTTCCAGAACACTCATTAGATGTGGCTGGCCCTTTTCAGCGAGCTGGTATTTGGTCTGATGGTCAGACACAACGATGGGACAAAGTTGCTGTAGCCCAAGCCAGCATCAAGGCAGTGGCCTCAAACAAGGCTCACGTGCATGGTGTTTTCTTCTGCCAGGCACACACTGTAGAGATGGGGAAAGCAGTGTTTATTCACTGAAGAATGTAGCGATGATGAATATTAGGAACCTTGGCCTTAAACACGCAACATTTTACTATCATGGGAAATACAGGACTCACAGGGATAGTGCCACTTCTGGAGCCCTAGGCCAGGCTAACTGCTTTCTTTTTTTTTCTTCATAAAACACTATTCTTTTTAACTTGAAAATGTCTGATAGACACACTGTTTTTTTCAGACTTGGGTATTTGGCAGACATCCTCTCTTAAAAATGAATGAAGGGATCCTGTCAGTTCTAGGAAAACAACTGACAGCGTTGCTGCCAGTGGTAAAACCTGAGCTTTCAAGCAAAAATTAGACTTCTGGAAAAACGTGCATTCACTGCAGGGAGTATGACGGCTTCTCAGTGCTCTGAGACGTGCCTGGTGAAGTCCGTGGTCATCTTAACGTACAAGTATTTCCTTGTTAGTATGTAACATACGCCCACAACAGGATGAGTGTGAACTAATGAACTAAAATTTCTGAGTTCTCAAGGTATGAATAAAAGATTCATCAGAGTAGAGAACAGTCAAATGGATTTTAACCTAACCAAGTAGGAGAATACTTCTCTGTATGGAGTGAAATCCTATTAAAAAACCCTGCTTATGGAATCTATCCCTTGTAGAGTTCAGGCTGAGGGCTCATGGATGCCCGCAATTATAAAGAGGCTAGAATGTGCTCCGCTGTCTCTGACTTCTCTTCACAGGTGTAAAGCAAAGCAAATACCTAAGCAGACCACATGGAGAGCAGATAGGAGAAGTAGGTTTCATCCCATCAAATTAGACTGTGAAGAGATTCCCAAACCATAAATAAAACCATTGCTTTTACTACTTTCTGTGGTAGAACACAACTGTTTGCATAAGACCATTTTTTATCATTATTTATGACAGTATGGAATGGGCTTATGGTCATGTTGAAAATGAAATAGATATTTAAAAAATGATCAGTTTAAACCTTCAATATATTGACATTCAGTCCTATAACAAATGCTTTTTGGATTTTGAAGTGTGAAGCTGGCAGCCGCGCTCTTCTGAGAACCCTACTGTATACATCTGTGGACAGGCTAGGACAGGGTGGTGATTTTGGCTTCCCTGTTTATCGCTAGTCATCATCTTCATCTAGTTGCTCAAGCCCCAACCTGGACCACAGTCACTGCTCCCCCTTTTCCCCGCTCTCCATGCCCAACTGTCTGGTCCTGTAGATCCCACTTCTGAAGATAGTAAAGATTCAACTCTTCCTTCCCATTCCCATTTCCACTTCCTGTCATAGTCACACGAGGAAGGCTGCAGGAAGCGCCCCTTTGCCCCTGCTTCCTAGCATCTCTGCCTTGGAGTTCTTTCCTCCCACATGGCCTTGGGCTTCTGTCAGTGTGACAAGAAAAAACAGGATTGGCCAATGACAGAGACACAGCTCGGTCTCTGTCACTTCTTTTTTACCTTGGTTACTGGTAGCTGATTATAGGTAGAAATCAGAATGAGATGAGCAGAAGAATTAATCATTGAATTAAACTAGTCAGGTTGACTCATAGAATTATATGCTAAGTAAAAGGTTCTGCTTTAACCCTCTAATTTCAGGTGCTTGGGTAGACATACTCTAAGCCCTGTGTGTGTCATATGTGTTCATATGTGTGCCAATGCAGACATGTGTGCAGGGGGCCAGAGAGCAGCCTCAATGTTATTCCTCAGGTGCTGTCCTCCTTGTTGTTTTGAGGCAGGTTCTCTCGCTAGCCTGGAACTCACTGAGTAGGATGTGCAAACACTGAACACTAGGTATCTACCTTCCCTAAGGAGTGGTCTTCTCTTACAAGTGAACACCATGCCTGGCCTTTTAAAAAAAAACGTGGGTTTTGGAGATTGAACTCAGGTCGTCATGCTTACAAAGTGAGCATTTTTACCAAAGGGGCCTCTTCCCAGACTCTATATGCTTGCTCTCTTTAAAAAAAATATTTATTTATTTATTCATTTATTTATTTTGAGGCAAGGTTTCTCTGTATAACAGCCCTGGCTGTCCTGGAAGTAGCTTGTAGACCAGGCTGGCCTTGAACTCACAGAGATCCACCTGCCTCTGCCTCCCAAGTGCTGGAATTAAAGGTGTGCACCACCACCACCCAGTCCATATGCTTTCTTAATTTAAAAAAAAAAAATTTTTTTTTCCTAGAAGATCATCTTATCTGATAGGCAAAAAAAAAAAAAAAAAAAAAACCCTAGTGAAAACTGTTTGAACAAATTCCTCAGTTGTATAAGAAGGGTTTTTGGTTGTTTTTTTGTTTATTTTCGTGACGTATACTAGAAGCAGTAGTTTGAAGTGGGAATCTGGAATCTCCAGGAACTTTGGAGTTCTGGATCACAGAGTGACAATCATTGTAATGACATTGCCTTTTAGCCAGATTAAAAAGTCATGAAGAAACACAACAACACAACTGTTGTCAAAAAGACAAGTCAAAAAGGCAACTCTATTAACATTTAGAATCACTAAATTATATGTTTAATATTTTATCAAAATTACTACTGCATTTTGCACAGCACTCATCTCGCTTTGGTGTTATGAAACATCTTATTATACTTGTTATCTTGTTTGATATTATTCCAAGTTTCTTTAAAATTCCCCTTCATTGCATTTATATTATTTCGTTTCCTTTTCATAAAGGGTAGTATACATTGCTAGAGGGCTACATTCCACCATGCTACATTTTAGAAGCTAACTTCTCATGTAGCGTGCTATTGGTGGTGGGCTCCAACCTCACATGAACTCCGTGTGTTTTCATGAATAACAAAGGCTAGGCTCTTATGTGGAAAGGGATAAGCATGACCCAGCATCCAGAGATGAATCAACATGTCATCAATGGGAAAACATCACATAAACATGACAGCCACGGAAGAGAATGAGGTAATCCATGATTTCCTTGAAACATCACATGTCCGTGTCTCTGAGCCCGACTTGTTAGAGAAAGTGTTTCATCCATGAAGCCACATCCCAGGTGCACAGCCCTTCTTTCTGGCACTGGTCCTCAGGAATAAGCTCTGGAGAGCCGGGTCAACTTTGTTGGAGTTCTACAGCCTACCCTGTCTTTAGGAAATGTGTAGAATGTGAAGGCATCGATTCCAATCTCCAAAGGTTCTGTTTTCCCCAAAGGAACACAGTTTGAAGATGCCTGGAATAGTCAGGCTGCCAGATCCTAGCACTCCATTGAATGTCCATATCAATCTGAGCCTCACACCCGGCACCCAGATGCTGATAGGAGGCCAGGTGGGTGTGAATGGATTTATTGGATAACAGCAAGCATATTGGATGCTATGGAAGAATGACTCTTGGGGCCCCAGCCAGCCCGGTTGGGACTTTTCCTCCGTTTTCCTACCCTTTGAGATTTTCCATGTGGAGACTCAGACACAGGGTAATTCCTGAGAAGAAAATAGAGTCAAGCAGTTCACAGCAGGAGAGCCCTGACCTTTCACGGCACACAGTGGGTCCTCAGACTTAGGTGAGGTCTTACTCCCATGGCCACCACCCTGCTTTTTTCTGCCTATCCCTAGACCTAGTCCTCAACATTGACTCTTTGGGGCCATATTTTCCTGCATGCCCACAGAGAGGGTATGATCCAAGAATATCCCAAGGCCACTTGTTCACTTGACTTCATTGGACTAGAAGGAGATGAGGGGACCTGGGGAGTTTACTGTGGCTAAGAAAGAAATGTGAAAGAAAACAAATGGCTCCCTTCCTCCCAGATTTGATGAGGACCCCTCTCTGGGGTTACCTGTTGGGTCCTCTGGGTCTGGGCAGTAGTTTTCCTTCCCAGGAGATGTTAAGCTTGACACGTCTCATGTTTCTTTTACACCAAGGCACTGATGCCCCAGGCTTGTCTATGGCTAGTCATTGTTGCCCGAGATAGTGACTGGTACTAGAAACCTACCTGATAATGTGCAGCAACACATCCTAATGTCTAGAATTACTGTAAAACATTATGTATGGAAAAATACTTGAAAGAAATACCTTAAAACTTACCATATTAGCTGTAGAGAAGTAGAACTCAAAAGGAGGTTTTCTATTTTGCAACTTTTCTGTAATGTTTGTTTATTGTTTTGATATTTTCCTGAAACATTTGGAAAATAGTTTTACTTTTTCTATGTATGTGTTTACATGTGTATGCACAGATTTTCCTATAAGCACATATAGATGGAGGTCAGAGGTCTTTCTTGGTTGCTTTATTTATTTATTTATTTATTTATTGAGGCAGGTCTCTTTTTCCTACTAAGTCCTAGGATTCTTCTGACGTCTGACTTGCCTCCTCTATGCTGGGATTACAGGCATGTGCTGCCATTCCTCACTTTTGCTTGCATGGAGAACATTTTCCAACTAAGTAATATCTCCAGCCAGAGTTTTTTAATTAATTAATTAATTTATTTTAACTAGTTAAGCTCTGGCCAACAGCATTGATCAAAAATGTAACTAGGAATCCAAATATGAAATTCCCTGTTTCCGTGAGAATCAAAAAGTTAAACAAAAATAAAATAAGAATTGGAAAGATGCTCTTGCTGCTCTTGTAGAGGAACCAAGTGTAGCTGCCGACACTGTACCTAGAACGCACATCAGATGATTCGCAGCTGCCTAGAAATCTAGGGGAGCTGACGCCCTCTTTTGAGTCCCCATAGGCACCTACGTACAGCTGTCTCTCTCTCGCAGACACAGATGTACACACACACATAAATAAAAATAAATCCTTAAGAAAAAATGTCGAGAACACGTAAAAGGATGAACAAACTAATGGGTTATTGCAGTATCTTCGCACACACTAAACGATGGATGTGCAGGCTAACGACAGATGAGAGCCTAAGCTTTATGATCATAGAATCAAAAGCCTGGGTGCTAAAATGCAATCACTTAGGAACGTCATCCATCAGAATATGCCTTTCTTCTTGAGCTAATTAGAGATGAATCCTTAAGGTTCATTCTTTTATTTAAACAATAAAAAAGGGGGGGGGGAGAACACGTTAAGCCAACTTTAAAAAATAAATGAAAAGAAGAGGGAGAAAGAAAACCGCAGCCTCAGATAGATGGCCCGGTGGAGAGTTATTTATATGAAAAACCCAACCTAAGCATAATTTTTTGAGATGGCATGTGCTTTGAAAATACAATGTGATTTTATCTTGAATGTAAAAGTAACCGTCTTTATTTATTTATTTATTTATTTATTTATTTATTTATTTATCTATTTTGCTGACACCAAGAGATACAGAACCTGCTGATGTAATAGGGATGGGAGCTGCTCTATCAGTCACGAAGCCTATAAATCCCAGTGATACACAGCACGCTGTGCAGTATCGAAGACAGTATCATTGATTTATGTAATTGGAAATTTGAGCAATACAATTTTTCTTAATTGCATTTGTTTTTCTCCCTCCTCAAAAGCCTGTGTCTCTGATGACTGGGGGTGGGGTGGGGGTGGTTCTGAGATACATGGACTTACAGACTTCCACCCTCCTCCCCCCATGGCTGACTAGGCATGGGAAGGGCCAATTTGCCAGAGAGTGAGGTTAGATCATATTTGAAGGGTTCACTCAAGGAGGCTACAGGAAGTTATCTGTCAAGGAAAACAGCATCAGAGAGCAGACCATCGCTGTCTGGTTTCTTAGGGTCCTCGAGTCACGTTTAGGTAGTTCTTCCTGTGAATGGGTACATCAGGTATACATGGGAAAGAACTGATCTTTTGGTGTCTCTTGTGTAGGGCTGGGATTCAGTACACATGTGCTGAATGATTAGAATTCCTCACAGTGAGGCATCCTTGGATAGCCTTTCTCTAAAGCGACCTTCTGCCTTTTCTTGTGGATTCCAAAACCTTCGCCCAGAGCCCACATTTATTATTTGGATGCACTTTTGTTTTGACTGCTGTATTTCCAGGCTCACATGGCTCTAACTCCTTACGGGGCCTGTCTTCCTGGATCCTGGAGGTCTTAGACACTCAAAGGGAAGTGCAGAGCTCTCTGGACAGCAGTAGTTATTCAAGCTTGCTTCCTTTGCTCACAGCAGACGAGTCTCGGCAGAATCCTTATAGTTCCAGGAGGCTTCAGCGTGATGCTGCAGCCCTTAAGTGGGCTATTTCAAACCAGCGGTGGTCTACCCAACCTGGCAGTGTCTCTCGTCTCCAGCACCTTCCCTTGCATCAGCTGCTTCTGGGGCTACGTGCCATCTTTGTTATGCTCTCAACAGCTTGGCTATGTTTTGAGTCCCCAACATATACCCATAGCATCAGGTGCCTGGAGATGCGTTGTGGCTTGGTGTGATTTGCTGTATCCCTCATACCAGGGGTCTGAGAAGGTGTCCCCGATGTTTGGACATTGGGTTGTTTCAGATATGTGATGATATAGCATGGGCCCCCTGATCCAGTGTGATGAGTGCCCCCATACAAAGTCAAGATTCAAAGACAGAGACACATACACAGGGGGAATAAAGGTGGATACTGGAAGATCAAAGGTCACCATCGCATCATCAGAAGCTAGGGATAGACAGGGACCAAATTCTCCTTCAAAACCTTCAAAACTAGCCAACTCTGATTAGAGCGTAAATATTGATTCTCCGGCCTCCAGAATCAGAAGATTATAATGCTCTTCTTCCGTAATCCACCCTGTCCGTGGTCCTCGGTTGAGGCATCCCTGGGGAACAAAGAGAAAACACTGAATGAAGTTTTACTTAACCACTGTGACGGAGAGAAAGGAACAAATTATTTATTTTTTTTAAAAGAGAATCACATTTATTATAAACACAATTTTTTAAAAAAATTAAAATTTCAGAACAGTTTGAAATTTCCAGCAAAACCAATCGGTAGGCTTAAAAGTTTCCACCCCTTCACACAGATAGCATTCCTCAAGTCAAACCCTCCCCTGAGCTCTGTTTCTAGAGTCCATTGCAGCCCTTGTCTCCCCAGTCGGATATCTGACAGCAGGCTATACGGGGTGTGCCACCTGGAATTTCCAGCCAATGGGTGATGATGGATTGTCACCATTCTTCTGTCATAAAAATGGCTTCCTTTGCCCTAAAGACCCCCTGTCAACCTACTTCCTTATCCCAGTGACCGTGCACCTTCTCACTGTCCCCATTGTTGAGCCTTCTCTACAGTGCTGTGTCTCTGGAGCCACACAGCACATAGCCACTTCACATCACTGTCTTGTACTTAGTGTTTAGGAAATGAGATTTCCGCTGTGTCTTTGCATAGCTTGACAGTTTAGTTCCTTTGAGCATTGAGTAATATCCCATTGCTTAGACATCCCATAGCCTCACTGGCTTCCTATGTACAAAGCCTTGCTTTGTTTCCTGTGTAAGCAATCTCCAAAGTTTTCAGAATTTGAAATTTTAAATGTATACAAAAATTTCCACCCTCTGGGGGAGAAAATAGATTTTCAACTAATTTGAGTACATACTAAGGATCACAATTGTTGGATCATTTGGTATGAGTGTATTTAATTTCATGAGAGACTACCAGCACTCAGGAAGCTGAGGAAGGGGGATTAGAATTTGAGACCAGCCTGAGCTACAATAGGAAGAGAGAGTGGAGAGATAGCTCAGTGGGTGAATGCTTACTTTATTAGCATTAGGATTTGTGGCTACTGAGTTCTTGGTAATGATTTTTAATAATCCTTTTAATATCCATGAAATTGATAGCATTTTCTCTTTACATTAGCAGCATTAATAATTTGTGTCTTTTCTCTTTTTCTCATAGCCTGGCTAGAGTCTTTTAAAACTTCAATCATATTTACAGATAATAAGTTTGTATTTAGTAAATTTGTCCTGTTGATTTCTATTTTATATTTCTGCTTTTACTATTCATTACTTATTTTCCTTTTTAGATTTAATTTAGTTTCTTAAAACTCTTATATTTTGATTAACATGAATTAATTTCACATATCAATGTAGGTTACTGTGGAACTTCCATGTGTTCAGACAGTGAATACTGATCAAATGTAGTCTCTTTGATCCACTCTTTATCCTTTATCCACTTCCTGGACCCTGGGAGTTACCTTGGTACACACAGGTTAACTTTCAAAGACTCCTACAGAGGAAAAGGGAACATGGAGAAACTTGTTCATTCCTCGTCTGTCTTCTTCCATCTAACAGTGTGCACCGGGTCCATCCATTCTGATCCATACAAAAGGATTTTAACTTCTTTGTGGATAAATACTATTCCAATGTACACATAAATGACACTTGATTTATGTTATGGCCATGGACACCTAGGCTAATCTCATTTTTAAGTGTTGTGAACAATATTATAATGGGTGTAAATGTATCTATTTGGTATGATGATTTTTTTTTAGACGTATGCCTGGAAGTGGAATAGGCACAATGCATGGGAGCTCTATCTCCATGGTCAGTTTTTAAAGGAACCTCTTTAATGTTCTCTCTAATCACTCTGCCTTTCCCACACCTGCTTATTTCAATATGGCCAATGCTAGAAATTGGTTTTTCATGTATTCATGAGCTGTTTGTATATCTTCTTCTTAGAGCTGTCTGCCTAGTGCATTTGTACATTTTTAAACTGGATTGCTTGACTTTTTGTTGCAAGTCTTTGGAGCACTGTCTTTCCTCTGTGGGCTTTGGAGTTGGAACATACTTGTTTAAAAAAATAACAGCCCTAGCTGGAAACCCCGATTGTTTTGAAACATTCTAATAAATTTTTTTAGTCTATAATCTCTTCTTAAGCACTGATTTGGCCTCATCTCATAAATTTTGATATAATGTGTTTGTGTTTTTCATTGTGTTCAAAATGTTCAAAGCATTTTGAGATTTGAGGCCAGTGAGTTGGCTCAGTAGGTAAAGGTGTTTGCTTCTAAGCCCGATGACTTGATTTTGAGTCCCAGAGCACATGTGGAAGAAGAGAGCTGGTTCCCTATAAGCAGTGTGCCATGCATGAACCCCATACAAAATAAATAAGTGTAATAATAAAAACAACAAAACATGAGACTTAACACACACGTGCGTGTGCACACACACACACACACACGCACATGCATGCATGCATGTACACACACTGGTTTTTGATGCAGCATTTCTCTATGAAGTCCTGGCTGTTCTGGAACTTTGTCTGTAGAGCAGGCTGGCCTTGGACTCAAATATCTGCCTCCCTCTGCCCCTGAGTGCTGGGATTAAAACTGTATAGTACCACTTCACCAGATTATTTTAATGCCTATTTTATACATTTTTGAGAATTTCATACATTATATTTGGATCCTATTCACACCCCTCCCTGCAAATCCTCCCAGATCCATCCCATCATTTCTTGGGGGGCTACAGCGCTGGCGGTTAATTCCTCAGTTTCTCTTTGCCTGGGAGGGCTTGTTTCTCCTTCACTTCTACTGGGCATTTTCTCAGGGCATGTGGCTCTGTCTCAGTGGGACTTCCTTTCTCAGCCATGAATGCTTCACCATTCTCTGTCCTTGCTTGCGTAGTTTTAGAGCACAGAGAGATTGTGAATTTTATCCTTGCTTCCAAGTATATAAAGTTTTTTTTAAAAAAACTCTGACTTCTGTCCATATATCTTTCTTTAGTTTTCTGTAGTTTGAATATTACATATGTATGTTTATGATTTCTTAAAATCCCTTCTACTAGTCAGCTTGAAGTTACCCAAGGTGATGAGCAAGGTAAGTGCCCTTCCTTCCTTCCTTCCTTCCTTCCTTCCTTCCTTCCTTCCTTCCTTCCTTCCTTCCTTCCTTTCTCCCTTCTTCATTAGTTTGCTTTTAAATAGCGCGTAGTTCTGAAGGTTCTTAACCAAGGTCAGATTTGGCCTTCAATGAAGGCTGTGAACAATGTCAGTGAGTCCATGTCAGAGCATCTTGAACCAAAAAGCACAGAGAAATGGGGAGACCTGATCCCACAGCTGATATGAGAGCACACCTTGAGTGAGCTAATGTATACACACACACACACCCTCACACCCTCTTTTGGGGGTCATTCATTCAAACTGTAGCTACCCTTCTTGGTATTCTTTAAGTTCCTGGGTCTGTAGTTTAGTGTCTAACGTTCATTTGAGAAATGCATGAGCCATTGTTGCCACTAATATTTGGCTAGTGTCTTTCTCTTTTCCTTATGTTATCTTCATTATACATAAAGCCTTTTGTGGGTGTCTTACCCATCTTGGATACCCTATGCCATTCTCCCCCACACCACATACACTTTGACTTTCTGCCTTGAAAGCTCTGGTTGAAACAGTCTCTCGGTCAGAACTTGTGTTTCCAGTCTCCCAGTGAATCCATCAAAACCCAGTCTCCCTTGTTTTCACAGCATTTCCGTCCGACCTATGGCAGAATCCTCACTCTGCTTCTGCTGTACACCTGCTCTTGCAAGCTGCCTGCTTCATTCCTTGCAGCACTTGACACACGTGTGAGTCCTTTTTGTGCTGCAATCACAGACTGCCTGAGACCGAATCATTTATAAAGAATAGACATGTAATCTCTTCAGTCTCGAAAGCTGGCAAATCTAAGATACAGGCACAAGGATCTGGTGTCTGGTGATGGCCGCTTGTTGCATGTAATCTCTTCAGTCTTGAAAGCTGGCAAATCTAAGATACAGGCACAAGGATCTGGTGTCTGGTGATGGCCGCTTGTTGTTTCTTTGTGTGGCAGAGGGTGGAAGAAAGTGAACTTATCTGCAGTCCCAGTGATTATATTTATTTATTCATGAGCACAGTGGCCTCTTGAACTCAGCACCTCCCATCAGCCTCCACTTCCCTATATGGTTGGGTTTGTTGTCTGAGCCTCCAACAGATGAATTTTGGAATGAACATAAAAGTTAAACAATAGCAGAGTATTAGTCATGGTTAGTTTAAATCTCCTGACATTCCTGACACATCCTCTTCAGGTCTTCAAACTGTTTGGGCTCTATAGCATGCCTTGCCATTGTTGTTGGCAGACAGACATGATATGGTGAACACAAAGAGCTGAGGTCAACAGGCCCTTAGTGATGCGGAGCTGGGGCGTGGGAGAGGAGAGGGTGACTACAATTCCATGATTGTATTTTCATTTTCCTCCCCCTGAGCCTGTTCTGCTGGCCTGTGAAATTTGTGAATGCTTCTAAACCTTGCCCTCAACCCAAGTAAGATAGGTTGGCCAGTATGGCATGGAGTATCAGGTCATTCTCTTCTCCTACACAGGGGATTGCCACAAGTTAGAGCTCTTGATTATCTTAAAAAAAAAAAAAAGGCACATTTCCCCATTTCCTGAAGCGTGTGGAGCTTCCCCCCAACAATTAGTATGACAATTGGAGGAGAAAACTCAGAAAAGCCTAGAGAGCCCCATGGCTGTCGTTACTGGGACTCTGCCCCTCCATCCCCCTCTCTCTCTGCACATGTACTTCCATGCTATGCTATGTATGTGCAAGTCAAAGCCATCTTTTAGGAGTTGGTTCTCTCTTTCCATCTTATGGATCCTAGGGATTGAACTTGGGTGCCTGCCTACTTCAAGATGGGTTTCTGCTCCAGTCCATTGTGGTTCTGTGTGCTTGTCCATCTCTTGCACTAATTTTCTGGGCAGAAATATATTCCATGACCCCATTTCTCTGACGGATCTGAGAGGAGCTATGGATTCCTCAGCCCACTCAGCTGTTTACATGGTGTTGGCACAGCGACGGCTGCCAAGTTTCTTACAAACCAGTCCGGAAATCAGAAGTCTTACAGACATTTTACTTACTTCCTGGCTCACACACATCTGTTCTCTGTGTTTAAAACAAGAGTGAACATGCATTATTTCAGATATAATTCAGTTTATGTTAATTTATAACTGTGTGTTTGTGTGTACGCACACACACATGTATGTGGGTGCCGATGTGCCACCACATGCATGTGGAGGTCAGAAGGTGATCTTAGGAGCTGAACCTTTCCTGTGTGTCCTGGAGTTTGAACCTAGATTCTCACACTTGGCTGCAAGCCCCCTTACCCTCTGAGCCATCACACCAGCCCAGTCCTAAAATGCAATTTAAAAATTATCATCTAATGTTGGAACTTGACTAGGAGTTCATTAGGTATAATGCTGGCTTGGATTAAAATAGCAGAAAAAGGCCTCTTGGATAAATTAATTGCTACAGGAAATAATCAAACTTAATTCATCAAAACAGAACAAAAATAAATTGGGTAAATTTAATCACTTATGTTTTACTAAGAGCCAAGTGTATTTAGACTTGGTAAAACATCTTTCATTTTATTTTTTTGTGCTCTAATATGTGACTTCCAAAAATATCTCCATATATCTGCTTTATTTATTTAGTTTTGGATCACAGTTATCTAATTATCAGAAGCCAGGTTGGATGGCTATAATAGCTGTGGACTCAGCTCTTTGTCTGCCTCCCAAGTGCTCTCCCGTTTATATTTTTAACTCAACAGTCCCTCATTTTGTAGAGCGCTTTCTCCAATAAATGGAAGAGAAGCATCACGATGCATTTTACAGTAGTTTAGTTCTTTTGATTTACACCGCTCCAAACGTTATTATTCATCGTTTAGTCTTGTGCCACCCTCTTCCTGTCTTAGTCTTCAGGGGCGAACGCTGCCGTTCTCTGCACTGACGACTTCCAGCATTTTGCTCGTTATGTTCAGGTAGTTTGAGAATGGGATTTGACTTTTTATATAAAATGTTAATATAATGCAAGACATGTTTGCATTATAGAAACATTTAATAAAAATGTCTGGTAGGAAAGAAAACAGAAACATCCCAAATTTTTACTGGAAGTGGAGGAAACTCAGCTGGGGTAGGTGTATAAAACGCATATGCCAGGGGATTTCCTGTGCTGTCTGGATGCATAGGTTGTACTGTAGGCAGAGACCCACATCATGAGAGACAGAGAAAAACATGTTTAGGTTGATAGAAACAGATGCATGTATAAATGTATATACATATATAGTAAGCACATATATATGCAATATATATGTACATAAATTATCATGATCACGCTAAGCTCCACAGTCTCCATTTCCTCTCTGACCTGCCTCTTGGTTTTCTACTTCCCTTGTGTTAACTACTGATGGCCGCATGAGTACCCATGGCTCTGTTAGGTGTAAGGCTGTGCAGGAGTGGATACTTGTCATTTCTCCTTGATGAGGTCTAGGGAACCTCCCAACTTTTATAACTGGGAATTTTTTGAGTTCGATTTACTCTGTAGGTGGGAGTAGAGAGTCCTCTGTGTTTTACCCAGAGGGGACTTTGCAAAGCTGCTCCATCTTCACCTTAGCAGTCTGAAGCAAACCAGGGCAGCCCTGAAGCTGGGGAGGTGGTCCAATTGGTGAAGAGCTTACTCTGCAAGCAGGAGGATCTGAGTTCAGATTCCAGCACCCACATAAATAAAACTGGACGCCACAGTGTGCATCTATAGCCCCAGGGTTCTGGGCATGGAGACAGTTGGGTCCCTAGTGCTTCTTGGCTAGCAGGCCTACCTGAACCAGTGAGCCTCAGGCTCAATGAAACACCACCGTGTCTCAAAAAATATGATTGAGACTTATTCAGGAAAATACTCAGTTTAACCTCTAGCCTACACACCTACTGAAGAGAGGAAGGGGGACGAGATATGTAGGGAGAGGGACATGCCATATCCCTCCCAGGAGTCTACTCTCCTGCTTTGCTTTTCTCTGCAAAGCCAGGAAGACATTCTTGATAAACATACACCTTCCGAACCCCAGTGACATAATGGCTGCAGATGGTGTGCTTTTTCCTGCCCGGCAAGTGTGAGAATAGCTGAAGGACATGGCTCTGGGTTTCCACCTCTCCTCTCCTCACTAATGGCCTCCCAGCTTTACAGTGTGTGGTTGCTGGTTGTAGCATCCTGAGCATACACAGATTCCATTCCTTGCTCCTTCTTCTGTTATGTGTGGTTGCTGGTTGTAGCATCCTGAGCATACACAGATTCCATTCCTTGCTCTTTCATCTGTTGTGATGACTTGAATTGTTGTAATAAGAGCGGCAGGGCTGTGTCCCCGGCACCCGGCCGCCCGCATGGCTAGCTTATGCCCCGAAATAATTACACGGAAACTGTATTCTTTTAATCACTGCCTGGCCCATTAGTTCCAGCCTCTTATTGGCTAGCTCTTACATATTGATCTAACCCATTTCTAATATTCTGTGTAGTACCACGAGCTGGCTTACCAGGAAAGATCTTAACCTGCGTCTGTCTGGAGTGGGAGAATCATGGCGACTCCCTGACTCAGCTTCTTTCTCCCAGCATTCCGTTCTGTTTACTCCACCCACCTAAAGGCTGGCCAATCAAATGGGCCAAGGCAGTTTCTTTATTAGCCAATGACCTTCCTCCATCATTTCCCCTTTTTCTGTTTAAACAAAAAAGAAAGGCTTTCATTTTAACATAGTAAGATTACAGATACCAAAACAGTTATCAAACAAGAATTACAGTTACAATATTTATATCTATTTTATCTTTTATCATAACTAAGGAAAACTATAACTATAACTAACAATTCTTCAACTCCATCAAAGACTCCAGAAGGATATAATATTACCTAAGCAAACAAGAGATCCAAAACTCTAGAAATGACAGAGACATCTCATTGCCTGGACAGTCACCCAAAGTTCCTCTGTACTGTTGGGGCATCCATCTTCAGCCTTCAGGCCCATAGTATCCAGCAGACATTTTCATGAAGCAGGAAATTCCAAAGACAGTTTAGTCATTTTTTGCTGTGTCCTGCAGAATGTCTTGCAGACTCTTTCATGAGTCAGGAACCCTGAAAGACCATCTCACCTTTAGGCAAGTTTAGCAGTCCTCTCTCTGTGGGTTCTCTGTGCCCAGTTTATGCATCAGTCCAGGCAAGAGTAGTTTCTTGCCCAAATGGCTAACCAACTCCATAAGAAGCCTCTTCGATGCCCATCTTCTTCTTGAAGTAGATTGGTGCTGCCAGGAGCAGACGTATCTCACTATCATGAACAGTCCTAAATTATTGAAACATTTAAATGCCATATTCTGTAGCCTTTGAAAGATATGAAGAATGCCTATCTAACTGAAATATATCTATATACATCTAGAAAATCTAACTAACATGACTACAAGCTTGACTATTATTGATGATTATCCATTAATAACCTATATTTCCTATTTTACATTACATTTTTAAATGAACTACACAATCACAATACCTTAATCAAGATTAGAAATATGCATATACATATAACAAAATTGACCTTCAAATCCACACCAATGCAAATTATTCATATCTATATCATATCCCCATTTAAATGTAAAAGAACATTTATAAACCATATTTGGGAACATGGGCGCAGTTTTTCTCTCCAAACTGCTTCCTGCTGAATGGGGGCGCTGTTATTCAGATCTTTTATGGTGTAACCTGTGTGCCAGGGTCATCTCAGTTGGCAGTTGAGTGAAGTAATTTTTTGAAGGTGTTTACAGCAACCTTTCAGGAGGGCGTGGTCTATCATACCATATCGGGATAGACGCAATCCATAGAGTCTCATCCTCTGTGAAAACAAAAGAAGACCCTCTCCAAAGCATCATATCCTTAGACCCATATTCTGAAATCATAATACCCTTATATCCATTCTGGTTTAGCTTGGCAGCCCATATAATGAAATGTCTCTCTGCAGTTAACTCCTTTACAGTCAAAAATTTTAAAGAAAGCACAATAATACAAAGAATCCAGACTCTCTGTGAATTTTTCATTTTTACATGGCTTATTTTTCTTTATTTTTTTAAATCTACAACTATCTGTACTTTGTCTCTTTAAAGACTTTACCCTTTTTTTTAAGACATTAACTTTATTCTTTATATATATATTTTTTTCTCTCTCAAGCCTACGTACATTCATCCAACAGTGTCTGAATCCGTTTTATTGTGAATCTGTAATTTTTTTACTATCCAGGAGCATTTCTTAAAATGTTAAGCACTTCTTAAAAACTTAAGTTGCACCATGTACAAGTAATACGGTACCAACTGTGTCCTGCCCAGTCTAAACCTTAAATGAGCTGTTATTATGGTAATTATGGTAGTTCCTGCCTGAGACCAGCACAGTTCAACATGGCGGAGTTGAGCTGCTCCTGCCTCAGAGCCATTTGGTGCCCCTGAGCCACACACAGTTCCAGGCACACAGCAGTCCACATTGCCATCAAGCAAGCCGTAGTAGCACTTTACTCCAAATGATCCATTCAAAGACTCTGTCTCCCGCAGGAGCCAGACAGAGATTGTGATGGCAGCGCAGCCCAGAAAGCCGGCATTTTAAAACAGCCAGTTTTTTCCTGCTGCTTAGTCAGGACAATTTCTTTGCTGCACACAACCCACAAACAGCAAAAATCTGTCTTAAATTTTCTCTGTGTCCTTTTTAAGCCCTCTCAGGTTTTACGTGGAGTTCATTACCACGCTGGGCGCCACTCTGTTGTAATAAGAGCGGCAGGGCTGTGTCCCCGGCACCCAGCCGCCCGCATGGCTAGCTTATGCCCCGAAATAATTACACGGAAACTGTATTCTTTTAATCACTGCCTGGCCCATTAGTTCCAGCCTCTTATTGGCTAGCTCTTACATATTGATCTAACCCATTTCTAATATTCTGTGTAGTACCACGAGCTGGCTTACCAGGAAAGATCTTAACCTGCGTCTGTCTGGAGTGGGAGAATCATGGCGACTCCCTGACTCAGCTTCTTTCTCCCAGCATTCCGTTCTGTTTACTCCACCCACCTAAAGGCTGGCCAATCAAATGGGCCAAGGCAGTTTCTTTATTAGCCAATGACCTTCCTCCATCATTGAATAATGATACCAGCCTACAATTCTCCACTTATCCATACAGCAGCTACCTGTGACCAATGGAATTATCCAGTCTGGCAGAAAACATGGAGTGTGGTGTTCATCAACAGCAGATAAATGGTAGAAAGTATAGAGTCAAAACAACAGAGATCTATGCATGTGTGTCCCCTGCTTCAGATACGTAGGGTTTGAAGAGAATCAGAATGACATTGTCCTCTTCTCACTGCCCCTCAATCCTTATTTTTTCACATCAATATATTTTCTGAATAGAGATGCTGACACAGGAGAAATGTTTATTCTGAAAGAATGTCCATATTAGTTCAATGGATAACTTTTGCTATGACATGAGGGTTGGGGAGGGGAGAGAAAGAAGGAAATGATTGGGGGAGGTGTGTATGTGTGTGTGATATTAATATAAATCAGTTTTTATGTTAATCTTCCCATTCTGAGGCACAGCATTCTCAAATCCTGAACAATAAGCGTAGATTTCCATCATTTTGTCTCGGAGCCCTCAGCCAGTAAAGGTGCTGGGATTCGAGCTCTGTCCTGCTTCTCCAGCTTCTCCGGATGTTCTCGTACTCATTTCTCCGTCTTTCCGGGTGGCAGTTGTGACCCGTTCTGTTGTGGGCTCAGAGTGGAGCAGGTGTCTGTCTCCTGAGACATGCCCAAGGTCTGGGCACAGGCTTCATGGCGCATGTGAGAGAGACGTGGTCTGTGGCACAGGCTGAGGCCCAGCCCAGAGCTCACCTCTCCTCCATTGTGAAGATCCTGAAGTCGGACTTAGCTTTTTGCATCAAGAATAAATATTCTACCCTCAAATAATGTCTTCCCTCCATTGTTGGAAATCCACCAACAGTATTTCTTTTAAGTGGAATATTTATCTTGCAGTCTGGTGCTCACCTCCCTAGTCAATGTTTTCTTCAAGATTTCTCCCAAGATACAGAGAGGGAGGGAGGGAGGGAGGGAGGGAGGGAGGGAGGGAGAGAGAGAGAGAGAGAGAGAGAGAGAGAGAGAGAGAGAGAGAGAAACTTTGCTATAATTCAAGCTGCCTACTTTGTCATCAGGATTGAGAATATGCACACGCATATGCATTGCAAATCATCCCACAAATGTCAGTCACTAACCACCCATTATCCTCAGGCTGATGATAATGCAAGTTCTGTTACATTGGAGAGCGACACTGCAGCAGGCTTTTTTGGACAGCCCTCAAATCATGGCATGGAGACTTATTATTAATTATGAAAGTTTGGTCTTAGCTTCGGTTTGTTTCTAACTAGCTCTCATAACTTAACCCATTTATGCTAACCTACATGCTGTCACATGACTTGGGGCTTTTACCTCCTCTCCTGCACATCCTGCTTCCTCTGCCTTTGGCTGGTGACCCCGCCTTTCTTCTTCCCGGAAGACCTCTTATCCCCAGTTACAGTGACACATCTTCACACAGTGTAAGGGAATATTCCTCAGCACTGCCTTTTGGGGGAAAAAGTCCAGAAGAAAGCATAGGCTAGTCAAATGATCAGTATTTATTTTTGGCGATTTAAATGTATACATGTATCAGGCATTAAAAATTCCATTTTGGCTCATTATCTGTTTATCTGTAGTGGCACTTCAATTGTATTTTAATAAGTAAAGACTGTCTGAAGATCTGAGAGTACAACAGTCCCACTGGTCAGCCTTACAGACCAGGCTATGGTAACACACACCTTTAATCCTGGTAGTCACAATGACATGCACCTTTAATCCCTGTAGCCACAATGACAGGCACCTTTAATCCAAGTAGCCACAGTAGTTGCCATAGAAATAGGGTGGTGCATGTCTTTAATCCTAGTCCTAGAGAGGACTATAAAACGGGGCGAGACAGCACTCAGACAAGCCTCATTCTGAGATTCCAGGAGGCAGGATCACCATTTTGGACTGAGGTCGAGGTAAGAGCCAGTGGCCAGCTGTTTTGCTTTTCAGATCTTCAGGTTGAACCCCAATTTCTGACCGAGTTTTCATTCATCAGTATCAATGATCAGCTCATTTATTCTCCAAGTGAGTGGTCAGCACCTGTCATATTCTATACCCACATTCTATGCGAGGGCACGGCAGCGAGCAGAGAGAATGTGAGCTTGACCTTGACAGCCTTGCAGCCTCAAGGCGTTAGATAACATTAGTTCTTTGTACCTGCCCATCATTAGGAATTTAGGTTTTCTGGCTGAAGAAGATTACAGTTCTGGAGAGCTGAGGGCAAGCCTTTCAGGGAGGTGCTGGCATGTGTGATGTGACTTTTCGATAAATGTGTGAAGTTTCACTATTTGATAATTTGCAAGCTGTGAATTACTATATAACCTCATTAGAGCAAATGGTTACTTTTGATGCCATAAACCCAAAACTATCTACAAATGTCATCACTTTTGCAAGTGGTTTTAATATGTAGCATATTTGTGCTCTGGAGACCCAGGTAATATCTTCTCTGATTCTTTTGTTTTGCAGAGGGAAAATGAAACAGGGTGACCATGCTATGTCACCCCTACTCCTGCTTTAGTCAGAGGGGTGTAATTGAGATCAGCTCAGGCCAAATGACCTCAGCACTGGCTTCAACTATAAAGGGGAAATTGCAGAGGAAAACAAAATCTTGGAAGAGGCTAGACTGTCTCTGGAGAATTGGAGGAGCACACAGCCTTGCTCTCGAGGAAGACATGCGACAAGGAGCCTGGTGAAGAGCTGTTGCTTGGGAGATGGCATGCTGGTGACTTTCAGCAATGCAGACATATTTGACACCTTCAAAACTAAGGGACCCATGGGCCAGTTCTCATGATTTCACTGTAATGATAGTGAGTTGGATATTTGAAGGGGTTTTCACCATGTGAGAAAGAGCTATAAGATATTTTAGGTAGAAAAAGAGAATTAGTTACAATGCATTTATAAAAAGCCGGTTATCCATTTCATCAGTTTTAAGCCTGAATTGATTCTAAATACCCTGCTATTTTATATACCACCAAGAAAGCAGTCATTGCCCTTTGAACTATGGTTTGATGCTTTTCACCACTGAGACTGTATTTGTTGCTTGTTTAAGGACCTCTTTGAACTTAGATATACATTTTTCTCATCTGTTATTCTTCTGTTTACAAAAGAAAACAAAAAGGAAACAGAAGTGGCTAGAGTTGGAGAGGGTCTCCTCACACCTGTGCAGTTACAGTCTCTTTGTGGCTCCCGTTTTAGTGATTGTCGTTGGTGGCCGTGACTGTGTGCATATTTGTTCCTTTGAAGACACTGGAGAGTGGTTGCTTTTTAGAACCCTTGAGATAGCACATAGCTGGGGGTACCCAGATCTTTCCCTAGCTGGAGCTGAAGGATGCGCTGAGCACACTGCTGGCCGCCACTGCCTGGCATCTGCTTCCCACAGCTGTGTGACTCTGAGTTCTCACAATACCACATCTCTATTTTCCCAGGAGTCTTTTTCCAAGTTACTCATGCTGCTTTGAAGAGATCCTGCCCTGCTTGCTGCACAAGAGTTGGTCAACAGCCAGCAACTCTGGCCGTCCTCATTTGGGATTTCAGGTTTATAAAAACACTGCAAAAAGTGTGTGTCCCCAGGATGGATGACAACATCGCCCTGATGCACTTCTGGCCTTTACTATTCAGTCCTTTGGTATTAGACTCGTTTAGTGGCAAACAAAGTAAATCAGCTGCTTTGTTGTGTTACCTTAAGTGAGCTTGGAGTTCTGTAGGGCACCAGCCTGGTGTTTTGTGGGGTGACAAGGCAGGAAGTAGAGGTGGGGCAATGAGAATTCTGGGAAGAGGAAAACGTTAGTCTGCAGCTGTCACCCAGATGCAGAGGAAGCAAGATGGCTAACACAGATAAGAATTATGGGCTAATACAAGTCATAAGAGTAATAAGAAGCCTGAGTTAATAGACCAACCAGTTTACAATTAATGTAGACCTCTGTGTGTTTCTTTGGCACTAAACAGTTGCGGCACCAGATGGGACAGAAACCTTGGTCAACAGTGAAGAGTGGGGCTCATATGTTTACTTGCCAATTAATTTACTTGACAGTATATGCCTTTTACCCCTATTTTAGGTACATGCTTCCATGGCCTGAGTGTTTTCTAGGGTGCTCTGGTGTTTGTTCCTGAGATCCAAGCCTTTATCACTGATGCTTGCCAGCCTAGCCTCTGCGTTAATGAGAGGCAGTCTCTTTAAAAAAAAACAAAAACAAAAACAAAAAAACAGGGTAGATAACTTCTGAGAAAAAATCCCAGAGACAGGGTTTGTTATGGCTTAAACGTGAAATGTCCCCACAGGCTCACTGTCCAGTTGGTGGTGATATTTTGGGAGGGTCTGGGAATGCTGGGAGGTGGGACCTAACTGGAGTTGACACTTGAGGCTATACTTTTTACCTAGACCTCTTCCCATTGATGTTTCCTTGTCCGTAGTGATGTGAATAGCTCTGTTCTATTCCTCACTCTTACCTCCGTGATGCTTTCCAGCAACTATGGGCTGCATCCCCCAAACTGTAAAGTAAACTCTTCTGATCTTTAAATGTCTTCTATCACCAATTTTGGTCATTGTGGTGAGAATGGCAATACTGGACCTTCATGTTAAGTTATCAATGGTGGTCATCGGGGTAGGGTCTTGTCTACGGAGAATCTAACAAGACATGAGAGGTTTCCCTAGTCCTTAGGCAGCAAACGTGAAACATCATGCAAGGCTCTTTTCCTCAGTCATTTTCTCCCCATATCCCTGTCACCCTATCAGAGTGTTCCCAGGTCCATCTCAGTCTCCGCAGGATGGTTCCTCTGTTTGGCACTGTAGGCTTCAGCCTTCAGCTGTGAACTGCACACATCTATTGCTTGGATCCTATTCTTCATTTCTGAGGACTTCACTGGAGCAACAACTCAGTAAAGAGTTTTGTCAGAGATAAATTGTCACACAACACAGTTGGCACATGTCTTTCTGTCTCAAGGTATCTGGAAATGAACTCGTGGGTTGTATTCTCTAAGTTTTCTCTCCCATGATGAATAAGCATTGAGATTTTTTAAAGGCTCCGATACAGGCAAAAACCAGCCCAGCCCTGCCTACCCACAGGCAGCCATCTCTAATTTAAACTCACAGATCCCACAGGCTGGTTCTTCCCTTGTCTGACCAGTTCCACTTCAGATCTTCCAAGATTCTAGCCAGAACACTGGTGACTTTGGACTGCTTCTCACTGTGCTCAGTCTCCCACACTGCCTGTATTGTTTCTTCATCATCAACTCAAGATATTTCACCTCTTAAATCTTTCATCGAAGAAATATCCAACAAAACCCAGTGGGAAACACTTAAAGAATCAGGTTAGAAAATCACGTGTATGTGTTTG
Organism: Chionomys nivalis; assembly: GCF_950005125.1. NCBI lineage: Eukaryota > Metazoa > Chordata > Mammalia > Rodentia > Cricetidae > Chionomys > Chionomys nivalis. The sequence continues at coordinate 13,778,008 of NC_080087.1, forward strand.
ATAGAATACCATGACACTGTGGTGGCGCAAATGAATGTAGACAGATTATATAGATATATACAGCTTTAATAAGGAAATAGACTTACAGGACCACAGGTTCCCGCGGAGTACTGGAAAAGCGGAGCAAAAGAAAAAGGGGCTGCTGGGCTCATGCCCGGCAGATTTATCCGTAAACATTAGCCCGAGGCGAACACGCCCCCAATGGGTGGGGCTATGTCCCTACATCTCCCCCTTTTGTCTAAATAAGATAGAACCAAACCAAATACAACTATATACAATAATAACAAATAATAAATATAACAAACAATATTGAGAACAAAACTTTTGCTAAACATTTTATCTCAAGGAGTCTAAATAACATAGAGAGTAACTACAATTATATAATCTTCAACTCCGTCAAAGATCTGAGAAGGGAATAAATATTACTTAACAATTGAGAGATATCCAAAATGTGCAACAATTGACAGAGACAACTGACTACCTGGGCAATCACCCAAAGTCTCGTTTGCAATGTTGAGTCAACCAACTTTGGCTAAGGCCTAATATAACTGGCATACCATTATTAAAGGCAAGGAACTTTCTTAGGACTATCCTACCCTGTCTTGGCAAGATAAGACAATCCTGTTTTATCCACTTAGGGATATTCTGTATCTTTGTCAGAAGTTGAGGTATGGGCTTTTCTTAACCCAAAGGCCAGTTCTGCCAAGAAGACAAGCTCCCAGTGGAGTGTCTTTGGTGCTCAACGTTCTCTCGGGAGTAGAGTGGTGTTGCCAGGAGTAATTGTGTCTCTTTGGCACAGAAATTTTAGGTTAGATTAAAGGCCATTTTCTACAGCTCTTTGAAGAGGCTGAAGATCATACTATCTATACTAAATATAATCTCTATGTAACTAAAAGACCTGATAAACTTAAAAATAAATATGACAAACATATAATTCTCAATACCTAACTTTGAAGACTAAAAGAATAAACAACTGTGCAATATATGAAGACAATGATCTTCAACTGTAAACAATGTCATAGTATCAGAGGTAGAAATGTACAATGTAATATGGTAGATGTATCAATACAATATAGACAAAGTTATAAGCATACTCATACAAAAATAGAGGTAGGAACACTCACATTCAATATTTAACATATCAATATACAAGAAACAGTACCAGTACAATTTTCTATAAACAGTAATTCACAAATACCAATCATCCCAAAAAACCAGTTACCCCCTTCTTCTTCCTCTTCTTCTTCTTTTTTTTTCCCCCAAAAAAATATCACCCCATCCCCTCAACCCTAAACCAACCATTAAAAGATGTCCCCAACCCTGAGGGCAAACTCTGTTGGGAGAGGGGATGTCGTCCTCTAAGATTGCCAATGGGTGGGGCTATGTCCCTACATGACACCTCTTAAAAAGTTGTGCTTAGTTTGTTATTTTATTATATTTTGTGTGTGTGTGCTCACACCTGTGCTTTTGTGGGTACAGGTATGGATGCAGGTGCCCATGTATGTGTGTGTGCATATGCGTATGAAGAGTAGAGGTCAACCTCTGGCTTGGTTTCTTGGGAAGCCATCTGACTTTATTTTTTTGAGACAGGGTCTCTCATTGGTCCAGAGTTTACCAAGTAGGCTAGGTTGACTGGACATGGCAGCCCAGGGACCCACATGTTTCCAATTCATAAGAACTGGAATTACAAGCTTGTATACCATGCCTGGATCTTTTTTATGTGTGTTGAGGGATTCAAACTTATGTTTACACAGTCAACACTTTCCTGACTGAGTTATCTCCTCATCCCTGCACTTGAGTTTTTTTAATAATTGAATAGTTTATGACATACTTTAAGGGAAAATCAGACACAAAATAGTGTGCAATATATAAACTTGGTTATAACACACATGTATTTCATATGTGTTTATATAATCAGTTCTGGGAGGATATGATATACCCAAACTGCTTATCTCTTCATACTGATTTTCATTTGTTTCTTTGTTCTAATGAGTGCACGTGAACTCTTTTTGAATTAAAAAAATTAATAATTACAACTGAAAAACTTGAGTTTCAAGGTCACCAGCCCTGTGTGTATGAGCTCCAGTGTTAGATTCCAGGGGACTCATGGCCCCTTTGTCTTGTTCATAGTCTCGGGATTCCAAGCGAGTTGTACTGAAATGATCTGCTTAGCCAAGTCCATTCCATAGGCTGTCAATTCTTGGGACCAGAGACCACCTCTTATTTAGCTATTCATATTAGTCTAGCCTGAGGCCCCCAGTGTGTATTCAGTAGTCCATAATAATGACCAAAGCTGGTTTTCGTGTGCAGAAGATGGTAAACAAGGCCACCTTTTGGATCATATGTCTGCTTACACACATATCTTGCACACTCACATATTTCATGGTGCTATATGCACACCGCCTGTTCTAGAAATGCTGCCTGCATGTTCTCTGAGGTAGGTGCACTCATTACTACTATTCAGGGGCAAGTAAAGTCTTGGAGTTCAACAAGTAGATTTCTCTGAACTTCATGCATCTCACTCAAAAAAAACCCAGCACCCTGTTGTATGGACCTATGACAGCCACAGAGCATTCTTAGACAGAGGCGAGCACAATAAATATAGTAAAGGGTCCTGGGACAGTAGCTAACCTCCTGTTGAGGGAAAGGCAGTCTTTGGCCATAGCCACATAGCTTTGCTCAGGGCTGGTTCAATAAATAGAAAGTGACAGAAGGTTCTAGAGTCAACCTGCTGACCGGAAATCATGCTTGCACCTTGACATTGGCTCTCAAACATGGTTCCGTTTTGTTGCTGTGTTTTTGTATTGTTTGGAATATAAATATGGAAGTAACTAAACAGGCCAAACAAACTTGGAATTTCTGCTCATATCAAACCTATATGATCTTGTAAAGTGAGCCTCAACCTGCAAAGTGCCTATGTTGGTGACAAAGAAAGTGTTTAAGGAAAGGATTATTTCTTCTTTACCTTTGGGTCCTTCCTTTTGATTTAAGAATCCTTGACAGCCCCTGAGGAGGGCATTTGTGTTTTCTAGCTTTGAAAAAGAGTGCTTGGGTTCTACTTTCACTTTCAATGGCTAAGGGAAGCATCTTGGTTATCTACTTGTATAGTTAGGGTTCTTGAAAGGAAGAGAACTGATAGAATGAACACATACACACACACACAGATTTATGAGAGATTTATATACATGGATATATGAGAGTTGTTTATAGGTTGGGGTCTGAGTAGTCCAGCAATGGCTGTCTCCCAGTGGAAAGGCTGAAGATCTAATACTTGTTCCATCCATAAGACCTGATGTCTCAGCATCTCCAATCTGATGCTAGAGTCCCCGGGAAGTCCTAGAGAGCTGCTAGTTTGTGTTCTGAAAAATAAAGCTTGCTTGGAGTGAGAGTGTAGTAACCATAGATGTTTGGAGATAGAGAGAAAGTGATAAGGTAGGCAGAGACAGGATCTCAATCTCAGGCCTTTTGGACCGAGGAAGGAGAGAGGTAGGAAACAACTGGTAGCTGCTCCCAGTTCTCTGATCTTCCAGGTTCTTATTCCAATATTTGACTCACAATTTTTTTATTAAGAGTTTTTAGACTAACGCTTTGCTTCATCTTCCTTTGGGTCTGGAGGTTTCCTTGGGATGAATGCCTTTTAATGTTAAAACTAGGGCAGTTGTCAGCAAACTGTGGCAGCGTTACTCATCTTTCTTCCCATGTGACATGTGACAGATCCTCCCTGAAAATATAGAAGAGTAAAAATGACAGATCATATCAGCCCCAGTCCTACTGTTATGGAGACATTTGCTGTAACATCGTGATGTACTTATGTTTAGTCATTTTATATTGATCTCCTTTCTTTAATTCCATATCTTAGATTTAAAATGAATACTCATTATAATATTTGTGAAATTATTTGTAAGAGTAAGGAGAGCCTAGCATTATTTATTTCATTAAATATTCATGAGATATGACCCTGAACAGTCACCCGAAGTGTAAAATTTAAGAATTAACACTAACTTCGGTGTTGGGAGATTAAATGTGTCTGCCTGGCAACTCATTCTTGAAGTTCATAGATAAAGGAGACCAGAAGTTGCAGAAAATTTAACCAAGGAACCATGATAGCCCTGGAATGTTCTATTAGGAAACAGAGCTGAGTCTGTGAGTATTAGCATCCAAGCAGTTCTTACGCAGAAGACAGCAATACCCTTCCCCATCCAGTGAATGTCAGAGAAGCAGAAGTCACTTTTAAATATTGAATGAAGGATTTGGGCTAGATAATATGTGAAGTTATTAACTACTTTAGTGAGTCCAAGTGAGCCCAAGAAATCTACTCTGAAAGTCTAAAAATGACAGCAATTTCCCCATCAAGGAAGGATTAAGTATAGGCCTGCCTAATGCAGAAGAATAAACAAACAGGCAGAGTCTCAGCCAACCCTCAGGACAGGGACACACACACACACACACACACACACACACACACACACACACAGTCTTTTACACTTGCATTCACACATACTCATAAACTTACACTTAAACATATACTCACAAGCCCACATGACATTCATGTAAAATTCATTTTTATCTTATGTTTTCATTTGAGAAAGAAAAAAATCATAGCTCTAGGGGTAAGACTCAGGTTCCGTTTCCTGACAGCGAGGGGATGGTATGTCATAGTATGTTGCTCTGAGGTGAAGTGGTAGCATCAGAAGGCAGGCAATGATCTGTGGCCGAGTAGACTTTCATTATTTTTTTTCAAATTGTATTCTTCCTGATTTTCCTTATGAGTTCAAAACAGATCCATTGAGTTTAGTGGATATTTTACCTGAGATTGTAATCCTGCTTGTATTTCAAGGGATTATGTCAAATCTGCATGGCCTGCCACCCCACAGGTAACTCTGAGCCTTTACTTCTTCCTGCCTGATTTGTTGATTGTTTTTAATTGTTAAAAATACTTGGTTCAAAACTGATATCTTCTGTTCTTCTGCATGCTCGTGTGAGTAGTATATTCATTGTGGATTATCATACACGCAAGAGTGTCTCTTGCTATAGAAGTTGGCAGTTTGGGGAAGAAGTTGGTGCTAACAATGTCATTGAAAGTCGTACAAATCAATTGGGAAAATTATTTTCTGTGATTATCTTGTTTTTGCAGTTACGTTTTTAATTTTGACAGTTTAAGTGTGCTCAGGGTTCATGGTAGTTAAAGGCCAAGTGGAATGCGGGTCGGGTCACCGTCGAGATTCCCACTGCTGGGCTAATGAGTCTTGCCTTGGACTTTGGGTGTCATTTCGTATCATTCATATTGAAGAGCAATACTTTAGAACTAAACAAATGAACGAAATATTTGATGGGTGCCTATGATGTACAAGGCTTGGACTGGGTAGAGTGGGATCTAAATTTAGCCCTTTCTTTCCTGAGTCCTGCTAATCAAGAGGAAATAAGCAGCAATAAAATAAGGATTTAGACCTTGTAGGGAAAGGTTCCGCAAAGTGCACAAGATTAATTGTTAATGAATTATGCACATGAGAAGTACTTGATTTTGGAGACAAAAATTACAGGCTGTGGAAGGCCTTTTCATTCTATGAGGTTTTAGTTGGTTTCAAAGGACTTGGTGGAATCGAAGAGGAGAATTCTAGAAGATTTGTGAACAAAGCAGTAGAAAGTGAAAGACAGATCTAGCATTCAATGAGTGTAATCTGGTTCAAGAAAGTTTGTTTACGTACTTATTATTATTATTATTATTATTATTATTATTATTATTATTTGGTTTTTCGAGACAGGGTTTCTCTGTGGTTTTAGAGCCTGTCCTGGAACTAGCTCTTGTAGACCAGGCTGGTCTCGAACTCTTACGTACTTATTATTTTGAAACCGGTCTTACGTAGCTCAGGCTGGCCCTGCACTCCCCTGTAGTGACCGTCCTGCATCCATTTCTGCAGAGCTGGGATTATGAGTGGGCACCACCTTACTCTGTATGCAGAGGTAGGGATGAAATCCAGGGTCTGCGTGTCCTCGGCAAGGGTTCTGTCCACTGAACTGCGTCCTCAGCTCTGGGAAAGAGCTTTGGGCAGAACTTTAAAAACCTCTAGAGACAGTTTTCAGTTCTCTCAAAGTGTGTTCACATTTTACTGTTCTGTGTTGCGTCTGTTAAGAGGAGGAAAACTCCTGTGTCGTATCTTTTTTTTTATTAATGAATTTATTTATTTATTTACTTATTTATTTATTAAAGATTTCTGCCTTCTCCCCGCCACCACCTCCCATTTCCCTCCCCCTCCCCCATCAAGTCCCCCTCCCTCATCATCCCTAAGAGTAATCCTGGTTCCCTGCCCTTTGGGAAGTCCAAGGACCACCCACCTCCATCCAGGTCTAGTAAGGTGAGCATCCAAACTGCCTAGGCTCCCACAAAGCCAGTCCGTGCAGTGGGATCAAAAACCCATTGCCATTGTTCTTGAGTTCTCAGTAGTCGTGGTTAAGAGCACTGCCTGTGTCATTATCTTAAGGCTCCTCCAATCCAAACATCTGAGTCCCAGCAACTGGGTTTCTCTGCTTACACCACCAACTGGAAGGGGTCAGTCAGCTCGCTATACCTGAAGGTTCTCCTAAACATTTGTTTCCATTTCATTCAGCTTATGGGTAGAACTCAGGTTCTTGAAATGTCAAGTAAGATTTCTTTGCTTTGCTCTTTGTTGTCCAAGGAGCCCTCTTCCTCCACGTAGACGCGATCATGTTGTGCACCCCTGTATCAGCCGCAGAGAACTGTGATCAGCTTGCCAATCGCTTAGTTTCTCTCCCTGCAGCAACTGTGTAAGCTCCCTGCCTTTAAAGGTGGAATGTGATTAACTGGGACCTCGCACATTGTCGTGCTTTTGATTAATTCAGGGTCAACTGATTAGTGACCTTAATTACATCTGGGGGACCTTTTCTGCCTTGCAGTAAATAGCAAGTATCATGGATGTGACCAGGAAGTTGACAATAATAGGAGTCAGTTAGCACTATTCCTGCTCTGTCAAAGCTACAAAATGGTGCTGTAATGCTCTCCTGTCACCTCGGACCTCACACCCGAGGAAACGTGTGTGAGGGTAAGGTCACCATTCTACCTGGAAATGTGGTGGAATTTAGCACTTTTGACAACTCTCTTTTATTTTCAATCAAATGTTCTTTTCTGGAGAGAAAAAAATGAACCTTTAAAGAAAGGGCTTAGATGGTCTTCCATTCATCTTTCAAGGTTATCAGCATGTAAAAGGCTCCTTATGCCCCTGCAACCTTGACCTAGATGGGATAAGGGAACAAACTTGAAAGGGAGAGAAAAATTCCACCAAGGGTGTAGTGCTAATCAGAAATCCTTTTCTTCTTTTTGCTGGGCCTAGCATCTCGATGTTTACTATGTTTTATAAAGAGTCATAGCATTCCACAAAAAGTGCCAGACCCTATTTCAAGGCACAGTCAGTTAAGCTCGTGTCAGAATTTAGTTAAGGAAGAAAAACATTAACTCTGTTTATAACTAAAATTGACCATGCTAATGGTATTCTCTAGTTCAACATGGGCTCAACATGTTGAATCATTCAGGGACAGAAATCGTGTTTATTTATGACTCTCTCACTGAGCCATTACATTCACGCTGAAACTTGACAGTCATCTGAGTGGGCAGCAGCGAGAGGGAAGGCTGAGTGTATAGCGCAGAATAATAAGAAAATTTCTTTTGCTTTCTTGGACAGCGTTATTGGAATCATTTGTCCATGCAGGGAAGCCAGTTTTCTTGCCAGCAGAATAAATCTCTCCAGTCAACACATTCACAGCGCCCTTACTCGGGCAGAGCATTGAGTAAGGACTTGCTGGTTTCCAAATGGTTCAGTTCTCTTTAGACTATGAAAGACAGCCCTTGTCTTTACTGAGAGAACTTCACTTTATTTGCGAAGAACGTTAAGACTTTGCTCATAATCTGTGGATCCCATGCTCCTGGATAAATGCAAATATTGCCATCACCTTCCACTGACAGAAGACTCCATTGTTACCATGGAGAACAATGTTAATCCTTTTGTAATTAGTGCCTCCTTTCAGGCTGCATAGGGCAAGGATGGAGTTGAATTTTGGTAAATTAACTTTGAAATCCTTTCCTTAACCCTCACTTTCTTTTATCTTCAAAAGTAGACATTGCATATAACTGTGCTCATTTCTTTTACCAATAATAGAAGACCCAGTTTAGGTGTTAAGATGGGACCAAGCCAGGCAAAAACTTACTGTGCCAGTGAAATAGGCAGAAAATCTTCAGCAGAGAAAGAGTCGTGATCATGTGGTAAAGAATAACTATTACAATCATAATATGTACCGATTATATTGATGTCCCCAGAAATGATCAGGAAGAATGTTTCTTCTCAATTCTGTGACATCTTTAACCCAATCGGAAACTCAAATGTAATAAGTTTATAATAACCATCGAATGTACCAACTCATTAACACCTGCCCTGTCAAGGATGGTGTCACAGAAGAAAAAAAATCAACAGCAAAATATAGCTTCTCTCTTGGTTGCAGGATGCAGAGGAAACGCTTGGGTTGGTGTGTGTTAAGTGCAGTACAGAGGGAAGACGTGGGTGTCAAGGAGTAGAGAGAGCCTGGGTCAAATCCATGGTGGGAGAGCTCAGCACAGAGTGTAGGTGGGTGGGGTATGGGGTAGTAACAGGCAGGGGAATGTAGAGAGCCGAGCTCTATAGACACATTATTGTAGTTGACAGCTTAATCCATGTAAAGATGATGCAAATGAATGAGAGGCGGTGTTACATGAAGGCCTGCTTGTTGGGGTTTCTGTCCTGCCTGGTTCCCACAGTCATTAGCTCCCAAAGAATCACAACAGAAGTCTACATTAGTTATAAACTGATTGGCCCCTTAGCTCAGGCTTCTTTTAATTCTTATAACTTATATTAACCCATTATTCTTATCTATGTTAGCCACATGGCTCAGTACCTTTTTTGGCAGGGTAGGTCACATCTTCCTTCTCCTGTGTCTGGGCAGGACTGCAGAGAGAGCTTCCTTCTTCTCAGAATTCTCCTGTTCTCATTGCCCCACCTCTACTTCCTGTCTGGTTGTCCTGCCTATACTTCCGGCCTAGTTACTGGCCAACCAGCATTTATTTAAAACATAATTGACAGAATACAGAATTGTCCCACACCAAGGTAGGTGAGGAATTGACTCTGAAAATTTCTTGCATCATTTTGACTTTCAGTTCCCTGATCTACAAGATGAGCATAAAACCATTAATTAAGGGTTGTGAGAACAACTGAATGAGAAGCTATTTATAAAGGACTGAGAGGACTCACAGAATATTTTTTAAGTAAAAATAGACATTGAGGGTAGGAAGGCATCTTAGGATTTCTGTCGCTGTGAAGAGACACCATTACCATGGCAACTCTTTAAAGGAAACCATTTAATAGGGGTGGCTTATAGTTCAGTTCATTATCTTCGTGGTGGGACATGGCAGAGTGCAGACATGTGCTTGAGGAAAAAGCTGCTACATGTTGCTATGCAGGCAACAGGAAGTATACTGTGACACTGGAAGTAGCTTGAGCATAGGAAAACTCAAAGCCCATCCCCACAGTGAAGTACTTCCTCCAACAAGTACTAATATCCAACAAATAATCTTCCAACACCTCCTAATAGTAGCACTTTCTTCTGCAGGCCATTCTCTTTGAAACCATCATAGGATGTACCTCAGTTTGTAGAGTGCTTGCCTAGTCTGCATGAAATCCTGGGTTCAAGCACTACATAAAACAGAGTGTGGTGTCTCAGGAGTATTTTTACAGCAACTGGAGGTGGAGCAGGAGGGTAAGAAGTTCAAGGTTGTGGTGGTTTGGGTGAGAAATGCGTTCCATTGGCTCAGGCATTTGGACCATTGGTCCTCGGCTGTGCTGTTTGGTGAAGTTACGGAGGAAGGGCCTTGCTGCAGAAGGATGGCACTGGAGCAGGTTTTGAGAACCCTGCACTCTGCTTCAAGCTCACAGTCGAGAAATGATCTCTTTACTTCCTGCTCTTGCCTCCATGCCTGGTGACTGCAGCCACCCTGGACCCTTTCTGAAACCACAAACCCAAATGGACTCTTCCTTCTGTAAGTTGCCTTGTTCATGTTTTTTTGTTTTCTTCTTTTTTCACCGTAACAGGAAAGAAATTGATGCAGAGGTCATCAGGAGCATGAGGTTAGGCTGGCCTCCACGGGACTCTGTCTCAATGCAAAATCAAACAACAACAAAACAGTGAAATGATCAGCCTAAGGCTTCATTTAGCCGTAATAAGATGAAAGGTGCCTAACAACAACAGGGTGTGTTCCACACACCAGACAATTGAAGACAGCAATTGACATGGCTTATTTCATTTATGGGAACCCTTGAGTTGTTTCCATTCAAGATGTCTGCCCTTTATTAATTATGCCAGTAAGTGGCCATGGGTTCCAACATGCTTGAGTAAGGACTTAGAAACTTTTCTAGAATTAGAAGGTATAGATTTTCCTTTGCTAAAAAATTTAAAGACATTTTTATAAAGTTAGAGGGGCAGTATTATATGCTGATTTTACAAGCCTCCTGAATCTGTATCCAGTTTGTTTTGTTGATACTTGTAGAGTAGTTTCAGCAGACACCTAATCAACAAATACATGTAGAGCCCAGTCACATGTCTGATGTGGAGAAGTGCCACAGAGCCCCTGATTCTCAGTAATGACTGATCTTATACAATGTGTAACATCATAGAAGAGTCCCTGGCATAGGGATTCTATGCAGACTCAGAACTGAACCACAGTTCCCCACTTAACAGATGGGTAACCTAGACCTAGCTATTTCTTAGTTTCTACTCTCTTTGGTAAAATGGGATAACAGCACCTACTACCTAGGGGCTGTTGCTGAGCCTGCAAAACACCTGGTGTAATTCCTAGAAATGGAACAACATAGGTTATAATTACTGTGAATATTGTTTTGAAATACATTTGCAGGAAAATGCCAGCCATGAGGAATATCAAAATAGAGGTACAAACAATAATCACATGTTTGGTTCAGAGTGATGAGAGCAAGGCATGGCAGACTTAGAAGTGATTTTTTTGTAAACAACAAGATTTCAATTAGTGATTTTGCGTGGTTTCCAGCAAAGGTTAGATGTCTGTCAGGAGCAGGCATGTCAGGGACCCAGGGCCAATGTTGGAGGAAGTCCACTTGTTGGTTCCGGCCACTCAAACCAGAAATAATCACACAGAAACTGTATTAATTAAATCACTGTTTGGCCCATTAGCTCTAGTTTTGTATTGGCTAACTCTTACATATTAATTTAACCCATTACTATTAATCTGGGTATCACCACGTGGCAGTGGCTTACCCGGTAAAATTCCATCTGGCTCCAGTGGGGGAGCAACATGGCTTCTCTCTGACCCTGCCTCCTTTCTCCCAGGATTCAGTTTAGTTTTCCCCACCTAGCTCTACTCTTTCACCCTATCACTGGTCAAGACAGTTCTTTATTAACCAATGGTATTTACGACATACAGAGAGGAATCCCACATCAGGCCAACTCACTGTAGGCATCACTAGCTAGAAAGGATCAACAAACCCCGTCACTTAGTGAAGTCTCAAGACCTTTTAATGACACCTACTAACTGTCCCCAGGGATAACTCCGCATGCACCCTTTGCTGAGCATACTTGCACTTCCTGTTTCTGCATGTTCCCTGTCTGGGACTGGGCTCACTCAAGGAGAGGGAGTGAGGTCTTGCCATGCCAGTCAAGCAGTTTGACCTCAGTGCCTAGAGATGGGTGAGAACTGGGCACTGTGAGAAGCTTGAGAGGAGCAGTGTGCATCATTAGGGGTCAGGAGAAAAGGGAGATTGTAGACCACAGAACAAGTGAAGTTGGTGTTTTGCTATTGTTGCTTTGTATTTAAATAGCATTTTTTAAAAAGCGGGAGAACTTTAATCTGATAACTTGTTTCCAAGTCTGACTAGGCTAAAAGTGTGGATAGGAAAATCCATGTCAGTCTAAACACTGAATGAGCAGGCACCTTCTCAACACCTTTCCCAACCAAGCCATTCCAAGGTCTGCACGAGCTTCTTATTGACCACAGTGCAGTCTGTACTGCTCTCCACTTCCATCACCGCCACGTGTCTAGCTTTGTTCCAGGAACCCAGCATCTGTACCAGGTCTCCAAGGCAACACCTTCATTAACTGGCAGATGTGCCTTATAACATTTCCTTTGTTACATCTGTCTTTTGCTTCAAAGCCATTCCGTACAGAATGGGCTAGTAGACTAGGCATTAAGTTCAGGGCCAGAACTTGCCTAGCTTGAACATGGCCCTAGCTTCCTTCCCCAGAACTAAAGCCAAAAACCAGAGAGTATGCTGGCACGTGAGGATGCTTGCCTCTAGGAACAGCTTCTTTTATGTCTGTCACAGTGTGTGTCTGCATGTCTGTCATCTGCAGTGCTTCCCGAGACGGACTGGCAGCTGACCTAGCTGACCAGGTACACAGCCCTCCAGCTTGCATGGCCTTTTCCATGTGAGTTACCAAAGAAGCAAAATGTTGCAGCATAAATGAGAATGAAAAAGATCACTGAGGATGGAGCTGGTTAATCACAGCTGACAGTTGCTGGAACACCGAGTTAGGAAAGATGTGGGAGAGTCATGTGGTCTTGTGATCTCCCTGGGAAAATGATTGCCACGTGTGTGTGTGTGTTGTTGTTGTTGTTGCTGCTGTATTGTGTGTTCACAAGTATATGGGAGTTCACCTGTACATGGGTGCACATGCATGAGGCAGCCAGAGTTGAATGTCAGGTGATTCAATCACATTTCCATTTATTTATTTATTTATTTATTTATTTATTTATTTATTTATTTATTTATTTATTTAATTTTTCTTTTTAAATATTGTCTCTCTCTTGAGTTGGAGATCACTGATTTGGCTACTGTGACTGACCAAATAGCACTAGTGATTCTCCTGTCCCAAACTGTCCAGATCTGGGATTCCAGGTGTGAGCCCAGCTATTTTATGTGGGCGTTGGAGACCTGAACTTAGACCCTTCTGCTTGTGTGGCAGGCACTTTATGGGCTGAGCAATCTCCCAAGCCCTGCTGGTCTTCTTCCTCCCTCTTTCCCTCCCTCCCCTCCCCAGGTTTACCAGTTCTGTGTGTGCTGAGCAGTGGATGGCTGCATGTGTGTGCTGAGCAGTGGATGGCTGCATGTGTGTGCTGAGCAGTGGATGGCTGCATGTGTGTGCTGAGCAGTGGATGGCTGCATGTGCTCCTCTTCCCTCACTGCCTTGACCTCAGCTTGGGCAGCAGCCTCCTCCTGCAGAGGGTCACCCATCAGCTGTGCCATTCGATCACTCTGCTGGTGAGGGATCTGATGTGTGCGCCGCTGCTATCAAATGGTATGCAAGAACGCTTCATTTGTATCTCCCCGCTTAACAAACGAGGGTGAAATAACGGAGCTGCTACTAGCAGAGACGTTAAACGGAAGAAAACCAACAACCTGATCCCATACAACCGCAACGTCCATCCGCCTCGCGGCCAACAGCTGCCCCATTAATGTCACATGCACTTAAAGCGGACGTGGTCAGTGACAGCAGGGTGGGAGGCAGCTCAGGTCACAAATCCAGAGCAGGAAATGTATTTTCATCTTGTTATTTATGACCAAGCCTTAAAGGAAAACAGATGGCGCTGCTCTTGGAGCTGTTTCGCTCTTGTTTCAAATGGCTAATTCAAATCAAACCCGGTATTCTATTCTTAGGCAAGGCAGCTGCTGCATTGTCTGAGCTGGGCTGTTTTTACCAATGCTGTCCCCCTCCCCCCCCCCAACAGAATGGCCAGAGAAGACCAAGGCGACTTCACTCATGCTGTCCCCGTGATCAGGCTCAGCAACCCTGGGAGAATGGGGCCCCATCTGCAGCAGCCAGGCCGTTGCTGGTCACACCACTTAGTTTACGCTGTGACTACAATGTGGGGTTCCCTGACTTCCACTCCGTTTCCTATTTGATCCTGTCAAAGGCCTAACGTTCTCTTTGAAAGTTGGAATCTGTTTCAACATTAGATAGAGCGGCCTCTTAGGGACTGGGGGCGGGGGATGTGTAAAGGAAGATTGCGCAGATGGGAAAGACAGTCAAAGCCATAAGACGGGATGGAATGGGGATACTCCTACCACCCAAACAGATAGCTTAGCTGTCTAAGTGCCCTCTCTCTGGGTGGCCATATCTTCCTGCGGATTTTCTTTAGCCTGGGGGGTCTAGCTCTGAGGAACTCACTAAGAAAAGCAGCTTAACCCTTTAGAAAATATCAAAGATTTAAAACCATCATGATAAAATATATATCTAATAAACCGAAAATATTTTCCATTTTCTTATGTCTCCATCTTATCAGGAACCCTTGGGTTCAGTCCCCTTCCCTGTCCCCTCTGGTACCCTTGAAAGGACTACTTCTTGATTTTCTCCTTGTTAAGAACGACTGGTTGTTGCCATTTGTCACTGGGGATCAAAAGCAGGGCCTTGCCAGCACTAGGCAAATACTGTGCCACTGAGCTCTACCCAGCCCTATATTTCAGAGAGTTATTCCTGTGTTGCTTTTTTAATTTAACTGTGCTCATAGCCCTTACTCTTCTCCAGTGATAGTTGAGGGATTAGCTTGTCTACAATGCCCTCTTGGGAACTCATTCTCTGCAGTGAATTGTGGCACATTCTTGGTGAATTATCTGACAGTTTTTACATTATTATGAATAGGTAAGTGTTTTATATTTGTAAAGCGTATAGCACAATATTATTAGATTTTCTGTCTCACATAGCTTCCCTTTTTTCCTAGAGTTAATAATTACATGATTTTTCGTTTGCTTATGTTTATGTATTGCTTTAAACTTGTCTTTTGTAGAATCAAAAGTTTCCAACTGCATGTGTATGAACCCTTTAAACCAAAGACATCTAGTAATCTCTTAGCATCTTCTCTTCTATTTCTCAGCCCTTTCCCTAAAATGTCTTTTCTCCCCTATCTGTTCCAATTCTGATTTGTGAGATAGTTCTTTTGACCAAGCCTTAATCTAGAATTTTCCATTAATTTTCTCTTACATTGGTTCACTCTGCAAGACTCCACATTCTCTGATAGTGTCTTAAACACAAGCATACTAGAAACAGTTTTTTATTCCTCTTGTGTTAGTTATTGTCTGTTTTCTGTTACCATAATGATATATGTTATGCTGGGTATTGTATTTAAAAAGAAATTTATTTAGTTCATAGTCTCAGAGGCTATGAATACAAATAGCAGCACATTGGCTTTATTCAGTTCATAGTCCTAGAGGTTAGGACATTGGCTTTATTCCCCATCTCTCAGTGAAGGGACTTGAGAGGGAGGGAGAGATCACATGACAGGACAGAGGACAAGGAGCTTTGGGGGTGAGCCGGCAATGACCTTCCATTGGGCTCTTCCTGGCACTGGTTCCTCCTTATATTGCTTGTCAAGACCAGGACACCAAACTGCCAACCAATGAGCCCACAGGTGGCACACTCAAACCACAGCACCTTGCCTTCTTAAAATGATTCCAGTTCTACTCCCACATTACACCATCACCACATGATGTTACAAAGACAACAGGAAACCAAGATCAGTGAGCTTGAAGACATACCAGGGTACCAGGAGGGACAATTCAATATGCAATGTAGGCCTACATGAAAAGCAAAGGTAGAAAACTGGAAATAAATCAAAAGAGGAAGAAATATTCGTGATTTTCGTGTTGGTCTAAGAGTTCTTAGATATCTCTCTAAAGGTAGGCTTCATTGCTCAACAGACTCATAAGCTGAATTGATCAAAATCACTGATTTTGAGTTTTCATATCATTATGAAATGACACAGCACAGCTTAGAAGGAAATGTTTACAAAACATGTACCATAAACTGAAACCACCTACACGAAGAACTCTCAGAAACTCAACACTGAGAAAACAATCCAATTAAAAAGCAGGCCATTGATACTGTTACCAAGGAAAACTTAGATAAGCCATCCAGCTTCGTTTGTTCTTCATTGACTTCGGGACCGCAAATTCTGGAGGTCATGCAGCTGGATAATACATCATTAGTCTTCTCTGCCATCGCTCAAGATAACTCCTCTGATGTGTGAATTATGATGCTAACAGTTGCCTAGGTTACTTTTCAGGGAGAAAGCTGTGCTCAGAAATTATCATTCTTTGGCCACTGGAAAACGTCTCCCCCGCAATACTTTTCTTCAGTTATTGGTCTTTATGTGGGATGTGCTTCCTGGCCTGGGCTTGGTAGCAATGTGAATAAGCAGTTTACCAAAGAAGACACATACGTGGCAAATAAGGACAGGAAGAAAATGCTTGTTGCTGTAGTCATCAGTAAAATGCAAGAAAAGCTACAGGGAGAGGCTACTTCCTACCAGTTAATGAAAAATAGATTGGCTGTATCAAGTAAAAGTGGGGGACCTACAATCTTTGTTCGCTGCTGGTGGCAATGTAAGATGCTACAACAACTTTGGAAAGCATTCTTGCTGGTGGTTAAAAAAGTTAAACCCACTGAGATTGCTCGGTGGGTAGTACTTACTGCTTAAGCAGAAGGACCTAAATCCAGATCCACAGCGCCCATTTAAAAGGCAGCCGTGGCAGCGGGTGCCTATCACCCTCATGCTGTGGGGGGCAGAAGCAGGGAGGGATACAGGAAGATCCCTCATGAGGGCTTTCTGGTGAGCCAGTCTACCTGTAAGGGAAATGGGGAATTCCTGATTCAGTGAGAGGCCTTGTCCCCACAAGTAAGCTGGAAGATGGTTTGAGGAAGAGATTCCCTCTTCAGTTGCTGGCCTCCTCCGTATGCACCCACACATGTGCACACACATGGTTACGGCCTCTCACCCAGATAAAAGTTTGACCTGTACCTTCACATGACACCCAACCGTTCCATTGCTGTGTTCATTTCCTCGGTGACAAGGAGAAATACATCCATGCAAGGACTGTAAGGAAAGGTTCTGAGCACCCATTTTCTTAGAGTCAAATCCTTGG
This sequence comes from Chionomys nivalis, assembly GCF_950005125.1. NCBI lineage: Eukaryota > Metazoa > Chordata > Mammalia > Rodentia > Cricetidae > Chionomys > Chionomys nivalis. The sequence goes on from NC_080087.1 coordinate 13,794,990, forward strand.
AACAACTCAAATGTTTATGTTGGGTACAGCTCAGGAAAATACTGCTATTTTAAAAAAGGAATAAATCTAAAAATGATGAGTGAAAGAAGCCACATTTCCATTTGTAGAAAATTCTAGAGAGTGCAACCAAATTCATGTTGGCAGAAAGTCTGTAACCATGGCAGCAATTACCTGAGGGGGTGGGGATTTGGGGAAATTATCTCCTATGAGGTAGTAATGATCCTATAGATATAGATATTTGTTAGGGCTTATCATATTGTATTCTTAATATAAAATATTATGTCAATGATATCTCAACAACATTTTCTTTTCTTTTCTTTTTTTTTTTTAAAGAAGGCTTTCTCTGTCAATGACTCTTCAGCCAAACCTATGCTGTGTTCTAGTGAGCAAAACCGAGCCCCCAGCCTCCACGAGAGAGAATTGGAGATCAGGAATGATGATATGAGCCTCCACAGAGCCCATCCTATGTGCTCTGTGTGCGTGTGCTAGGCCCTTTAAAGTCAATCTTATAGCTTGTCACAGAAGGGGGAAGCTAAAGTTCTGCAGTAAGATATGACATCCTAACCCAGGCAGGTTGCCGTGGAACATGTGTCCTTGGTCTAACCATCACAACAGTCTGGGACATGAGGCTCAACACAGTGTACAGTCAGTTGACGACAATACCAGGATGTCTGTGGTCTGAAGAAGTAGGAAGGAGGGTAGGATGGTTATGGTAGGAAGCCCTGCTAACACTGGGATTCCGGCAATGTGAACCAATGCCTACTGGGCGTGTATGTGTCTTTGACCATTCTACATGATCACTCTCTACATTTCTTTCTCTGCTCCTCTTGATTTTTCCTGCATGGATAGAGGTGGAAATCTAGCATGCCTATCATGCTTAACAGTCATAGAGCAGAGTCAAGTCCTGGACCTTGAAGCAACCCCAACTTTTCTGGTGGTGTCTCTGAAGGTAGCAGGTACAAGGGGAAAGTTGTGACTCGTGCTAATGACTTCAGTTCACTTGCACAAGCTGGACCTCCCCCGGTCTTAAGAAAGTCGTGTTCAGCCTTTGGAGGAGTCTGGCAGCTGCTCAAAGCCAAGCCCCAGTCCATGTTTTTCTCTAGGAAGATACACAAGTGATTATGACTCAGTAATCTGTCTCTCACGGCCCCAGTCTGATTTTGGGGTTAGTTTGCATCAAGCAGGGAGCTTAGACCCATAATCGTCAAAGTGGACCAGCTCCTCCCTAGTTCCTAAGTCTCTACCCTGAACACACGGCAAAATGACAATCTAGACTAATTGGCAATTAGAGATGGTCATATGGAGTGTGGGGTATTGTTATAAAGCCCATGTAAACCTCTGATATTATGATAATTGTTTTCCAGGAAAAACTGGATTACAGAACGAGCCATGGAAACATGAAGGGCGTTCAGCGTTTGGTGGCTCAGGGGCCTCGCTAATCTTTAAGTCTCTGAAAGGAATATTGTTAATACTACATGACAGATAAATTATATCTCGAACCTCTAGAAATGCCTAGAGGGAAATCAAAAAAAAAATGCTGTTAGCAGACAGACTTCTTATGATATTCCCAGGGTGCTGCTCGGTTTCCAGAAAGCCAGCTATTGGCCTCAGTGAATCATATACGTCACATTACCAGAAACAGTGGCTGACAAATACTTCATTTAAATGCTATTGAGATAAAAGCATGAGGCAGCCAACAGTTAGAGGCAGAAAAGAAACAGATGTGTCCGTCTCCAGGTTGCCCCAACTGGAAAGTACTGCCATCATTTCTCCCCACCACCTTTTTCTTTTTTAAAAAAATCCTTTGTTATTTTGCCAAGGGACTGGAAGACATATGTCACTTTTCCACCTTAACAGGGCATTTTCTAGTTTGTTTGGATTTATGTCATGAGCTTAATGAGATTTAAATGGAATTTTTTTATGTGAATAATACAGAGCCTCCATGCAAAAGCTCTCCTCAGCAGTGTGGCTGCTGTGCATTTGCATAAAGATATTTAAATATGAAAGAAAGATCTTAAAGATCCTGTAAATCACCAGGCCTGAGCTAGGCTGGAGCAATACAGGGAGCAGGTCAGCTCAGGTAAGCAAACTGCTTTCTGGAAAAGGACCACATCCTCACCCTCCTCTATATGGCTGCTATAGGGAAACAGCCAAGGTGGGCTGGCCCTGGCAGGAGAAGAGGAACTACTGGTCAACCTTGCCAGTCACTGTGGAATAGATGACTCTGGATTCCTGTTTGGGGCTGTAATGAGTAGACAGACTGGGGGTGGGGGAAGAGTATCTGAGGAAGAAACAGGATGAATTATGATCCAGCTGTGACAGAGATGTAGTTGTTGTTATCTCTTTAAATAACACACTGTGTCCATTTCTGAGACCCCGATGTAAGGACAGGAGTGTGGAGGTCGCTCTAATGCTCCTCTCTTTCTGATCCTACCTCTTTCTGCCACAATCATGGGGCTTGGAGAGATTTTCTGAGGTGACTCTTAGTTGACACACAGCTGTTCCTATTCTGATTCTAAGGACCCTGAGGTTTCCTGGCATTGTGCTGGCTTCGTAGACACTCCTGAGATGACTTTCTGTGCTCTGTGTCACCACACAGTTAACCCCAGGAATGAAAGGCGAGCACTAAGGGAATTTGGCCTTCCAAAGTCTACACTTGGATCAGCAAGATGGCTTCAGAATAAAGGGGCTTGCTGCCAAGTCTGAGGATCTGAGTTTGATCCCCAGGGGCTCTGCATGATGGAAGAAGGGATTGGACGCCCCAAAGTTGTCCTCTGACCTCCAGATGCACATGATAGCAAGCTTAGGCTTACACTCACAATCACACATGTACACACACACACACACACATATATATATACCACACACACATACACCGCACACATACACACATATACCACACACACCACATACACACACAACACACATATACCACACACACACATACATACCACACACACACATACACACCCACACTCACTCTTGTAATGAAAGGTTTTTTTTTTTTTTTTTTTTTAATCCCATTTTTATCTCTCTTCTATCCCGTGATGCCTCTCATCCTTTCCTGAAGTATTGAGTCTGGAGTGTCTAAGCTGACTAGTTGGGTACAGGAGGGCAAACCTCAGCTAACCTCTGAGAATGTCAGACTGTTGTGCAGCTGAGTCTGTTCAGGGGGTGGTGTAGCACCAGGATAGCTGGGTTGAATCTGTGCCCTCCCGAAGTTCTTAGATAAATGAGAGGCCATAATCTTGATCGCCATCTTTAAGGAGTTCAGTGTGGTCCTCAGGGAACACCATGAGGTCTGTCTTCCCGGAAAAAAAATAGTTTGGAAAGTTAAAAGGGAGGAGCCTTTTAGCCATGGTCATAGCTTACCAAGTATCCCAGTGGCCTTTGCTGGGGTGCAGCTCACCCTCTGGAATTCTGGGAGGAATGGAGGAGTGCCATATCCCAGACTGCCAGCTGGGTACCCCAGGTCACAACAAATTAGAAGGAAAGGAGTCTGTACATGCATAAGAAATAAAACTGGGTCAAGACCACAGGGGAACCATGCATGCTGAGACAGGAGACAGTCTCTCCATATCAGCTCAATATTTGGTCTATCACATGTATGTGTGGATTAATTTTATTTTTAAATTTTTGTCACTAGTGTGACTTTTGAACCTGAAGCAAGTACCTTATGCAGCCGTAGTCCTGGCCCTTCGTCTTTCACATCTCAGGACTTCAGCTCAGGAAACTGAGGCACACACCACAGCAAGAGCTGCTGTTTGTGTGAGACAGTGATTAATGGGAATCTGAACTGGTTTGTTTTCAGCTTCTTCCTATTTCATCAAACCAAACCGTATAAGGTCCTTCCCCCTGCCCCTCCTCTCTCCTTTTGATTAAAGAAAACATTTCCAGGAGTCTGGAGAAAGTTTCTTAGCAAGCTGAAGGCCTCTAGCAATGGTTAAGGAGGGGGTAAGGCGGGTGAGAAAGAGCTGGGAGGGGGAGGCACAGAGCCTGCAGCCTGCAGTGCAGCTTTTTACAGAGTGGTCCCGGCAGGGCTGACTTTCTCTGTAGCTACAGGTTATCTCTTCTGTTCAGAGTTAGGTCAAGCAGGGTCTTTAAATGGCTGCTTCTTCAGATTTATAACTGTCTTAATTTAACACCGAGAGCTCAGAGGAACACTTTCATTTAACTTCAATAGAGTATAGCTTTATTAAAGTCAAATAAGAAATGGGGGTGGGAGATGACACCTGGTGAATATATGCCAATGGAAATGCTTATTTGAGAAATGACCAGATATTACATGTCTTTCATTTTAATTTATTTCCTAAGCATTGAATGAAATTTTAGGCCCACCTGAGGAGCAAAATAAGATTAGCCTGCCGAACAATAGGCAACCAGGTTAAAAAAAAAAGACAGCAAAATTTGCAGAGATAAAAGTTTAATTATGTCCTAGTTGCTCGCTGAGATTTGGAAATCAATGCGGTTATTTCAATATAATTCATGGTGGGCTATCAAATGACACGGGGGATCTTTGTACCCCTTCTGTTAAAATATAGCCACCATAAAATAATTAACAATAATGGAGTTGACATTAGATTAATGTAGCTAACCTCAGGTTGGTAGTAGAATTGCTTTTTGAATGAAACAGAAAAAAAAAATTAAGAGCCGATCTCTGTGAGGAGGAGAGAGAAGCAACGTGCCTGGAACACTGAAGACCTTGAGTCCTTTGTCCCCTGTAGAAGAAAATGCCCTAGAACCTACTTAATATGTTGCTTTAGAAAGGATTTCTGAAAGATATCTCAAAAGGGGGGAAAAAAAACCAAAACCCTAAGAGACTGATCGCTTTAGAAGTAAACATACATATTACATACTTTAGAATAGACCTGAGTGTTCAGTACTGTATTTCCAAAGCTGATTGTTGTGCTTCTCTATTTTAAGAGAATATGGAGAAGATGGGAGAGGTGAGAGACAGAGGCAGATGTGCATCCCATGGGGGCTACCAGAGGCTATCTCACTTAGCCTCAGGATTTCCCGGGGTACAGGTGTGGGGTAGTGACAGCCCTTGTATGAGTTGCTGTTCTCGTTGTTGTTGTGATACAATCACCTGAACAAAGAACACAGAACTGGGGTTGTACAGGGTTTATTTTTCTCATGGGTTCGAAGGGCGCCAGTAGAGGGTGGCAAGGAAGGCGGTGGAGTTGAAACCGCTCCTTTGATGGTGGTGGGAACTTTCGTGAGGCTTCTTCCCAACTCAGTAGACCACAAAGCAGGGCCTGGGATGTAATTTTTCAGGGCTCTCCTCTTGTGGCCTGTGTTCATCAATTAAGCCTTATGTCTCAGAGGGCCCACAACTCCCCTTCCTGAGACTGTGCCAGCAGCTGGAGACCACGTGTTCAAGGACACAAACCTGTTGGAGAACATTTACATTTAAGCTTAGGGCCTTAGGGCGGGGCAGGGTGCAGAGAGAGTTTATATTCCACCCATGACACCAATTGAGACTCAGGTGACATTGTAAGTGACTCAGATGACCCAAGCTTCCTGGCAGACATCCTGCAGTGACAGGTCTGAGAAGGAGTATGCTATCACAAAGGGCAGAGACACTTTATTGGGACCTCCCTGTCTGTGCTTGGGGCGGCTCCTCATAGTGGTGGGACTCAGTGGCTGTTCAGTGGGTCATCTGACCTGCATTGAATTTTTTAATATTCTTTGTTTTTTTCACTAACTCCTCATCGAACTTCCCCCACCTCTCTGCCTGTTCCCAGTTTCAGGTTCTCCTTTTTAATCTTATTTTTAAATGTATTTTCCCTTCTCCTTCTTGTTTGTTTAATAGTTTTAAATTAAAATATAATTATACTGCCTTTACTTTCCTCCTTCTAGTTCCTCCAAAGTCCTTCCATTTTCCATCCCCTCTCTCAATTTGCCACACACACAAACACAGCACATGTATATATACATGCATATGTATACATACACACACACACACACACAATAGACATACAAATACACCCAACCGAGTCTATTTTTGTTGTTTTGTGTAGATGGTTTCAGGGCTGACAAGAATGTAAGTTATTTTCTGCCAGTCTTCTATCTGGTTTATGATTCCATATTTTGTTCTCAGAACCTTATGAAATTAGATTCCTCCATAGCTGTTCTGGAAGCAGCTGCTTTAGCCTCCATGCCTGACTGAGGAAGTCTCTGGGGATGTAAACACCACAGTGGATCTTGGTAGAAATTCCTCAGTCTGGGTTTCTCAGCTCAGAACTCCTTTGGGCTTTAGGTTTTGATGAATGTTTGGATCTGCTTTTTTGTAATGTGGCTTTACTAACTTGGTTAGAAGTCATTTGATCAAAAAGAGGGGACCATCATGATACACAAAATCAAAAACAGTGAAACTAAGCCCAGGAAATGCACTCAATTGCTGCACAAGATACCTGTGACTTGTTGGTCCTTAACTGACACTTACATTTTGTGTTAATTTATTGAGAATCATTCCTAGTATAAATCACCTTGCTAGGGAATGGGATGCATTTGTGAGAAAAAAAATCAAAACTATAATCTCTTCCCTAAAGAGTGTTGTGTCTCCCTTCCTCCCTCCCTTCCTCTCTCCCTTCTTCCTTCTTTCTTTCCTTCCTTATTTAGAGATGTGTATGTGTGTGTGTGCATGCGTGCAGCCGTGCACATGTGCTCATATGTGGTAAAATTATCAGGGCTTGGGGAATAGAACTCAGGTCATCAGGCTTGATGGCAAGTGCCTTTACTCTCTGAGTCATCTCACTGATCTGAAGTTAGATTTTAATCAAAGATTCACATAAATAAACATAACATAGCAATTCTTTCCACATCTATTAAAATATATAATAGAGGAATGATCTGGCCATGAACTTTAAGCTTCCTAGAGAAGACATACATAATTCAGAGGGAAGGCATTATAGAAAGGAAGGAAGGCAAAGGAACTAGAGAAGGAGAACAATATAAGACAGAAGACAGAAGTGTGGGATGCTAGAGCCCACAGGGACTCTTCAATGGACCAGAGGTTTGTGTCTTGCTTCCCAATCACTGATATGGTTTAAACGCTTTTAAATGGTGTGTGTGTGTTAAGGGGGAGCTCAGGTTTGCACTTGATAAAGAACCCTGTGATTGACATGTGAACAGAAGGCTTGGCTGGTTTATCCTGGAGCTCCTCAGAGTTGTCCTCACAGTTGCCTGTTGGTTAGATTCTGACTGGGGCAGAAGTGCAGTGAGCTGGTGTTGGCAACACTCAGGAACCAAGTTGGTAAGACACGATGGGAAGAAGGGTCACACCAGGGATTTCTTTGACCAGGTTTAGGAAAGCCCATCTCCCTATGTGGTTACTTTCTGCCCTTTCCCAATCAGTTCATTCACTTGTGGATTTCTGCATATGTACGAGAAAACATGGATGAGGCTCTGAGAGACTTCATGATTAACCAGAAGCGTCCCTGCCCTCCTATGTTGGCTGCTGGAAAGCAGGGTCTCTCCAGAGTGGTACCACCCTCTCAGTTCTCTGTCATTCTTTACATGCCTGTTTCAAAGTGCTTCTAAAGGTGCCATGGAGACGACTGCACATCATAGTGGTGGTAACTATGGAAGCTTGGGTCTAACCAAGTTTCTTACATTGTTTGCATTTACAGGTTTCTGCCTACTAAAATCTGAGCTCTTCTTCCAAGGTACTGGAACTGCCCTATGATCTAAGAGATGTGGTTTATTTCATCTTTTCCCTTTGTTCACGTGACATTGATTTCTAGTGTCCCGGTGATTGGAGAGATTGTATGCACAAGAACTTGAGTGTGGCAGAGTGGGGAGTCAGTTATAGGTGTCATCTTAACCCTCAGTGAACCATGGTAGAATTTAGCCTTCTGCTGAGTAGTTGTGGAATGCAGAGTGGGGAGAATGTGGTCTCTCTAGCGGCAACTTCAGAACTTCATTCCTTGGACTGTCTAGCAAGCCATCCTTGATAAACAAACAGAATGAAGCCACCAATGGGGGAGATATACAGAAAAGCAGGTTGTTTTCTTAAGCTGTTTGCTCCCCCAGTGGGGGCTCCCTACATCGATACTGGTGTGTTGATCTGGCTATTTTTCATATATTTTTGAAGTTCTTCATTTCCTAGCATAAATTCAGCCCCAGATTTATCTCTTGGAAACAGAATGATGTTTGTTTATGACCCTTTCTTCCGATCCCTATTTTATTTATATACGGATGCAGTTACTTGTTTATTATTCTGCTTTAGAAAATACCTTAATTTTGAAAAAGCCATCTCTTTGACTGAGGCTTGATCTCTGTGTTCTCATTGAGACAGAGTTTTTTTTTTCTGATAAATGATGCTTCACTCTTTGATCTCCCTGTCTACCCTATGAATAGTTCTCAGATAAACCCTGTGTGCTAAGACTTTAGTCATTCTAAACCGGAGGTGAGACCAAAGATTCTGATTTTTATTTGACAATCTTAGTAGCTCTCTCTCTGTCGTTTGTTTGTTTTTCAAGACAGAGTTTCTCTGTGTAGCTTTGGAGCCTGTCCTGGCACTTGCTCTGTAGACCAGGCTGGCCTTGAACTCACAGAGATCTGCCTGCCTCTGCCTCTGGAGTACTGGGATTAAAGTTGTGCCCCACCACCACCCAGTGTGGCTATTTCTTAAGGCATCTTTGCATTATTCTTTGAGACATACTGCTTTTGTTCAAAGAGATATACCTTAAATAAGAAAATCTCATACATACACATATAAATACAGATGCACACATACAGATATATGCAGATATGTGCATTTGTCAAGTCCATATCTGTTTTGCAAAGTCCCAAGATTACTCATTAGAGTAATGTGTTAATCACAGGTATTGGTTCCCTTTTCAGCATGTCACTGCATGTATGATATTCTAGCTTGAGATGTCATTCTGAACAGTTTAATTATCTTTACTGATTTATTTTTCACTTTTGTGTGGTGTGCATGCATGTGTGTACATGTGTTCACATGGTTGCGGACTCACACGTGAATGAATGCATGTATACGTATGTCTGGAGGCTGGAGGTCAACTTGGGAGTTTTTATCTTTTGCTCTCCATCATACATATTGTGTGTGTGTGTGCATGTATATATACATATATTTATGTATATATAGGCAGGGTCTCTCAGCTGAACTAGGGCTTGTTGTGTTAACTAGTCTAGCTAGCCAGCTTTCTCGAGGGACCCTTGTCTCTGTTCCCCTGTGCACTGGGTTTACAAGTGAGCACACCTACTTTGATTTTACAGGGATGCTAAGGATCCAGAAGACAGTGATTATATTCATGGGATAAGTGCTCTGTGGGTTACACCATCTCCAGTCCCCTGAAATGGCATTCTTTATTTGCAAGTTCTCCTCGTGGAAGAGCTTCCTTTCTCTGCCTCTGGGTCCCCCATTGTGAGACAAAGCCATAAATCTCCATATTTGCTTAATAAAGTAAAGGCTGGAGAACATTAAATCCTGAATTGAGTCTTCATATTGCTCAGCCCCTTACTAATTTTTGTGCCATAAGCAACATAAAGGCTCCATCGTTATCTTTTTTATTTGAGAGCTCTGTCATGGAGCTGTCACATCCCAGCCTTGCATTTTGTCAGACTGTTTTTAAGGATATTTTAACAAGATGAATGTCTATCTGCATATTTACCTTCTGTAAATGTGTATGTGTGTGTGTATTTGAGTGTGTAATATTCTAAGTCAGTGGTCTCAACCTTCCTAACACTGTGACCCAACAGCTCTTCATGTTGTGGTGACCATCAACTGTTGAATTATTTTGATGCTACTTCATAACTCTAGCTTTACTACTGTTATGAATCTTAATGTAAATATCTGATAAACAGGTGGCTGATATGTGACCCTGTGAAATGCTCCCTCAACCCTCACAGGTTGAGCACTGCGGAATCTAAGCCGTCATCCGGTATGAAGCTTTGTTCTCCTGACTGTGATGCACTCTTTATCAGTTTTATGCAATGATAAATAGCATGAAAGAGTCAAGACAGCCATCCTTTCCCTGTCGTATGCTAGTAGTCTTTGCTGTTGGGAGGGATCTGGAAGCCTCTGATGAGACAAATGAAGGCGCCATTTGCATCAGGTCATGAGCACTGTCTATATTCTGGCTGTTGCTACCTGTGAGAGTTGTTTCCAGGTGCATCTTGAAGCAGCAATTACCACTGCCCCACAGGAGCTGGAATTGGTCACCACAGCTTCCATCTCTGTGTCCTGTGAGCCACTCGAACTCCCAGGCTTTGTCCTCCACACACACACACACGGTGCTTTCTAGATGGACTTTCAAAGAAAGGAGGTTCTGATATGATTTTCTAATGTGTTACCCCACTGATCAGGCACCATGGGATGGCACCAGTAGACTCATTGCTCTCAGAAGGCCTCAAGTGTGGGGGCTGAGGCCTCAGGTGTGCTACAGGTGAGTTGCTGGGCCTAGTTAACTAAAAGAATCTCTGCTTAACTTTTCTAAATTTAAACTCTTGAGAAAACTGAGGTTTAGAATGTTTATATAGAATCTGAGCAGAGGAACCCTAGCCTAAATGACTCATGGATATTTCCCTTTTACTGGGCTAGGAGGAATGCTACACATTTAACCACCAGACCTTGCTGGTTCTACAACAGGGGCTTCCTTACTCCCCTCAGTTTGGAAGTTATTCTCTAAAAGCTTGCTCAGAAAATTTTGGCTCCCTCTAATCCAGTGGTTCTCAACTATGGTGGCAACCTGTTTGGGAGATGGAACAGCTCTTTCACAGGAATCATAAAGCAGATGTCCTGACTACCAGGTATTTAAATTATGATTTACAGCATTAGCAAAATTACAGTCATGAAGTAACAACAAAATTAATTTTAAGGTTGCAGGGGGGAGGGTGACCACAACTTGAAGAACCATATTAAAGTTCACGGCATTAGGAAGGTTGAAAACTCTAATCCCTTTTGCTACTAATTTGACCCCTGGGAATACTGAAGGCTGAGCTGGTGTTGGCCGTCCATGAGCTGTTTTCTGGCCATGTCTGGGAGAGTAATTCTGCCAGTGGAAGCCCTACCACAGAGGCCCAGCCCACGTTCAAGAGAGAATAAGACCTATTACTTCTTGTGTGCTCCTCCAGAGCTGGTAAAGTTGGTAGCTTTAATCCATCTCTAAGGATAACCAGGCTAAATTTTAAGAAAAAAGAAATTATGAGCCTGTTTCCTATTTTAACAGGAAACAAATTGAGCTTGAAGTGAGGAAGTTTGGGTTTTATTTGAAAGAAAGGCTTTGGGGATTAATGCAATTGAGTTCCAACTCTTATCTTTGTATTTGCTCCAATGGAATGTTGGGTAAGTCTATAAGATGGGGGAAATATTTCATTAACAGAATCAGCATGGACGTTAAATGAGTAAATGCTCAGAAATTGCTTGTTTGCTCCCAGTGTACATTAATAACTATCGCTGTTATTATTATTAAAGATCCTTCACTAAGTTATTTAGCAGAGATCTATAAGTCATTATCTCCCAGCCTGATTATATAGCAAGGTTGTTGGAGGTAACCATGGGGGTACAGTGATACCTGCAAAGTGTTGAACCATGCATGCTGAACTGCTGCACAGGCAGGGAAGGAACCTGAGAGATGCCTTACATGAGGTGGTCATGGAGAGCTCAATGGCTTGAAAAAAACGGTGGTCTGAGGAAGACACCCCCTCCCCCCAATGTAAGTCTACAGTGAGTCGGAGGGCAGAAAATAGAAGGAACTCAGAGACTGTGCTAGCAGTGTCTAGTGTTCAGGAGTCAAAACATGCAAAAATAAAAGGTAAACTCAATGGCTACTATGAGATAGCTAGAAGAGGAGACCTGGTCACTCGTGGTGTTGGTTTTTTGGGCCCTCTAAGGGGTTCTTCTAGTCCTCTCTTCAGCCCTGTCTGGTGAGCCAACCTCACTCAATCTGTTTCCATCTGCCTACAAGGATGTAGATGGAGAGAATTTATAGATTTAGCATTCTAAAAAAAGCAACACATGTTTTGTTTGTTTCTTCTTGTTTTTTTTTCTTTTGAATAAGCATGGAAAGATGTATGAACAAAAACAACAGCAGTAAAACCAAGTCAGCATTGGCTTTACAATGCCCGCTTTGTTTATCTTCCAAGTGGTTTTTGAGAAATATATATATTTAAATTTGAAATTGTTTTGATTTAAGAAACAAAGTAAGAAGACCATAACATTTCAATATCAAATAGTAAAACCATAATTTTGTAGTTGCTTGGATGAACATGTCTACAGACTTAGGTGAAGACTGGGTTATATCTTTGGCTTGAATGTTGTCATGTAGACTCCTGTATGCACCCATGGGCTCAGTTCAATGGCAGGCCCTAAGCATGTACCATACATACCATGTAACTTTCTTTTCATTAACAGAATCAGCATGGACGTATGGAGCATGTTTTGGGGGAGTATCAGTGGTTGGAATTTTATTTTACTAATTACTTGAAATGCTCTTTCTGAAAAGAATGCATGTCTCAAAAACTAAAGATGAAGTTGTCTTGCTAGCTTAATTCTGAGAATTATGTCTACCAATCAGGATCCTTCAATGCGGATTAGTGGGGAATTGTTTAGCATCCAGCTTGTGAGCAAGTTTAATACTTGCTCTACTCTGCCCTTGTTTTGGTTGCAGTTCACTTGTCTCTCACCTATTCCTCCTCCTGTTCTTCTTCTCTCCTCCTCATTGTTATCACCATTACTATTATATGTCTTGAACATTTTATAATCTTCCTTCTTCCCTTTATGTATAAGGTTCCCTCAAAATTCATTCACACAGCCTCACATAGGATACCTGTATCTGTCTCACCCCCATGAAGCTCAGGGAATGTTGGGGAAGGATGGAGAGATGCAGCAAGTGTGAGGGATAGAGGATGCGGAAGAGTGTTGTGAACAGTGTGAGGGATAGAGGATGCGGAAGAGTGTTGTGAACAGTGTGAGGGATAGAGGATGTGGAAGAGTGTTGTGAACAGTGTGAGGGACAGAGGATGCGGAAGAGTGTTGTGAACAGTGTGAGGGACGGAGGATGTGGAAGAGTGTTGTGAACTGCCATATTCGAGGCAAGGCACACTCATCACACTCTTGAACTCACAGCTGTTGTGGTGACCCATGCAAGATCAGTCAGCAAGATCGGTCAACATGCCAGCAAGCAGAGCTAAATGAGACTCAGTGGGTTCTTCACAAAACCAGGAGATGGCATGAAGGGGGAGAAGTCTGGGGAAGTACCTCGGGGGAGGATTGGGGGGAAGGATTGAGAGTGTATATGATCAAGATACATTCTTTACATAAAGTGGTCAAATATGTTCTATTGAATTTTCTTAGTCATGGTTCTGCAACAGCTGCTCAGGCCAGTATCCCTTCCCTTTCAGTACTAGGTTTGTTATGGCCATTGTTTCAGTGTTGGGGACAATTCCCTAGCACCTCTGACTATGGCTGGATTAGCTTTTTCTTTCTGCTTTGACCCATGCTACTCAATCAGACCGGAATGGGGGCCCTATCAGTCCCTGCATGCATTGACATGGGGAGAATAGTCAACACCAAAGTCAGGACTCCCTTACTTTGTCCTCTGATTGCTGGCTTTCATGAACTTAGAAACATATTGCCATCTTAAGAAGGAAATGTCTGCATTAGACAAATAAAGATTTATAATGATTGATATTTTCAATTATTGAAAACTTGAAAATTAAAAAAAATTTCACGCACACTGAAATTAGGACTGTTCACTTCTTCTTTCACGATGAGCATGGTGTAGTCACGCGCCATACTGTGGGAGATCCAGCATTCTCAGGCTTCTTTAATTACCAGCTGGTGGAAGCCAGTGGAAGCCCAGGCGTCCGTGTATAAAATATCTGTGGGACGGGGTGGGTGTGGAGCCTTTTGAAGCACAGAGTTTAATCTCAACCAGCCAGGAGCAAGCCTTGAGATCCTTTCACTGAGGAAAGTGAACACAAGCATGCTTGCCTTTTGAGGCACCAAATAAAAGAAACCTATAAAATTTGTGTGGCACAGTGTCCCAGAAATCAATTATGTAATTTTGTACAATCATATCAGGTAGAGTATCAGCCCATTAGTGAAACTCGGAGCTTTCAAACCTAATGGAGACTATTTGACATTCCTAGGCGAGCTGCCAAAGGCCCCTTTCCAATTGCCAACATGACAATTATTGACACAGACACGTGCAGGCAGGGAAGGGTTTTCAAGAAAATAATGTCAATAATTTTCTACTGTGTTTTAAGCTAAAAAATCAGTAGAAGGCAAGTGGCTAGAATCCTTGTGGAATCCATATCTACGAATCCCTTGAGACTTGGAAAAGAAATCTGCACTGTGTGGAACAGCAAGGAGCAGAATGGGGAACAGGGCTCCACATGAAATCCAATTAGCTTGGGAATGAAGAGTTGGCTGTGTGTTTTAGAAATAGCTGGAATGTCACCAACCTACGGATTAAGCCCCCAGGGCTCTCCTGGCCCGATCCACTCTGCATCTTACCACCAGGCTGGTCTGCACAACTTGCATTTCACCCACTCCTTCAGCCTTGTAACCCACGGTGGCTGCTTTCAATTAGTGCCTCAGCCGCCATCTTGGGGTTTGGGTCTATTGTTTCCTTATCCAGGCCTTCCTTTTCACTGCTCCCTGAGAGTTCTCATATGGGCCATGGTTCTATCTGGATTCTCTTCCTGTGGTTTCATCCTGAAATGTCTTCTTCATTTACAAAACCCAGTTCTGCCTGTTCTCTGAAGACTGACTTGAATCCAATTGTCCAGTATAATTCATAGCAGTTCTTACTTCCTGGGGAGTCCAGTAATGCCAAGGACCATATAACAGGAAGTAATTTATATGTTGAATGTATGTATTTGATGCTTTTATGTTTCTCTGATAGATGCACAGTTAAATCTATGTATGCCACGAACAAGAAGTTGTTTTCTGCCCACAGATGGAAAATATGCTTCTTACTGTACAATTTAATGACTTTTTATTAAAAAATTTAAAATGATATGCCTTTGTTTTTGTGTACGTGCACAAACCACAGTGTGCCCCTGGAGGTCAGAGGAAAGTTTGGGAAATCAGTTCTCCATTTATACCATGTGGATCCCAGGAATTGGATTCCTCAGGCTTGGCTCTGAGTGCCTTTACCCCTGAACCAGCTTACTGGCACCTCAATTTAGAGAAAAACAGAATAAATCTGCATGGAAACTATTACTGTTGTATATTACAGGTAAAGAATCTGATGTCTACCAGGATTGAGATTCTGTTATGAATTCATTGAGATTATCAAATATAGATGTGGGTTATGAGCCTCTCTGACTCTAGAACCCAAGGAAAGTTATGCTTTTTCTAGCTCTATCATCCAGTGCTCTCTCTTTCTGTGAGGTCTCCTGATACTTAAATCCCATAAGTAATGAAGCATTAAGGAAGCTGGGGAAATTGGGCTACACTGCCCACATGCCTGGCCTCTGCTACCCTCTTCATTCCCGAGGTCTCAACTAGCTCTCCCTAGCACACTAAGGCGGATATTGTTGAAGTTTCAGTTAAGAAATTGGAGTGCGAAGATGTTGGTGCTTTTCCCAAAGCTACTTTGCTGGTGAATAAGATCCAGGCCTTTCTGCTTCCAGGTCTGGTCTCAGCTGCCTGTTTTCAAGTCACATCCCCACTTTTTATTGAGACGGGGTCTCTCACTGGCCAGAGCCTTGACAATTAGCTTGTGCTGGAGATCTTTGTCTACCCATGATTGGAGCTACAAACAAATGCTGGCATACCCCACAGTTTTTAAATGAATTATTGGGTATTGAACTTAACTCTTCATGCTTGCAAGGCGAATACTTTACCATTTGAACTAGCAACTGAGCCCCTGTGTTCTTTAGCCTACTGCCATCTTGGTTTCCCATTGCTTACCCATCTTTTTACCTCTATAGGAGACTCTTCAAGGCTGGTGCAGCCATCTTCTTATTCAATCTTGACATTAGTCATGTATCATGCAATTAGAGCCTGTTTTGTCATATGATTCTGCTCCCCAGGCTGGTCCTGGCTATCTGGGGTTGACCTCCACTGACTACAGTGCCTCCATAGTGACCTGAACTCAAGAAGTGCTCAGGTTTCTTCAGTATAATCAAAGGCTCCAAACACCTGACTGTGTGTGTTTGGAAGGCATGGGCAAAGGAGTAGACAGTGATGGGTTAAAAAGATTCTCAGGTGATAGTGGCACACACCTTTAATCCCAGCATTCGGGAGGCAGAGACAGGTGGATCTCTGTGAGTTTGAGGCCAGCCTGGTCCATAAGAGCTAGTTCCAGGACAACCAGGGCTGTTGCACAGAGAAACCCTGTCTGAAAACACCAAAATAATAATAATAGTAATAATAATAATAACAACAATAATAATTCCTGTCTATGTCCTAAAAAGAAAGAATGGGTAAGCACCCAAAATCATCTACAGCCACAACTCTGGCAGATACAATGAGATGAGTCAACCCATCTTCCTGGTTAGCTTAGTGGTAGGGCAGTGCTTAGAGCAGCCGGGACCAAGTACTTCTGTAAGCAATGTTATTTTTTTCTTATGCCTTCCTTAAGAAGAAATCAGATGATCTTTCTGTTTATGATGTAAAGCTTTGCCAGGGTGTATGGTGGTAGCACTGCCCAGACACAGCCCTAGAAGGACTCAGTCTCCTGATGCTGTTTACTATTTAAAGATCAGAGAAATTAATACATTTCCTAGTCTTTCCACTGTTAGGTGAGACATTGTTATATTCTATTAGATGGATGATAGTGAAGAGCTATGTAATTTATCTATTTTGCTTTTTACCTTGGTTTCTTGGAAATTCAGAGATCAATTTTATACTCAATAATATTTCAAAAATCATACTTAAACAGGGTTTTTGTACATTGACCCCTCTTACTTAGATCCATGAATAAAATTGAAACAATCAATAAATAGTGTTATTTTCTGACCATAATAGGATGCTTATTGTGCAATTAAGTGACTTTTTCTCCCTCAAAGAAAATCAGTTTGCGTTATATTTGCAGTGTGATACATGTGCCTTTTTTTCCAATAGCCTCCAGGGAGGGAGACTATGCCAAGAACACTGTGGGCAGTACCATTCCCTAGGCAAGTGGTTTGAACTGTACGAGTGGAGAAATCGAGCTAGACACAAGCAAACAAGCACAGATTCATTTCTCCATGCTCTTAGCTGTGAATGTGCTGTGTGACCAGCTTCTCCAGCTCTTGCTACTGTGATGTTTGTGCCATGACTGATTCTTGGAATAGGAAGATGAAGTAAACCCTTTCTCTGCTAAGCTGCTTTTTGTCAGGGTATTTTGCCATATCAATGGAAATTAAACTAGGGTAGCAGGTGAATTAATATGATTAGCGTTATTGGTGCCCTTATTATACAGGGCTACATAATGCCTTTGTCATGCACATATGTAATGAACTTTGAGCATATCCCCCTCACACCCTTCCTTTCTCTCCCTCTTCTTCCTCTCTTTTCCCTTGAGCTCCTGTTGAGTCCAAACAGCTTTGCTTCTACTTTCATGCCAACTATGTGACTTTGTGTATTGCATGACTATAGGATTTTATGTATCTGTGATTCCCAGGACCCCAAAATGAGAGAAAATGTATAACATTTGTCTTTCTGGGGTGATTTAATTGGCCCAATATGGTCATCTCTAGTTGCATCCATCTTCCTGAAAAGGAACATTGTTCTTCTTTATGCCAAAAAATTGCATTGTATGAAATGTTTTGAAGACAGTCTTTATGATACATGTAAACACAAATGGTACTAGCATCCAGTGGATGAGTGGTACCTGGAGGAGGAAGGGCAATGATGCTTGAGAATGAAGCAGCCGGGCTCCTTCAGGACCAGGAGACTCTGATTCAGACACCATAAGCAAAGTTTGAAGTGCAAACCAAAGTTAGGAGTCCAGGCTTTCCCCCAAATAGCATCACTACCAGAGACCATCACAGTGAACTCCTGTCTTGTGACATAGTCAGGGTATTGTGCATAAATCAGGTGGTGAGACTCACAAACTAGGTGATGATTTTGTGGGGGGTAGGAGGCTCTGCACTCAATGGGTATAGATGCCTGTGTTATATGTCTGTCTGCTTATGTGCAAGAAATATTCTTACACACTACCCAGTGCAGTTTCCCCCTTTTCAAGATCAAGTACAGGTCGGTCCAGGACTTAACTGTGGTCACATAACAAGAGCTGTGTAAACTCAAGAGCATTTCTGGCCCCTTCAATCCTTTGATTCTACTGTTTCACTCGTCCAGGGGCTGGAAATAGACAAAGACAAAGCAAAGAGAAAGCGTCCATCTGTCTGGGCTGCTGTAACAGAAAGCCATGGTTTGGTAGCTTCAACAGAAAACATCCGCTCCTCACTCTGCACTAAAAGCCAGTGGCAAGGGGTTAACGGATCTGGCACCTGGTGAGGTCTCCCTTCCCAGTCTGTAGACACCTTCATATAAACCCACAAAGCCGTAAGAAAGATCTGTCTCTTTGTGTTTCTTCCTATGAAACACCAATTTCTCATGGATGGCTTCAAAAGCCTCACTGCAAATGCCACTATATAGGGGGTTTGGATTTCAGCGTGTGGGTTCTGCCTATAAAAGGGAATAAGAAAGGGAAGGCAGAGGTGAAGCTAATGTGGTGGGGTTGAGAATAGAACATTTGTATCATTTAACCTTGGACAGCATGTGCAACAAACCACCCCCCTCCCCGTTTTCCCAGACTTAGAGCTTGAAGGTAAATCCTTGCTTCAAACATTGAGAGGGTGGTGTGTGTGTGTGTGTGTGTGTGTGTGAGAGAGAGAGAGAGAGAGACAGAGACAGAGAGACAGTGTGTGTGTGTGAGAGAGACAGAGACAGAGAGACAGAGAGACAGTGTGTGTGTGTGTGTGTGTGTGTGAGAGAGAGAGAGAGAGAGAGAGAGCGAGCATCTGTGCATGTATGGTCTGGTCATGCTGCAAGTCCTTGGTGAGTGGGTGTCCTTTTGACTGACAACCCAACACTAGCCCTCTAAGTCATACGCCCTCTCTGGTGCTGTTGTTAGAAAACACGACAGCAAAGGGCAGACCTTATTTTGTTGCGATCTCTGTTACTGACATTCATCTATGGCATTTACTATAGTAATAGTAATATAGAATATTCAGGCCGGACTCACTATTTCTTGCATACAGTAGGTGCGGGCAGATTCTGTAGAGATGGAGCATGAGGTGGCACCAGAAATTTAATTCTTCCACCTTCAGGAGAGTCAGCAAACCTGACCAGAACCCACGGATGTGAGACCTTAATTATCTGAGCTCTAAGTTGTCTGACTCACACTGTCTCAAAGATTCCGGCGTGGGGCCTAAACTGATAACAAATTCTTTCCATTAAGGAACTGCTGTCTCCAGTGAGCCTGGCTTCTGAAGCAATTCGGAGTGTAGACACTGGCAGAGTGATAGGAGCGCCCATTAAATGATTGCAGCCAGGCTGGACCACCCAAATGAAAGCCCAACGAAGCCCCGTGCTAGGAACAGAATGTGGGAGAGCCATCACCCTGTCGGGAACTAGAGAGGACGGTAGGTAGGTATTTCCTGATGTGCGCCTCAGCAGGTCCACTGCAGGATTCAGGAGCCCGGTTTTTTGTGTGAAGGGCTGTTAGTGAATCCCCACCCAGACACCCCTAAGAGAAGCACGAGGGAATGGTCACTGCGGAGAACAGGCACAGCTGCCGATTCAACAGTAACAAAAATGCGCTGGCATCGTGGATAGGTAAAAGTGAGCTGTCTGCTACTCTCTGAGACGCTTGCATTTTTCCATGTATTTGGAGAAACGAGCCTAGTCATAGAGTTGGGGCAGATGGGCTGTTAGGAGCGGCCTCCAGGGAAAGGTGACGATGGGGGAAAGAGCCAAGCATGCACCCTCTCAAGATCTTTCAGGGTGCTGTTCTTCCTGATTTTTGTCCACAGCACATTTTCAAGGTTGTACATCTTTGCCCACATTTTTCTTTCTCTTTTCTTGCTGGGAGCAAGGCAGGCAGTCTTCCTACTGTCCCGCCGCTACCTGGTGACTTACTTTTTCTCCTGGTGCAGGAGCAGGGTGCGGGATCAGTTATGCGGTCGAGGCTTTGCTGAGGACCTTTGGAATTAAGTACATTTCTACCCTCAGAAAACCACAGATAGCCTCGAACCGTGAGCTCCGCGGATTGGAGTTGTTTTTATTTTTTATTTTTGTGCTCACTGGGGGAAAGTGCACCTTCAAGGTTGCATCCACAGCAAAGGATTGTTGCTCCGGACTTTTATCCACTTCCGAAGCACTGCGTCCCTTTCAGTCATCATCAAAGGCACAAGCCTTCATTCAGAATCTTTCATCACTTTAAATAGTCCTCCTGCCTTTGTTGAAGTTTTCTGCCTTTAGAGAGATGAGGTCAAACCTGTTCTGACAGTGGAAATAAAATGGTGGTGGTGGTGGTGGTGTGTGTGTGTGAGGGGGGGGGGGGCTGTCTGCACCCTTCATGCTCGGAAGCCAAGGCATGGCCAACATCTTCCTTTATTTTAGAGAGAGCTGCTGTGTGGCTACAGTGATCTCTTAAGACACATCTAAAAAAAATATACGCTTTTATAAAAAATAGAACATGTTAAGAAAAAGGTCTGTGCTAATATATATATTTCAACAAGTTTTTAGAGAGAAAAATGATCTTTAAACTGTCAGAGAGAGCCAGCCGGGTTCTATTATTCCTGTGTAACAGCAGGGTACGGCAGAGCTTAAGATTTAAGGCAATTTTGACACCTGAAAGCGGAACCGCGCAGCTTTTAAACCCAAAGAGGATTCGGCCTGCGCACTTATTACTTTCCTCATCTTCAAAAGGACAATGTCTGGTTTTTAATCTTTGGCTTTGCAGGAAAGCCATGGGACGTTATTGACTTTAGGAGCACTTCAAGTATACAATCAAGCAGCAGAGGGACGGTGGCGGCAACTCAGGGGCTGCGAGTTCAAATTCGCGGCTCTTTGTGGCATCCCCCTCCCTGCTCAGAGGGAATGGGAATGGCTGGAACAAGCAGGAAAGGGCTGCCTTGCCTTTAGATGGGGGTCTTTGCAATGAGTTCCCGAGATCCTGAGGCTGCTAGGTGGGGGAAGAACCTTCCTTTCAGGTCCTGTTGTTATTTTTGAATCTGACAGCTCCCTGGGTTCTGTTGGATGGCATGCTCTGCCTCCCTGTAGCCCCTGCAAGCTAAAATAATGAACAAGCAATTAAATCTCATGCTTGAGGGCCTGTGCTGATTGCTTGCTGGAGAGGCAGGCCTGCCTTGCTCACTTCCCCATCCAGGTTCTGTCTTCCAGGGAAGAAAAAAAAGCATCAGCTGTTGGCCTGGGATGGTCATCTGCAGAGGAACTTGGCTTTTAAGAAAGGGACCCAGCAGATAGAAGTGTCTTTGGAATGGGTGGGGAAGAGTGTTTGTATTTCTCTGAGTGGTCTCTGCACCCCCTCTCTCTTTCTCTCTCTCTCCCTCCTTCCCTCCCTCCCCCTCTCTTTCTCCTTCTCTTTCTCTCCTGTGTGTGGTGTGTGTGTGTGTGTGTGTGTGTGTGTGTGCGTGTCAACTTCAGCTGTTGTTCCTCAGCAGCTGTCTACCTTGTTTTTTGAGACAAGATGTCTTTCTGGGATGCAAAACTCCCCAACACCATAGTGCTGAAATTCCCAGCATGCATCACCATGCTGGATTCTCTGGTGGGTCCTGGAGGTGGAACTGAGACCCTCATGTTTACAAGGCAAATGTTTCCTGACAGCTACCTTTCCACTGTTCTTTTGAAAGATTTCTTTGAAAAATATAGTAGGCTTTAGCGTTATTTTCAAAAAATGTCCTCTAATAAAACCACATTTGCTGTGACTTTGGTTGGTTTGGGTTTAGACTGGTCTTCGCTCAGCTGGTGGAGATGAGGCTGTTATATTTTTAAGTTTCCTATTCATGCTACTCAGCTCTGGTGAGGAGCCATTGGGGACAGTGCCAAAACCCCCAAGGTCACACAACTAGGAAATGGTAGAACCAGAAATGGATCTGAGCAGCTGACAGGAGAACTGGACCTTCTGACCTTATGATTCGCCTACCTCCATCTTAATTTGAAAAGGAGCTAGTAATTCAAAAAGTAGTCTCTTGCAGGTTGAATAGAAGGTACTGATATTCTGCTGTGATTCACCCTTGGAATTGGAGTCAGCAAGCTATGCTATAAATATTGCTTCCTGCCCTCCTGGATTTTCCAAGCTCACATGGAGGCTACCAAAAAGAAACATCTCATCATACAAGAGCATATACGGTAAACGCCAGCAAAGAAAATCCCCCAGGGATGTCAGAATGTCTAAAAGAGGAGCCCGGGTAGCTTAATGGTATTGAAGTCTGTGGGATGGCTGAGAGAAAGGAAGGAAAGGTGGAGCGGGAAGGTAAGGCTGGAGGTGGGTAGGCAGAGCCAGGATGTTTGGGTTGTTTAGATGGAAGAGCCCTACAGAGCTGACAGAGAACAGGCAGGGAGGTGACAACATGGTGTCTGCAGGGAAGGGAGTGAGCAGACTGTGATGGCTTAGAAAACATAACTCAGTGGACCAGGGCGGCTAGATGGGCATGTAGCAATAAGGCATATACAGTGTTTACCGGGGAGACAGATGGGGGCGTGTGATGACTGGAGCTGGGAGCAGATCAAAGACGATCTCTTGGTTTCGGACTTGCACACCTTGATGATTAGGGGTGGGGGATTACACCGTTGAGATGAATGCTCTGCGGATGACTTTTGGGGATCTACGGAGGGGGGAGACCCTGTGTGGAGGTGTCAGTCAAGGTAAAAGCCCTTAAGTACTCAAGGGTCTGAAGGTCAGCTGAGAGACAGGAGGAGAGACTGAAGCTGCCAGTGTGATTCAGATGTCCACTGGAGGCAATGGCAGATGGTAGGACCGCAGCATCATAGTGTCAGCGTGTATCAAGTAGAGAGCATTAGGAGAGGCCAGGGCGACAGAAACCCCTGGGAGAGTGGGGCAGCAGGGTGGGAGAGGTAATGTTGGCAGGAAGGAGTACTTGAGGGAGCCAGTGCTACTGAGGCCACCCAATTGGATTCTCCGTCACTCTTTCTGTTCTCAGAAATATGTGAGGTCACCTCCTGGACCACAGCTCAAAGAACTTAAATTACTTTCCGTAAATCACACAGCAAGTAGATGGTAAAGCAGGATTTGAATCAGGTTCTCTGGGCCCATAGTCATCCCCCACCCCCAAGACTTTCTTTCAGTTCTATTCATTTTCTAGAGAAGAGACAATAGAATGGATGACATTTCTGTTTGTTAAGGAACTGCGATGAGAAAAAGAATTACAAAGGGCGTTTAGTGGAGTCTTATAAAATGATTAAAGGTTTTGAATATATGATAAACAGGCTTTTAAGACCCATGGATCTGACCCCTTATTAGGCTGTTTATTTCATGACTGACAGCTCAGCTAAAACAATTGCCGAGGGACTGCATGCATCTTCTGCTTCAATTACTTTCAGGGCCAATTTGCTAAAGATGATTTTTCTGAAGTTAGCCAATGTAATTCAAAACCAGAGTAGGTAAAATACAGGCCAGTCATTGAGGATGCATGCAGAATCTCACAGCAGGGGCTAAGAGAATTAAACTGAATAGGGGACTTTTATTTCTCCTGTCATTATATAGACCGGAAATTGAGGCAAACAGGTCAAGTGAATGCTGGCTAACTGCAAAGGCAATCTTAAAAATTCGCCTTTCCATTTAAGCCTGTACCCCACTATTTTTTATTGGCTTATTTGTTCTTTTGATGGCAAGCTCAAGAACAACAGTTATTTTTTAATAGTTGAAAAGGGCAAACTCACGCTACAAGAGTGGGAGGTCTGAAATCCAATCGGCCTGAGGGCACCGCGCAGAGAGAGCGCAGCGCGCCTGTGTCCTACCAGTTTTGCTACCTGGGCTACAGGTAGCCACACCCTAACTAGATATGATTGGTTGATAGTTTTCCGATCAAGGACCCTAAGAGAGACATACATGGATCTAATCTACATGGGAAGTACAAAAAGACAAGATCTCCTGAGTAAATTGGGAGCATGGAGACCATGGGAAAGGGTGGAAGTAGAGGGGGTAGGAAGGGAAGGGAGTGGAGAAAAATACACAAATCAATAAAAACCATAAAAGAAATTTACCTTTCCAAAATCATATATGCATCAAGGAAATGGAAACATGGACTTGAGAGTTCTAAGTATTCAGGTGTTCCTGGTACTGGAGCATGAATCATCCAGTTTGTCATATTTGCCGGCTGGAAAATTGCATAGTGACTTGGGATGGATGCTGACAATGTCTTCTGAATAGAGGAAGATATTTAAACAGGCCAGTGAAACAAAGTCTTGAAAATACCTAAGACTGAAAGAGTTAAGAGAAAGAGAAAGGACCTCATTTGCATTGGATGGCTGCATTTTGAGGGTCTAACTATCTTTGACTCTACCATGTACTCCATGGCAGATGCTCTAGTGAGCAGGATCCACCTAAGAGCATGGGCCTTTCTCTCTATCTCTCTCTTTCTTCCTCCCTCACTCCCTTTCCCACCAAGGAATGAGTCTTACTCATCTTTACACCCTTGTGCTCACTTGTCTAGGCCACAGTAGACCTGAAGTAAAAGCGTTAGAAGATTGAAGACGTAAATGGACATCAGGAAAGGAGAGAATTAAGAAGGCCATAGAAGGGAGGGTCCTTGTAACAGAAGAGAGAGACACGGACAACAATGGTCTCTCAGAAGCTTTACTGGTGACCTGGCTTGAGTGTGACCCTCAGACCTGAAATGACCTTGGCAGAAAGGAACTCTAGTCTTCGGGTTTAAAGGAAGGGAGATTCACTTAAGATGGGTACCAGTGGTAAGAAAACCTTCACCATGCACCCAGCAAAGCAGGGCTAGGGGACAAGAGCCCAGCTCAGCAACAACAGGAAAAAATGAGACACCGATTCAAAAGTCCAATTTTTAACCTGCTAGGTTCATCTAAACCCAGTTTAGGAGATGCTGCCAATTAATGAAATCTCGTCTTTAGGTTTCTACATATTTCAGAAAACCTAGTGGGTTCTTGAAGCCAAATAAGCACATGGTAGTTAACCTCCAAGCTCACAATGGAAGATGTCTAGCAAATGAAGGGAAAGACTGGGCTAAAGGTGAGGCCCTTGCAGTATGGCCTCTTCTCATGCTAATTTTGCTGCTGTGGGTCCTGGCAAGGGGTATCACCTGGTATAGGCATTATCCTCAGAAAATGGTCCTCCAATTGTCCTGAAGTTCAGAGATGCTGCAGGCGTCTCTACATCTTCCTGTCCTTTGCGGGTCAAGCAACACTCTAGCTTAAAAACTTTATCTGCCAGGGGCATTCATTAATTACCTAATTATATTAATTAATTAAAGAAGAATCATTATAATTTCCTGAGATCTACATAAATTAGATAACTGGAAGAGTTTACTTCTTATGTTTTCAGCTTCATGGTGCCCAGCGTAATGGGGTCCCAAACTAGTCAAACAGGGAAAGATGAAGACTGGAGCTGGGCAATCATGTAGTGAACATCAAAGTAGTGGCAGTATGCGATCTATCTGTATTTCTTGACATAGGCTCTAGAAGGTGCTACTATAGATCAGATTTGAATTGGTTCTAAGTTTCTAACGTTAAGAAGGATGGTTTGTGGGGCTGAAGAGAAAGCTCAATGGTTAAAGCCACTTGCTGCTCAATCATAAAGAGTGTAGGTGCCTGCAAACCGTGCAGGTACACCAGTGTTGGCATCTCACAGATGCTTATAACTGCAGCTTCAGCATATCTTACCCTTGTCTGGTCTCTGCAGGTTGCTCCCACTACACACACACACACACACACACACTTAAGAAACGAAGGTGGTTTATGGATTTTCTTCAGTGTGGGGAAAGGAATAAGATGCAGGAAGGACTCAGTTTTCTGTACAAATTGAGAAGCAAAATGTCAGACTGGATATCTGGTTTCAAGTCAGACAGTTGAGTGTGTCTCTGACGTCTGACGAGTGTATTAATGCCCTTTGGTGTATAAAATGATATTCTCTAAAGACTTCTGTGTGGGTGAAGAAAGACACATATGTGATGTGTTAGCGTGTCTTGCAGGGGCACACCCCTGGCCCACAGAAGTATGAAGTATCACCGGTTATCTTTGTTTCATTTCCTCCAATATCCATGCTTGTTACTAGGATATAATCCACTCCTTTGTCTCTTAACTCAGAAGTTGCCGCGTGGGTACTTTTGTCCTTCCTTTCTGTATGACTGTCTCCTGATTTGCTGGTACTGGTTGAATACAAGGATGGATCTGAAAAGTGTTTTCAGATGTGTATTATCTAAGAAAGAATAAAAAGGAGGTGGAGAGTAGAGTTTGGATGCCACAGAATACAGAGGGTGGAATGCATCCAAACCTTCCAAAATCCATCCTTGGGTCATTTTCGTATTCAGGATGAACTTTCAGGCTCCAACAGAGTTCTAAAATTTGTGTTTACCTTGAAGAGCTTTTTAATTCACTGGAATGCCTTTGAAAGTGTCCAGGACTGTGCCATGCCACTTCCTTCCTCATTAAAGTCATCACGTGGGGCAGAATTCCTATGCTACTCAAATTGATTTCTCCTATGTTGATGATTGATTTGCCGCGAATGCATCCACTATGTAATGACTCATGAGCAAAGACATCTGTACATAAGCTGACATGTGTACCCCAGACCTCAACAGCAATGCGGGGTGCCTTCTGTAGGACTCCTAAACTCACACTTGAGCGCCTGCGTAGAGTTAAGCTGACCAAAATTTAGACCCTATTTTTTAACATTGAATAGTGTGTAGTCTGAGTTTGCTGCCGTCGGCTTCCTGAGTGGGCTGGTAAAAACCCGTTTTCATTTCTCTGCTGTTCTGTGGTTTTGTTCAGCGCTGTTCAAACTAGCTGTTAACATTTCAGAGGAAAGTGAAGGTAGAGCCCAGTGGGCACCAGGGTGAGAAGCTCCGAGCATCTAGCTCCTTGCATGTGCCTGGTTTCTTCTCCCCATGTACATCTTGGCTTTCTAGTGATACAAATTCAGTATAAATGTTGCTACTTACCCACCTGTCAAGCATCGTGTGAGAATGAGTAAGAATATCCGAGCCATATTTTTGCTCCTTGGAAGAAAGGTGCTATATAAATACAAAGTGTGATTTCATTAAATGTTCTCATATGATCACAGCATATGTTAAATTCAATTTCCTTGACCAATTTTATAAATAAATTTTGGTGTTACAATATGGTTGATAAAAACAACTCATTTATGGTGAGTATGTGTGTATCCTACACTCTGGGCTTTATTTTCTGTCTGGGTGATGTAACGTATCAATATTTAAGGAAAACAAAGGCACTGTTCGAGACAGATCATGCAACTATTGCACAGAGTTCTTTGCTTTTTGTGTTTAAGATAAATGTGAATGAATTTCCTACAGAATATAAAGGATAGAAAATGTATATCTATATAATTTATTGTAAAAATATAGTTTGGGACTGAAGATGTGTCTCAGTTCTAGAGTGCTTGCCTAGCACGCATAAAGCCTTGAGTTTGGTCCCCAGAATTCCGTAAATGAGGTGTGATACTGCACAGTTGTTATCCCAACACTTGGGAGGTGGAGGCAGGTGGACCATAATTCAAGGCGTGTCTCAGCGACATAGTGAGTTTGGGATCAACCTGGGATACAGAAGAGCCCATTTAAAGAAAAACAGGTTAGTTTGGGTAAATGACCTGTTTTTCTGATAAATTGTTGTAAGTGGTTGACAACATGCATGGCAAAGGCACCAATTATGTGGTTGAATATAAACCACTGAACTTTTGTGGCCAGAGATGATGCTAGCTGTGTCCTGCAGAGGACTTCTGGCACCCAGGCTCATCCTGAGTAAGAGACATTGTGAGTTCCTGCCCTAGACCACCAAGCGGAGCCACCTCCTTCCCTTGAAGAGGTGGAAGGGAGCGCCTTACTTCACAGTGGCATACCCAGGAATGCAGGAGTGACAGAATCATGGAAGCCACAGCGCGGTGCTGTCACTTAGTGTTAATCAGCCTGTGAGATGCAGAGGACACTTGGAGTGGGGATAAAGCATCCTCAGTAGCCTCATGTCCATCTCTCACTCCTTTGGCGATTTCAGTTCCTCCTTCTTAGGTCTCTGCTGCTGCACCTCCCAGTTAATCATCTTCAGTCTTACATGTTGTTTTTTTACTTTTTTTCTTCTTAAACACGTGAAATGATTGTAGGTTACTGAAGAGTTCCCCAAGTACCAGGTGCTCCCATAATGAATCCCCTGATGTTACAGTCCGTGCAGCATCCTTACCAAAATTAAGAGGTTAGCAAGGTCACAGTACTGCCAGCTCAACTGCTGACCTCATTTGGATTTTTCACTTTTTCCATTAATGTGTTATTTTCTACTCTAGGATCTCATAACCCATTCGGTCATCATGCCGACCTACTTCCTCCCAGTCTGAGGCCGTTTCTCTTTGTCTTTCTGGGCTAAAAGCATTTTGAGGAATTCTCTACAATGTCTCTTAGTCTGAATTTATCAAAAAGATGCTGTGTTAGCTTTCTGCTGTTGTGGTAACATGACTGAAAAAATCAGCTTGAAGGAAGAAAGATTCATGCTGGCTCCTGGTTTCAGGGTTCTGACCTTATTCTGTTGCCCTTGGGCTGCCGTGAGGTGGTAGCCCATGGTGGGAACATGTAGGGAGCAGTGCTGCTCACTCTGTGGCATCCAAGAAACCGAGAGAAAGGGGAGAAAGGGGAGAGAGAGAGAAAGAGAGAGAGAGAGAAAGAGCCAATCAGAGAAACAGATACAGAGAGGAACAGAAACAGAGACACAGGAGAGCAGAGGAGAAGAAAGGAAGAAAAGAAAGTAAGGGAGGATGAGGAGGAGGAAGAGGAAAAATGGAGTCGAGTGGAGAGATGGGTTGGGTCTCAATCCCCCCTTCCCAGGACATGATTCTAATGACCGAACTTCCTCCCCCACCTTATTTACTAAAGGTTACCCCTCACGATAGTACCATTTGCCAAAGACCTAGACTTCAACAAGCATCTGAGCTTTATTTAATACCCAGACTGCACCGCAAGCTGAGGTTATAGGTGCTGGGGAAGGACACCACAGAAAGGCTCGGCTCCTGCCACTGAATGTCAGGATTCACATTGTTTCAGATGACATGAATTTTGCTTGGTCCCTGACTTTAAGTAACATTTGGTAGCTTTCTCCCAGAGAGAGTCAAGGTATTAATTCCCTCTTATCTAGTTGTTAGAAACAGGCCACTAGGTTCAGCCATAGGGGAGGAGTAGCAAAGGATTTTGTGGTCATGTTCTGAATAGGAATTAATCAGTTTGTGAGGAATATAGATATGAGATATAAATAAGATGCCCAGTTATTATGGTTAGATTTATGACTTTTTTTTTTTTGGCTTAAAATGCTACAACAGTTGTTTTGAAGTAGGGTTTCTATTGAATTTAGGTCTTTCCTTGCGTGGTGGTTGATACACTTTCTTGATGCTGCATAATGGCGGTATTCACAAGGAGGCAACTGATGCTCTCCAGCAGGCTGAGCTGCCAGGCTGCCGTGTAGAAGGGTGCAATGAATACCTGCTCGGCTTCCTGTGGGCTG
This sequence comes from Chionomys nivalis, assembly GCF_950005125.1. NCBI lineage: Eukaryota > Metazoa > Chordata > Mammalia > Rodentia > Cricetidae > Chionomys > Chionomys nivalis. Next base: position 13,824,625 of record NC_080087.1, read on the forward strand.
GTCAGCTGCACTCTGCTTAAGTGTAGGAAGAGCTGCATCCTGCATCTTTTGAAATCTGGTCTACTCATTTATCACTTATCAACATGTCTTGGCTGGCAGCAATGACTATTTCCTTCTCATCTTAAGTGGGGTTTCCTAACTCCTGATTCCTTTTGTATTTATTTTTATTTTTTAAATTCCTAAAGATAAAAGAGTAAATTTATCCACGTACTTAAATAGACTATGTAACTTGTATTGGCACACAGAGAATTAAGTTTCATTATGGATTTTTGTTCTTTGTCTACACCCCTTCTTCGTTGCTCTCTGAGATTTCATATACTCTCATAAATTCATTAATCTCTGAGTATTTCATAAAATGTGTTTTGATCATGTACATATCCAACTCCTCCCAGATCAACCCCCCATTTCCCAACACACCTAACTTTGCGTCTTTTTTTTTTTTATTTAGCCTATCAGTCCAACATACATTGCCTATATATTCTGAGATGTGTGACTTTCCACGGGAGCATCATTGACTTATCAGGGGCTATACAATTAATGAAAATCGACTCTCTCTCACACCCCCAGAAGTCAACAGTTGCCAATAGCCCTGATAATAGGGGTGGAGCTGTGTACCCACCTCAGCTTCCCCTGTTGGATTTGACCCAGCTTGAGCTTGCAAAGGTCTTATGCATGCTCCTGCAACCACTGTAAGCTCCTATGTGCAGTTGCTCTGCCATGTTGGGAGACACTGCTTCCTTGCAGGCATCTACAACCTCTGGTTCTTACAATCTTTCTGCCCCATTTAACACCAAGATCCCTGAGCCTCGGAAGGAGGGGAAGAAGATGTCCCGTTTAGGGCCAAGTATTCCTGCATCTTGGTCAATCGTAGCTTGCTATATTTATCACTAGCTACTGCAAGCAGAAGATTCTCTGACAAGGGTTTAGAGCTGCATCAATCCAAGTGGGGACAGGAGCAGAGGTGGGGTGGAAAGGCATTCCCAGGATACATGGTCCTTGGGCAGGTCTCTGGTGTTTTTTTTTTTTTTTCGTGTGTGTGTGTGTATCAATTAGGCTGTTTACATTTATCAATAAATTCCATAAGAAAGGTTGCTCCTCTCTCTCTTGTTTATTCATTTACTCCATTGTCTATTTATATCTGTGTGTGTCTACGGGTATTGGTTTCATTCACTGGGTAGCCATTCAATTTCATTGTGATTTACTGTCATGATGGATTGATCGCACCCTCCAGCACCCATATTAAAATTTAATCGCCATTGTGATGATATTAACAAGTGGGACTTTAAAGAGTTGACTGAGTCCTGGGAAGTTCTGCCCTCATGAATGGATTAATGCCATCACGGTTGGAACTCGGTTAGTTACCAGGGGACTGATCACATTGTAAAAGTGAGTTGGCCTGATTTCCTCTCTCTTTGTGCTCGCTTGTCCTTCTGCCATATTATAATGTGCCATGAAGGCTCTTGCTAGATGCTGGCATCATGCCCTCAGACCTCTCAGCCTTCCCGAGCCATTAGTCAAATAAATATCATTTGTTTGTAAATTACCCTGCTTGTAGCACTCTGTTACGGCAGCACAAAATGGCCCCAGATATTATGTTGCTCAAATCATGTTAGCTCTGGCCATTGAGAGCTTTTCAGATCGGTTCTTGGTCCTATTGACATGCCCTCATCTTAAAAGAACAATGTGCTCCTAAACACTTCTTTGCCACTAAAACATATTCTGGGATATCTTATGTTTTCTTTTCCCTGTTCCTGAAGTCACATCGAACTTGCTTTGGTGTGGTTTCCATTCTTACAGACATGATGAAACTGAACCAAAGAGAACCACTTAAGTGTCCTGATTTCTGAACACAGTGAAACTGTGATATTTGGTGGTTGTTTTAAGCCATGACATTTTGGGATAATTTGTTACACAGCAATAGCTTACTGATGTATTTGTATGCAATACCTCAAAAATGGATATTTGGCACTGAAAGTGAAAAATGGGCCACATCCTTGAAGGACAACCAAGAGAATGATGGTTTGAAGATCCATCCAGGGTTGAAAGACAATGAGGGAGATCTTACTGTGAACTGTGCTGGGTATGTGGAGACAGGTTTGTCAAGACTGTTACCTATGTTAGTACCGAGACAAAAAAAAAAATGCTTTGTGAACCAGGTGGTCTAACTTGAACGAGCTTCCAGTAGACACGAACAGTGTTTCGGGATGGTTTTACTTGTGAGAGGAAACAGAGGCGAACAAGGGAAGACTTACTCAGAAAGGAAGCTGGACTTGATGATGTAGGAAATGCCTTGCCTCTCTGGGTAAAAGATGATGCTGAAATTAAGGAAGGATGCCCTGGTAAAGATCCATCTGGAACCTTCCTGAGAAAACATGCTCTGCAGAGGTTACAACCTTGCAGGCAGACAACAGTTAAGCAAAAGTCTGCCCTCAGATATGGCTTCTGATTTTATAGAAGAATCCAATCTCTGGCTCTTGAATTGAATCTGAAATCTTTACTGCACAGAAATCAGGGCAATAATGGCTCTGGTTTGTGTGCTTTTAGCATTATGATAATGGTCTGTTACTATGAAGGAGGGTGTGTGGGAACATTGGGTACAATACAGTTGCTTTCACCTTCACGAGGAAGAAATCCAACAAATCTTGGTGGATCTGTAAGGGGTTGAATGGAATGCATCCATTAGAACACACCTTCAGCAGGCCTTCTGGCCTGCATGGACAGAGGAGTCCAAAGAGAGAGCCAGTTGGGATAGCACAGGGATCCATGGCCTCAGGGAGAACCATTTGTCTTTTCTGTTTCCTTTTCCATGGAGAATTACTGAGCCAATTGCCAAGTTCTTTAAGAACAGCTTACTAAGCTTGGGGCATCTGAAGAGTTGCTTAAGCTACCCAAGCTGAGATGAGGTATCGTCTCCCATAGACTCTGAAGTCAGAGAGAATGCAGGGACATAAAGATTGCCATGTCTTGACTGAAGGAGATAGCAGTCAGAGGGACACAGACACTACAGAGGGTGATCGTGGAGAAGAGATTGCAGATTATGCTCAAGTATCTGGGTCAGTGAGGCTGTATCTTGAGTCTGTCTGCAGAAAGGTTTGGGGCCAACTGCCTCCTGATTCCTACCCAAGTGGAATGGCATAGTATATAAGCTGCGGCCACCAGAATCTGAAGAGAGGTTGACTGAGCCAGGTCCAGCTTAGAGGTCCCTGTCAGGTTCACTGACAAGACTTAAATGGGCTCTAGACTTAGATCAACTTTGGGAGCCCTTCCACAAGCAGGGGAAAACAGCCAGCTGGCGTGAGGATGAGAGAACACCCACAGCTCCAAGAGAGATTAAAAAAAAAAGAATAGAGTATGTTTCTTTCCACCTTTCTTCTCACCTGCTCAGAAGAAGGTGGGGATGGTAGAAGAGGATGAGCTGAGCCAGGAGAGAAAGTACTAGAACAAGTTATGCTCTCTCTCCTGCCTTGAGCTACAAGACCAATATAGACTGAGAGATGAGAGAAACTGAATTGGATAGGACATTAAGCCTCTAGTTTATGCTAGAAATTAAATACTTATTTGTTTAATTTTGTTGCCAGACAAAGCATTTATGCCTTTCAAAACTTCATACTATCCTTCTCCAAGACAAAATGTTTGATTCCTCATAATTGTACTGAATGACAAGAATAAGACCATTATGGAAAAGATTCCAAATGTAGCAAATTTGTCTGAGCTGGTGTGTGGTGTGGTGACCAAAGGGAGGCCTCCCATATACCAAGAGGCTGTGTGGGAGAAAACAGTACATATTTTTTTGTATGTGTGTGTGTTCCCATGGACGTTGTACCAGTTCCTGAAGGAGCTACATGGTTTTGGTTCATCTTTGTTTTCTGGTAACTTTCTGGCTGTTTTCCTATGTGGTCTGATCAGGATTCAACTAGAGGACCCCTCAATGTCATTGTCAACCATGAGGATATCACATTTGTTATCATAGCCTAAGACTGCTCATGCTGTTTGGAAGTCAATGCAACGAGAGAGGGGGGGGGGAGGGAGGAGACGGGGAGAGGGAGAGGGTGAGAACATTTAAAATTGTGAAGATTTCTATACATTTTTATTATTATTATTTTGGTTTTTTGAGACAGGGTTTCTCTGTAGCTTTTGTGCCTGTCCTGGAACTAGCTCTTGTAGACCAGGCTGGCCTTGAACTCAGAGATTCACCTGCCTCTGCCTCCCAAGTGCTGGGATTAAAGGCCTGTGCCACCACCGCCTGGCTATTAAATTAATTTTACATACAGCAGGAGCATTAAGATTTACTGTCTAAGTTTGGCTCTTGCTTTGAAGCCATTAAGATTTTCTTGGCCTCCTGACTGGTACTGATCATGGGTGGTTCTTGTCCCCACTTGGCATCCTCTGCTAGTTGGCTAGCCATACTTTATTACTTAGGATAGAGGTTCAGGGGCTCAGATGGAGACTAGATATAATCATGAATCGGGAAAGGTGGGAATTTATTTATTTTTTACTCAATGTTTGGGTATAATATATCTAGCAAAGCAAGAAGGCTTCCATGGGGTCTGAAAGCTGGGTGTCTCCTAACACGATCCTGCTATCCCTAGAACTGAGTTGCTTCCCCCACAAGTTCATATCACACGTGCCAGGCACTTTACCAATAAGCTCTGTCTCCAGCATTATCCTTCAAGGCATTAATCCCAGAGATAGTGTCTGTCCTCATCCTATTTGAGAGAACTTGATCGTATGGACACATTAGTGTAAGGCTAAAATAAGTAGTATGTTGCTTTCTTTTTATTTTATTTTTTGCATCGTCCTCTATTCAGCTGAAGATACACATTCTCTCTCTCTTTCTCTGTGGTATTTGTATGTGTTTGTGTGAGTACAAGTATATGTATAAGTGTATTTGTGTGTGTGCTTACACATGTACATATGTGCCCATGCACGTGGAGGACAGAGGTCAATGTTGGGTGTCTCCGCTAGCGCTCTACCTTTCTACCTAAGATGGAGTCTCTTACTAAACCTGGACTTTGTCAGCTCAGCTAGAATGGCTACCTAGCAAGCCCCAGGGCTTCCGTCTCTGCTTCTACAGCACTGGGGTCATAGGTGCACACCACAGCATCTTAGGTGACATTGAGCAGTTCTTGTCACACATGCTTTCTGTGTCTATATGTAATATGTAATAGCCTTAGCTTTCCTTTTTATGTTTCTTAGAGTGGGTTTTAATCTTTGTGCTTATACTGTTTCTTTGATTAATACCATAGGGTTGTAGATTTGAGAGCCACAAACAACTGGATGCCTAATCAAATTCAGTCCATGTTTTTCTAGCTTTCCCAAAGGACCACATCACACTGTTCTTTCCCAGATTTTAAACTGGAATCTGGATTCAGTACAACTGTGGTCCTTCTGGTTATCAACACAGGAAAAAGCTAGTCAGCTCACTTACCCTCCTGCACCCAAAGTTTTTCCTTTAACAACTCTGATTCTGACTTCTAAGGGCTCCCAACCACCTGCGTAACAATCCTGTCCAAACAGTTGTCAAGGAAATCCAGTTCAGCTTTGTTCATCTGTAACTTTTGGATTTCATGCTGTTAGCAGTTTTGTAAGTCAAATGGGTTTCTCCCAAAGTGTCCATTTCCAGCTTGCAGATACCTGTGATGCTTTTATTACTCCTTAATATCATAGACACTAAGTCAGTCACACTTGCGAATCCTTTCATTGCCATGGGGTCTTGATTTGCTTGGACTAACTTAACAGCATATCAAAGTCTAGGTGACTTAAGTGGCAGAACTTTATTTCCTACTGTTCTAGAGGCTGAGCATTCAAGGTCATGGTGTTAGTTGATGTCATTGCTGTTAGGCGAGCTTTTTTCTTGGCTTGCAGATAGTTTTCTTGTTGTGTCTTCATATGATCGTTCTGCTGCTGTGGACACAACACGTTTTGTCTGTTCACATATCTGCATCCTCCCTTTTGGGAACAACACCAGTAGATCCACCCTAACAGCCTCATTTTAATCTAATCATTCCCTCAAGAGTCCTGTTATGATCTCAAGTTATATTCTGAGCTGCCTTGGATAGATAGGCCTTCAATATAAGAATTTTGGAGAGATACAATTAAGCCTGTAATGTGCTTTGAGTATATTCTGGGATTAAAATCATGATTAAAGCAAAAGGGGTCAAGGGTTTTTTTTCTTGCAGGTAATTGGGAGAGTTTAGAAGTCAAAAATATTGTCCAAGGCCTTGTTACATTGAGGTCTTGCAGAAAGACCATCAAGGTCTCACTTCAGGCCTATTGAAGAATCAGAATGTTTCTCCAATAAGACTTCCCCTTTGTTGATTTACATACCCATGGCTGCTTGAGAATGGTTATGTTAAGGACCCAATAATTAGTCTCCAAGTGAGTTTCTCTTCTGCTCATAAGTTCCTGAGGAGTGGTGATACAGACAGAACAACTGCACAGGAACTGGTTTATAGGTAAAAAGTTAGTGAAGGGAACTTTCTAGATGGCTGGACAGGCACATGGGTCAGAACAAAATCACCATGTGTCTTCCTACACACATGTGCTAATCTTAGTATAATTTTTTTCTTGCCAACTCCATTTAAGGAAGAGATGGAAAGTGGGAGGTTGACGCATCAGCTCTCCCACTGGTTTTCTGTTCTCAGATTGTGGATAGACTATCCCAAGGAGTAAGTTTAGATGGAGGGGTGAGAGGGTGCCTAACCTGGCCTGCTTTTGTCACCCTGTGTAGCAAGTAGGGATGCTATACGGTAGTACTCCTGCATCTAAATCCAGAACAGATGGAAGATGCTTTCTCTCCCGAGACAGCCACATTTATTATTCTTGGTTTCTAGTTGGCAAGGCACTGAGATTTTTGGGGTTGGGTTCTACAATGCACATAAATGAAGAACAAAAGTCCTTCTAAAACCAGGTTGCCTTGGAACACTTGGGTTGTAGACCTTGAATTTTCCTCATCTCATTTTCTTTCTTTTTAATTGGAAAAAAATCATATAATAAATTCTGGTCATGGTCCCCCTTTCCTCCCAGATCCTCCCCACCTACCCACATAGTAGACGACCAACACAAAATGAACTCACCTCCTTTTCTTCATCCTCCTCCTCCTCCTCCACACCTTTTCTTTATGCAATTCAGATTTCAGGGAAGGTCTTGTTCCTTCCATGAAGTTTTCATTTTATTCTCATAACTATACTAGGAGCTCTACTCATTGGTGACAAGTCTGATTATGGTGCTCATCTGCTCCTCCCCACTGGACTCTGAGATGACTGACACTGTCCCTTATCACACTCATGGCAGCTTTTCATGGGTGTGGGTGTCAAGCCATAGAAGCGTCTGTTTCAGTTCTTCACTCAGTTCATTTCACAGCAGACATTGCTGTATTATTGTGACAATATTACATAATGGAAAAAGCCTCTCTAAACATCTGTTGTCAAAGCATTTAATACACAGCTCAAGTAATGAAATGTGTTTCTTTCTCAACCACTGTTTTAAAAAGTTGTCTTCTTTCTTATTTTTTTCTTAGTAGCAAACTACTTAAAGCTGATTTCCAGCACAGAAAGGTCAACAAATGGAAGATTTGTTGTCATTTAGCAAAAGTAAGGCGTAGCTCTTCTGACAATTTAAGTTATTTTAAGTAACTCTCCACTGCTAAGCAACGGATCTTTGTAGAATAATTGATTTTTGTAATCTTTTCCCTAATTTATGATGAAAAAATTTGGGCAAGAGATGTGGGATTCCCTTTGTATGTTGTGAGTGCACATTGATTAATAAAGAAACTGCTTTGGACCTATAGCATGGAAGAATTTAGCTAGGTGGGGAAAACTAAACTGAATGCTGGGAGAAAGGAGGCAGAGTCAGGGAGAAGCCATGTAGCCCCACTGGAGACAGACACACCAGAACCTTGCCCGTAGGCCATGACACTCATGGTAAAATATAAAATAATGGAAATGGGTTAAATTAAGATGTAAAAGCTAGCCAAGATGAAGCTAGGGCTAATGGGCCAAGCAGTAATTTAATTAATACAGTTTCTGTGTGGTTATTTTGGGAGTCTGGGTAGCTGGGAAACGAAAGAGTGACCAAGTGGCCTTCTACTACAGGCAAGTTCACAGTCAACTTTGTTTTCCTTTTGTGTAAATGTTGTGCTGTATTTTAAAGGTATTATTTTAAGAACATAAGCCATAGAGATGGTAATAAGTAGCCCCTTTGTACCTCTGGATTTATGTTCTTTGCTTTAGTGATCCTGTAAATGATATGGTGGGTGTATTTAACACAGAGTGCTATCTCTGTAAACTTAATTGGGTGCATTCTTAAGGATCTCTGGTCAAGGAAAACTCATTTGTTCTGTGATATCTCATCTTTAGTGGCTCCTGCCTCCCAACATAAATACTAAGGGTGCCAAGGTCAGTTTGCATGTCAAGTGTGTGCCAGGATTGATTTCTCTTTCTTTCTTAACTGGTTGGTAAAGAAGTTTAAAAGTTTTTGATCTCAAGTCCTGGAGGATAAGCCCCTCTTTAATATTTAAAGCTCCTGACACATTTGAGTTCATTTCTTGCTCTTTCCTAGTAGTACATTTATCTATGTTTCTATCCTAGTGTTTATCACACACAGCCTTAATTAACCTAACTTCTAAAGAAGCTACAGAGACAGAAATATGAGGAAAGAGATTGAGGTCGATCTAGGAAATTCAATAGGTAGCTATTAAGTAGTTCATATACTAAACAAATATTAAATTAAACACAAGTTATGCAGAGACAATCTGGAGATTACAAGGCTCATAGTTACAACACAGATTCAGGAGAAAATAATATACATTCAAATACATCTTGGCAAAATTCACCAATGATAAAGAGTAAAAGCTCATGGGCTTTGAGGCAACAAGAACAGATTATCTGTGGAATAGATTTGTAACCTTTTAATATTGCATTAAAATGATGTTTATTACATATAAGATGTTTTACTTTAATGATCCAAAATCCAACAATGTTGATAAACCTTTTATTACCATTCGCAATGATTTTTTGATTTTTAAATATTGTATAATACAATTTTATTATCCATAAAATACATATTATGTATTTATTTTAGTTCATTGAACATTTGGTAGTAATAAGCTTTCAGAACCATTTGCAATAAAATGACACAACAGAATTTCTTAAAGTGTCATTTATCAATAGTTGTCAGGATTGCTGTAGATTTTGGTAAAAATCCCTATTAGAATTTTTTTTATAATCACCCTCTTCTTTAGCATATTAAGATTATTTTTTATTAATGAGTCATTGAGCTTGATTAAATTGAAATTTTAATTCTTTGATTTTATCACTTTTCTCTTTTAATGTATTATGTGTGAATGTTTTTGAATAGCAAATCATCCTTACTTTACTAGATAAATTCTAATTTTTGTATTTATTTAAAAATACCTTTTATTATTCATTATTTGAGAATTTCCTACACATACACATTGTATTTTTTAGTATATCACCCCCTCTTGCTCTTCAACTCACATAAGAACCTTCTGACCACATCCTTCTCACAACTCTTGTCCTCTTTACATAACCCATGTATATGTATACACATAGGTCCTCCAATAAGGATGGACACCTTGAAGAGTTACTTCCGTGAAGAGAACTGACTTCCTACCACAGTAACTTTCAGTCACCAAGGCTCCTTAGGTAGGAATGGGGCTTCCTGAGTGTGCCACACTAGATCTTGACTAGCTTCATCTTGTGTAGGTCTTATATATGCAAATACAAATGCTTTCAGCTTATGGGTGTGATGGCCCTCTCACATCCACAAGACACCCCTTCTCAGTTTCTGGCTCCTATGACCTTTCTGTTACCTCTTCTGCAATGTTGGCTGAACCATGTGGAGAGGAAGTACTACATAGACAATCTCATTTAAGGTTGAGTACTGCACAATTACTCCATCTCTGAATTCTGGCCAGCTGCATGTTGTTGTGGAATAATCCTTCTATACATTGTGAAAATGTATTATTCTCATTGTTAATCAAAAGCTGATTGACTGATGGCTAGGCAGGATTTGGGGAGGGGCAGAGAGAATGCTGGAAAGAAGGGCGAAGCCGGAAGAGTCACCAGCCAGATATGGAGAGGAAACAGGAGGAGCAAGATGAGAGGTACTGTCATGTGACAGAATGTAGATGAATATAAATGGGCTAATTTAAGTGGTAAGAGTTAGCTAGTAACAAGTCACAGCTAATAGCCGAGCATTTATAATTAATAGTAAGTCTCTATGTGTTTATTTTGGAGCCGGTGATCCTGACAAAAATGCTGCCTACAGCAGACCTCTGTATTAATCATCATTTGTTTCTCTGATTGATACCATAAGTTATCAAACAGTCAGCCCTCCATGTTGTTGGTCTAGATACTATTTTCAATGTTATTGGTTGTCTACAATAACTACATGGCAAGACTCTGTTGCTGAAAATTTCCACATTTGAGTCACATGACTTGGGAAATTAAAGCTAATACTGACCAGGAAGCTTCCTTTCTACTGATTGCCATTCATGTCACTAGAAGGTTTATACAGACTGCTGAGGGAAAAAGTCATTACCACTACTATCCACGTGAGCTGAATTAAAAAAAATAGTTTGACTTAAAATTTTGCTACATTAATAGACTATAGTTGCTGATTTTTTTGTGTTTTAAATCTACTTTTATGTACACTTATACAGTGTTTCTAACACGTGGATGTTGAGGGACACGCTTAAGCCATGCCAACCAGTTTCGTCAGGCTTTGGTCTATATAATTAGTTTATTAAAAACTCTCATCTTAGTTTCCCATCAGCTTTATTAGCTTTAGCTTGTATCTATTAGCTTCTTCCTTCTCATCTCTGAATTTGCTGTCTCCACCCCGCACCCCGGGTTTATGAACTGAATCTTTACTACAGTTATTTTTAACATTTCATTTTAGAACATTTCCAGAACATACCTTTCCTAATTAAGTCACATTTGAGCTCATTTCAGCTGTGACATTAAAGTAATTTTTAAGGATGTTTTGTGCTGACTTTGCTGTTCTTATTGTGACTGTTATCTTAGACTTATAAAAAATTTCATAATTCATGGAGAGGCAAGGGAAAGAGATTCAGACTCGTATAACTGTCTTGTCTTTACTGTTTGATTTCAATAAATTCACTGTTATCAAGGAATGGAGCCTTAAGAGTATTGGCTCTCTGTTATTTGTGAGTTGTAGTTAGAATACACTTCTGCTAAGATTTTATGTTTGTTCTTAGGTTACATTTGTTTATTTTGTTATTTAAATATTTAGCTTTAATGATATTACCATTATTACCTCTTTTTGTTGCAGAAAGGGCATGGATTTTGCCTTAGAGTTAGCCAATCTTCACTTTGCACGCTTTGAAGCTGCCTGTGTGGGTGCCTGCGATTTTGTGATTTCCATATTTCTTTGCTGGGTAATTTTCCTTTGTTTTCAGGCACTACCGTAGTTCTTTACTTCTAATACTTTGCCTTAAATTCTACTTTGTCTGGTAATAATTTACTATATTGGCTCTTTATTGCTTTTCATATTTGCCTGCAGTATATTTTTTCTAACATTAAATCTCTCTGTGATGTTTTATTTTAATATCTCTTAAAACAACCACGTAGCTAAATTAAAACCCATCCAGTGATCACTATTTTATTAGATGAGCTTAATTTATTTATACCGTTTTAAGATAATTGGTGCCTTTATATTCATTTCTAAACTTTCACACAGCCTGCCTCATCTACTGCTTAGTCTTCTCAGCTTCTCACTCTTTTTCTCTTTCCTTGGGGATCAGTAGGGCTTTCTCTCTTGTCTTTTTTTCTCCTTGTGTGATTCAAAAGTTGTAAATTACATCTCTAATATTTTTGTAACCTTAAATTATAAAAATAAAATGATAAGTAACTACAAATCTTTAAACAAATCCAAACCCATACTTATATTTTTTTCATCCTCCTTAAGAAGAAAACCCTGTTTTATAGATTAAAATCTTTTAAAATCTCCCAACCTTTAAATGACTGCTAGCTATATAACTGATTTAATTCTTTCTTGCTTTCCTTCCCAAATGAAATACTCCCTTTAATTGTTGTTACCTCTCCTTAGCTTATTGTGTCCAAGACTAGCTTTATTTTCCCTAGTTCAGGGATGATATAGGAACCAAGCATAACTTCTTTAAATATATTTTTTAAATGATTTATTTTGTCTGTGTTTATGAGTGTTTTGCCTGCTTGTGTCTATGTACACGCATCATGTGTACCTGGTACCAATGAAGGTCAGAAGAGTACAATGGATCCTCTAGAACTGGTGTTATAGATGGTCAGCCACATGTGGATCCTGGGAACTGAACCTGTGCAAGAGTAGCAAATGCTCATAACGACTGTACTGTCTCTCCAACGCTAAGCACAATCTCTAACGTATGTCACTCCAGTAAAATCTGTATTTTCTTGTTCATGAAAAGAGGCAGTCAGTCTAACTTGTCACTCTTTTGTAGTCTGCCTGGCTGCCTGCCTCCCTCCCTCCCTCCCTCCTTCCCTCCTTCCCTCCCTATCTCCTTACCTTTCTCCCTCCCTTCTTTTCCTTCCTTCCTTCCCTCCTTCCTTCCTTCCTTCCTTTCTTCCTTCCTTCCTTCTTTTCCTTCCTTCCTTATCCCTCCCTCCCTCCCTCCCTCCCTCCCTCCCTCCCTCCCTCCCTCCCTCCCTCCCTCTGTCCTTTCTTTCTTCTAATAAATAACAAACATATATGTAACTTATGAACCAGAAAACCAATAGGATGAAGGGGTGGGTAGCTCCAACCATATAGGAGTGACAGAGGTATATATATATGCACTGGAAATAGAGAAGAAAAGTGTCACATCACAGACTAATCTGGCTAATATTAGTCAGATATCTCTACAAACAAATTATCTCGACCGTCAATTAGATCTGGACACCATCAGTATAAAAGTGATTGGGCATCCTTTTGAGGGTTTTTCTTGATCAATTTCTTCAAAGGGAAGACCCACCCTAAATGTGGGCAGTGTCTTTTCTCCTGCAGCAGCTCAGGTAAGAGAAAATTTGAGGAGGAGAAGGTTTTGCCTTTTTCCTGCTTGTCTTCACCTTGTGCTGGCAAGTTCATCCACTCTGTTGGCATCCTTCCTGCTATGAATTTTTGCTAACAATAGAACACAGCTCCTTCAGCCTTCTAACATGGAGTAAGACTAGTGACTCTCCAGGAGCCCTCTAGGCCTTCAGCGCCACACTAGGACTTCGGAGTTCCCCAGCCTCACAGATTGGGTAATGGCCAGGTTTTCAGCATTTGCTTGTAAAGGCAGCCATTGTTGGACTACCTAAATGATATACCCTTTCAATATACACTCCTTCTCTCAGATCTGTCCCTCTAGAGAACCTTGTTAAAGCAACAGCTCTCACCTCTGAGATGAAATCTTCTCTGCTGGGTGCAAATGATTTGCTTACCCACAGGGTAACTTTTGTTTTCTTTGCAGCAGTAAGGAAATCATCTGTACCATTGCTACCATTGTATTGATTGGTATCTATGCTCAAGAGGTTTGTGAAGCTTCCTAACAGCTTGTGAGGAGTTGGATGTAAATGGAGACTGCTCATTGGTTTCCCAGCCGCCCAGACCCAAATAATCACATAGAACCCATATTCATTACAACACTCGTTGGCCAATATCTTAGGTGTATTCCTAGCTAACTTTTACATCTTAAATTAACCCATTTCTATTAGTCTGTGCATCACCATGAGGCTGTGACATACCGGTGAGGTTCCAGCACCCTTCTCCTTCAGCAGTTACATGGTGTCTGCCTCCTTCGGCAGTTACATGGGTCTCCTTGACTGCCTACTCTCTATATGTATCTGTTTGAATTTCCCACATGGTTTTACTCTGCCAAACCATTTCTGAAACAGATTTATTTATCAACCAATAAAACAACACATATGCAGAAGGATCTCCCACATCAGTTGGAACGGCAGAGTCCTAGGGAATCATGTGAGCCTGATAGCTCACACTTTAGATAAGACTGAGAAAGAACAAAAATCACCACTTCTTTCATCTGGAGCTCTAAACTTTTCTTAATGGTTTCTTTCTTATTCCCCTCCACTCACCTCCTCTCCTTTCCCCTCCTCCTCCTCCCCTCTCTCTCTCTTTACCCCTATACCCCTCTCTGCTTATTCACCCTCTCTTTCTTAAGGCAAGATTTGATTACATCATTCTGGCCTGGAACTCATATCAATTTTCCTGCTTCAGCCTCCTTAGTGCTGGGATTTCAGGAAAGAACCCCCTTGCCACCTACTTAATTGTTGTTTTTAGTTCATAAATTATCTCTAAGGTAGACTCTTGGCTCTAATAAAGGGAGGTCTCAATGTTGTCTGGAGCCCTTATCACTGATGCAGTAATCCATATTAAATGACCTATGCAAATTACAGTGGGGTTACCTGGAATTCTATAGCATGAGAAATTATTAAGGCCATGAAAATGATGGCAAGGTACTTGGGATTTTGTAGTTTCTAGTAATGTGTAGCCCCCAGACATTGAATAAAATTCTGAGGCAGACTCCAAACACAAGATGTTTATCTGTTTTGGATTTTATCTGCAGTTCCCACAAATTGGTTTGAATTCACTTTTCTTTAGGGTTCCCAAATATCCTATGGCTTCTGGAGTTCCAAGAGGGGATGTATCTATGTATATGAAGGCTGGGACCCTGCTATATGGTATATAAGTATACACTTGGTCCTTCATGGTAGATGACTCATAGATGATTAATGTATCCTATAATATGGCCCTTCATGAGTAGCTTTGATTGTGTGTTTAAGTTGTATAAAATGAAAATAGCTATGTTGTTATTAAAGGAATCAAGAAAGGTATTTGTTTCTACTATTGTGCTGATGGAGTCTGTACTCAGAGGCCTGAAAAGTTCTCTGATATTATGTGAGTCACTACAGCTTCACAGACATCAAGAACCAGTAAGAAACTAAGAAAATATTTTCTCATCTAGACCTCAAGACGTTGAAGGCCCCACCAACCTTGTTCCAAAGTATATGAACAGGATGAGATATTTATCTTGGGTTCATTAATTTAGTAATAATTATTTGGATTTTTATCAGCCAGCTTTCATGAAAACGTCAGGTACTGAACTCAGATGTTTAAGAAATCAAGAGTTCCTTAGACAATTTATTACCTACAAGATATCAGCTCCTATGTCTCCTTGTAAAAGTTTCTGGAGGAGTCCTTTCATTGGCTCCTGATCCCCCCTTTCCCTTGTGATTTGGAGATAAATGTTTGGCAGGCATGGATAGAGAGCAGAAGGTCCCTTCAATAAAAGTCCTGAGTCATTAAAGACAGAAGAGAGGGGTGAGAATCTCTTAGAGGGCAGGGCACACACTCTGTTCACAGAGCTTTGATCACTGTGAGTTTAGGAGGAAGATTGTTTTGCTCTGTACTGGTAAAATTGGGACATGATCTTCCTGAAGCATCAATCAGAAAGCATTCCAATGACTTTGTTCTAATGTTATACTAAATGTTTATTCGATCACAGGTTGCTGCTGTTACTGTATATACAGGAGCAAAATTGAGAAATTTTAGCAATAATGTTTGACTCTATTCAGAGCTCACTGTTCCATTTAGTATTACAAGGCTTCATTGTTCCATCAAAGTTATCACTGGTGGCTTTCATTTTATCCTTTTAAATTGCTCTATGAATTACATATTCTTTTCTCATTTTTTTGAACTTAGTAATGAATCAAAAAACTTTAAATCAGTAAAGTGGATAATTTCTATATTTTAGAAGTTTGTGTATGCCTTTGCTTTTGATGAACACCTCAGACATTAATATAACAAACATAAAATCTGAAATGTGCTCGGTCTGCTGTATACCTGTGATAGCCATTCTTGGTGGTCTGTTAGACTACATCTGGGTTTAATTAAAACCCCCAAATGGAGAGTACACTGGGGAGGGATTTTTCTTAATTTGAAGTAGGAAGATCCATTTCTAATCTGGATCTTTGAGGTAGGAAGACACTTTTCAAATGTAGATCTTTGATCCAGATCATTTGAGCTGGGAAAACCCACCTCTAATCTGGAACACACCTTCTGCTGGAAGCCTACATAAAGACAAGAAAGAAGGAAGTTTTGTTTGTCTGCTTTCTCTCGCCTTGCTAGCAAGTTCATTCCTTCACTGGCATTAGAGCCCACTTCTTTGGATTCCAGTATTGACTAAAGACTAGCTAAGTCATCCAGCCTCGTGGACAGAGCAGCTACTGGACTTCTGAACTTTCTGTTCACAGCCAGCCATGGCTGGATTAGCTGGACCACAGCATCCTACAAGTCATTCTAATAAATCCATATATATTCGTATGTATACACACATATGGAAAGAGTTAATTGATTCTGTAAGTTTTGTTATTCTAGAAAATCCTGACTATTACAATACCCCTTCAAGCAAATACTACAGCAAGCTTGTTCTTGATTATAAATGTTTTATATGGAGGTTAGCATTATTTTAATGTCTCTTTCAAGACCCAAGGATTTTATCTTTATGCCCAATTTAATTCACAAAAATATACAGAATAAAATTCTCTATTTGACCACTCTAGGGATTGAAAACAAAGTGGTTGCATCAATGTATGACCAGTGTTGTTTATGACTGTTTGTTCATGTAGATAAATTTAATATCAAGAAAAGGAATGGTGTGAGATTTCCATCTGTGTGCTGTGATTACTATTAATGAATAAAGAAACTGCTTTGGACCTATAGCAGGGCAGAACTTAGCTAGGTGGGTAAAATAAACTGAATGCTGGGAAGAAGAAAGCAGAGTCGAGGAGAAGCCATGTATCCCACCAGAGATAGATGCCAGAACTTTAGCCAGTAAGCATATCCATGTGGTGATACACAGGTTAATTGAAATGGGTTAAATTGAGATATAAATCCTAGCCAATAAGAAGCTAGAACTGATGGGCCACGTAGTGATTTAAATAATATAGTTTCTGTGTGATTATTTTGGGTCTGAGCTGCTAGGTGGCTGACATGACCAAGCGGCCTTCTTACAACAAAGGAACACAACCACTCCTTGAAAAACTGGTATGTTAAGCTATACTCCCATGTAGTCATTTCTTTTTACATGATATTTTAGACTCTTAAGATTATGCATTGACACCTCACATCTGGTTATGTCCTCCCACCAAATTAGACATGATTAGGTAGATTAATCATGTGGAATTTCCCTATGATTACCATTAATGAATAAAGAAACTGCTTTGGACCCATAGCTGGGCAGAAGTTAGGTAGGGATGGAAAACTAAATTGAATGCTGGGAGAAAGAAGGGTGGAGTCAGGGAGGAGCCATGGAGCCACTGCCGAAGACAGACACGCTGAAACTTTGCTGGTAGGCCATGACCTCATGGTGATGCACATATTAATGGAGATGGGTTGAATTAAGATATAAGAGTTAGCCAATAAGAAGTTAGAGCTACTGGGTCAAGCAGTGATTTAAATAACATAGTTTCTGTGTGATTATTTTGGGGCTAAGCAGCTGGGAACTAACTAGTGGCCTCCTCCAACAGATTAAAATGGAAGAATATAATTAGATGTAATCAAACAGCATCTGGGAGGGTCTGGATGCAGGATGAGTCCAGGTGGCAGAATGTTCTAGCATGTGCTTGGACAAAGGGTTCTGCACATGGGGCAGGTGGGAGAAGTGTGGAGTTGGGTAGAGTTCAAGTTAATAGAGAGGCTGGGGAAGCAAAGTGGTACTTCAGCCCAGAGGAGGGAAAAAGTGGAGGCATCATGTGGGAAACACAGGCAAAAATTACAGTGGGATGTTCACAGCACCTTCTGTTAACTTTCAAAAGTGATCGGCTTCATTTTCTACACACTCTAGGACAGTGTTAGGTGGTTGATGTGGCTCAGCATTCCAATTCTGGTCCTGAACTGTTCATAGCATGCTGTTTCTGGTACCAATACATTTTATTTACTGAATTAATGAATGTAAGAAAGTAAAATTTCTCAGGAATACAGTTCATTATCACAAGGCCAGGGCAGGATCATGTGACTCAAGTTGGTCTTTGTTCCTGGGCAGAGACTACTTTTAGAGTTTGTATTAGTCATGTGTGTGTGTGTGTGTGTGTGTGTGTGTGTGTGTATGTATATATGGGGTTTATTGGAATGACTTACAAGCTGCAGTCCAGCTAATCCAACAACAGCTGCCTGTGAACAGAAAGTCCAAGCATCCAGTGGTTGCTCCACCCACAAAGTTGAATATCTCAGTTGCTCTTCAGTATATACTGGAATCCTGAAAAAATGGTCTCTAATAGGAGTGAAGGAATAGACTTGCAAACAAGGTATGAGGACAAGCAGGTAGAGAACAAAATCTGTCTGCTTCTAAGTGCCTATCTAGGTTTCCTCATGTTGTCTGAGGTTTCTGTCCTGCCAAGTTTCAACAGTCATTAAGTCCCAAAGAAATCACACAGAGGTCTACATTAACTATAAACTGGCCCATTAGCTCAGGCTTCTTATTAATTGGTATAATTTATATTAGCCAATTATTCTTGTCTATGCTTGCCACATGGCTCAGTACCTTTTTCAGTGAGGCAGTCACATCTTGCTTCTTCTGTGGCAGGCTCACGATTGCAGAGGAATGGGCTTCCTCCTTCCCAGAATTCTCCTGTTCTCATTGACTCACCTCTACTTCTTGTCTGGTTGTCCCACTATACTTCCTGCCTGGTTACTGGACAATCAGCGCTTATTTAAAATATAATTGACAGAATACAGACCATTCTCCTACACCATCCGCAGAAGGTATGGCCTAGATTAAAGGTGTACCTTCCCACCTCTAAGGTCCAGACCAGAAGGGGATTCACTTACTTCAAACCAATTTAAAAAGGCTCACACAGGTATTCCCTCCTTTCTGGATTATAGTTCATTCCACATTTAATCAAATTGACAGCCAATAATAGCCATCACAGAATTTAAATGGCTCTGGGCATTTGTTGTAATATGAGCGGCAGGGCTGCGTCCCCGGCACCCGACTGCCCACATGGCTAGCTTATGCCCCGAAATAATTACACGGAAACTGTATTCTTTTAATCACTGCCTGGCCCATTAGTTCCAGTCTCTTATTGGCTAGCTCTTACATATTGATCTAACCCATTTCTAATATTCTGTGTAGCCCCACAAGCTGGCTTACCAGGAAGATCTTAACCTGCGTCTGTCTGGAGTGGGCGAATCATGGCGACTCCTGACTCAGCTTCTTTCTCCCAGCATTCTCTCTGTTTACTCCACCCACCTAAGGGCTGGCCTATAAATGGGCCAAGGCAGTTTCTTTATTAAATGAAAGTAATTCCTCCATCAGGCATTGGCCATAGGAGGCAGAATCTGGTCAACAATAAGGCCTTTTGAGACTCAGTATTGCAAAATTTTAGAGCAGTCCTAAACAACACCCATAGAAGATTTGAGAAGAGCGATCCTGTGCTATTTCTCCTTCTCAAAAGTGGCTCTGGTTTTCCTGTTTTATGATCTGTGTATAGCAGGAGGCTGAAGGAACTGCATAGGCAGTGGATCTGGGAAGTGTGCACACACATGAAGAAAAAGAAAGAGGCAGAGATGAGATGAATCATGTATAGGAGAATTCAAACAAGAATGAAATCTTATTTCCATCTCTTTATATTGGACAAGTCATGGCCATGAAACTGTCAGGGATGTTTTCCTTTGGCTAGAATCAGATCTGAACTTCAAAGCTGTCAGCAATGAAAAGCATCGCTGTTTGGAGAGCCTTAGAAAGTGTCGGCCTTAGAAAGTCTTAGAAAGTGGAGGTGGCAACAGGAGCTTGTTGCCCACATTCTAGAAGCAATCACCCTCAGTGAGATACGCAAGGCACGCAGAGTTCTTGGGTGCAACCTCATTGGAATGGCTACTGTAATTAATATTGTTATGTGCGTGTAATATAAAGTTTGGGAAAAAATGATCTCTAAAGGTTTTTAAGAGAACATTTCCATTTTACAGAACACAAGAAAGAACATTTGGGCCTGGGCTGAGGAGCCTTTGTCTGTCAGAGGTAAATTTTCTCCTGGGATAGGGTACAGACTGAACATCCTTAATGCAAAACTTCAGACTCTGAGCTGCTCCACAGTTTGACATGTTTTGATCTCTGACAGGAAGCCACAAGTGGAAAATTTCATGCCTGACCTCACAGAGTGGGTCACAGCCCAAACCCAGGTGTGCTCAAGACAGTGTATAAATTATCTTCAGGCTGAGAGAATAAGTCTCTAAATCATGAATGAAACTTGTGTTTAGACTTGGATTCCATACCAAGATATATCATATTATATAACAGATATTCTCAACCATGCAGTTTTTGAAATCGAAAACACATCTGTTCCCAAGTATTGCGGATGAGAGTTGACTCAACCCATAACATCTGAAGGGGTTAGGGAGGGACAAAGCCCCGTGAGTGCTCATGGAGACCATAGCTACAGGACCTTAGAAATGAAAACCTTCAAGAATGAATCAAAACAGCTTTACACCTATGCCATCCTCTCTATGGATGCCTAGGTTTGGGTAAAGCTATAGAAAAGTAACTAAATCTACCTTCTTACTGTTCTTTTTTTCTGCTAGTTGAGCTAGTATCCATTCCCATGAGTGGTACATATACACAATATGATTATTTTGAGCCATAAAGGAGAATGAAATTGAGGTATAAATATCCCAGTGGTTACGAGCATGCTCTGTACTTACAAAGTACCCAAGTTTGATGCTAGCACCTACACTGGGTGGCTCACAACTGTAACTTCAACTCCCAGGGACTGTACTGCCTCTGGCCTCCATAGTAGGCACCACACTTACATGCAGATTCACACCCCACATACACATAATTAAAAATAAAGATAAATCTTAGAAAAGTAGTAAACTTACACTATTTGCAGGGAAATGACTAGAATTGGAGAATATCATACTTAAGTGAATTAAACTGGTTTCATAAAAACAAATACATGAATTATTTCATTTGTGGGTCCTAGGCCTTATACAGATATGTAAAATCATGGGTTTTCATGACATGAAAATAGAAGTAAGATTGTCTGGAGGATAAAGTAGAATAAAGGAGTGTAGCCATGCAAGGAATGGGAAGGCGAGGAAGAAGGGCTGGAGACATTTAAAAAAATTTAAAAAAAGATACTTTAATAAAAGGAAAACATGAAAAAGAAATTTCAAGAAGGGGAAAACATTTTTTTTTTTAAAAATCTATGCATTGCATTTATATACTTCAGTCCAGGATTCTTGGGTTAGGAATCCTTCACCAAAGTAATGATAATAAGTAGTTTATCTTTTTCAGATTTAATTAGTTCTTTTCACATTTAACTTTCTTTTGCTTTAGAAAGAAGGAATGGACACATTGTAATTAGAAATCACATATTTTCTTCTTCAACAAATGTCAACTTAAAATTCCTGGGCACCAAACCAGATGAGTTCTACAAAAACCCAAACTGTAAAAATATAACATCTGGACCTCTCAGCCTGGCTCTCTACGGGGCCCTGTGGGTCCCACTCACCCTGCCCCTCTGAGACCTGAGAGGATCAGTGGAGGGAAGCGGAGATCCCTTGAAACCGTCATCTCCGTCGTTTCTCTTCACCTGTTTCCTCTCATTTAAACTATTTTCCAATTTCATTGCAGTTCAGGTCCCACTGCGCAGCAGCAGTCCGGGACCCTGCATTTGCCTGGTAGCTGTTTTCTGCCAAGCTCTGCCTGCCAGGGACACCTTAGGGGTCCACACCCAGTCAGGGATGTCCGGAAAGTCTTAGAACAATAATTAGCTGGGTATCTTTTTATTATTTTAATTCTGATTTCCTTAAGAATATCCCTCACAATATCAAAATAGGAGACGCAAAGAGAGATGGTAGAAACCTCTTAACTTGCCCATCTTTTCCCTGGTTTCCTACTGCTGCAATTGATTATCTTTATGGAAATCTGTGTCTGCATATGCCTCCAATGAATGATAATAAATACACTATTTGCTATATTGTATTAGTATAATTTAATATATAATGAAATGCACTTTATCATTTATACAATTTATCATTATATAAACATGTAAGCAATATATCTCAGTATAACAACGTATAAAATAAATACTGTACTATAACACAATACATTGTATAACTACATAATAGATGATAAATTAGCATTAAACATGTTGCTAAAATGTGGGTCATGTTATGTGTGATATTTTGTTACTTTTCTATTTCTTAACCCAGGAAACTTCCTGGGTTAGCATTGGAATTTCTCCTTATAGCAGAGCCATGTTTTGGATGTGACTTACATGTATTCTTGCTTCAATGTTCCTCTTTCTTTCCTTTGGAGTTTTCCTTCCGAGAAGTGTCTGATGGCTTGGGCTCTTTATTTAATTTTTTATCGAAATTTGGGCAGAACCCCAGTATATCAGTGCTTAGCAAGTCTCTTCCTAATACTTCAAAACTTCAAAGGATCCCAGTGTTCACCAACAGGAAAATGGGGATGCATACTGTAGTGTATTGTAACAGTGAATTCCAGGATGGAGTTCAAGTCATCAGACTCGACCTCCTGAGCCCCCTCACGGGTCCCCTATTGAACTTTTTAAAAATATTGTACTTTGGTTATCCAAATTCATTAATGTGACAAAATCCCATTCTTCTGGTGCTTTTTTTTCTCAGATAATTTCCTCTTTCCATTTTTTAAAAAGCATCTTTGAAACTAATTCATTCAGTTCTGAATGTTGAAATGTCTTCTTTATCCCTCAGAGTTGTTTAGATGTCTTCAAAAAAAAAAACAGTTGATAACAAAAATATGAAATTCTCAAGTCAGTTTTATCTACTTACTTATTCTATGACCACACCACACAAATTTTGTTGTGTCCCAGAGATCTACCTATTTTGATGCCCAAACGCTGGGATTACAAGTCCATGAGGTTCATGCCATTATACCTGGCAGTAATTTTATTTTTCAAAGGCTTTAGATCTCAAAATCTGGCCCTTGTGCTAGCAAGGTAAGCACATCACCAACTGAACCATCTCTTCAACCCAACACAGTTTTTATTACTCACTATCTTGGAGCTAGGTATATTCTAAGCTCTCCTACTCTGGCTTTCTCAAAACATTGAAGGTATTTTGTTCCAATAATATGGGTTATATTCATTGGATTTTGAATATTGAAATGAGCTTACATCTCTGAGACAGAGCATACTTGGCTGTATTTCATGTGATTTATTTTTGTTCAGCTTCCTATTTTGATGAAGCTTCCGTGACTGTTAATGAAGAAACTTGAGCCGTGGCTCCTTTTCCCTGTCATTTGTCTAACTTAATAATTTCTTCATCAAGTTTTGGTGTCAGGTTCATAATACCAGTGGAAAAGTTTTTATTCCTTTTGGCTTCTTTAATAATTCATATAAAGTTGACACTAACTAGCCCTGGAATTTTCATTGTGGTGTTTTGACAGTAACTTTAAATTCTGGGATGAAGGAAATGCATCAAGGTTTTTTGTTTGCTCCTGTTTTTGCTTATATGTGCCATTCTGCTTTAACTTGTTAATCTGTATTGTGCAAGTCATTGACATGCGCTCATTTCTGTATTCCTTTATTGGCTTTGAAGGAGGTCAGAAGTGGATGGAGATTCCCCCTGCTATCACCAACTCCAATAACCTATGTTTTCTTTCTTATTCTGTTCCAGTCTTGCTAAGGTTATCTATTTTATTAATCTTTCCAACAAACCTCTTTGGACTTAATTTCCACTCTTGGCCTTTTTGTAGTTCATGGTCTCTGCTCTTATGTTTCTGGCTAGATTGATCAGTTTTATTAATCTTTCAGAGAATCAGTTTCTGTTTTTTTTTTTAATTTCTCTGTAGTTTCTTTTCCATTTCACTAACTTGCATTCTTTTTTACATGTCTTCTTCTTTATGCTAGAAAGAGATTTTCAGTTTTTCTTTTAAAATATTACTACACAGAGCCACACATTTCTCTTTATGTCCTACATGTGTCGACAAACTGAATTTTAATTACATTCCAGTTTCAATATTTTCTAGTTCCTCTCCAAGAATTGTTGTGCCTGAGTTATTGAGAAGCATGCTTTTTAACTTTTAAATAACTGGGCTATGTAAATATTTTGTTATTTATTTCTAAAATTCAACTTCTTGTTATTGTTTGGTTCTGTGGTCTCTCTGAAAATTATTAGAACTTATTGTATGGCCTGGATGTGTCCTCAGTAACTCTTTGGAACAATTGGAATTTCCTAATCCTGTCTAGCAGTTACTGAGGAAAAGCATTATTAGTTCCCAACTGAGAGACTGGAGAGATGGCTCAGTGGTTTCAGAGTGCTTTCTGCTCTTGCTGAGGACCTTGGTCTGGATCCCATCATTCTCATTAGGCTATTTACAGCCACCTGTACCTCCAGCTCCAAGGGATCCTTTGTCTTCTGCTGGCCTTCAGGGACATTGCACACACACACACACACACACACACACACACACACACACACACACACACGAGACGGGAGGAGTGAGAGGGAGAGAACACATACACATAAATACAAATAAAATAAATCTTTAAAAAAATTCTTCAACTAATGGTGTCTTTTCCTCTGCCCATTTCCCCTTTAATTCTTGTTATGTTTCCCTTTGTATCTGAAAGGATGATTAGTAGGTTTTAGGCACATTTATGATTATTTGCTCTTTACAGTTGATCCTTTCCTCAGCAAGAAATCCCTTTCAAAGCATCTCTGGCAGTTCCTTTCATCTTGATGCCTATAATGTCTGATATTAACAAGCCTATTCCAGCCTAAGCTTATTATTTTGTAGGCTTTTTCCCCATTAAACAAATTCTAACCTATACATATGTGTTTTATTTAAAGAAAACTTTAAGTCAATGTATTTTTTATTGAAAGACCATATGTGTGAATGGCTAATTCCTATTTGCCATTCAACAAGCTCAGCCTTTTACTGGTAATACTTAAGCCGTCAACATACAAAATGACTATGGATAAGGATAGATTTAATTTGACTATTTTTGTATCTGTTCCTATTTGTATCCCTTCTGGTCCCTATTTATCTTCATAATCCCTTTTATGCATTATTAATAACTTGTATTGTTATATTACTTTCATTCTTCTGTTGGGTCCTTAGGTTTTTGTTCTGAGTAGTTCTTGTATACATGACAGTGAGCATCGTCAGCTGATCTCTCTGTATTATAGAACTTACTTTAATTGTTCACTAAAATACAGCTGTGCAAGAGTGATGTTCTGCTCAACCATCACGTAATGCTCTTCTTTGGACCATTCACCTCTGCTTGAGTATTACATCATACACTTTCTCCATGTTTTCATCTCTTCTCTAAAGAGTTGTATGACTTAAGACATATCAGAGGGAACATAAACTGCCTCTATGTACTTTTCCCCACTTGACAGCCCCACTCTTCTCCATGCCGTGTGGTGTGTAATTCTGCTTCCATCTGGTATCATTCTTCTTCCAGCCTGAAGACCATGCTTCAGAAATTTTTGCTTGAAGCCTTGCTCATGAAAAATTCTAAATTCAAATACAATTTTCAATATCTGAAAATGCCTCTATTTCACTTTCATTTTGGTGGATATTTTCTCTGTGTCTAAAACTGTAGGGTGTTTATTTTTCCTTTAGTACTTTAAAATATCCTTGCATTTCATAATGGGGCCTGTCATTCTTGATGGACATTGGTCATCCATGGTACCATGGCTTCCTTGGACAGAATAGTCAGTTATTCTTAGGCTACATGTAAAAATCTCCTGTAGAAGTTTGAGTGTGTAGTTCTCTTCGTCTTTTTTCCGTTTGTAGTTTGATACCTTGTGAACTAACACACATATTCTCTCTAACAGTCCTGGAACTCATTTCATTTGCCAGACTGGCGTTGAACTTCCAGAGATCCTCCTGCCTCTGACTCCCAAACACTGGGATTAAAGGACTGTGCTGCCACCACCTACTTCCTTCTTGGTTTTATTTTTTTTAAGGAAAAAATTTTCTTATATTTTCTTTCCCCATTGCCTTAATTTTCTCTCATGGTTTATCAATACTCAATTCATTGTATCCAAATCCCTTCCCTCTAAAGTCTTAATAATGGACACATTTTTAATTATCTCTTTCATAATAACTAACTGGCTCTGCTCCAAATTCTCAACCAATATTATTAATATTTATATTTCAATGTGTCATACTCTATTTCTACCAAGTGTTAGGGAATATTATTTTAAGGTATATGCCTTTCTTTGCATGTCTAAAATACTTGATGGTCCTAATAAAGAGCTGAATGACCAATAGCAGCAGGAGAAAGGATAGATGGGGATGGCAGGAAGAGAGTACAAATAGAAGAAAAAATGAGCACAAATGGGTAAGAGAGAACAAGGAGAGGAAGACATCAGGGCCCAGTCACCCAGCCAACCACAGAGTAAGAGTGAAAATAAGATACACAGAAGAGCCGGACAGTGGTGGTGCACGCCTTTAATCCCAGCATTCGGGAGGCAGAGGCAGGCGGATCTCTGGGAGTTCGAGGCCAGCCTGGTCTACAAGAGCTAGTTCCAGGACAGGCTCCAAAGCTACAGAGAAACCCTGTCTCGAAAAACCAAAAAAAAAAAAAAAAAAAAAAAAAAAAAAAGATATACAGAAGAAAGAAAAGGAAAAAGCCCAGGGGTAAAAGGTAGATGGGTTTATTTAATAAAAACTGGCTAGAAACAAGTCAAACTAAGGCTGGCCATTTATGACTAAGAATAAGCCTCCATGTGTGATTTATTTGTGAGCTTGGTGGTGGGCCCTCCAAAAAGTCAAAAAAGTAAAAAATGTAAAACTACAAACAGCAACCAAGTTTTGGAAATGCGGAGAACATTGGAATACTATATGACAAGAGAGTACCAATTATATCGCCAAGTCCAAAAGCTAAGTGTTTGGATTTTTGCCTGTTTTGTCTGATCATTTGTTTGCTTGTTTTTGCAGACCATAGATAGAACATAATTCTGATCCCACATGTATGTGTGTATATGCACGCTTGTATTTGTGTAGGTGTATATGTGTGCAAAGATCTTTTATTCCTTATAAAGAAAAACTTATCTTAAACTGAATGCTTGCTGTGCTCAAAGGAGTCTCTTGCTTCTTGGGTAGGATGGACTCCAGTGTCTCTTAATGCTGTAGGACCTCACACTTCACACATTATTGTTCAATGTTTGTTCATGGACCAGGCATGTATGACCTTGCATCTCTGTGTGACCTTGCAGATGATGACCAAGTCCTTAGTCAAGCACTCTAGGGAATCTCCATGAGAACTGCATTCTTTCTTCCACTTAGCTTCCTTTTCTCAAGAACTTGGCTCTCAATGTGGCAGGTGGTTTGGCCTTCTGGGGCTCTAACATCTGGTTCTCTGGTCCAACAGCATGGTTGCTTTTCTAGTCTATGAAAGAAAAACATCCTTAGGCAAAACATCAGAGCAATCACGCAATACCTGTTGAGCATATGCTTCCCTTCCCTCAGGGATGCAATATTATGTCCAACTTTAGAATTGTTGAGATACTAAATTTAGTTATTGATTACAACAGTAGAGTGCTAAGGAGTTTATATACATGATTTAAAAAAATTTTGGCTATTGTACCTGATATTTCAATAACTACTTTTTTTTGAGACAGGGTTTCTCTGTAGCTTTGGAGCCTGTCCTTATAGACCAGACCAGCCTCAAACTCAAAGAGATCCACCTGCCTCAGCTTCCTGAGTGCTGGGAATAAAGGCGTGCACCACCACTACCACCTGGCAACTCTTTACTTTTAATGAAGGTTAGGATTCATGTTTCGTCAAATTTTCTAATAGTTTGTACTTCCATATTATCTCTTTTCATATATATATATATATTGGGTATTGCAATTTGCAAGCACTTTTTATTTGTTGGCGAGGGGTTTTCACAGTCATTAAGTCCCAAAGAAATCACACAGAGGTCTATATTAATTATAAACTGATTGGCCTATTAGCTCAGGCTTCTTATTAACTATTATAACTTACATTAGCCCATTATTCTTATCTGTGTTAGCCACATGGCTCAGTATCTTTTTCAGTGGCATAGTCACATCTTGCTTTTTTTGTACCTGGACAGGACTGCAGAGGGAGCGTCCCTCTTTCCAGAATTCCCCTGTTCTCACTGACCCGCCTCTACTTCCTATCTGGTTGTCCCACCTATACTTCCGCCCTGGCTACTGGCCAATCAGTATTTATTTAAAACATAATTGACAGAATATAGATAATTGTCCCACACCATTTATTTTTATAATAAATATGTGTGGGTGCATATATATTTACATGTGTGTATGTGTGTGCATGTACACATGAGTTCCTAGTATTCACTTGGAAATACATACCAATAAACCCATTACAAATCGAGAATCTCCTAAACTAAAAATGCATTTAGTATATCTAATATAATTAACATCATAGCTTAGTTTATAGGATTAAACAGTTACCAATAACATACATATTTTTACTTAGTTTGTATCTATAACAATAGACATTTTATATGTGTGTATACGTGTGTTTGTATTTGTGTAGGTGTGATTGTGTGCAGAACAAAGTCCATATATGTGTCTGTAGCCAGAGACTGGTGTAGGGTATCTTCTTGGAACATTCTGTTCTTTATTGACTGAGGCAGTGTCTCACTGAAACCAGAGCCAACCGAATCAGCTATTGAGCTAGACAGTCTGCTCCACTGTTTATCTGCCGCCTTTGTTTCCAGAGCACGGGGATTAACAGGTGGGCTGCCATGGCTGTCTTTTCTGTGAGTTCCTGAGATCCGAACTCCAACCCGCACACGATACGGCAAACTTTATCCCTGAGCCACCTCCCCAGCTCCCATAACAATACACTTTTAAATGCCTTTCTTTTCTTAAATACTACATCCCTAAATCCCAAACATGCTTGGCATGCTTAAGCTACATATTGGCCTAATGTTGGGTAAAATCATTTAACACAAAGTGTATTTTGTAATAAATATTGAATATCTTATGCACATAACAGATGGGCATTTTGTTGACATGATGGAATATGAAAACACGAAGCATGGTATCCCACAGGTGCTGGTCACACAGAACAGTATAAAATGCTATTGTTTCTTAACACGCAAGTGGGGCTGGCTGGGAGGGGAGGCTCACTGCTGCTACCCAGTTAGCAAAACACTAGCCATTATACACTTTTAGCCCAGGAAAACGTCAAAATTGTAAGGCTGGTTCCTACTGAATGTCTGTTTTGCTTGTACAATTGTATAGCTGGAAAATCAGAAGTTGAATGTCCATTATAAGCCAGGGACTTCATAAATATTTGCTTCTGGCGTATGTAGTTATAAAGTATACAGGTATATATTTTCTTATTTATAACCATAACCATATACTTTTAGATATCTTTCTGAAATAATACAATCCTGTAAGTCAATTCACACAAATCCAGGTCATTTTTTCTGATAGTAAGGTTGTGTCAAAGCTTATTCAACTGATTAATTTTTAAAGTAGAAGACTAAGAAATGGAAAGTGTATGATTTTGATTGCATATATGTTTGAGTTTTCTGTATGTGTTTGTGTCAATTCCCCATGTTTATAGATTTTACTCTCTATTTCAATTCTCTCCTGGCCATTTCCAGAAGGGTAGGGCATACAAATGTCTATCATCGTACATCTGCTGGTTCAGACCTGTAGATGCCACTCATTGTGTTCAAAAGATAAGACTGCATTTGTCCCGTCTATATACAGAGGTTTTCTTTTGCCATTATTCCTTAAAGCAGCTCACTATAGGAACTATTCACATAGCATTGATTTTACACATAATGTTGTAAATACTCTATGCACGTGTGAAAATGCTATATGTATATACTTGCATAAGGAACTTGATCATCTGTAGATTTTGGTACCCTATGGGTACCACAAGGACCAATGCCCTATGGAGACGAAGGGATTGTTAATGATCTCCTTTCCTGGGAGTCTAAATATAATATTTTTAATGAATCTTTGCCTGACTTGTTCACAATTAATGATCAAATAAGCACAACAAAAATTTTAATGGTTAAAATAATTGTAAATGCATTTGCATCTTTTCGTCACTGTCTTTCAGCTTTCTGGTTAGAAATAAGCACATATTCATTGTGCATCTGCATAAACATACAGATTAACAAAAAATTATACAGAACAAAACCCATAATACTCTGGCCGGGGGATTATAAATCAATAACTTACAAACTTGCTATATACATGTATCATATATGTACATACACATGTGTTCTCTGTATCTATATAGTGGCTTAAGGAGTTTGCTTTAATTAAGTATTCTATGAGATTCTCCTAACTGGCCATATAAAGGAGCATCTCCGATGTGCTTGGACTTAAGCAGTTCCCTCCCCTGCACAATTAGGTATGTCTATTCTGAAGTTGTACTGCAAACACCACCCTTTAGGTGTGACAGCCTGTCAGAGCCCGCAGTACTGCTTAGCCACTGTAACAAGTCTACAAAATGGTGTTGAACTTGGGAACCTAGAACACCTCATTTGGATCTCAGACCAGCATCTGTTCCAAATGCAAGATGGTCTTGATTTCTAATTTTCAATTTAGTCAGTCAACCAGGAAAAGAAGCATTTATAGAACACTAAAAAAATTCTCCATTCCTCTTAAGTCCATCAGTCCTCCAAGAAGGAGTGTGCCTGCTCCCAGCCAGCCCAGCATTTAATCCCAGCCTGTCACCAGTTTCTATGAAGTGAGGTTTCTATTACTTCCTGGATCGCTCTAGTCTATCAGAGGTCACCATCTCCAATTTAGCCTAGATGTGGATGGGAAAATACCCTGCACAGCCCCAGCATCCAAAGAACATTGGTGTCAAATTCAATTACTGCAGAAGGAGACCTTTTTTTCCCCCAAAGGTCTCTGAATCCATTAAAAAAGCGTCTGCGATTCCTAGCACTCCCGCTATGGTGAATGTGTCTCCCACACGGGCCCTTCTGACAGCTGCTTTGTAATTTCACTGTGTCAACTACTTTCATGGCCGGAGTTTCATTTGTTGATGAAATAGCTCCAATAGAAGCAGAGACTGTAACATCTTTAACATACATCTATGCAGACCTGACTGGGTGAAAACCACAGACACAGAACGACCCACAGTGATTTCGGCTCGTGGCGCTTTCCTCTCTCTCTGTTTTCAAACATGTTGATCTTCCCAGTGTGTGTGTCAATTCTGGATTGCCATGCCCACACCTTTTGTTAATTACCGCTGTGTGCTAAAAAGGAATAACGTATCCTTGAAGTATTTTTTTCTTTTATTTTAAAATTTTCTTATGGGGAAATCCACTACATTCTCGTTTGTTCAAACTGTAGAGATTTTTCTTTTCCTTGATTAATGAACAAATGCATTCATTTTGTACTAAGGAAAATGGTCCAATACAGATATCTCTAATATGTATGAAATGCTGAGAAATTTGTTTCCGTGTTTACATTTCCAGGAAGCTGTCTAACAGGCAGGAAATATTAGTAGTGATTCCTCTCACCACTCCACGGCTTTCTAATTTGTCTGGAACATTAAAGGATCAAGAAGTGTGGCTATATAGGCTTTTCTGAGTTTTATACAACATTGCTTTAACTATTGAGTCAGCCACCATTTCAATCATCAGGAACTATTTCCAGAAACTATATGCTTTATGCTGAAGTTGGAGCATCCCCTTCAGCCTCTCAGAATTAGAACGCGGTGAACAGCAGCATCCTCCCAGAGGAGCAGAAGCATCTCCTTGGCTTCTGTCTCATGCCTTTGCACACTCAATCAACACAATACTCTGCAGCCTAGTGAGATCTACAATTTCAGACCTACACTTTGTTATATTTCTGATCATTCTGTGAGGAGAAGGGACCTCCTTAGGGGGTGTAGCCTCCAGACAATCCTCCCAGAGTAAACACTAGACTACAAAGTACAGGATTATTTTGGAAAGTAAGATGTCAATGTGTTTGATGTGTTCTTTGAGAACAGGTGCCATTTTATCTCGCATTGACATGAGATGTCTTTCTCTATATGTGTTATTTTTATTGGTTAATGCATAAAGCTTTTTTGGCATATGGCATGGAAGAATATAACCAGGCTGAAAGGGATATAGAGAGAGTAGACAGAGTTACATGGATCATGTAGCAGCCAAAGGAGAAAGACGTCACCAGAAACTTATTGGTAGGCCACAGTGTCATGGTGATATATAGATTAATAGAATGGATTAATTTAAGATGTAAAAGTTAGTTAATAAGAAGCCTGAGCTAATAGGCCAAACAGTGATGGAGGAGAGTCATTTATCTATCTGTTGCTTTCATTGGTTAATTAATAAAGAAACTGCTTGGCCTTTGATAGGCCAGCCTTTAGGTGGGTGGAGTAGACAGAACAGAATGCTGGGAGAAAGAAGCAGAGTCAGTCAGTCGCCATAGCTCTCCTCTCCAAGATGGATGCAGGTTAAGATGTTCCGGTAAGACACCACCTCATGGTGCTACACTCATTAGAAATGGGTTAATCCAGATGTGAGAGTTAGCCAATAAGAGGCTGGAACTAATGGGCCAAGTGGTATTTAAAAGAATACAGTTTCTATGTAGTTATTTTGGGTAAAGCTAGCCTGGTGGCGGGAAGAGACCCGCCGCTCCTACTACAAAACAGTGTTGTAATTAATATAGTTTATGTGTGATTATATGGGTATGGGCAGCCTGGAAATGAACGAGTGGTCTTCGTTTACATCACATAATATTTTTTATGTCTGATTCTTTTTACTTAAAAAATAACTTTACTACAAATCACTTGTATAAATGTCATTTTTTTTCATTTCTCATGAATTGACTCATCCGTTTGGATCTGTATGAGTTCAGTCTGGAATAATCAATGCTTGCCAAATTCTTGGGATTGAGACTCAGTCCCAAATGGAGGTTCCTTTTGGGGCAAGCAACACCAGATGATGTTGGAATTCACATTAGAATGGGAGAATAACTACACTTTGGTTGAAATGGAACACATATTGTGGCCATGCTGGATCATCTGGGAAGCCAGTTTCATCCCCTAGATACCCATCCATTGGACATTCAAGCACAGGTAGCCTGTGACTATAACTTTGTTTTTGGGTGGATGCAAAGAAGTGTGTTTGCTGAGTCTTGTGGCAATCACATTTGTGTTTCAAACCATTCCCACCATGAATGCATGGGATACACTTCCCCTGCATATTTGCTGGAGTCTGGAGTTACCATTCTTTTGTTTTCTCTGTTCTCACAAGTGTGTGGTAATACCCCATATGTAACCTTGACTTACCCCCCTTCATGCCTGGGAGGGCAACGTTCTGAGCTCACTTACCATGTCATACTTTCCTATGGGATCTGTTCTTTTCTCCCCTTTGGTGTGTGTGTGTGTGTGTGTGTGTGTGAATGTGTCTTTGTAACTGTATAGGCAAACATATACCACGGCTATGTGAAAGTCACAGTCAGTTCTCTGAGACTCAGTTCTCTCCTGCAGACATGTGGATCCTAGGAATCAAACCTGGTCGTTAGGCTTGGCAGCAAGCACCTTTATCCCCAGAACAATCTCAGCAGCCTTATAAAATTATTATCCTTCTTTGAAAGAATGTACATTGTAAATATAAGTATTTAGTATTGTAGTTAAGTAACAGCAATAGATTCTGTAAATGTATTTCACTAGCCCCTGCCACATTTTCAATCCATTAAATGTAGTTTTTTTCTTTTTGTAGAACAAAGATTTTTATTTTTTTTATTATTCTTAACTGTTTTTTTTTTTTTCTTTCTTCTCTTAGGGTGTCTTGTGTATAAGTCTTAAGTCTTTGGTTCCAAATATTTTACTTTATTTTTTTCTAAAAATTTTTGTAATTTTATATTTAAGTTTATGGTCAACTCTACTTAATTTTGTGTCAGTTTTGGGACCTGGCTGCATTTCTCTGTTAGGAGAGCCAGTCACTTCAGAAGCACTCATTGAACAGACGGTTGTGTCTCCAGTGTGATTGTTGCATCTTTGTTGACTCCCGTGGCTGTCCCATGTGGTCTGTGACTAGAATTCACATTCTCATCTGTCCATCTCTATGGTTAGATGTTAATCAGATTCTCAGAGGCTTATTGTTTAGTATAATGAATATTCAAATTGGATGTAGTAAATATTCAAATTGGATGAAGTGGTTTATCTGACTTAACTCTTTCAAAGTTTTCACCATTTTTTGTCAAGTTCAGAACATCATTTTCCTTTTCCTTTCCTCTACTTTCTTCTCTCCCTTTCTTCCCTCCCTCCTTTCTTTCCTTCCTCTCCTTCTCTCCTTTCTTCCTCCCTTTTATAATTTATCTGTTGTGTGTGCATTCATGGAAAGGCCAGAAGCTGGCATCAGACTTTCTTAATGACTTTTCCACTTTACTCTTTTTATTTTTTGAGACAGGGTCATTGACCAGATCTGGAGCTCACGAGTTTTCCAGACAAATCAGTCCTGGGAATCTTTCTGTCTCTGCTTGCCTTGTGCTTGAACTACAGGTGTGTGTATGGTACTGCTTTCCATGTGAGCTCTGGGAATCCAAACCTAGATCTTCATGTTTACATGACAAGCGCTTTATTGACTGGATTCTCTCTCAGTGAACCTCCTCTTTCTCTCTCCATCCTGTATCATTGGTTCTAAATCTTCCTAATGTTGCAATCCTTTAATAGAGTTTCTTATGTTGTGGTAGCCCCCAACTATAAAATTATTTCATTTGCTACTTTATAAATGTAATTTGGCTACTGTTATGAATAGTAGTGTAAATATCTGATATGCAGGATATCTGATATATGACCCCCGTGAAATGCTTGTTCAACACACTAAAAGAGTCATGACCTACAGATTGAGAATCTCTAGTCTTTATCATTGCTGAAACCAGAACCAGGGACCTCATGTCTATTAGGCAAGTGCTCTAACAGTGAGCAATAACGTTGCTGATATTTTTGGAGGATTCACACTAACCTATAAGTCAGTTTGAAGAAATTGACACCTTTTCTCTTCCTGAATCTTCCAGTGCATGAATGGCATATCTGCCATTTATTTACTGGGTATGTTTGATCCATTTTATCATAGTTCATAGTGTTGATGTATAGATGTTTCACATATTCTGTTAATTTTATGAACCTATGCATTCCATTTCATCGAGGCCAGGCAGGTTTGTTAATTGTATATTTCACATGTATAATTGCAGCCTTCCCACTTCAATTATTTGCTGTTACAAGAGTTGATCTGACTTTAGTTTGGACTCCCCTACGGTTACACAGCTGGAAAAATACTGTGCTCAGAAATCTTCAGAGTTAATTCTGAGCTTTGCAGAAGGGAACAGAAAAGTTAGGCAGGGAAGGGAGACAGGTAAATAAAGGTCTTATAGCTCTTTCCATTCAAACTGTTACAATGGATGTCTTGTCTGTACGGATATCTGTGCACACTTGCCTGCCTGGTGCCCAAGGAGGTCAGAAGAGGATGTCAGATCTCTTGGGACTATAGTTACAGATGATCGTAAGCTTCCATGGTACCCCTGGATCCTCTGGAAGATCAGCCAGTGCTTTTTTCTATTTAATTCTCTGCTTTAATGGATGGTTTTGATTAAATAACTATGATTTTCTATAGTATTTTATTAAGGTTCCCATGTGGGTGACCTGCACAACAGAAAAAGTTTTAGTTTAGTTACCACACCATTTCTCTTCCTAAGGATCAAATGCTGTGCATAGTGCTCACGTTTCATACACATCAATATATAGACCTTCTCAGAGTTCATAGGACAGAGTTGTGATATTTAAAAACATGCCCTGTCAGTACACCCTCCCAAAAAGAAAGGAAATGTCATAGTTGGAAAATGATAAAAAGGTGTATATTTACCATATACAACAAGGAAACTACATTTGCAAGTATAGAGGAGAAACGGGAGAAAGACAACATTTAAAAATAACTGTATAGTTCTGTTTATTGTGTATACTGTGCCATATTAGTGTTAACTGGTTCAGCTTCTTTAACCCTCATTGTCTTACATCTACTCTGTGGCAGAATTCAAGCCCTAGGCTTTTTGTCCTGTATTGTTACTGAAAAAACTAGTTCATATGCAATTACTGCCTCTATATCACTCCTACCTCTCTCTCCCCCTCTAAGTCCTTCCAGGTCTCCTCTTACCCTCCTAAAGTTATTACACCTTCTCTTCTCTCTCTCTTTCCTCTCTCTCTCTCTCTCTCTCTCTCTCTCTGTCTCTCTCTGTCTCTCTCTCTCTCCCTCTCTCTCTCCCTCCCTCCCTCTCTCTCCCTTTCCCCCATACTCTCTCTCTATATATACTAAATATGTATATATCATAAATATATATTTATACACACATAATGCTTATATATACAGTATATATATATATATAGTGTTTATGCATATGTATGCAGAATATACTGATTCCATTATGCATTGTTCATGTATACATGCATTTAGATTTAAGTCTTTGGTATTGGAACACATTTATATGATTAATATACACAAAGAAGCAAATGAGCCCACTGGCACACAGATGCATTTAATTTATAATTAACAACACCTTTCTCAAAATAAAAGTTTGATAGCAAGCTGTTAGCACTGACATCACACAGCTGATTCTAAAGATAAAGCAGTGGTCCTTGTGACAGCCACAGAAACCAGGAGCTTTGGAGAGGAAGAGACTCAAGATGTGCTCTGATCTGAACGTTGGTACTTCCTTAACTCCTATTGTCATCTAACTAACACTGGAACAGCTAAGAGGTCGCAGTACCTGTGTGAGGTACTTGCTCTCTACCCCTGGGCATGTGTTGGTCCAGGATTCATGGAACGAATTACTCTTTATTGTTTTCTTTTTATTGATGCTTGTTAGTTCTGAGGGTTAGTAGGAACAACAGTAGTTTCACACACGCATACAGCACACACAGGTGAAATCTAATTGTGTCTTTCCAACGGTCCCCTTGCCCAAAGACCCTTCCCAATCCCTAGGAATCATATTCTACTCTCCAGGTTAACTTACTTTATTTATCTAGCTTCCACCTATGAGAGAGAACATGTGGTATTATTTCTGGCTTATTTCGCTTAACACAGTGTCCTCTGTTTCCATCAATGCTGCTTCAGTAGGCAAAATTTCATGCTTATTTATAGTTGAATACTATTCCTACTTTATATCTATATGTGGTGTCATTTTTAATTCATTCATCCTTGGTTGATACCTAAACTGATTAGATCTCTTAGCTACCATGGACAGGGCAACAGTATCCATCAGTGTACAGGTGTCTCTTGAGTATGCTGATTTTTTTCCTTTGACACGACACCCCAAAGTAGAATTGCTAGATAGAATGGAATATTTATTTCTAGTTTTGGGGGCATTTCCATGCTGTTCTCTGTGGTGGCTCTACTAATTTATGTTCCCCAACAGTGTCTATGAGCTCCTCATTCCCACACCAGCGTTTGCCAGTTTTTTTTCTTTTCATAATAGCTATTCTAACTAGAGTGAAATGGAACTTCATTGTAGTTCTGTTCTCCATGGCCCTAGTGCCTAAGGAAACTCAACATTTTGTTCCATGGATTTATTTGACATTTCTACTTTTGAGCAATGTCTATTCGGATTGTTTGCCTATTTATTAAATTGGAATAAACTTAGCCAAGGAAATAATAGATCCCCTACAATGAAATTTGTAAAATACTCAAAAAAAAGAATTGAAGAAGGTCCAAGGAAGCAGAGATTCCTCCCACTTGTTTATAGATCCAAAGACATCATATTTATCAAATACACACTACCCAGAGTGACATGCAGAGTCAACGTGAGACCAAACAAAATACTAATGCCATTCTACAGACACACAGACAACAATCCCAAATCACAGAGGAACACAAGAGACTGTGGATAGCAGAGAAATCCTGGGCAAAAAGGACAAAGCTAGAGGGAGTTCCTACAATCAAGATATACTACAGAGCCACAGTAGCCAATATAGTGTGGTGTCACCATAACCACAGACACGGAGACCAACAGAACAGAACAGAAACCTCACAGAGGAGCCCACACCTGCAGCCAGTTGAGTCTTGATAAAGATTCAAAAAGCATCCACTGAAGAAAAAAAAATGACGTTTTTGATAAACGTGTCTGGGAAAACTGTATATCATCATGAAGAAGATTGAAACCTGACCTCTGTCGCTCACAATGTACAAATGAACCACAAATGGGTCAAAGGTATAAATTTAAACCCTGAAATTCTGAAATGGCTAAAAGAAACTTAGGGGACATTGGGGCAGGCTGTGACATTCTAGACACAGGAAACAAAAGAAAAGAAATAATGTCTAAAATTACATTAAACAAAGAAATTTCTTCCCAGAAAAGTCAAGAAACAGTCTGAACACTGAAAGGACATATTTTCTGACTGTGCCTCATAATGTTAATATGCAGAATATGTAAAGAGCTCAAACTACTATATTAAAAATGCAAGTCATTGAGATCTGGAGTAGTTTTCTTATCATGCACATGGGCCCTTATCCAGAATGGGTTCAGATCCACTTGCCTGCTTTTCCTCCTCTCTTTGCCCTCCTGCCATACTACAACAGAACAAGAAAGTTCCAGCACACACTCATACCTTGATATTGTAGTTTTCAGCCTTGGAAGCTGCATAACTAGCTTTCTATTCATGTGTGCTTCTGTGGATTAACGTCAGCTGGCATCAGATAGAATATGTGGAGAAGCCTATGGAAGAGGAAGCCCACAGAGAAACCTAGGCATCCAAAGACTTTGTATGTGGGTAAATCACTCTTCATTCATAAGATCTCCCACAAACAATTTCTGACATATTTTGCTCTGGTAAATCTATCGGAACATGAGTTGTGGCCAGCCCAGAGGGTGTCAGTTCAAGGCTTTAGGGAAAAAGACTAGTGGTAAATATTAAATACATTTAACCTTGAAGGTAAGGCTAAGTGGAAGTTCTAGTAGGCCTAAAGGCATTATGTACGTTTTATATTCTCTGAAAAGACAGAAATAATAATGTACCACCTACAGTGGGAGAGGGGAAAACAAAGATGAGAGGCAGTGTGAGATCTTACCTTGCTCTGTGTGTAGCAGGTGAGCGTCAACACCTAATTTGACAACTGATGTAGTAAAGTTTCAGATCAGTTCATAGTGCTCAGACAAGTATGCAGAGTACTAATTGCCCTGTTTTACATCACGTGCTGAAGGACAAGGAGGAATGTAAGAGCACATTGTTGCCTCTAATGGGAAACAATAGAATGTCTAAAGCCAAGGGGCAATCAACGGTATTTTATAAAGAATTCAATAAAAAGTAGTTGAGAACAAACAAATATCTTTCCAAATATTAGAACAGCAGCAAGAGCGAGCAAAGCAGAGCATACTGTAAAAATTATGTATGTGGATATAGTCATAATGTGAACTGATACTGTAGGCTAAATATTATAAGGAAATAAACAATAGATTTAGCTTATCATTTAAAAGATGTTTCAGCCAGGTGTGGTGATACAGAACTCAAATACCCAGCAAGGGAGGCAGAGGCAAGCAGATATCTATGCGTTCAAGGCCAGCCTGGTCTACATAGTGAGTTCTGGGGCAACTAGGGATACATAGTTACACCCTCTCTCAAAAACTTAAAAAAAAAACTTAAATAAAAAGAAGTGTCAATTTGGATTAGCAGCTCCACTCAGTTCTCTATTACAGTGTTATATTATGTGTGTTTTAATGAATAAAGCTTGCCTTATTTATTACTCAAAGAGCAAAGCAGACATACTATTAGCCATTCAGGCTAGGGCATGGTGGCACACACCTTTAACCCCAGGACTCAGAAGACAGAGGCCGATGGATCTCTGTGTTCAAGGCCACCCTGGGCTACACAAGATTGAATCTGTCTAAAAGAGAAACAGAGCTCACACAAAGGTGATCCCAGCACTTGGGAATCACCTGTTTTTAATCCCAGCACTAGAGAGGTGGAGACAGGAAGGAATATGACTGGGCAGAGAGAGGAATATAATTAGGGGAAGAGACAGGAACTCAGTGGAGTGTGGAGTCTGAGGTTGTTGGATAGCATTGCAGGACTTCCCTTTCGATCTGAAGATTTGGTAGAGGTAAAAGGTCTCTCTAGTGGTTGGCTGCTTTGTTTTTCTGATTGTCAGGTTGAACCCCAATATCTGTCTCTGCTCTGGGTTTTTATATTATCCATGATATACTCTGTTGCACAGGAAAGAAAGAACCCAGGAGAGCTTAGAAAACTATGGGGAATGCCATGTTAGGAAAACGCAACTAACAAAAATAGAAGCTACAACATTATACTGAACAAGATGAAATTCAAAGCAAAGAGCATTAGTAATAACAGATATGAATGCTTAGAGTGCCCAGGCTAAAAGTCACACCAGGCTCAGCAATTATCTACACAGCAAACTGGAGTGGGAACATTAGGAATGTGAGACCACAGCCTCTCAAGAAACACACCAGCAGCTGAGGTTTTGTTAAGTATAAGATGTAACAAGAATACAAAGAAAAAAACTAAGAAAATAATAAATATAACCTTACTGTGAAATAAGCAGTGTGATTGGTAAGCTTTTCTAGACACTGGCTACACAGCAAATAACATATCCCATAAGTACCCATAGATCTTCCAGACAGACAGACAGTGACTTAGCTGGGACATAAAGAAAATATCACCAAATTCTAGCGAACTAGAAATAGCCATCAAAATCTTCTGAAAAGAGCCAGCAAACCACAGTGTCATATGGGACCAGCCTTTATCACTTGGGAATAAAAATAATGCTTGAGGAATATAATCCAACAGTAAAGAATTTAATGGTGATGAAAATGCTCCCCAGGATTTAGAAGTATAAATAAATCATTGCTAAGGAAAAGATCTGTCGCATAAAATTCTCCTGTCAACCTTTCAAACATGATGTGAAGAAACAAAGCCCATTAAAGGGATGACTTAAAAAACAGCAAGAGAAAAGTCATATAACTAGAAACTAGAATATAAATACAGAACATAATATTTATTACCTTGTGTTTATAATGAGGAATAATGGGGATCGGCACAAGAGAAGTGAACTCACTGGGAGAATGTTGAAAGATGGAGATGAGCACAAGATCAAAGACTTCATTGAGAAAACAGTGCCCGTCACGTAAGGAGGTCACACTGGTGTGTGATGATCAGGAGTGATCTCTGGGTACCAGGGAGGAAGGAGATGGCCAGCTGTACAAGGGAAAGATGCAGGATGCTGGATTGTTAAGATACCAAACTAGTGACTTCCCATCAGGGTAAAAGCTGACACAAGTTGAGGTTTGGAAGGGCCTGGTGTTAATTAATCTAGGGTCTATTTAAATGTTGTGGAGAATTATGAGAAATTTTAGTAAAACTTATGCAGAGACCATAAGTGCTTTCCAGGCAGAGAAATGAAAAAGATTCAATCTATGCAAGGCCTACAGTCAAGGATACAAGGACAGCAGGCCCCCAGCACCCTTGCTTGGCCATCCTGACTCACACACACACGAGAGAGGGACTCTGGCTTATGTTCCTGTTCTGTTGGAGCCGAAGGCCTGAGGTTTCCTTGACATTGTGTTTGTGGTGCAGAAAAAAAAATGTGCTATGCAATCCACAGATTCACCTGTCATCTGTAGACCTCTTCACCTTAGATAGACATGGATTTGGGGAAGAAATGTTGATTCCAGACCGGCAGGTTTACTATTTTAGAAATTAAGTCTGTTTCCCTGACATAGTAGGAACACAGCTCATCAAGAAACTCTGAAAGCACCTGAAATTTATTTTTGCACTTAGAGTTTTGAGTAGAGTCTTAACAGATTTCGTCTGAATTTAGTGTTATTTTTTATTATTATTTAAAAACTTCCCTAAGGCCTGTCAATTGATAAATGCCAACTTACCATCAAAAGCTAACATTTTACAGCTAAACTGCCAAGTCCTTAAAGAGGTCTCATCAAAGCAGTAATCAAGACTAAAAGAAAACAGGGAAAATGCCTACCCCCTTCTTCCCTGGGCCTCTGTGGGAATGGGGAGAAATGGCAATATTGCCCATTAGGAGAGCCTCACCATAGTGCTAGTGCTGATGTATCTTCTGTGTCTCCCCCCTCCTTGAAAGAGTGGTTCCCCTGGGACCACACAGAGTATAGTCAGTCTGTGGACATGCGATGCTAGATGAAGGGTTTTAGCCATTGTGATTGATATTAGTAAGGAAGGCCTATCTGTTCTATGCAGTCTCTGCTTTGGGTTCTCTGAATAAGAGTGATCATCGTCAGATATTCTCCTGTGGAACAAGGAGAGAGGATGGACCCCAGAATATTTGGGGCAGACGTTGATGGTATTGAAGCAAGAGGAAATCTGAAGAAGGGTTTCTGTCAGCTAGATTTGCCTCTGAGGGAAAAATAAAGAAACTTTTCTACCATTATGTACTAATGCTTATCAAGTTTTTGATGCTGTAAAAAAATATTTGAGGTAATCAACCCATAAAGAAGAGAAACTTGCTTCCTCTGTTTGGGAGGCTTCAGCCCCTGACCAGTTGACCTTGGTACTTGGACGCTGCAGTTACACCGTGCATCCCAGGAGAGAGGGACCACAGATGTTCACTTCGTGATTGAGTGGGTAAAGAGAAAGAGAAAGAATCTGATTGTCTAACTTGTGGGCACTCCTTCAGTGGCATAAAACCTCCTCTAGGACTTCAGCCTTCCATTGGTGCCACTGGCTGGGTACCAAGCCTTCAACTCATAGGCCTTCAGAGTCTGATCCAGCATGAACACTGTATGCTTGCTTACTGACTCACAGAACAGTTCTCTCTATAGAAATGACCTATCACTATACACGACTAAACCTGTAACCTCCTGGACACTGTATAATTCTCTACCATTCACGTTTACCAGCCCAGAAAACTTGGCCATGAACTAAAATCGCTGTTTACTGAGAGAGGATAATACAACAGGCTGGTCAACAGCAACCAC
Source organism: Chionomys nivalis (assembly GCF_950005125.1). Taxonomy (NCBI): domain Eukaryota; kingdom Metazoa; phylum Chordata; class Mammalia; order Rodentia; family Cricetidae; genus Chionomys; species Chionomys nivalis. Next base: position 13,867,576 of record NC_080087.1, read on the forward strand.
CAGACCCTTTGTCCCATGTCACTTTCTTGTGCCCAGACATTAGAGGCAGGAATATGGACTCTTGGTTCTACACGGCCTTTCTTTTCCTTCAGTCTGGGCTTGTCACTCTGAATTGTAGTGAATGGGGAGAGACAGAACTGTTCTTCAGAAGCCTGTAGTCCTGCCCCCTGGAGACCACTTTCACACATGCTAAGCCCACTGGACAAGGCTCTTCCTCCAGACTCCTCCTTTTGCTAAATGCCGGGGAGGCTCTGACTTCTGGCTTGGTTTGCCACCTTCCCAACATTCCTTTGGCACTGTCACTGGTGTCTAGAATGAGCCTGCCCATCACCTGTTTGTCCCTCATGGTATAACTCTTCTCAGTGTGGCTCTGTTCGCCTGTATTTCTGGGGATATGGGCTACCAAATTCCAACATCACTCATGAATTTACAAAAGAATAAAAATACACAGTAGACACAAACAAATCAGGAAAGTCTGGGAATTAAAAACAAATCAATTAATAGGTGATATGGGATGTCCTTCTGTATATGTGTTGCTTTTATTGGTTGATGAATAAAGCTGTTTTGGCTAATGGCTTAGCAGAGTAAAGCCAGGCAGGAAATCCAGAGATATATAGAGAAAGTAAGTAGAGTCAGGAAGATTCCAGCCAGCTGCCAAGGAAACAAGACATGTAGAAAATGAGGTAATTCTACTGCCATGTGGCCAAACATAGAATAATAGAAATGGGTTAATTTAAGATGTAAGGACTAGCTAGAAAAATGCCTGAGCAACTAGCCAAACAGTGTTATAATTAATATATTTTCTGTGTGATTATTTGGGTCTGGGTGGTTGAGAAGCAAAAGCACAGTTTCTGCTTATGAATGGCACCCACTCTCTGGCATGGATCCACATAAGACTTAAAAGAACTTAAGGGAAAAAAAGGAGGGTTTCTAGACCCACAAAACAGGAGCCAAGCATAGTTTCTTGGTAGTTACATTTTTTTTTTTTTCAGATAGACTCTGTTTGCTGGTGGTGAACAGATGTGTGGCCCCTTTAAGAAATGCCTTCCTGGTTCTTACTGGTGGTTCCGGCTCTTTCAAGAGGTCCTGCTCCAGAGCACTTAACTGGGGTTTGTAAGCTGAGTGCTACAAGTTGCTTACATTGATTTGCTGCCTCCCTGGAGTTGGGGTGGTAAGCATGGCTGACAGAGGCAGTGAACATACCTGCACCATGTTGCATGGGCAAAGTCACAGGGTTAGTTCTAGCCATGCCCACGTTTAAAAACTCTCCTGGTCAGAAAATGATTACAGATACACAAGACAAGAGATTCAGACAAAAAAGACCTCTGAATGGGTCACAGTGTTGAATAAATGTACATGGGCCTAGGAGAGAGAGAAGAAAGAGTACAGACAGTCATAGATTAAAGGAGTAAAGATAATAAAATAAATATTAAAAAGTAATAGAGCAAAAAAATCAACTATGTAAAAATGAAATATACAGAGAGGCTGGATTATGTATATTATTCTGTTTTCTTTGGATTTTGACTGTTAATGTGTTAACTGCTGAAAAACATTTGATTCTAAACTATATCAACATTGGGTATCTTGACTTTAAAATTTTAATCTAAGGATATATTGCTTTGGAAAAGAGGTTCTGCATTTGTTTCCACAGAAGATGAGAACCTGTGGATTCCTTCCAGACTAATGTAGTTTGATGGAACAAGACTACCTGAAAGGTCTCAGTGAACCCTAAAAATACTTTGCCCAACAAACATCATGAAGTAGTTTGGCGAAAACTCTGCCTAAATTCCCAAAATGATTGTTTATAAATGCTTATTTTCATTTAAAGAGGGTTGATTATAAATGGTCAATGGTCACAGTAAAGGTCTTTCTAAAGAGAAAAAGGGAGTATGATATAGAAATAAATACATTGGTATGCACTTTGGTTTATTGATAAAAATTTAAGGTCAATTTTGTTATATGTATATTTCCACTTTTGTTAAAAGCATTGTATTTATACAGTTCATTTTAAAATGCAGTGTTTAATTAAAAATGTGGATTAATAGATATCTATAGTAGTCAAATTTGTGGTCATGTTAGATTTTCTAGATGTACAGAGACATATTTTAGACGGATAAATATTCTTCAAACCTTTCCAATACTTAAAGAATATGGCATTTAAAATGTTTTAAGAACTTAGACTTTTCTCAAAATGAGACATGTTTCTGGCAGCACCAGTTACTTCAGAGAGGTTGATAGTCATCGAAGAAACTTGCTGTGGAATTTGCCTTCAATGTGACAAGGCTAGCCATTTGTTTCCTGGCTGCCCAGAACTGAATAATTACACAGAAACTATATTAATTACAACACTATTTGACAAATGGCTCAGGCATAACTCTAGTTAGTTCTTAAATCTTAAATTAACCCATTTCTATTAGTCTATGAATTGCCACATGACTGTGGTGTTACCTCTTTTTCCACATGTCTTATTTCCTCGGTGACTGACTGGTGTCTCCTTGACTCTATCTATTCTCTCTTTATATCTCTGTTTGGATTTTCTGGTAAGTCATTGGCCAAAACAGCTTTATTCATCAACCAATAAAAGCAACACATATACAGAAGGACTTACCACATCATCTCTCATTTTCTGTCTAATTAAAAAGGAAGGCTTTAACTTTAACATGGTAAAATTACACATACAAAACAGTATAAAACAAGAATTATTGTAGCGGCTTAAATGAAGGCAGACAGAAATTTTAATAATATATTCAGCTTTAATTGGGAAAGAGACTTACAGAACCCGAGGTTCCAGTGGAGAACAGGAAAGCAGAAGGAGCGGGAGAGAGCACACCAGCAATATTTATTAGTAAAAAATATCCTCAGGCGACCCTGCCCTACAAGCAAGGTGATTGGCTGGGGCTACCCCTACAAATTATAGTTACAATATTTAGTCCATTTACATTTGGCAATTTAAGGAAAATACTCTATTATCTATCCTATCATTGTACGTCTAAAGTATTATATCTAATTTACCTTTTATCATAACTATCAAAAACTATAATTATAGATATCTAGTCTTCAACTCCATCAAAAGACCCAGAAAGATATAATATTACCTAAGTAAACAGGAAGTGTGTTGTAAGCAACTTCCAAAGTTCTAGAAAGGATGGAGACATCTTTCTGCCTGGACAGTCACCCAAAGTTCTTTTGTAATGTTGGGGCACCCATCTTCAACCTATAGAGCCATAATATCTGGTAGACTTTTCAGTGAAGCAGGAAATCTGAACATCTGTTCTAATTTGTACTGGCAAAGTTTGTCAGTTGCTTTCCTCTGTGTCTGTTAGTTTCTTCTGTGAAACAGGAACCCTGAAGGTCTGTCAGGAGAGAAGAGGCAGCCAGTATTTGTCTGTCCTGAGCGAGGTAGCATCCTCTAGGAGATAGTTTTCTTACTAATTACACATTAGCAGCTTCATCCTTCATGAGCAAATACTTGCTGAGAAGTGGGACCCCGGGAGATAGAGAAGTTCTCTGTTTAGGACTGGTGTTAATTATAAAGCCACACCTTGTCACCTCTGATCCTATGGGCTCCATAGCTCCTGCTCTCCAATTATCTTCAGAATTGTCTATATGAAGAGTTGTGTATTATGATTTGTATGCGATGTATAAAATTATCTTTTAATTGTTATGTCAACCCTTTCAAAATCTCACTATCTGCAGATCCACTGTAGGAATCTTTCAGACTCACAGATCTATTTGCTGCCTCTTCTCTCCTGACAGACCTCCTGGGCTTCCTGTCATCTGTAACACAGATGGGAAATGCAGTTCGTCTCACATTCTGTTGTGCTGGGATGACCATCCTAGAGTGCCTGTAACGAGGTGGTCTGGGGCTGTGTTTGAGTTCTTTGAGACGCTGTGATTGATTAGTCATGTCTGCCATGGATCCAGGAAGGAGTAATACCCTGAATATTACACTGAGGGAACATGACTGAATGGCTGACTTTCAGACTCTTTGAGAAATGCTCTCTCTTCAGCAACTCAGACTGTCCATTTCCCAAGGGGGGCATACTTGTCTCCTGGCTTCTGTACCTACTATGCACCCACCTGTACCATCCTTCTTATACTTCTTCCTCAATTTAGTTTTATTTGAATTTTAAGATTGAAGATTCAGCTTCCTGAAGAAATCCTTTTACTGCCCACCTTCTAATTGTAGGCCAGGTACAGTGGCTCCTGCTACAGAGGACTTTGCTTCTTTCTGTCCTTGTGCTCAATCCTCTGTCCCGTAATCCCCTGTGTGATGTCTGGTTCCCCTGTGGTCTGTCTGAGGGCAGAAGCACATTTCCTTTGTCATCTATTACTGGCTAGCACTTCAGCTCTAGCCAGTCTACACTGATGCTCAGTGGCAAGAAGTGAACAAGTGGGTAAATATTGCCCTATTGCCTGTATGTGTGGAAATAGGGAAACATGTAGGTCTGTGTGCTGCATAATCATGCACAGGGGTGTAAAAATCATTAAAACATATGCTTGGGTAATTCAATATTTCTTTATTTATTGCCATGCATTTGAAGGGAAAATATAATAGAGATCACTGTGTCTGTGGCTAATGCCCTAGCACAAAGGACCAATTAGTAAGAGAAAAACACACATGATTGACCTACAGGCCCTGGTAAAACAGGTATGCTTATGTTTCTGTTAGCTGAAGACTACATCCTAGAGAACTATATTTGGAAGGGTGGGGAATGTGGTGTAGTGGCAACACACTAAGGACTTAGCAACCGAGCCCGCACATTCTCCTCTCAGCCCCTGTGTCTCCAGGATATTGCAACCCCTTTCTTCCACTTACAGGAAGTGAAGCCCTCCATTGGAGGTCCATGGCCTTCAAAAGGAGATAGACCAAGTTAAGGATGTGGCCTCATGAACTTGCTGTTTCCTGCAGGGCTAGCTGTGATGCTTGGAGCGGCATGCTCTAAACTCTCATGTGTATCTTCTTATGGTGAAATTCAGGGCTGCTTTTGCACTGCTCTGAGACAGCTTGAATAAAAGCTTACTTCTTTCCCCTGCTCTATTGTTTCTCTAAACAGCATTCATATGTATGTGTGTGTGTGTAAACACTAAACTTTTGTCATATAGAAATAAGCCGTAGTTACACTTTTTGCTTGTTTATCATATATACTTTTATGTGCGGTAAATAGAATAAAATTTGAATTTTCAGGCTTTTTTGGGCTATATTTATTCAGTCCTCAAATATTTGCTGAGCATCTACTAAGCTTGACTCGCTGGGAGTTTAACAGTGGGAAATGCACACAGCACACAAGCTGCTGTAGGAAGCGATCTGATCTTCCCAATCCTGAAGTTTCCTCAGGCGGGCTAGGCTGACATGTTCTTTATTGGCTATGTTGGGTTCAATATTCCACGTGAGGTTACATGCCAAAAAAAAAAAAAAAAATTCCTTTCCCCTTAAGGGCGTGGCAGCAAAAGAGGAGGCTTCCCGGCTGATCCTCCTCTGGCACACCAGTGAAAGGAGATGTGCAAACTGGGACCAGACAGTGCAAAGCTATAATTCCAGTACTTGGGGGACAGAGGCCGTAGAACCAGGATTCACGGTCATCCAGACCTACACAGTGAGTTCTGGGACAACTTGGGTTACATGAGCCCCGTCTCAAAATACAAACACCCTAAAAGCTAAGAAAACAAACAAACTAGCAATGTGAAGTAACCCATGTGCTCCTAAGTCTGCCTTGCTGAGGCTGTAACAGAGCCGTATCTGAGGCCCCTGTGTCCTTTCTTGAGGGGCTTCTGGTTTTCATGGGGACTGGATTTGACCCCTTGATTTGGGCAAAGCAAAAAGCGAGCAATGGCTAGAAGAACACCCATTCAGCTAAACCAAGTTCTTTAAATCATAAGCAAAGTTGCCAATAATATTAGTTCCCAAGAAGCTGAAGCCCCTGTGTGATGAGGTGATGGCTGTCCCGATTTCCCTCGCTGGGAGGCAATGGGAAAGATTCCAGAGCTGTGCTCACCCTAATAAGGACATGCTCATATGAGAGAGAGGATGTCAGCTGTGGAGTGACTCCTGCCCCACCTCACTCTCATCTTGATTGGGCATGTGTTCTCTGAGGGAGGCAGCGAGTCCCCAAGTACAGTTAACACCTGCTATTTGCTCCAATCCCTTTACTACTTGTGTGCTTATGATTTATCCTCAAAATGACTAAGTGGCAAGGTTCTTACACTCTCTGTGGTAAGGAGATGAAGGGACAAAGGACAAAACTGTTTGTTCAGAGTGGCAGCATCTGGACTCTCAGGTCTTCAAGTCCCTGGAGCATACTAGGAAGGCCCTATTCTACTCTGTCCTGTGCATCTCCTGCGGCATTTTCCCAGGAGGGTGGGCGACAGGAAAGCATGGGGAAGTAACGGGAGTGGAGGTAGCCAGACAGGTATTGGCCAAATATGTAAGTGGCTGAGGTAGACAAAGGAGTTTTCTCCTCTTCATTACACAGGGAAGAACTGCAAAGTATCTTGATGTAAAATGGAGTAAGCAGAATAAAATTAGAGTGATATGTAATGGATTGGAGAAAATAACGGGTCTAGAGACAAGAGAAGAAAAACAGAAAGTGTAATAGTCTAAGCAAGATGTATTACATTCTAGGATCACAGAACACAGAGATATAAACAGGATCAGGATTTTGGAATTAAATGTTTAGCAACATAAATTACATATAAATGATAGCACTGTGTCGAAGGCTAGGAGAATGAAGCATCTATACAGTTAAAGTGTGACGGCTCAGCCCTTTTGCAGCGATCAAGTTATTTAAGCAGCTAAGGTCTCATAATGAGAAACCAGCATGAGACAAATACATGGAAGTTGTACAGAGATTATGTGAGGACTGGGTGAGATGAGCAAGCGTATGTGCTTGGAAACTGAACTTGGGTTGCCAGGTAACCCCATCCAGGGACAACAAAAGCACAGTCATCAGGACCGGTGGACAGATTTTGATGGGGAAAGAAAGCACAGAAGGCTGTTCGGCATGCACACTCAGGAAGCTGACATACAAATATCCATCAATAAAAGTTCAGGGGGCTGGTTAGGACAAGATACATTCAGTGTGTGAAAGAATCCCATTTAAAACCCCATCAAGTCACCCCAGGGGATGTGCCAGATAGCCAGCTAAGCAGGCAGTAGAATGAGCAGAAGGCTCAAGCTGGCACCGTTGGTCCAGGTCCCTTGGTCTCCGTAGTGAGTGACCTTTGCAATAATGGCCATTGTTGTGGCTATAAAAGCAACCATTGTTCTACACTCATTTGAGTCAAATGGACTGACCAGTCTTCAGAACTTGAGGCAATGGAAATTAAAATCAAATGAATTCATCTATATAGGAATCGACCTTGACAGTTTAGCTACAATGGAGTTTTCATTGAGAGCTACATCAAATGTTTTATAAAAAAAGTCACAGGAAAAAATAAAATGAAATCATCCAAACTATAGAAAAATAGGAGTTGGACATAGCTGCCTGTAATTGGGTGATGCTTGAATTATATATATTTCAAGGGTGGAACTAAAATTTGTGGTCAGAAGTTGCAAGGGTTAATTTATTGACTTATTCCTAGCAGCATGGCAGGACTTTTGGGATGGGATGTATTTTTTCATGTTGGGCTCTGCTCACTGCCTGGGAAGCCTAGGAGCAAGTTCCCGTGGGGAGAGAAAACAGTGTATCCCTCCTTCATTGGAGCTGGTTCACAGGGAGCACCTACCTATTGAGGTGCCGCCCAAGAAGCAATGTTTTTTTGTTTTTAATCTATGACTTAATTCATCAACCAAACTGGCACGCCCCTTTCACTCATTCATTCCCTTCTTATCCAGCTGTGGTGAGGTTCCGTGCACTATTTCAGACACAAGTGTGAACATGTGGGTCTTGCTCATAGATTGCTGAGAGAAAACGCTATGAACTCCAGTTCTTACTGCGCAAGAAACACCTCCAATGCCGGGGCTGCTCAGGATGGCGTATTTGAGGTAGCGCTTCCACGCTGGTTAATAGGGTGAATTGGTACTGGTGTTTAGAAATCCCAGTGGGCAGGATAAAGGTTCTCAGAAACAGGGTGCGTGGGGTGCAGAGAGCATGGAAGTGTGAAAGTGAGTCAGATTACAGGACATGGATCTGGGTTCGTAACAAGGTTGTTCAGATGTGTGGCTAGAAAACAGCAAACGTCAGATCACCAAGGTTTGTGATGTCATATAGAATTTTGTCCTTTATTTAAACTTGAACCTGTTGTTGAGGGGTCTATTCATGACAGAACCCCAATTCCAGTGGCTCCTGTTGCTTTTGAGTTGTTTTAAACAAAACAAACAAATGAATGAACCAAAAAGCAGCCATGGATCTTTTAGTAATTAGTTTCCTTTATAACTTACAAACAATTCCCCTGTTTTGACATGGAAAGGGACTGTTAACTTCTTACAGTTAGGATTGCTCTGACTCCAAAGTAGTCTTAGGAAATGCCACGAAGAGAAGCTGATCTCTGAGCTTTACTCCAATAAGGATCATGTGTGCTTAAATATTCCTCCTCTTTTTATTTTTTTCATGCATGAGTACAGGTGTATGCATGCATGTGGAGGTCAGATGTCAACCTTGAGTGTCATTAGATGCCATCCACATTGGTTTTTAGACAAGGTCTCTCATTGCACTAGGTCTCATGGATTCAGATAGGCTGGCATGCTATTGGACCCCGGGTACCATGACCTCCTCTTCCCCAGTGCGGGATTACAAGGATGCACTACCACTTCCAACATTTTAAATAGAGGTTCTGGGGATCAAACTGAGGTCCTTGGGCTTGAAGGCAAGCATTTGACTGACTCAGCTCTACCTTCAGCCCCTAAAAATCTTTCTTCTTTAGAAAAAAAAAAAAAAAACACCCAATGTTCTCAGTGTCCTTGGATTGAACACACCTACCAATATGACACTGGCCATTGACTGTGATCCTTTTTTTTTTTTTTTTTTTAGGTATAGAATAATACAGATGAAAATCTCAAGGGCCATGGGATTTAGTTTGTTTTCATTAGTTTTATGAATTGTGACTAAGTCTCTCAAGCACTATGTAATTTTATGGGTTGCAATGCTGCATTTACTTAAAATTGAAATGCCAGTTATGTTCAGCAAAGGAGCCCAATGATTCTGGGACCCATTGAAGATTTCCAGTTTGAGCTCTGAGTCTGTGGCTTGTTGTTCAGTTTTTAGGTTTCCTATGAACACATTTCTCTGAGGGAGGGAAAATATCCTTAGCTCAGGAACGTGGAGGAAGGCCAGGCACTCAGCCGTCTCTGAGAATTGGCAGGCTGGGAGAAGCTGCTTCCAGCTGATTTTAGACACAGTGCAGCAATCAACAAATGTTTTCCGGGCATTCATTCCACACACGCATTAAGCATTTCTTTGAAATAAGATGTTAGGAAAATAGAGATGTGTTCTTAAGGTCAGCACTGGACTCTGGTCCTTCACAGAGCAGTAGTAGACCTGTTTTTCCAGCCTCAGCTTGTGCAAGCACAATGAATCTTTGAGGAAAAAATTGGGAGAAATCAAAGGACTACCCCTCTGTGAATGCTTAAAGACAGACACTTAAACTTAGGTTAATAGCAAGACTTTGGCAAGTAGCATGGAGCCTGCATGCCTCCCCTCTCGTGTGTGTGTGTGTGTGTGTGTGTGTGTGTGTGTGTTTGAGGTAGGAATTTGAAGATCAGGAATGAAAGTAGCTAAAAATGCATTAAAACAATATTTGTGAGAAGCATGAAATAAATAAAATATTTAAGAATAAATTTAACTATGCTGTTCAAAATCTGAAGCATATGCATAAATTTTAGAACATTGTTGAAGGAAGTTTAAGAAGACTGAAATAAATGGAAAGATATTCTGTGATCATGGATTGAAAAAATTAATATTGTTTTAGTGTCTACTAGGTAACGGCTCTTCAGATTCAATGTAATTCCTATCAAAATTTAATGTCACTATTTACAGGAATAGAAAAAAATACTAAATTTGTCATAGATCCAAGAAAGACCTCACCAAATTACAGAGCAGTTTGACCATAAATAAGAAATATAAATGCAAAATATTTCTTCATTTAATACTGTATTACAGAACTATAGTATTCAGACCTGTATGATACTGGAGAATAAACACACTGGCCAATGGAAAAAGTAGCTCAAAAATACTACTGACATTTCTACTGTTAATTGATATTGGATAAAAGTCCCTCCCCCAACAAAAAGTGGGAAAATGATTTCTTCCAGCAATGGTGTTGGAAAAACTGGATATCTCCATACACACAAGGGAATTTTACTCCTACACTATATATGAAACCTAACTGTACATTCAAGACTTTAACCTGAGATTGAAAGCATAAAATCCATGACAGAAAAAATAAGAAAGAAGGCTCCTTGATATCGATCTTATCAGTGGTTACCAGATATCATAGAACACAGCTACCCAAAGCCATATTGACCTGTGGGATTGCCTCAAGCTGACAAAACCTCTGTATAGTAAAGGAAACAATCAGCAAAATGAAGAGGAGACATGCAAGGAGAACATATTCCCAAACTGCAAATCTTTAAAGGCTTCATCTACAATAGTAAAAAGTGAAAAATCCATTTTTTAACATGGGCAAAGGACCTGAATAACTATTTTTCTGGAAGACATATTTGTGATGGCGTAAATGAATGTAGACAGATTATAAAAATATATACAGCTTTAATAAGGGAATAGACTTACAGGACCACAGGTTCCCGCGGAGAACAGGAAAAGCAGAGAAAAAGGGCTGCTGGGATCACGCCCGGCAGATTTATTCATAAACATTAGCCTGAGGCGAACATGCCCCCAATGGGTGGGGCTATATCCCTACACATATTCACCTGCCCAACAAATGCTGGCAGGGACTCAGTGGCACTAATCATTAGGGGATTGCCATGAAAGCCAAGAATACCAACTCACGTCTGAGAGTGTGGGTGTCACCCAAACGGAGAGGTTATAGGTACGATCAAGGATTCAGGGGCAAAGGAAATCCTCATAACCTGTGTACAGAGCCTGGATCCTGTATGTAACTAGGCCCCAGGCAGAGAGAACCATGAGGAGGGCCACCACACTATCCATCGTCCTACTGGCTGGAGTGGAAGGCAGCCTGACTACTGTCACATGGGCCACACATTAACTAAACCCTACTCTTCTACCCAAACAGTGACCACTTTAATATATCCTAAATCATGTATGCCCTAATCCCCAACACAGACAAAGAGTGGCCACTGTCACATAGCCCAAGTCAGATTTATCCATTTTTTTCTAGCCCTGGCTATGTATGTAGCACAGGTCACACATTAACTAAGTCTGTATCCTCACAATGTAAGACTACCCCTTTCCTTGGAAATGTTTAAAAGATGCCATGCTTTGGCTGGATTGAAACACCTTTCTTCAGACCCCACATAGTTGCTTCAGAGTTACGAAATCTCTTGCTAAAATACATTTTGACACAGCATCTCTCCCCCACAGCTCAGTCTCTCCCCCAAATCTAATGCCCCATTAGTGGGAATACAAACTGGTGGGAATATAAACACTTGTGGATAACAGTACATTGGTGCTTCAGAAATTTAACACTATAACTGCTATGTGACCTGGCAATTCTGTCCCTGTATCTGTATCTAAGGAAGTAAAAATCAGTATTTTGAAAGGACACAAGCACCCATGGCTTATTGCAGGACTGTTTATAATAGACAAGATATAGAAGCAACCTAAGTATCCATCATAGATGAATAAAGAGAATGTGCCAAACATATATATGATGGAATACCATCCAGGATCAAAGGATGGACATCCTGGGTTCGCAACCACAGAGACTAGCAAAGAACATTATGACAAGTGACATGATGGAGGCTCAGAATGAGAGGCACTGTGTGTTCTGATTCCATTTGTGAGTGGACGCTGACAATGCTTAACTTGTAGATTAGAATGGCCAGTGTGAAGCAAGGGAGATGGAGAGTTGCTGGTGATTGGACCCAAGTTTCAGTTTCAAAGCTGAGTATGTTCCAGGGTTCTGAGGTACAGCGTGCTAACTTCAGTCAATAGTACCTCATCCTACACTTTACCTCTGCTAAAAGAGATCTTAAACATGCTTATTACTCAAACAATGGTGCCTTATGCAGTGATAGATGTAATTAATTTGATTGCGCTAATCACTCCCAATGTTTACATACATGGAAGCATCAGGTTGTACACCTTGAAAATGTACAATCTTTATTTGTCAGTTATGCTTCAATAAAGCTGAAATGTAACCAATGCGAGTGGTTGACCTTTTTCTGTTTCTTTGTAATACTAGATTATAGCCCCCTTTCCTTGATCTGTTTAAAAGAGTTTGAGAAAGAATAGAAACATCTCATCTGCCACTGGTCTCCCAAGGAGACACCCAACACTTTTACACATCACTTGAACCCAAGTCTTTATCACAGATGAAATGGTTTCTTTCAAACCGTAGTGGTGATGGTGGTGGTGGTAACTAATTCACTAGGGCAAAGGTATTTGGGTCTAGCTATGAAAACAGAGCTAAGAATTCTGATCTCTTCACTGCAGTAGGACACCATTAGTTGTGGGCAGACACATGAGTCATGCATGGACAGTTAGCGGTAGGCCTGTTTAGATCCAGCAGTACTATTCTAAATGAATTTTCCACCCTGGCTTTTTCCCCCTTTTCCTTTTTAAGAAGTCATTTAGAAGGTTGATTTGTGTTGCTGGGGAGACAGACCAGCTTGTGTTTTTCACTCTTTGAGATGTAATAGACCTAAAAGAGTTCAGAGTAAATGCAAAACAGATCAAGTAGACCAGAAGTCTATTGGAAGTTAGAAAGAAGCAGTGACTGACTGTTAATTTGTCCTGTTCTTGTGGGACTAAATGCTTTGCTCTGTGTGTGTGTGTGTGTGTGTGTGTGTGTGGTATGCATGCGTGTGTGGTGTGTGTGTGTGCACTTGTTTCTCTTGTGTGCACGTGCATTTGTGTTTCTCCTGTATCTAAACTCTGCCAGAAGAACTTTCTCCAGAAAAGCCTTGGTCTTCTTTTTTTGCAGCACTTGGTCACACCCAGCGGTCAGTTAGGCTAATGGTAGGTGTATACTCCCAGGGCAGGGAGAAAGAGCAGAGACCTAAGTCACCTTCTCAGAGACCAATTTCAGTGACCTCAGGACCATCTACTCTTTTCCTTTTTTTCCAAAATGTGGATCCTGGTTGGGAAATTTCCTGCCAATCAGACAGGAACAGGAGCATTAACAGTCAATGGATTCCCACCATGTTTCTTTGTCCTTATACCGGGACCCATGAAGATAATGAAAGAATTTTCCCTGAACACTTTGAGCAAGCTGAAATAAAGGGGTCCTTTCTTCTCCTGTCCCTTTATATGTTAATTATTTAGACATTTCCAACATTAACTGTGGTTCTTGTCATTTTGTTTTTCATCGGGGTAGTGATATCATATTAGTGCTGGGAAAAAATTAAAAGAGGTCCACCTTGTTCTGGAATACAAATAGGAACAGAAATTTGATTTATAAACTTTTGAAGGACTGGGAAACATCTCCTCAAACATCACAACCACCATTAGCATCACAATGGCTTGTTCCTTTTTTGCATGTTTGATTTTTTACAATTCTAAAATTCTAGGCTCTGTGAAGGCCCCCTTTTTACACTGGGAGTGGCAAGCACATTACCTGGATTGCAGCCCTGAAGTTGTGTTTGTGACTTGTGCTTTTGTGTCAGGCTGATCATAAAGAGAATTTGTGTCTGTGTAGGTGTCTCACCAAGTGAAAATTTAGCTCATTTCTTTTTAGGAGAGATTCTGTTATGGCCTTGTTTCTCTGGGCTTCGGATATATTTTTCACACTTTATGAGGTTTCTTCGATTTTTTTTCAGGGCCTCATATGGTGCTGGGTTGTCAAGCCAGCTCTGCTCTTCATCCCATCTAAAACTTAAATCAAGCCTTGCTTTTCTATTCGAGTATACTGTATACCGAGGACAGTCCAGAGTGATCCCCCTGCTGCCTGAAGCCCAGACTGAAAATTTTCTGAAAAGTAGAGAATTTAATCACCTAAAACAAGTTGAAGCCAAGAGACCAGGTTACAGTCTCCAGCTCCAACCCTAAGGAGCAGTTACTCTTGATGTAGAAATTACTTGATTCGAACCACAAGGGGCCAGTCTCCTGTGAATGCAAAAACACAACTCTTATCTCAAACAGAATAGGAGAGTTTTCTCTGGAGCCAAATATGAGGATCTGTGGCTGGGGACATAGACTCAGATCATCCTATTGTGTGTTCCAACATGGTGACAGTGTCCTGCTGTTTTTATAGTAACATAGCAAAGATAGTCATAAATCAAGGTAGATTTTTAATATATTAGTAGAAATAACAGGCAGGCAGGTTAGAGTACAGCAAAGTGGGGCATTTGTGGCATTTATGCTATAAGGCTGATATGCTACCTGAGAGCATTCTCTCTCTCTGGGATGGTAAAATCTAGGTGTCTGCTTGCACTTTCCAAAAAGATTTGCTTAATAGTCACAGGATGGATATTAGGCCAAACACAGTAGTGGGCAATGAATTACAAAGCAGGCTAAAGACACCCCATGATGTTGACATCTGTTTAGGGCTAAGTTCATTGGCCCCATAGCATAGACCTAAAGATACATGAAAAATATAACTTCACCAAAGCTTATCCTGTTTATCATCTATCTATCTATCTATCTATCTGTCTGTCTATCTATCTATCTATCTATCTATCTATCTATCTATCTATCTATCTATCTATCATCTTCCTATTTAGAACCTATCTATCTATGTATCTGTCATCTATATTATCTGTTTATTTACCTACCTATAATCTATTTACTATCTATCTTGCTTATTATCTGTCTCCCTATGCGATTACCTACCTATTCATTTATACTTTGCTCAGTATGGTATGTAGACTGCTTTTTTCATTTTCTTGATGACCTAATAAATATATTTGGAAGAGCAAAACTTAATTTGTTGAGTTTTCTTTCATGAAATAATACTTTTTATTTGTAAAAAGTCTTTGCATATTTTAAGATTATGATGATCTTTCTCATAAATATATTTTAAATTTTTTGTGATTTTTTAACTTTTATGTGGAGTTCTTTAATGTATTTCAGATATTTTGTGTGTATAGTGTAGGATAGGAATTGAGTCCATTTATTTTCAGTGGCCAACTCTTGTGGTCTTGTAAAACTTACTCTTTTTGTATTGGAATGCCTTAGTGCCTTGGTTAAACATCAGTTGAACATGTGAATTTGCATCTAGCTCTTGAATATACTGTTTCCTTATCCTGTGTGTCTATCCTTGCAACAGAACCAAACTGTTCCAATTTCTGTAGAGTTTTATACGGTAATGCCTTGTACCAGGTGGTAAAGAGCCTCCAATGTTGTTTTATTTTTTTCAAAATTGTTTTGGCTCACAAATGTTTGCACTTTGCATATATTTTGAAATAACATGTTAATTTTTATAGAGAACCTATGGGAGTTTGAGCTTGCATTCCTTGAAGCTAGCATCATTTCAGAAGACATCTTCTCCATCACGCACATGGTGCAATGCTACGCTTATTTATACCTTGTGTTTCACTTAGCAATGCTGTATATTTCTCAGTGTATAGGCCATTCACATCTTGAGCATATTAATTCAAACTATGGCCCCACTCAGGAGGCCTAGATAGAAAGATTGTTATGAGTTCATTGCCTACTTGGACTGTATAGTGCCTTCCACATCAGCCTGAGGTACAATGCATGATTCTGTCTTTAAAGAACTGAAGAGACAGAATTATTCCTGAATACATTTTTGTTTGTTTTTCACAATTGTGGAAACTTTAGTGTTTTTGAGCTTCTAAGTAAATTATTGGTTATGTATGGTAGCTGTGCGTTGAGCTATGGTGGGGAATAACACTAATATCTTCTGCTTGCTCATTTCAGGGTTCACCAGTGGCAGATCTCCATAGCAAAGGGCAGATTAACAAAATAAAAGTGTGAACCATGTTCTTAATCAAAGTCTTGCGTGACAGAGCATTATCAGAAATGAACACTGAGGGAGAAATTAGGCTTTGATGAAGAATGCAGTATAGACTGGTCGTTGTGTAGTAGGTGGGAGCATTACCTACTGGGAATAAAATGACCGCATCCTGGGAATTCCTATTTGTTTAGAGTCTTCTTGAACCCTCATTGTAGGAAGAAGGCCTCTGAAATGAGGGCTTTAGGACCTCACAGGGGAGGTAAATCAAGGAATCCACTTTTGTACCTGCTTTAAGAGGGAAAGAAAAGCAGAGAAAGATGAAAAGGTCAGAGACATTTTGTCCTCTGTGATCTCTGTTTTCCATAAACCACACAGTGTGCCCGTGTGCCCCAACTGGGAGGAGCATTTCCGGCCCTCAATCAAACTTACGTTATGACCTTGTCAAATTTATTGATCAATGCCTGCAGCTCTCTAGGTGGCGTCTTTAGATTTTCTTGTGTAGATAATGATGTCTCCAGGAGATATAATTCTCACATTTGGGTTTTGTGCCCTTTATTTCTTTTTCTTGTCTTATTGCACCATACTGAAGCTCCACCCCAATGGTGAGTGATGGTGGACAGAGGTAAAGCTGACATATCTTCCTTCTGTCTTCAAGGAGAGCAGGGCGTTCTTCACCATTTGATTGGCTCCACCTGAGATTCTCATAGAAGCCTTTTGTCTGGACAAAGTGTTTGCTATTTTTAGTTCATAGAAAATTTTTATTATGAACTGGAGTTGAGTTTTGCAAGAGCAACATCTGCATCTATTGAATGCTTATGTGTGTCTTCTTTATTTTTCATATAAATGAGACTGACTGGTTTTCCATGGTGGGCTAACTTTGGCTCCTTAAACAAGCCGCACTTACTCATTGTGGGCATCTCTTAATAGTTTACTAATAATTTTTATATTTTCAGAAGGAATTTTTTATCATGTTTTTCTTGAAATGCTTCTCTTTAGGTTTATTATTTGAATAATGCTAGATTCATAAAAATTTGAGAAATGTTCATACTTCCCATTTTCTGGCAGATTTTTGTTTAATGACTGATATTACTCATTTCTCAAATGTTTTATAGAATTTAACATTGAACCAGTTGGGTCTCAAATTTTTTTTCTCAAAAAAATCATTTAAAATTGGACTTAGAATTTAGTAGATGTAGATAAACTTTGTATTTTATCTATATCTGGTAGTGCTTTTTCTTTTTACTTTTAGAATTGTGTATGTATTTATGTATATGTGTATGGTATATAGTGAATTTATGTATAATATATATATTATGTATATGTGTGTGGTATATGGTGTGTGTGTGTGTGTGTGTGTAGGTGTACATACCTGTGTATGTATAGAGGTGAGAGAAAGATGCTGGTCTGGTGCCCTCTGCTTTATTCACTGAGATATGGTCTTTCCCTTCCTGCTGAGCTCCAGCAAGCCCCACTGATCCTCCTGATCCTCTTGTCTCTGCCTTTCCTGTGTGGTCACATGCAGCCTTTGCAAGAGTGCTAACATCTGACTTTGAGTCCTGACTCAGGCGCCACAGCCAGTCTTCCTCTGAGCTCCCTGCCATCCCTCTACAACTTTTTTAGGGATAAAATTCACTTTATTTAAACTTTAAGATTTATTGGCATGATAATCACAATACTTGCTTTTTAAAACTCTCCAACATTCTAAAGAAATTCCTCATTTTGGTGCTTTGTGTTCTCTCTCTTTCCCTCCCTCCCTCCTTATCACCGGCCTAGGCAGCTGTGGGAAATTTTCAAGGTCTGAGCTCCAGGCTGTGTGATGTATTCACAGCCTTTGGAAAAGCCCTCTGCTTAACAACCTCAGAGTTTTGGCATGTGTTCTCTGACGACAGGACAGATGTTTCCTCAGGAACAAAAGCACAGGGCCCTATAGTTGGTCTAAGGCTTTGCCACAAATAACATGGACTGGAAGCAACCGGTCTTACGGAGAGTGTCTCTACAGGGTCACAAGCCTGTGCCAGGGTCTTGGGGTTGAAAACACAAGATCTTATTGGAGCTTTGGTGTTTTACCATACAAGGACTTAGAGGTTTTAACCCCTTCCAGAAGCTTCCTGAAGTTTCAGCTTCGTAGATGTGCAGTGATGACAGTTGTGTGGGTTTCAGGATTCCGGGACAGCCTTCATTTAGAGATTTCCTTCCTTTTTCTTTCTTTGTGCACGCTGCATGCTGCATGCTCTGGCAACCTGCTGCCTCCACCTGCAGTCTGTGTATGGCGCTGCCTCAGAGAAATCTCAACTCTCAGCCAGACTGAAAAGTCCCGAGCAAGCTTTCTCTTCTCCGCTGGCCGACGCTTCAAAGCACAAAGAGCCTCCATAAATAAGACACAGAGCACCCCTACCCGGAGCCCACCCCCAGATGTTCACTTGGCCTCTGTGTTCAGTCTTCCACCCATACATCACATGTCACCTGGGGTTTAGTCACAAGCCTGGAACAGCCTTCCCCGTTTCAATCTCCTATGAGCATCTCCTCCTTGGTTGTCCTTGGCTTCAGCCCAAAGGAAAGACCTCTTTCCTTCTTCCTTTCTTTCCTACAAACTCCTGCACCATTTTAAAAATAATGCCAGATATGAGGAAATATTATTTTCCTTTTGTTAACTTATTGTCTGTGAACCATTAGTCACCTGAAAGGACAATGTTTCAATTCTCTTAGTCATGGTCAGAAAAGAACTTTCAAAGCATTTTCCATTGTTATCTCCTTGACCCACGGGACCAGGACTGTAACTCAGTGGTGAAGAACTAGCTTAGCATGCTCAAAGTGGGAAGAGGGGGAAGAGAGAGAAGGAAGAAGGGAGGGGAGAGGAGGGAGGAAGAGAAGGAAGGTAGAGTGGAGAAGGAATGTAGAGAGGGGAGAAGGAGGAAAGGAGGAAGAGAAGGGAGGGAGAAAAAAAGGGAGGAAGGGAGAAAGGTAAAGAAAGAAGGAGGGGGAAAGAGAAAGGAGAGAGGGATGGCGAGAAGGATAGAATATTTTAACATCACCACCATCATCACCCTTGGACTTTAGTTCAAGAGCACATATAATGTACCCCAGGGTGGCCATGGGGCTGTTCTAGCTTATGCTTTTTGCTCTGGGCTTACCCATCCCGTCTTCATGTTTCATTTGCTGATTTAAGCTATCCATACTGTGATCACCCTCACATTACCATGTATTTTCAAAAATATTTATATGAAATATGTCAGTGCTGTCATGATACTTACTGGTAGCATGTGGATTGTATTGACTTAACATTCTCAGAAGTGAATATCACACACACACATGCGCGCATACACACACACACAGTGAGAGAGAGAGAAGTGAGAGAGATAAAGTCTACAACACCTTTCTTTAAATATCACTGAGTACATGTAACTGTGAAAAACACAATGACATGATTATGTTACTATGTTATTCATAGTTATATATTCTGTGGTACAGAAGCTAAATTTCAACAATAGATTCCTTGGAAGTTAGGTTCTTAAGGGTTACAAACTGCCAGATTGGTGGCAGAGTCCTCACAGCAGTTCCTCTAAGTACCAGGTGGCATAGAAACCAGACACAGTGACCACTTCTCAGCTTGTCCCTGATCAACCACGTGGTTCTTGATACCCCCCCCACCCCATGTAGTTGTCTCCTAATATGCAATATGAATACCAGCGTACTTCACAACCCCTTACAGATTCTTGCGCTGCTCAAATGGGGCATTGGGGCAAGTGCTTTGACCTTCAATTGAGCATGATGCTCAAGCTTTGCTTAACAACAAACTGTAAACTCAAACCTGTAGCCTGAAATTCCTGGTCAGTGTGCAATATGCTAAGTGCTTTGCAATAGAGTCAGAAAGGCCAAGGTGCTAAATACTAAATGATCAACCCTCCCTCCTCTCCATCTAGAAAGTTTTTATGTAGCTGAGAAAAACCTTGAACTTCGGATCTTCCTACTTCCACACTGGGATGCTGGGATGACAGGAAAACCAATACCCAGTTTGTATAGTGCAAAGGATTGAACTCGGGTTCATGCACGGTGGGCAAATATTCCACCAACTGAGCTCCATCCCCTGCTTCCAAATGACTATTTATTCATATCACAGATTCAGTTAAACTCTACAAGTAGTGAGCATAAACTTTGAGCTACTTGATTAAAAAAAGGAAGAACAAAGATGCATCTATCTCAATTCCATACTGGAACGACCTGGAGGCAAAGGGTGGGGGTAGGGAGGAAAGGAGGCTGAGAGGGCAGACAGGAAAACTTACATTTCAAAGTTAATCAAAAAAGTTGTCATACAAAATAGGAAACAATGAAAACTGAGGTAATGAAAATGATCGGCCACCACTGACTGGCTTTCCACATTTGGAAGAGAGCTGCGGCTTGGCGTTTGGTTCAGCTCTCTGTCAAATGATTGGACGCCACAGCTTCCCGGACACAAACACTGCTGCCGCTGGTTTGGTTCAATTGTGTTTGCATTCTAATGAGGAGCCATGATGCTCACCTGTCCCTGCTGAATCTCTAACGAAAGCTCTAGGTAGAAATATTTATCTTCCTGACTAGATGAGAAGAAAATGGGTAAAATCCATGGAAGGACAATATTGTCCCTGCAAGCGACTAAGGAAGTGAGTCTAGGAATTTTCCAGCATGGTGACCCAGTTCGACTCAAGCCATACCCCGTATTTACACATCCCGTCTTGTAATTGGGTCTAGATCAAAGGCAAGAGGCAATGACTGCAGAACAGTGGGTTTCTAGGGAGAGTGAAGTATCCGTCAGCTGTCAATCAGTCATATATCCAGGTTCTCGCTGGCTGGATGACATGTTTATAATTGCATCTCCTTTTCTTCCTGAAGTCCGGCTACAGGTGACTGATTTCACAGTCACAGTTCTCAGGCTGGCTGTTGAGCATGCAGCCTAGGCTTAGGGATCCCTTTGCCCTCACCAACCGGAAGGCTTTGCCCAGGAACCTTAAACTGGTTGTCAAATGGCAAGATGGAGACCCAGGTGCTCTGATGACAACTTGTTCATCTGTAATCTTTCTTTAAATACACAATCACAAACAAATCATCTCACTCAGTTCACTAAAGCCATTGTCTGGAAGCACCATTTCTATCTGCAGAGACCCCTGGATTGTCAGGTAGTAAAGACTTCTGCCTTTTCTTGGCCAATTTACCAAAAACATATCAGAGAGAGGTATTGATCTTTTCCCTTGGACCTATTCAGCTCTTTCTTTTCTGCTTCCTTTCTTTTCTTCCTCTTAAGCTGACATCCAATAACAGGCATTTCTTTCAGGTGCCAGCAATATGTCAGCACCAATAACTTGCATGGTTTGTGTCTCCGTTCCCTCCTCTTTATACAAAGACCCCTTTCTTGGGTATATTGACAAAGTAGGAATCTACCCGTCATGCTGATTTCTCTTAGGCATTTGTCTTGGGGGTTGTTATGAGTCTGAATTGGTCCATGAGACTAGATTCCATCTGAATACAATATTTGGGCTTCACTGCATGTATATACCTTTTTTTTCAATTGTGGAAAATACTGGATATCAGGGAATCTTATTTTATACTTAATTTATAAAAGAAAGCCAAGAAGATTAGTCAGAGGCATTTAAATAGCTAATTAGTTTCTCAACAGGAATAGATTTGGGATTTAGCCTTCAGAAATATGAACCATTCTTTCAAAAATCTTTGACACTGAATAGAGCTGCAGTCTCCCCTGTGAGAGCTGTTCACTTCCTATCTTTTCCTAGCCAGAGGCTTTATTTTATATTGCCCTACCTATTGAACTATGTATTGTCCAATGTATCAAAGAAGAAGACCAAAGGAGTCAAATGCATAATTACCAGAAAAAATGAAATAAGATGGTTAAGTGGACAATGGGTAAGATGACATTTGAGATGTGTCTAAGAACAGGACCATGACAACTGTTAGCTGATGCCTGGTGAGCACCACGCAGACTGTCTGATTGTCGGACCTGGCATTTGGGTGGATCTGATCTGCAAGGCATCTTCCCACATTATCCTACAAACAGCTCACTGGTCATCTGAGCAAAGCTTTCCAGAAATGTTCTGGTGATGCTCAGATGTGTGCTCCCGTGGTCAGTCTCATGGGGAAGACAGAGATCTGGACCTAGGTATAACTTGGACTTCCGAAGACCTCTCAAATGTCAATCAGCTTGGGTGGAACAAAATTGTGTTGCCATTTTCCACACTGACATGGAGGAGGATGCTTGTCTGAGCAGCCACTTTCAGAATCCTCTGATCCTCCTAGACGTAGCTCAGAGGATTTAGATTACATAGCAACTCAAATCGGCGTTGTATTTTATTTTTATTCTCTTCTGTCTGCTTCCCTTCTTGGTTCTAGAACTAGGGTTACTGAGGTTAATTTAAATAAAGTTAATTTGGCTTGGAATTAGTTGCAGTTAGGAGAAGAAAAGTGTTGATATGGTGGAATATAAGCAATTTACAAATTGATATATGAATCCTAAAAATATGGCCATGAAATTTTCATGATTCTAAAATGGGAATGGAACCAAAATGTTTAGTCAGACATGATAATTATAGCTAACATTTATTGAGGCCTTCTAATGCGACAGCGACTGTTGTAATTACTTTACATTTATTAGCTATGTAGTTCCCACAATAGCCCAATGAGGCAATTCTTATTCCCATTTTACAAAGCCAGAAACAAGCATGCCACGGCTGTAATTCACTTCCAGGCACCAGTGGGCAGTGGTACCCGTATTTGGCATCAAGTTTTCTTACATTACAGTCAGCAACCACCTGGCCAACAGGACTGTGAATGGGTCTAGCTCTTGGCCCTTAACTTGTAAAGTGTTTTTCAGAGACTGTTTCTATAACAGCCTGCGAATACCACTTGGAAATTTTACGTTGGAAATATCTTTAAGTATAATTAATACTCATTTATTAGTTACTTTTCTCTTTGTTGTGGCCAAAATAGCTGACAAGAGGCAACTTAGAGAAGGACGGATTTATGTTTTGAGGAGATGTGGGAGACAGACATTCATGGTGGGGAAGGCATGGTGCATGATGGGAAGGAAGAGAGTGAGACAGCTGATGACTCAGAGTTTGTAGACAGGGAACAAGACTGAGATGAATACAGGAGCTTAGTTCACATTTTCCCCTCTTGTTCAGGCCAGGTTCTAGCCCATGGGATGGTGCTGTGCGCACTTAGGATGGGTTTCTCGCATCAGGTTAATTTTTTTTTTTTTTTTTTGTAAGCATCCTCATCAACAAACTTAGAGGCACGTTTCCATGGTGATTTTAAATCCAGTCAGGTCAACAATGAAGATTAACTATAACGAGTCATTTTGCTTATATTTGTATTGGTTTCTCGGGGCTGCTACCATAAAACTACTAGCAAATGGCTTCGCGTAGCAGAAGGTACTCTCACATTTTGAGGGCTCTGGCTGCTGAAGTCAAGTTATGGCAGGACCATTCTTTTCTCAGAAGGTTATAGGCAAGTGGCTTCCAGAAATCCTCAACCATCTTTGGCTCATGGGCATTTTTTCTGATAGTCCCATCCAATGTCCCATAGTGTTCTTCCTATGAATTTATTACCTTCTCATTAGGCTAATCTCTACTTCCAATATGACCCAATAATAACTTGATTACTTATGCAAAGGTTCATCTTCCAAATAAGGCCACACACACAGGTGGGGGAAATTAGGTCTTGAATATATTTGGGGGCAGGTGGGAGGGAACTTAATTCTCAGCAGTGCGCAATTCTACTTAGCTCGTATTATTGCTTATGTTCTAACTGTAACAAGGCGATTTCCCTCTTCCTTCTCCAACATGGAACTAATTCTTTTCTTCCTTTTTTTTTCGACACAGGGTTTCTCTGTAGCTTTGGAGCCTGTCTGGAACTAGCCTTGTAGCCCAGGCTGGCCTTGAACTCACAGGGATTCACCTGCCTCTGCCTCTTAAGTGCTGGGATTAAAGGCATGCTCTACCACCGCCCAGCATTAAATTCTTTTCGTCCTTAAAACAGAATCTAATATACTAGGAGATGGTTCCCAACACACAGCAGGCAGGTAACACCACATCTCTGAAGAGGCCTGGGACTCTGGACCGAGGTGGGCCAGTTCCCATGATCAGTTCTGTACTTAATCATAAGCCCCTTTGTATTTTCTCTTTTAGATTGCTTTTCTATTGTCTATAATAGTTAAAACAATAGTGTGAGAACCATTGTAAAATTGGTATTCACAGTTCACCTACTGCCAGAATTTTACGCTAGTTCTTAAGAAATCTTTGCTTATTTTCTAACCTTCCTCATAACAGTTCACTGAGTTGAAGATGCATAATTTAGCCATTCTTGGAGCTGGCACTTAGATCGTTTCCATTTTTCTTTTGCTTTATTACTGCAATGAATATTTATACATATAACTTTTTCCTTTGAGTTGGTTTTCTAAGAGGGGTTTTGAAAAGAATATACTATTTGGGGATATCTTGATGGCCTATTGTTTGGTACAGAGTGCTGTCAGCAACTGTTGGAGAATCACCCTCAAACTTACCATTTGCTTCTTTGTTTTCAGTGGTTTTCCACTGCCTTCATTTGAACTTTGTAATTATCACAGTGGACTGCATTTCAGATGCGTTTCGTCTCCACATTAAAAACCCTCCCAGAGCCAATGGCTTATCTTCCTTTCACAGTTGTTAAAAACCTCCTAAGAAAGAAGTTGGATTGATTCATCGCATAACCCAGTACTTAAAGCTTCCTGAGCTGACAGGGCTGCAATAATTTAATTTCTGTTCCCGTATGTTCGAACTTCATTCTTAAAAACACCTAAATTTCAAAGCAAAGATAAAAGGTAGGAATTTTTTAAGAGCAAAAAGTTTCCAATACATAGCTCCTTGTTTCAATTAAACAGCAGTGTTGACATGCCTCTTCTTTGGGGTTTTGCTTCCCCACCCCTGACTTTCCTTGGTAATCATGGGTCCTAAATGCTCTGTAAACTTGTTGAATGGAAGTTGATTCATCTCATAATGAATTCATAAGTACCTGCTCAAATTAGCTTTAGTAAATAAAATTACCAGCTTTATCACTCACTTTTCTTAAATGACTTATGCTAAATTAATTTGCAAATGTATTGATTTGCATCACGCATCTAAAATGTATAGTCACTCATATTTATTAGGAATTTACCTTTATCACAGTTTTGATATCTATATCTGAAACTTGGCATGATTAAAAGATGATTAATTTAGAAAACATGTGTCTTCAGTGGTAGGTAGGTGTCTCAAGTCACATTTTCTTCACATCAACTGCTTTGTAGAACCAAATCCAAGAGTGTTCAGTGGAGGGCTGGCAAAAGAAGATGTTAAACATTTGATGGGATTTTACTTTGCTTCAAATTAATTATGTTTTTCCAACTCTTCTATTTCAAAGCAAGTGAGGAGCTGGCCTTAAATGCAGAGCCAGCCATCTGACATCTATTTAATGCTAGCAGCCTTCTTTGTGGCCACCTATAGACTGTTAGTGTAGCAGTGATAACCAACCTGTGGGTCTTGACCTCTTTGGGGGTTTGAATGACCCTTTCACAGGGATCACCTAAGAACATCAGAAAACACAGATATTTATATTACAATTCATAATTGTAGCAAAAGTACAGTTATGAAGTAGCAACGAAAGTAATTTTATGGTTGGATGTCACCACAACATGAGAGACTGTATTAAAGGGTTACAGCACTAGGAAGGTTGAGAACCACTGGGGTTGGGGTAGGATTCTGTCAACAGGCAATATAGAACAATGTGTTCAATCTTTGCCCACTGATGTGGAGGTTTAGGGGGTTGTTATTCTAGTATTCTTATGACTTCAGAACAAAACCACTAAGCTAGATAATTATGTCCGTGTTTTAGAGGCTAAAGATGTGTTTATTTAACACATACATGTAAACACACATGCACATATACTGTATCCATGGATATATGTGTATGTATACACATGTATATACGTAATAACACATTTATGTATGTGTATATATACATTGTATTTTATATCTCTTGCATTCTAGTCCTATTTTGTAGTTCTAAAGTGGAAAGATGGCCAAATACTTGTAATAGAAAAGGGAAATGAGTGTTATTACAATCATTTCAACTCCTTCAGTGACAAGGGAGTAGCATGCTTTATTCTTAGGCAAGATACTCTTTTGTTTTGATAAAACGTGCTGACAGAGAACATTTGATATGTCATTTGGATACTCAAAGGATTGAACTGGGAAGCAACAATGAACTCAAGAGACAGCTGAAGTCCTCTGTGTGAGGGATGTGAGATGGACAGGGGATGACAAAGTGTGAGGAAAGGAGAGATTTCTGAAGTTCTAATGAGACACATTAGCCCGTGAGAAATTCTTTTAGTGGTGGTGACCAAAAGCATCGTTAAAGAACAGGAACAGCTAATATTTAATTTCAAGTTGTTACTTGGTGGTGGATTATCCATTTTTTGAAAGAAACCAGAGAAAGGCTATGCTCTCTGGGTTGAGCAAAGAAAAATGCAAAGAGACCAGGCAGGGAATGCACCTGACTCTGGAGAAGTAGAATTCATGGGATTGTTGGTGAACACATCTGTGAACTTTTGGGTTAGACATCGTCACCAACAAAGGCTGCATCCAAACCATCACTGTTCCACAATGGTCTTGTCTCGTGCCAGAGGCTAGGAAAGCTTTTGGGTTTTTTCCTTCACCACAAGTCAGGGCAAAAAACTTCATGGAGACTGGTATTTGTGGTCCACATTGATGTGTCTACCCATGAAGCATTATGGCCTCTCCTAGAGGCTGCAGTGTCTGCTTACAGGTGGATGTTGTCCAGTCACCAGCATCATCAGCTCAGCCTGGTCCTCCAACTTGGATCTCTTACATATCTGCTTTCTCTTCTTTATGTGTCACTAAGTTTCAACTCCAGATTGACCTCCCCTTAGAATAACAGGTGTTTGTTCACAAACAATAAATATTTTGTCTCTGCCAAATGTGCACACACAAGGTGGATGGATGGGGGAAATCCCACATTTTCAGTCTTAGATTTCTTCAGAATTAGTTTTGCACCTTTAGTTTTAATAATCATTTAAAGTAGGACTCAAGGCAGACCAGCCCAACTCCTTCAGCCACAGGTATAGCTGGCCTCACTCCATCATTGCCAGAGTGCCCCCCGGTGCCTTGCAAATAAGATACACCATTAATATTTCTGGATAAATGAATGTACGTTTCATTGAGGTGGGAAAACAAAGAGAAGAAGAGGAACAGCAGAGACATTCCAGTTGAAAAGGAATGCTATTAAGGCTAAATGTATTCCTTTGTCTTTTTTACCTATTAGGCAAGAAAAGATTGCCTTGTTCGAAGAGAACACTCAAGGCTGAATGAGGTGCCAAAAGGGCTTTTGTACGAACTTTCCTTAAGTTTGTCATAGTCTCCCCTGAAGCAACTTTCTTAAAGTTCAAAGACATCCATTATGGATGTGAAGGGGGGAACCACACAAAGAGAAGCAGAGCGACATCACATGATGCACTGGTGAGGTTCCTGGTTTTTGCTTCAGGCATGTGTTTCTGTAAACTTCACTATGAAGTAGTCTATGAGGCTGAGAAGAGAGACACCTGGGAATCTGAAACAAGCAAGGAGACAAAAGTCATGCGTCTGGACTCAGTTTTTTCTACAGCTTACAGGATCATAAGCTCTCATCTAGACTGGAACTTCACCTTGAAGTTCCCGAAGTAGGGATGCCTCAACTGGGTATTAGTGATGGCGATTGTTGGCTTCTTGAAGTCCATTAAAGAATTGAGATGAAAATAAATACAGAGCTTAGCTAATACCTATCCTCCTCCAAGGGAGTTGCTTTTTGGTTGAAATTGAGTGAGTTCAGCTCCTTTGCCAAACCCAAGTCAAGTACTGAGAAGGGCTATGGAAAGAGAAGCTGCAGAGCGGGCAGGCTGGACCTTGGGCAAGCACAGGATGAAGAGAACCATGATTCATCCAATGAAAATATTTAAAGTTTCGTGTTCCACATGAGCAGGTGAAAAGCATGTTGACGAAGAACAATCTTAATAAATACCATCTTACACATTTAGTAGATGGATGAACCTGTGCCCTAGCCCCTTTGAACTTCACATCTCCGGCATGTAAAATGAAAACAAAAATCAAAAGAAAAAAAAATTAATTTATAAGTCAACGTTTTCGCAATTAAATTTGTCTGTTATTGATGTCCAACTGCTGTTTAAGAAATATAAACATTGAGGCTAGTGGTGTGTGTGTGTGTATACACACATACACACATATCTATATATACTTATTCTTGGAGAATTTCATACATATATGTAATATATTTTGATCAGATTTAGTGTTATTCTTCCCTAGTTCCTCCCATATCCACACCCCCACTTCCTCACCCTCTCCTAACCACTTCACATGTGGTTTTTTGTTTTGTAACTCATTGAGTCAATTTGTGCTGCCCATATGTACACAAGGGTGAGGGGCCATCAACAGGAATATGCTCAGCCTACTAGGGGCCACACTCTTAAAGGCAACCCACTCTTTTCCCACCAACTACAGCTCCTCAGTTAGGTGAGGGGGCTCATGGGACCCTCTGACTTCCATGCTGGAGCATCGACTGCCTTGCTCTCATAAAGGTCTTGTGCAGCCATCTGCAGGTGCCGTGAGCTCACGAGTGAAACTGTCCTATCATGTCTAGAAGACAGTTTCTCTCCAGGCCTCCCTGATCTCTGTCTCTTTCAAGATTTCTGTCCCTTTTTCTTAAATGGTCCCCAAGTCCTAGGAGTTGGGGCTGTGATACAGATGCTCCATTTGTGCCAGTGCATTCCACACACACTTCTTCCATGGAACTTGAGCATCTGTGAGTTTCTCTGTTAACGACCATTGGCTACACCAAGAACCTTCTCTGATTAAAGTGTAATTTTTAACCGTGTGCTGCCAACTAGGCGCTTTCTGGGATTTTCAAGATAATTGTAAGGTTTTTCTTTTTTCATTTTTTGCAAGGTGTGTGTGTGTGTGTGTATGTGTGTGTGTGTGTATGTGTGTGTGTGTTTATGATGACATACTTCTTGTTCAGTCCTGGAAGGAACCTTATGTCTTTGTGGCCCAGACATTCTGGGGACATTTTTCCAGCTCTTTTCCCTGGCTCTGTCACCTCTGTGGTTCAGTATAGATGCACTATGGGTGGTTTGTTTTGTTGTATATTTTCTCCATCTTCCTCTAGTTGCTGAGGCTAAGGTAGAGCCCCCAGCCCTGATTTTGTTTCCCTTCTTCTTTATATTTTCCAAGACAATTTTTTTTCCTACACGTCTACCCTCCTAATGTCACCTCAGCCCTGGCACAGTGAAAACCAAGGAAGGGAAGTTTCAAATGGGCCCGACACTTTGAAAATGCTGCCAAGCGCCATGTTGAAATAGGACTCTGGGGGTGAGGAAAGCACAGGGGAATGAGCTTCGCTTTGTTCGACCTCCCTGGTTAGGAACTGCAAATTTCCATGGTGCAAGGAGTCAACCCAGGTACGAGCCTGGTGACCTCATGTAAATCCAGGCTCCGTGTTCAGAAGGAGCTTTTGGCTTCTGAGCGTGGGAGAAGTTCAGAAAAGAGAAGAAAGAAACTCGAGCCCCTGCCCCACTGTTCTCACATCTGTTCCCACCCCCTTCAGAGTTCGTGGAAATAGTCTTTCTTTTCTTTCCTCCTTTTTCCCCCAAATCAGACTCATTCCCCTACAGCTTACTTTTTAATTAATTTATTTTTTATTTCATGTGCACTGGTGTTTTTCTAGGTCCCCTAGAATTACAGACAGTTGTGAGTCACCATGTAGCTGCTTAGGAATTGAACCCAGGTCCTCCGGAAGAGCAGTCAGTGTTCTTAACCACTGAGCCGTCTCTCCAGCATCCCCCTGCAGCTCTTATCTTGTCCCCTCGGTTAACTGCAAACCCTCGCACCGTCTTTCAGGTTGTTTTCCACCATGACAGGCTGATACTGACTTTGCAAAATCATTCACAAAGAGAAGCACTTGGTTCAAATGTAGAGGCCAACATTCAAGGTTAGGAAGGACAGTTTGCCACCAGACACCCTAGAGAAACCTTCACCTGGGGTCAACACCTTTTCTGCTCTGTGCTTGCTTCCCCTTTCCTCCGCCGTTCCCAGAGCTCACACCTAAAAGGTGACTTGGGGTTTTGTTTCATTACGTAATATTTTGTGCATTCATCAGATTATCAGATCTTTAAATGACACGCACTATAATACAGCTCTAATAAAAACCACACACCCTACGCACAGTCGTATTTGCTTGTAGGAGCGAATCCAGCATGCATTTCTTTCTCAAAGAATTTAACTGAGAACGACTTAGAGAAGCGTTACATAGAGGTCAGTTATTCGCGTTGCGGGATGATTACTTTTTTCTTGAGATTTGTAAGAAAGTACCGCATCATGGTACGTTCATGCTCCCTTTGAAGTCAGCCATGGAGAATGCAATGATCTAATATTAGATAGCATCGGGGCTTATGTAAGCGCTGAAACAGGAGGGAGGCAATTTCATGAAAATGTGAGGAGGCTGGAAATATTTTCAAAACCTGTTTCTCTCTGTTGTAGGGAGACTCAGACTAACTGCCAGGCTTCAGGCAAAACTGGAGACTTACCCAACGGGAGGTGAGAAAGCAAAACACGGAACGCAGTGTTGACTCTATTGGTCCCAGGGTTTCTTGGATTCCGTAAGAAAGTGTAACCGGTGGAGCGCAGTCCATTGATGACTCAGGAAGGCCTGTAGGAAACTCACGACTGTTGAGGAAAAGCACTCTTCCTCCCCAAACGTCAGTTAGTTCAATGGCCTTCCAGCAGACAGCATCCTCTGCAGGGTGTGGTCGTCCTTAAATGTGAAGGCATTTTCTGTATCTGACCTGCTGCGCTTAGGTAACGACATAGGCCCCAGACACGATGTTTCAAATCTAGGAAAACAAACAGAGCACATGTTTTCAGGTTGTGATCCAAACTACTCTGGATTGGGGAGTGACTGGCAGAGTAGTAGAAATGTGACTGAGTACAGTGCTCTAATTTGCACCTTAAAATAAATATGAAAGCAGCCTCAGCTAAGGTCTGGACACTCATCGTTTTTTGCGATGGTTTCTAGCTTGTCTCCATTCTAGTCTCTCTCTCCACTTTGTCCCCGACACTCTTCTGGGAGCTGTTCTTCTGCTTCATCAGCACCACAGAGGTGTGTATGTGTACTTATTTGTGTGGATGAGTGTGTGCATATGTATGTGCATGTGTGCAAGTATATGCTTGTGCATGCAGAGTTTTGAGATCAACATAAGGTGTTGATCTTCTTTATTTGCTCTCTCTCTCTCTCTCTTTTTTTTTTTTTGAAACAAGATTTTTTACTGAACATGGAACTTGCCGATTTTGCTCAACTTCTGGCCCCCAAGTGCCAGGGCTTCTCTTGCCTTTGCCTCCTCTGCACTGAGAGTGCAAGCTGTGTGTTGCCTACCACACACATTTTACATGGGTTCTGGGTATCAGACTCGGGTTCTCCTGCTTGTGCAGCAGCGTGGGACTGATGGAGCTGTCTCCGCAGGTCTCAGTGGTAGTGACTTTGCATCAACCCCCTCCCGAGTTTCTTTCAGACTGTTAACCTCCATAGCATGATCCTGCTTGTCTCCCTGTCTCTTACTGTTCATGTTAAAGCTATCTTCTCTTTCACAAGTAGCTTCATTCTTCTCCCAGGACTTTACAGCTACCTCGGTGAACATGGCACGTTTCTCTGTCTTGGTTTCCTGTTCTTCCTCCTCCTATGGTGTGTATTCTGGCATCTGGACTAAACTTGTCATTGGTGATGTCATTATTCTCTTTCTATATTCCTTCCTGGGTTTTAGTCATATGTTCATGGGGGCATCTTTCTGATGGTGGGTGATAAGAGACCTTAGCCTTCCTAACTCTTCTTGATAGTTCCTGGACCTCTGGCGATATTGCCCACTGGGGAGTTCACACTTCATCATCTGCCAGTGCTGGTATCCAGGATGCTGAGCTCCAGGCTTATGAAACTTTGGGAGCTTCAGCTGCTTATGTCTTCTTCAGTTGCACTTACAGGAATGTCCTCTTTTGTGAATTAATGGGGACAGTGCCTTTCTCTTCTCAGGAGTCATCATTTGCCCATAGGGCCATTTTGGAGGATCCATAGGAGGCTTTGGAAAACTTTCTAAAATTCAGCTACTGTTCTCCTTTGGTCCATTTTTTTTTTCACCCTTTGCCACCTGAGGAATGAGGTGTGGGGAATATGAGCCGGAAGCCCGTGAATCAGCCTGGACTGCTTCTCTCTGGGCTTTGTCTCTTCTTCACGAGAGAGACTTTCTATCTTGTAGTCAGTACTATTTATCTATTTGTGTGTGGTGGGGGGGTACATGGAGACAGATCTAAATTATTCAAGTCTCATGGAAAAACAAAATTATAGACTTGGCAAGACTTTTAATTACTTAAGCTGACATATTCAGTCTATATCTCAATGTGTATATAGAGAAAGCCTCATATAAATACATTATGTCTCAGTATGCACTATGGAGCTAATTAGAATTTATGTATGAAGATACAAGAGTGCTGCAATGCAATTCAGATCCCTTGCTTATGCACTTGGGGTGGGTCCTCTTTGATTTTCTCTTTTATCTTTGGAATGAAACATATTGCCTTAAAATTATGCAAAATTTCCATACTGAAGAAGAAGCCACACCATAACAGAAGGTTTAGGAAGGAGTTCATTTTACCTCAGGATTTTAAAATGTACAACCCAACAGGTGTCTAAAAGCCCATATAAGAGTCAGGAGAAATTGTTACCTCATGCTGTGGTCTGAGTGTTTCCATTTTCTCCAAACTCCTGAGTGTAGTTCTCATCTCAAGAAGATGGCAGAAAAAGGTGGGGCCATCTAGAGAAGATCTGACAGTGGGATAAATTCTTCAGGTATGAAATTGTCCCCACAAAACAGGTTTTTGCAGGATGGTTCTTCATGTTGTTTTTAATAAATGTAGTCAAGTTCTTTGATCTTCTCTGGAATCAGGAGAAGTCATGGGATATTTCAGAACAGACCAAAGCACTTGCCTGCATTTATTAAAGATAACATGAAGAACCATCCTGCAAAACATTCTACTGTTTCTTTTAGGATTTGATTCTTCCAGTACAGTGGCTACACTCTATCATCATATTGGAGCTGCTCTGATGTCTAAATTCTGTTTGCCATGGAGAAGGGATTGGTCACTCAGAACAATTTTTTCCACCCTGACTTGAGGGAATCTCTTTGAAGCTTTTGAGAATTCAGGGTCGTCAGAGTTGAGAGAAGTGGGGATCGCCCACAGCCTTGAGTCAGGCTGAGCCCCTTTGGGCAGTTAACTATTCGTGCTGATAGATTTTATTTCCATTTATGTGACAGGCTGGCTTTCCTTTATGTGAAATATCTGGGACCAAAAATGTTTTGAATTTTGCCCCCCACCCAATTTTGGAAAAATTGGTATACATAATAAGATCTTGGAGACAGGACTAAAGTCTAAACATGAAGTTGATTTATGTTCCTCTATATCTTATGCACATAGCCTGAGGGTAACTTTATATGATATTTATAGTAAGACGCATTTTCATTGAAACCTCTTACACGAGGTCAAGCATGGAATTTTCCACTTGTGGTATCATGGTATTACCCAAAATATTTTAGATTTTGGAGCATTTCAAATGTGATTTTAGGGATAGTCAGCCTTATTAGAATTCTATTGTCTCTCTGCCAACCTCCTTTTACACTGCTATTTACTGATGAATGTACAGGTTTCCTCAATGAAGGTTAGTATGTGACATTTATGGGAAAGACTACATAGTTCATGATTGTCCATAGGGTTGTGCTTTTGAGTTTGGACATCCCTTTGCATATATTCCATGTTTCACTGTGAGCAGAGCAAATGAGCATGCGAACCTTAATGCCTTGTTTTGCAAATTGTGCTTTCAGACTCCAGAGCATCACACAGAACTATCTAGGTATCTTACACCCTACTGAAAAGATTGGGGCTTGTCCCTGATCCTGCTGTCTGCGTGTTCTCCTCACAACAGATCTGATTATATATGCTTCCTCTATTATAAATATGTTCAAAGAAAAGGGCTCTGAAGTTGGAAGATAAAATAAATGGAAAAGTCTGGAACAGGGCAAACCCACCAGTATTCTAGAAAAGTGGTCTTTGATGTGTTTCCCATTGAGCATGGATAGATATTACTAGCATGTGGAGCATCAAATGTTTAAGAGATTATTTTATTTACTTTTTGTATGTTTTAGGTAAAATGAATGGAATAAGCTATATTTTACCAGCAAAGCCATTTTCTAACATCTTGTGAGTTTGGAATGCCAGGAGGATGGAAGGTTACAGGACACAGGGATGAAGGAGGGACTAGCCTGTTCAGTTGCTACACTGACCAGGAAAGACTTAGTATGTAATAATTAATGTATGGCAGAAATACAGAAAGAGGGAGAAATGAACTCATTGAACTCTGTGGAGTGTAGTCATAGAATTATTCATCTTTTTCTTAAGAAAAGAGATTTCTGAACATATCTATATATCTCACTTTTAGCTAGGGAATGAGTTAGGTTCAGGGATTAATTAAAATATAATAAAATTTAAGTTCAATTTCAAGTTAAGTCTTTATCCACAGCAAGATCTAAAGTCTCATGAGATCATGAAACATCATCAAGAGAGATGACTAAGGTGGACTAAATTTTCCAAGGACACTTCCATATTGCTTCCAGAGACCACAGGGACTTTCCAAGGGAAGTCCTTTGAACTGTGCATAGTAAGGTAACCCACAGGCTTGCCTGGAGAGTCTACTGTGACTAGAGGGACCTTTTAGGCATGAGGTGACAAAGTCCTTACTGACAACAAGAGGAGAGTGTACGCCAATGAAGAATTGCTTGTTGTTTTTACTGCTCATCAGGACTGGCTTTTGCTCAAGTCATTCAGCCCCTCATTCACTTACCCAGCAAAACCTTTTGAAGCAGTATCACCCCAGGTCTTCTGACTATATTAGTTGATAAAATGAACAACTATTCCTAACATTATAGGTTTACATGTATGGAGAAAAGCAGTGAGCAAAAAAGAAAAAAATAAGTCATAAAATATAAAAGATTTATCAAATATGTAATAAGGGGACTGATGTGGGAGTAACTTTAATTCCACAAGGATCATTGTGGTAGTTTGAATGTAACTAGTCCCCATAAGCTCATAGGGAGTGGCAATATTAGGAGGTTTGGCCTTGCTGGAGTAGGTGTAGTCTTGATGGAGGAAATGTATCACTGTGGGGGCTTTGAGATCTCTTTTGCTACAGCTTTGCTCAGTGTGACACTTAGTTGACTTCCTGTTCTTGTCCGATGTAGCACTCTCAGCTCCAATACTGTGTCTGCCTGCATGTGATGTAGAAAGTCCTTCTGTATATGTGTTGCTTTTATTGATTAATGAATAAAGAAACTGCTTTGAGCCTGTAGCAGGCCAGAACAGAGCTCGGTGGGGAAAACTAAACTGAATGCTGGGAGAAAAAAAAGGCAGAGTCAGGAAGATGCCATGGAGCTACCAGAGGGGAAAGCCACAAGCTGTCAGCTGGAACTTTGTCAGTAGACCACAAACTTCATAGTAAAGTATGAAATAATAGAAATGGGTGAATTTAAGAGATAAGAGTGAGCTAGAAATATTCATAAGCTAATAGGCCAAGCAGCATTTTAATTAATATATTTTCTGAGTGGTTATTTCAGTTCTGGGCAGCTGGGAACAAACAAGCAGCCTCCCAACTACATGCATGCCCCTTGTCCCACCATGATGATAATGGGCTGAACTTCTGAACTGTAAGTGAGGTACTTCAATTAAATGTTTTCCTTTATAAGAGCCATGGGGTCCCTTCACAGCAATTGAAACCCTAACTAAGACAATAATCAAGGGAAAGTCTCAATAGGAAAGTGGCATCTAAGGGTTGTGCAAGAACCAAGCACATGGAAATGGCTTGAGGAGAGAAAATGATGGGCCCATAGCTCCAATAGTTAGGGCAAACCACAGGTTAGGATGGCAAGGAGAGAAAAAAGAGTCAAGAATTTTGTTTTATGCTGGCTGGCTGACTCAGAAACACCTTGTCCTTCCAGTTGTAGTAATACAACTGCTGCTTTCTTCTGGAAATATCTTTATACTACTATAGACCACAGAGCACTGGGAGCCTGATTTGAATCTCAAGCCTACCCTAATCCATCTAGGTAATCCATTCAAACTATGTGTTTTTGGTTTTCTTCGCATAGGCAATGCCCAGCTTTTCCATGCAGGCTATACAACCTTCTCCATCTCCTTATCCTACATTGGAAGGTTGGCTAGCCAATGACCAGCTCTTCCAAGAGACCATGCAACCTCCTTTATTTTTGGCCTCTTTGGTCCAAGGTGGGAGGTTGGCCAGCCAATGTCTCAATGCTGATTTTAACATTTCCTTTTAAAGTATATGTTAATTTAATAGAATCTATTTGATATTCTAATTTTCCCTAAGAATTTATACATAATTTTTTTATATATTCAACACACAAGTAAAACATAAAAAGCAAGAAACCACATTGTAGTGAAATATTTTAAATTCTATTTTACTGATGTCATTATTATTGGCCAGTGAACAGGAAAGGACAAGTCAATCAGATATTATTTTCCTGTAGAACCACAAAGAGCTTTCTTGTCTATAAGTTTATTCTTCTTGTTATTTAAAATTTTTAAATTTTAAAAATAATTTCACGCAAGAGTTTGTATTTACATCATTTCTACCAGTGCTTCCTACTCTTCCCTCTTTAGAATGAGGAGACAAAAGGTAGTTGATGTTGCATGGCCTCTTCCAAGAGCTGAACCTTGGCTAGCCCATGTGTGTGTGTGGAGAGAGAGAGAGAGCCAGTCAATCAGACAGACAGAAAGACAGATTCTACTGATTCTGTTCAGCGCTGTTCATATATATGTGTGTTTAGGGTTGAACACTTGGGGTTGGACAACCTACCAAGAAGTTCATCAATAGAGAAGACAGGTTCTCCCTCTCTGAGAAGCCATTGATTTCCTGTAGCTCTTCATCTAAGGGGTAGAGCCTTGTTAAATGTCCCCAATCCTTTTTGGCATGTTGACTGGTGTGCTCGCTACACATGTATTGTTTAGAATCTTCCTGTTGAGAATTCATGGGTGCAACTTCCATATCATGACTAGAAGACAATATTTTGCAGCAGACATTTGATCCTCTGGCTCTTAGAATGTTTCTGCTCCCCTTTCCTGATTTCTTGAGCCCTAGCTGTGCAGTTGTGTTGTAGATGTACTGGTGTGAGTTGGGGATGCTATAGTCACTCATTCTCTGTATTTTCCCCAGTTGTGGGTCTCCACGATGGTCTCTGCTACAGAAAGAAGCTCTTACTCCTTTTCAAAGCTCATTATTTTAATCTTGGGACATGACAAGGCAGAGAAAGGAAATGACTTTTGTGTCTAAAGAAATGGCATTTGTGACCCTGATAGAGAAAGTTGAGCGGGAGTGGATTTGAGAACACTGCCAGCTAGTTAATGGCAAAAGAAATATTAGAACCCATGTCACCTTGGGTGAGTCTAATTCCCAATAGCAAAGAGAACAGTTATTTAATGGTGGTATTTGTAGTTATCTGCTATAATTGTTATGTCAAGGGAAAGCTCTTCCTTCCAATATGTACCTACCTACCAACCATGGAAGCCATAAAATTTTCTCTCTACCTGTAAACATTAGCAGAACACGAGCTTAACAGTGGTCAAGGGGAAAACAATTAAGGTCAAATGTCCAGAGGGCCACGAGTGAGATGGGAGTTTGTGAGAGAATGTGGGTGGAGGAACACATAGCAACGGTTAGAGGTCTTTTTCCTTGGAGCCGGGGGAGGGAGGGATGGAGAGACTATCCCAGAGTGAGATAACATTTCAGCTGGCTGGGAAGAGATGAGCCAAGAATTTCTCTGCAGGAGTTTGCCAGGTAGAGAAAAGAGCAAACGGCAAGCAGGCAGACCTACTGCATACAAAACCATGTTTCTGGAAAAGCACATGGCACACTTGGAAGCAGTAGTCATGCAACATGGTGGGAGCCAAAGTAGAGAGTAGAATGGAAGGGCGGCTTAGGGAAGACTTGAGGAAAGCGATGACACAGATTCTCCTAAGATGCTGACATCTGGAAGATGCAGAGTGGAAATGTCAGCTGTGCCTAGAACAGGGTCTCCATGTGGATGCGTGCTCAGAACAGGTGTATGTTTCAGGTAGCTGTGCACTCAAGGCATGCCTTGCCTTCTTCTCTCTCCCTCCTTGCTGCATTTCTGACGAAAGTTCTAGTCCTTCTGATGAGAACTGGCTCCCTGGATATAGCACAGATTTCCTTTTATTTGCATTTCCGCTCCCTTGCTTGCCAACAACTCAGATGGAGCTGTAGGCCTAATGCAGTCTTCGCTCAAGAGGGACTCAGAGAACACTTGGAGGGGTATGAAAAGTGAAACTCTTTCCAGGAGACCGTATGGGTGTGACCAAGTCCACCCATGCTTTATGGGGCTGGGCATGGAGATTCATCAGCAAGTTCATCAAGGAAAGACTTAATTTTTGAACCTAGGATATATATATATATATATATATATATATATATATATATATATATATATTTGACTCCCAGACCCAGAAAATTCTCTTCCCCTTTCTCCCGAAAAGGGACAGGAGGGTGGTGGGGAGGGAGAAAAACACAACCGTTCCTTCAAATGGGATAACATTTATGGAATACATCGTTCCCAAAATAAGATCCTCCAATTTGGAAAAATCTAGCTGAAATAAATGAAAATAACAGATGGAAGAGAAATAACAGAAGCTATCCAAAGAACAGCAAGAGATACAGAGCCGGGAGTCATCTGTCTAGAAAATGGTACTCGGTTGTACTTTTGAAATTAAAGGTACATTGGCTTCTGAAGAGAGTGCAATTTTTCTCCTGACAGTTCCCCCTTCCCCATTATATCCTTTATGGGCCAAGGTTAGCACAGAAGAGCCTTCATTTTCCTTTCTATTCCTGCATCTCCCATTTGTGTGGTTGCCATCTGTTCAAAGGTGTTAAGATCAAGTGTTCTGGTCTCCTGGATAAAGGTTTGGGCTCTTGACAGAGTGCTGGGTAAATACAGGGTTGCGCTGTTAGCATAGGGATATTTAATAACACATTATTTATGTTCTTTTTGGCTTGTTTGAGAGCAACTGCAGCAAGGTGGGCCCCCTGGCAGCCGACACAGCACCCCCAACAGCAGGTCTGAGCCTGATGTTCCTGGGCTGAAGACGGGGAGACTCATGTACTGGGAACATCTGCCTCCCTGGAGGGCCCCTCCCCTAGTTCTCGTTCTCAGTTTTGCTGCTTTATTGACAATGGAAATTATTCAAGTTACATAATTCATAATGTCAGCCCTGTGTGGGACATTTTTGCTAGCTATGTTCAAGCTGCTCTTTCCCACGAGTGTCCCTAAGGATCTTCACTCTCACCGGGGAGTTAGGACTCGGTTTACTGACAGTCCACGCCACTCCCTGTCCAGCTGCTCCTCCTTCTTCCTCTAGCATCATGCAAAAGATAAGATGGGAGCTTTGCCCAGACAATGAGACCTTCTACTTTGGGCTTTGGTCAGGCCTAGGGAACTGAGTCTACCTCACACTGCCATTCAAAAGCCACTAGCCTCTCATCCCCTCGCATTGATGCTATTCATCCCCAGCCTCCTCAGCTCTCTTAGTCCCTCCAGAGTCAAAGGAACAACCTAAATGGCAGCCGTTCCTGGCCCTAAATCTATCTAAACTGTCACTGATACCAGAAGACAGGAGGGAAGTGGGGACAGGATCTCCTGACTAAGCCAGTGTTTATCCACTTACACCTGGACTTGCCCCCCAACAACACTGGTTTAGAGTGTCCTACAAGAGGGCCCCTGGTCAGTCCTGGAAGAGGTGAATTTCCACGCTTTGGTCACTATGCCTCTACTAATACTTTTGAGGAGGATGGGTGGAACAGCCATAGGGAAGTGGGCATCAACCCTGACTCAGGTCTGTTTTATGGTTATTTGAAAAAAGACTAATATGGGGGCTCTGTAACCCACCTTTAAGCCATTAAGGATGAAGCCATTATTAAGGATAAACCATTCCTGAGTGACAATCAGGAAAACCCAGGATACTACACACTAAAGACCTTTTAACATTTACCCAAGTCCCCTTTATACACTCTTAGAGAGTCTTTGAGCAAGGAGTGTTTGCGGGTATATCCTGACTCCACACCAGCAGATGTGACCTCATATGCTGGCTCCACACCACCATATGTGACCTCAGTTATGTGCTGAGCAGGTAATTGTCAAGGTGGGAAGCAATGTCTGGTTCTCAGTTTTCTGCAGAATTCTGCCTCTTGCTGCTTCACTGTCTTGAGGAAGCAGGTGTTGGCTGTGAAGTGAGAAGGAAAGAAGGGGGTTGACGGTAAGAAACCCTCTGGAGTTGGGGGTAGAGAAGAAAAATGGGCATAGCCAACTGATTTCCCAAGCAGAGACACTGTTGCCTCAAGGTCAGGGCTTTGAGTTTGAATGCTAGGTTGTGGTGGCATATCTGCTCATACTCAGAGACTCTCAGACCACAGGTTTGTGCCTTCCAAGCTCAGTTATCAAAAAAAACAAAAAAACAAAAAAACAAAAAAAACGTGGTTTTTGTTCTCTTGTGTCTACATCTTTGGAGCATGGTGCCATTTGTTTATCTTCTGTGGTAATATAAACCTAACAAAGCCTGGGGCTGGCT
This sequence comes from Chionomys nivalis, assembly GCF_950005125.1. Classification (NCBI taxonomy): domain Eukaryota; kingdom Metazoa; phylum Chordata; class Mammalia; order Rodentia; family Cricetidae; genus Chionomys; species Chionomys nivalis. The sequence goes on from NC_080087.1 coordinate 13,908,381, forward strand.
GAAAGGACCTTTTTTGAAAGGAGACAAGAGAGGCCTTTGAGGGAAAAAAAATCCGCACTGGTCTGTAAGAAACAGTGCTTAGCACACCATCCGTTCCTGTTTCCCACATCATTTTGGTCTTATTTGCCTACAATAACTGACGCCATTAGACTTCCCTCAAATTGTTGACAATTTTCTTCCTGATTGGATCAACCTGAGTTGGGGAGATGCAAGTGGCAGATAGCCATATTTGTCTCAGGTTGGTTTGTGGAATGCAGGTCTTCGTTTCAGGAATTTTTCAAGAGCCCTGGTGCCTGTTTTGCTCAGTCTCAGTCCCTGCTCTTTAACTCTGGCATCCCTGCTTGCACCATTATTTTTCTTGAGCCTGCTGTTGCCATTCCCTTCACGGGCCTGTTGCTTGCATTCTCCACCCACCCAACTACCCACTCTACTGGCACTCCTAAAAATGGTGTTTACCGCATCTTCTGAGATGCCATAGGGAATTGGCAATGCCTCTTCATATCAAAGCATCTCTCTCTCTTTTTTTACCTTCTTTTCTGGAAGGTCAACTATTTCCAATAGCTTTCTTTTCTTTTCTCCAATCTCCTTAGCAAATATATACTTAAATTCTCCTGATTTACTTTCCTGTTTTCAGAGGTGACTCTTCTCTCTGTTTTTAATCTTTTCTATTTACCTGATTAATATCTCTAATAGACTGTATTACAATAACACAAGCTCAACGTTTTTAGATTAACTTGTTTACTTTTGTGAAAATTAAAATTTGATTGCTCATTTGCTCATTGATTTAAGTGTACATGAGCAGGCCTTTGTGTAGCTGTATGGGTGCACTGTATGGAAATCAGAGGACAGCTCGCAGAAGTTGGTTATCTGCTTCAATCCCATGTGGATCCTGTGCATTGAATGCATGTCTTCAGGTTTAGTAGCAAGCATCTTTATTGACTGAGCCACCTTGTCAGCACCTATTTGCTTCTTTCCTCAGTCCCACAACTACCTTTCTGTGCCCCATTTTCCAGGTGTTCAGGGACATCATCTATTATCCTCGCAATTATCTCGGTCCCATTCTATTTCAATTTCCGTACCCTAGATACACAGTGGCTGGCTCATGTCAAGGTAATTGTATAACCCACCTCTCAGGTTCCTCCCAACTCAAGCATCAAAGTTCACAACCTACAGGTGGGCCTTTCTTCTAAAATTACAGCTCCAAGGATGCCTCTCTTCTTGCTCGACAACCTGGAACTCTGGCTTTTTAATAACTCCAAAGTCAATTATTTTTTTCTTCCCTGTAACTTTTAATACTCTAGATGACCTGGTTCTAGGCAAATTTTACAACTTTATCTCTGTCTGTGAACCATGTGATGTTATCTGTCTTTGATTCATATGTATCTGTTACTTCCAAGCTGCTCTATTGTCTTCATATTCGTCCCAATGATTACATTCAGCCATCCCACCCTTTCATAATCATTCCTTTCTCCATCTCCTTGCATTCTAGCCATTGTGGTTCATAGTAACTCTTTTCAGCATTATCACTTTTACATTTCCTTTAAAGTAATGCTGTGTAAGTTATTTTTCCAATAAACCTCCTAAGAAATAGAGAAACATGTCACATATATTTTTTTTTTTTTTTTTTTTTTTTTTTTTTTTTTTTTTTTTTTGGTTTTTCGAGACAGGGTTTCTCTGTAGCTTTGGAGCCTGTCCTGGAACTAGCTCTTGTAGACCAGGCTGGCCTCGAACTCACAGAGATCCGCCTGCCTCTGCCTCCCGAGTGCTGGGATTAAAGGCGTGCGCCACCACCGCCCGGCGTCACATATATTTTTAAACCCTCCAGTGTGTAGCCTAGCAGTTAGTGGAGAAATGGAGTTCATTTTTCCTTCTTACCATACTTGGTTAACAACCAGAGCTACTACTTCCCTTTCCCTGGTCTCATTCCTCCTCCTCCTGCTCCATTTAGATCTAAAACACAGACTGCCACCATATGGCGTCTTTCTAATCACAGTTTGCCGGAGAGGAAGAGGCCCGTTACTGCAGACTGCAGACCCTGCAGATACACAAAGCACGAGTGTTGCTGAAGAACAAATAGTTGCACCGAGGTCTCATAGTTTCCATGTTATTCTGTTGGGCTTTTCATTCCCCTTTACCAGCAGGTTAAATGCTCAGCGCATGCCATAAAGTGTGCTAATTTAGCTTTGCAAAGGTTTTGATGTGAGACATTTTTATCAAATTGCAAACTTAAATGTCTATGTCAGACAGATAAGTTTCATTCTGGAAGGAACAGTAACTTCTCATTACCTTACTATAACCAGTATATTCTTATAAAATATTCATTGTCATTTAGTTATCAATAATAAAAATAGAATAGGCTAAGAAATAAATTCTTCAAAATAATATATCTACAATAGACCATTGGTGCTGGTCAAGATGGAGCAAGCACACTATTATTTGTTCCACGGGTTAAAATGTAAGCATTTAGATGGAACACAAAAGGTAAAGGACTCAGAAAAGCAAACAATAGCAGGCAGATACTGGGGGAGAGGTAGAGGACAATGTGATGAATCTGAGTCTGTTTGGGATGTTAAACTAGAATGGAGCAGACTGGGTGACTAGAACCACTGAAAATCTATTCCTCACAGCTTTAAAGGCTGTAAAGTCTAAGATTAAGTTACTGTGAGAGATCTTAGTATATAGGTGTTTTTCTGCTTACTGTATAATCACAATGCAGATGGAGGAGAAAGAATATGAGTCGGCTCTTACTAAAGTCGTGATGCTGCAGCTCCCCCACACCTTATCTCCTAAGACCATCACACCGGGGCTTAGGGCTTTAACATGTACAATTTGGGGGTGCATGAAAAGCCGGTGCTGACACAGCCCCCATTTGGCTCCCTCATTTACATCTCAGCTTTTATTCACAGAATGTCTATAGTTTGAGAGGTACAGCTATTCAATGGCAGTAGAGAATAAGGTCCAAAAGAAAGCCATTTGGTGACCAGGAGTCCAGTAATTGTTCTCAACAGCTAGAAGATGAGGGCTACAATCTTAATAGTTCTGTGGTTTTCCTGTTTTCTTCCTTGGCTGTGCATAGCCTGATCCCATCATGGAGCTACATTTCCTAAACATCTTGGTGACCGTGAGATGACTAAATTCGGAGGGAGAAGCTCTCTCTGTATACAGGGACAAGAGGTCCACAGTGTCCTGAAGCATGAGTGTGATGAGGGGAGCCCCCACTCATCTCTTTTACAGTTCTGTCCTTTCACACCAAGTGTGCCTTTCATTGCACAGAGCCCTCTAACACTGTGGCACCTAAACCCTAAAGAGAAACTCATCTTTCCACATAAAAGGGCTCATAAAGATTTCTCTGGGACTTGGAGAGTTGGGGAATCATTGAGGGGAAAGAGATAGAAGGTATACTTTAACAATGGGGAAAAGACTCAGTCCAAGTCATCTCCTAAGGCAGCTCTACAGAATGTGTACGGTATACCTAAAGACACATGGCAAAGGCTTGGCTGTAATTAGCAGAAGATAAAGCAGCACTTCCTGTCTCATCTGAATTGAACGCTGATGACACAAACCCACATACTAGCCAGTTTTCTGTCGTTATACTGAAGGACCTGAGACAGTCGATACATTACTTTGACCTGCTCTTCCTGAAGTTCTGGTCATGGACTTGTGGTGAGATAGTACACTATGTCAGGCAGCTGTAGAGGAGAATTCACTCCATGGCTAGGAAGCAGGAAAGAACAAAGCAAAGGCATCATGGTTCTGCAGTCTCCTTTAAGGGAGTATACCCAGTGACCTAAGGACCCATTTCACAAACCCAGACCTCCGAGGTTCCAGCACTTTCCAATGGCACTATTCCAAGGATCCCAGATCCTTTTAACACATAGACATTCAAGTAATGTTCAGTATCCAAACTGTGGTAAGAAGCAAGAACTAAGGTTCTCCAGAGGAAGACTATAGGACACAGTCATCCAACACTGTGTTCTGTATATCCAGGATTCAGTACAAAATCCCAGCATGCAGAGTCAGAAATATAAGATTCAAGGGACAAGACAATATCAAGAAGAACCAAACATCGAAATTATCAAATAAAGCTTCTTAAGAATGCTTTATGTCTCTGTACCTCTCTCACTTGGAAGAGAAATAACTAAAAGGAAATTAAGGTGAAATTTTATAACACAGGTAAACAAAGCACATAGTTTTAAAAAGCATCATTTGATCCCAATAGAGTGATGTAGATGCTGGAACATCATGATACAATCAAACTGTTCTGGAGAACAAGGAGGAAAGACTGAAAAGAAATGGGGCAGAAGCTGAAGGCTTTGTACAGAAGCATCGAACATTTATGTCATTGACTTTCCTGGAAGAAAATCAAGGAGCTCCCCCAAATAAATCAAGCTATAAATTAAGGAAAAGAATTGAACAGACGTTTCTCCAAGGTGGCCAACCAATAGCCAATGGAGTTCCAAGAAAATGCTTAGCATCCATAACTATCAGAGAGATGCAAATGAAAGCCACACAGAGCTGTCCCCTCACACTTGTTAGCGTGGTTGTTCTAAGCAGGATCACATCAACTGCTAGCAAGAATGTGGAGAAATTGAAACTCTTTTATGTACGTTAAAAATTTAAGCTAAAGTTTCCATATGGTTCAACAATGCAAACCCTAAGTGTCTATTTACACAATTTAATGCTATGATGTTCCCTCTCGTGCTATTTTAGGTGGGTTTCGCAATTTTTGATATTTCATATTTTTGCTTTTGTTAGATTTAATGTATGTCCTAATTTCTTTAAGATTGTCTCTATTTTTATTTTGGAATAAAAGAAAACATGAGATAAATATCTATGAATCTACTCTGGACACTAGGAAAATAAAGAAAAGTGGAATCAAAGTGAAGTTCAATGATAAAGGTAATAAAGTTATGAGAGCCACAACATTGAAAATATGATAGTAATAGAAAACCTGAAGGACACTTGAAGAAACCTCTAGGCATACTGACTAATAGAAAAGAGCGTACATGCAAGTCATCCAAATTGGGAATTAGAGAGGGGACATTGGAAGGATTTATGGTGTTATTAATTTTGCATCATTAAGCCAGGATAAGAGTTGTGAAGATAGGTGGTAAAACATAATTTCTGGGTGTGTCTGTGAGAGTGTTTCCAGAGGAGGTTAGCATTTGAATAAACTAAGTCGAGAAGATTGACATAAATAGGCCTGAATGGATCAAAAAGGTGGAAGAAAGGCGGTGTTTTAAACTCTCTGGTTAAGCCAGACACTTGTCTCCTCCTGTTTGTGCACATACAAAGCAAGCCCAACACAGCGTAGCTGAGCATGTATACCACGGAAATAAACATATTTTCAAAGTTGGTTGGTGTCTTAAGGTTTCTATGGCTGGGACTAAACACCACGACCAAAGAGCAAGTTGGAGAGGACAGGGTTTATTTAGCTTATACGTCAGCATCCATCAGCTGTTTATTACTGGAGGCAGTCAGGACAGGAGCTCATAACACGGCCGGATCCTGAAAGCAGGAGCTGATCAGAGGCCATGGAGGGCAGCTGCTTACTGGCTTGCTTCCCCTGGCCTGCTCAGCTTACCTTCTTATAGAACCCAGGACCAACAGCCCAAGGAGGACCCACCCACCATGGCTAGGTCCTCCTTCAGTGATTACTAACTGAGAAAATGCCTTAGGACTGGATCCCAGAGAGGCATTTCCTCAGCTGAGGCTCCTTCCCCTGATGACTCTACCTTGTGTCAAGTTGACACACAAAACCACCCAGAACAATTGGACACACACTTCAGACAATTAAAACAAAATAAAACCAAAGTAAAATTAAAAACTGTAAGAAGCCGAGGTAAAACATGAAAATCAGTAATTAAAAAATAGTGTAATCAAATAAAAAATCAGTAATTAAAAATAAAATGTCTGTGGATGTTTTAAGAACTAAATGTGATTTTTAACTCACTTAAGAGATGCCATAGAATCTAAGACTGCAATTTGGTTTGCTAACAAAAATGTTTTCTAACATGTTTGACTTCATGAGCATCAAACTTAATTAAAATATGTCTGCGCATTAGTGGCTCCCTAAGTAGGGCTTGGAAAGATAACGGATACTACCTCGCCCTTGGCTTTTACAGTCTTAACAGAAACTATTAAATCTTGGAGAGTTTCATACATTGGAGTTTGGTCAAACTCATCACCTCTGTCGTCTCCTCCCAGATCCATCTATTCCATTTCTCCCCGGATCCCCTGCCGGGTCTATCTCTATTCCATACTCACCCCACTTTGCATCCTTATTGTGAAAACAGTCCAGCTGTCAATGTTTGCTTCTCATATGCTCTTGTGTGTGTATGTGGCCGTCCGGTTACTCGGTTAGACCCTACAGTGGTGCCCCCTCAGGGAGCTGCTTTTCCCTCCCCAGTGCTGTCAGCGCCCATAGCTCCTCGGCCACAGGTGGACCTCCATGCCCCTCTCCCTTCATGCCAGGGACTTTCCCAGCCCTAGGAAGGCTCTTATGAGATTCCTATCATTTGGATGACATAAACTCTTTCATCCTTACTAACAAAGATCCAGGTATACATGGTAGAAAACTTCATGGGATTAAAATAGAATAAAAATATAATATAGCAAATAGAGAATAAAAAGTAGAGGATCAAACAAAAACAAACAAACACACATTTTCCAGCCTCCTTGTAACTAGAGGTGGCTCTGGAAATGTTTGATAAGAAGTTGGATGGAGCATCCAGTTAGTTTTATAGACACCAATGGCTTTCTTCTTGTTGCTTCTTCTCTCCTCCTTCCTTTCATCCTCTTTCCCCTCCTCCTCCTCATCATCATCATTTTTCCTTGGGATGTGGACTGAGGCTATGGGACAGCCACATTTGGAACACTGAGCGCGTCCTTATCCCATGGGATCATCTTTTAGATTAGGATGACAGAACAGTGACTGAAGAAATGCTTGGAGACCAGATATGAACCCTGGGACCTGTAACCTTACTTCCTGTGATGTGAGAACAGCAAGTCCCAGCTCTGTGCGGCCAGTCAAAACAAGGTTCTATTTCTGGTCACTCAGTCTGGTTGCTAACTAACAATGTTTACGAAAGCATAAATCTAATTACTAATAAAATAATAAATAAAAATACACAGTGAAAAGACTAACGATGATAAGAGCAGCAAGATCCTGACATATTCTGTGTAACAAGCTGCGAAGGTAACAGCAGAAAAATATTAAAGGATGACAAAAATAACCCCATATGTGTTATGTATGAGAAAAAGGAAAATGATGAAAATAAGATAAAATTCCACTATAATCTCGAAAAAAAAAAAAAACGTATCTGCAATGGCCAAAAAAGTAAAAATTAAATGTTTCTTAAACATTTAATTGGAAAAACAAAGAGCTGTGTGTAGACAGAATTAACATCAGACAAAGCAGAAATGAAAGCAGCGTCATAAAGTCAAAGATCTTTTGTTTGATAAAAGTTAACTATGAAAGAAGTCTTTTAAAACCTTCTACCATAAATAAACATGCCAACCAAAATTTCTTAGAACAAGGTACATTGTTGAAGGTTTTCTGTAAGACCTGGGCATTATTTCTTTAGTCTTCAAAGATCCGGAAGATGTGGGATATAAAGGCATAGATGTTTTTTAATGGTATCTAGTTATTAATGTGCTTACAGTGCCATTTAGGGGAGAACACACAGAACACCTTCCCAGGGTCGTTTCTCGGCTTTTTCCCATCCTTTCTTCATTCTCTTGTTCTTTTTTCTTTTCTTTCTTTTTCTTTCTCTTTAACTCTCTCATATTTTCCCTTCTTCCTTCCCCTCTCTCTTCCTCTTTTATTTGTTTTTGTTTTCTTTTCTCTCATCTTGCTATGGAAACTAGGCTGGTCTCCAACTTGTACTCTCCCAACTCCAGTCTCCAGAGTTTCAAGTTTACATGTATGTGCCACCTATGTAAAAAACATGTTCTTCTTGATAGTTGAATACATTTTCAAGCCTTTTAAAAAATCACAAAATATATTGTATGAGAGAAAGGAAAAGGATGAATATAAGATCAACTTCCACTATAATCTCATATATATCATGTTCTGATTTTTATCGAGGAAAAACCTATTCCAATAAAAGAGCTGTGTTCTCTCTCTCTCTCTCTCTCTCTCTCTCTCTCTCTCTCTCTCTCTCTCACACACACACACACACACACACACACAGACACATACACACATACACTGAAACTGTTTTTATTATGTGGGAAAACTTTTCATAATATTATGTTTAAAAAGCCATTGTGCAGAGCTCCAGGCCTTCATCTCAAACTCTAGAATGTACAGAATGAAAGAATACTTTACTTTTCACAGTGGGATATCATTAGATGGAGGGATTAAAGAAGGCATACCTTTATTCTGTTTTAGAATTTTCTATAGTAAACCAGAACTGTATTTCGAATTCATGAAGAGCCAGTAATTGGTGATAAAAGTTGAAAACCAAACTGAACACATATGAGGAATTGACATGTAAGTGTGTGTGTGTGTGTGTGTGTGTGTTAATCTTAGAGCCCAAGGTTTAAAAGAAATATGCTAAAATATTAACCATAGTTATCTCAGAGTGATAAGGTTTTACAATTTCAACTCCTCAGACTCCCCACAATGAGTATCCATCATTTCTGTAATTAGGAAAAATATGAATAAAGAATTAAGTCTTCACTGGGAGTTTCCCTTAGGACGGCACAAGAATCCACACCTCAGAGCTTTTCTCTGCCTGGGTATACAACAATTTAAATAACTACAATTTAAAATAATTGTATGTATATATATGCACACACATATAGATGTAGATGGATAGATAGATGATAGATAGATAGAAGGTAGATAGATAGATAGATAGATAGATAGATAGATAGATAGATAGATAGATGATAGACAGACAGATAGATTTACAGTGCAGAGTGATGGCAACCTATAAGGACCTAAAGCCAGTAGAAGGGTCTGGTGTTTGACTGAGGACTTATGGTTTTTGGAAATATCTTCTAAACATGCTCATGTGACATGGACCACATCAACTAGGTTCATCCTTCAAAACTGGCTGGAACTTCTGGTGACATTTTATCTTATTTTCACCTTTTCCTCTTTCTTCTCAAATATGACACAAGTGCACTTAACTTCTGAATGCATGATACGGAGGAGCAGGACACTAACATGACCTCATGGGCAAAGATCTGGAAAGACATGAGTGGTTGGCCAAACAGCAAGCTGGGTTGTCATGTCTCTTCCATGTAACCCTTGCTTCCACCCCAGAGACCCTAATCAGCTTAGTTACAGTAGCACCTACCCTCTCTTTAGGGGACCCTAATGTAGGTCTAAAGGAATATCAGTACCAGTCCTCAAGGATCATTGGTGGAATCCTTCCAAACCATGGACCCTCAAGATATAAAGGACCCTTTGTATGGCTTGATTCCGTATGTCAAGGTTCAAATGATGAGTATCAAAACTGTTAAGGCATTCTATAGCACAGATTATGAGCACCTGTCTGCCACCTTCAGCAAGGGCCAAGCAAGGAGGACAGGGTTCAATTGCTCCAAAGAAGAATTCCAGGTAGATTGTCAGTAACAGATTTTCGCTATGAAAATTATCATACCGTGAGACCACCAAGGAGAGGTTAACAAAGGTTCTCAAACAAATGATCATATCCCAGGAAGTATTCTGAGTGTCAAGGGCGCAGAACTGTCTAAGAACGAATCAGATGAGGTCAAGGTGATGGTCGGTTTAAGCAAAGCATATGTTTGTCTCAACACCTTACTGTTGGCATTTTTGGCTGGATGACTTTGCTGGGGGGGCAGGTCTTCTGCGTTGCAGTAAGGCTAAGTAGCACCCTGGCCTCTCAGTAACTCTAACAGGAGCCTCCTTCTTCAAGCTGAGACAACTGAAGATGTCTTCCACTATTGCCAGATTTCCCTCCTGGATGTGAGTGTAAATGGTGCCGAATTTCCCAGGACTGAGGACCACCAGTCAGTAGGTTATTAGCACTCAGTCCCATCTTTTCGCTTGGCCTCATCTTCAAGACAGGACCTCAAGCATTCTGGCCCTGTTTCCTGAGTAGTGGGATTACAGGTCTGGGCAGCCATATTGGATTTTGATTATGCTAATGTTCAAACTCTGCACTGCATTTAGGTCCAGCCAGCATTCTATCAACTGAGATACATATCCAATCCCTGTTTCTTCACTAAACATGATATTAAAAAAGAATAATCTTTGTGATGTATGACTTCCTGCTGAAATGAAGTGGGGGACAGAGAAAGTGGGGAATTGGCAGAGTTACAATCCCATCAGGCAGAGTTTGATCTGCCCTGAAAATAATAAGAAAAAACATCCCCTTTCCCCATTAACTGTCTGTTGGTGTCACCATTGTTCAGGTCTTATTTAGGCAGCCACATTAATAGGTTTCATGGGTGTAGCTTTCTGGCATCTTTAGAAGTTAAAATCTCACAGAAAACTTCCTGTACCTTTTCTCTTACAATCTCCCCAAGCCTCTCTTGATAGGGCTCCTGAGCCTAGGGGCAGGAGTCTTGTTGTGGGGGTGTCAGTTGGGATTACGTACTGCATGATCACTGCATTCTGATTGGTTGTGGGTTTTTTTTTTTTACTGCCGTCAGTTGATAGTTTTTGATGAGTAGAGTGGGAAAAATATTCTTAAGAGCCCCAAAATTGATTACCCAATACCAAGTGGCCAGCCCTGAAATATGTGGGTATATGTGTGTTTTTATGTATGTATGTATGTATGTATGTATGTATGTATGTATGTATGTATGTATGTGTATATATACACACATGTATCACATGTGCATATATATATACATGTGTGTGCATATATATATATATATGTGTGTAACATTGTATAAGCTGAGCAGGGTATGTGTGTTTATAGTTATATTTAAGGAAATACAGGACATGAGAGAAATCAAGTGAGAGAGTTCATGGGAAGGTTGGCAGGAGGAAAGGAAAGGGAGAAACTGGTGTGATTATATTTATTTCAAAAAGCTATTTTAAAATATATAAAAGGAGCTTGGAAAAGTCCGTAGCAGAGGAGAAGAAAGAAGAGGAGGAAGAAAAGGAGGAAGAGGAGGAGGAAGGAGACAGAAGGAGGCTATGTACTCACTCACTAGGTTAGAACAGAAGCCAAGAGCGATCAATCCCATCCAAGGTAGCAAGGAAACCGGAGAAGGCGCACTGTGAAAACAGGTCCTAACTGGCATGAAATAAAAGGGTTTTGAGCACACAGAGCAAATCAGTCTCCAGGCTGTGCCAAGAAGGAATCTGGAAGGGACACAATTATGGAGATGAGGACTAGAAAGGTGATTAGGGACTCTGGGAATTCCTTGTTCAAGGACTTGCTAAGGAAATGGAGCTGTAATTAGAATGGGGAGGAGGTTTTTCTCTCTTTCTTTCGCTTTTAGGCGATCTAAAAAGCTCCAGTAAATACATAACAGAAACCCGCGAAACGTCCAAATCAGAGGGAAAACTTTCTAACTTCAAAAATCACTAATGCCTACGTCCTCAAGCAGAGCGGAGGTGCATTTGAAAACCAGCCTCCCAGTTACCTGTCAAGTCCGGGAGCTTCAGGAGTTTTAGGTATGTCCTGAAGCAAAAGCTGACAAGCCATTGAAATGAAATTCTGAATAAAATGAGGACAGCCCATTAGCCCCAGCACGGGAAGGCACTCAGCAGCAGGCTTGTGAAGAGGGGCCTTCCCCCTTTCTTTTTGCCGCTGATATTCTTACTTTGAGAAGGGTAAAAAGTGATTTTTTTTTTTTTTTTGCCTTTTTTTGGCACAAGAATAAAAACCTAAACTGAGATCTGAGGTTTTTATAGTTTGGCAAATTTCAAAGATACGAAAGAAGCATTTTTGGCACTTAGGGATGGAGAGGCAAATGACATCATATGGCTTAAGGGGGAGAGCTAAAAGAGTACATACACTTGGACAACTTCAGAAGCTGGCTGCCACTGAAAGCATTTACATTTTTTTCCCCTGTGAATTTAGTTGTCACAAAAGGCACTAGATTGAGGACTGTACAGAGAAAATGGCAAGTCCCAGGACGTGAGAGGCAGGGTCTGCACTGAGTGAAGTGAGATTGGAGAGCCAGCGGTTGATTCTGTTTTCGTGTGTGTGTGTGTTTGTGTGTGCAAATTCACATGTGTGAAAGAGTACATGTGTGTGGATGAATGTGTATAAGTGTGGGTATGCATGTGGAGGCCTTCGTGTTCTGTCTGTAGCTACCCTTTTTCCTTGAGATAGGGTCTCTCCCTGGCTGAAATCTGCCAAATATGCTCTGCTAGCTGGTCAGAGAGCCCCGAAGATCTGCCTGCTTCCACCTTGCCTGTGATGACATCACACGCCTCTGTGTCTGGCTCTTCTTACATAGGGATCAAAGGCATGTTCTTGAGCTGGTGAGACAGGCACTTTTCCAGCAAAGCTCTCTCCCAGCCTGCTCGTCTCTTCTTGATGACCTATGCTGGGGCCATCAACAAGACTTCATTCTGCTTCTGTCCCACCCACAGTTCACACCCTTCTCACAGGAGCAGCTCTGGGAGATAAGTTGGGGGCCTGAGCTGTATTCTCAGTGGCTCATAGAGAAGCAGGAGCAGCACTCTCCCCGGCCTCATGCTCTGGAGTGTCTTGGCATCAGGATGGTTTAGCAGATCATACATATGAAAGATTAAAGTAGATAGTAGATGTTCTCATGCATCTCCTTTATAAGGCGACATGGAAATTGCCCTTTTCTCATTAAATATGGACAGTGTTAAAGATGGTAGACAAAGAAGCTGAGAAAAGATGAGTGACAGAGATGTTCATCCTACAACCAGTTCAGTCCTGTACCTTAAGGAAGGTCACAAGGGTGGAGCTAGAGCGGCAGTTCTCAACCTGTGGGTCACAGCCCCTTTCAGAAGGGTGGTCTGAGACCATCGGAAAATGCAGATGTTTGCGTTATGATTCATAACAGTAGCGCAATTACAGTAATGAAATGGCAACAAGAATAATGTTATGATTGGGGCCACAACGAGGAATTATAGTAAAGGGTGATAGCCTTAGGAAGGTTGAGAAGCACTGATCTAGAGCATGAATTAGGGAAGGGAAATAGGGATCATTTACGGTCCCATTCTGTTTTTTTTTTTTTTTTTTGTTTTGTTTTGTTTTGTTTTGTTTTTTTTCCTGAACCTGTTGCTTTCGATGACCATTGAGAAGTATAAGGCTTAACCCTACAGTGTATGGAGTGTGGGCAGGTGAAAAGTTGTATTGAAGATTTGTAATGGAGACAAATATTATCATGTAATGAAGAACAAATGAGAAAAAGATGGAAAATATTCTCTTCACTGCGAACCCACAAGTCCTAAAAGTCGAGTTAAAGGTACCAAATTAAAACAAAATAATCAGGACAATACTATCAAAAGGCTTTTTAAAAGTCTTTTCTGTGGGTTTTGTTCTTGTTTCTGTTTCCTGTCTTTCTCCCTCTGTATAGCCCAGGCTGGCCTGGCACTGGCTATGTAGACCAGGCTCATTTTGAAGTCATAGAGATCTTTGTGTCTCTGCCTCTGGGTGTGAATATTAAAGGTGTGCACCACAATGACCGTCTTATGTGTGTTGATGTCAGTCATCTATCAAGTCAGCTTTGACTGCTCACTAAATTAACGTTCATATTGAGTCTTGTACTGGGAAACCAACAAGTGGGTACAGGCTATACCCATCCATTTGCTGCTTTTTCAAGTTTTGATGCAAGACCCTTGCTTTTCTTTTACTGGATGTATTTGGGGATGGATGACCTATGTGCTTTCTGCGCATGGGGTCCTCTCGGTAATTCCTCCTCAATCTACTTCTTCCCTTCCCTCTTGCTCCAGCCTGTGACTCAGCATAGTCAAACAGGAGACCTTGCTGTGCTCTGTTCTTCTACTCCACTATGGATATTATGAAGTGAAAATTCTGTCCACCTCTTTTTTCTGATTTACTTGTGACCCCCGCCCCCCATTATTCTCTTTATTCTGTATCAGACTAACCGTGGTTCACATGAGCTCTTGATATCATCTCCCCTTGTTTCCCAAAGTCTGTACTACATCAATTATTCTCTCCTTTTCTTAAATCTTCAATTCATTTTCTGTGCACAGGTTCCTTCTCCCTCTGGCTAGAAGTATACTTAGATTTTCTTCATCTTAGAAGAAAAATACATCCTCCAAAAACTTGTGTGTCTCCCTTAACTGTTACCCTGTTCCAACTCCTTCTAAAACAAACACTTCTTATTTCTTCACCTACACTTGACGCAACTACATTTGACTTTGCTCCTGTTGCATCTTTAGCCCATCTTCTCACAGGAATGGCTCTGGGCAAGTCAGTGACGGTTAGCATCTAATTATCAAAGGTGGGAGGGATTATTCTCCCTCTTCTTCCTCTCACCTCTCCCAAATCATACACTTGCATTATTACCTCTTCCTCCTTGGAGCTCTTTGCTCCGATTTTCTTCGATACCAGTTCTTCCCGTAGTCTCTCTTTTATCATCTTTCTCTTTACCATCCATTGAAGCATGAATTTCCCTGGGAGCCATCCCTACCGTCATGCTAACTCCAGATGTTTTCGGTTTCCCACATCCGTGACCTCAGCTGTGTCTTCTCCATGGATGACTTTGACGGGGCTCATTGTTGAACTTGCCTCTGTTGTTACCAGTTATTGGCAGGTGTTTGAAACTCGGGCTGTTCAAAAACTGAATTAGCTGTTTACAGAAACTACAGAGGCAAAGGCTCAGCCTCTGAACAGTACCAGGCAGGTCAGAAGCTAGAATTTCCATGCTGAACCATATCTGCAGTGTCATCCAGGATCCAAAGAGTGCTACACAAGGTGAAAGCAAGCTAGGAATTCCCACCCGGACTTAGCTCCACATCCTCCAGCAAGTCTATAACAAAAGGATACAGAGAGGGCATAATGGTGCCCATAATTGTGGGATATCAAATATTTTACAGGTAGATTTGTTAGCCAGCTCTGTGGTGGAAGTAAGAGGTATCAGACAGTCAGCTTCTATTCCAGAATCCCTCGGGACTTTCTGAGTTACCTCTTAGCACGTTCATCTGTTATTCATTTTTGTTTTAAGATTCTCCTGCCATGTGCATGTGCACTTGTGTGTACTTTGTGTGTACAGATATGAGCATGGCATGACCTCTGTGTAGAGGTAAGAGGACAACCTAAGGTATCCAACCTTGCTTTCTTCCTTGTTTGAGACGGGGTCCCTTGTCATTTCCCTGCTGCGTGCACCAGGCTTTCTGGCCTGTGAGCTGTTGTAGCACCTCTGGTCTTATCTCATCTGGCTGTATGTGTGTGCTGGGATTGCAGATGTGCACTGCTGTGCCCACCTTGACATTTTTCTGTGAACTCAGGCTCTCATATGTGCAGGGCAGGCACTTGGACAGCCTGAGGCATCGCCCCAGTACCCCTACTAGTTTCTTGGTGGAGAGGAATGAACACTTTCTAGAAGCTGAAGGTCTGCAGTCTTGCTACAGAAATATGGAAATTGCAGAGGGGCAGTGCCATGGAGCCTGGCTTGTCTGGACCAATTTCCCGGTGTGATATTTTTTATTCAAATCACTTTAGTTGAGGTCCATTATCCCCTCTGGTATAGGCAGACAATTCAGTTTTCACTTAAGATACTGGGAAGTACCCAGGGACCTTCAGTCAGAGGGCCGTTCCCTTGGTGTCACTGGAGACGATCAGAAAACAGAGGGGCAGAAACCTGTTAGAGGAGAGGGAGGCACAGAGTCCCCAGGCAACCCCAATCTCTTGTGGAACACAGTCGTACTCATTACACAAGTCATTGAAAGTTTTGACAGTGCTCAGTGGATGACATTTGAAGCATTTTGTCGTTTCTCCATAGGACAGAATGATGCCTGATATAAAGGGGGAATCCTAGGCCAGTGAAGAGAGACGTGAGTCATTTAGGGACACAAGACAAACAGGGCTGTGATATTTTCCTAGGCACAGAAAACCCAGTCCCAGATTTCTGAGTCCTCTTTCTGTGGACAGTGAAGAGAGCGTCAGTGGAGGAGAGCTTTGTCCTCACCCTGGGAGAAACATTATTTCAGCCTGGATAAGTGTGATGCTTAAAATAATCTAGGTACTTTTGCATCACTGTTTCTTTGGTTTAAAGACTCTTATGGATGCTATCCCCAAGGGTCTTTCTCATGACTTTTTGTGCACCTCGGGATGTCTCACCTGAGTGGCAGTGGATGTTGGAGTCATTCAGAATTGCAGAGATCTACTTCTCTCCATAAGAAGGTAAGTCAGACAAAGATAAAATGCGGAGTGATTGCCGACCTAAATTCTGCCTTTGGTTTGCATGTGTCTGCCTTTGGTTTGCATGTGTCTGCCTTCGACATAGCATACGTGTGAGAATCAAAGAACACCTCAGGTGTCCTTCTTCCTTGCTTGGGACAGAGTTTCTTGTCTGTTTACAGTGTGCTTCCACCAGACTAGCTGATCTGCCAGCTTCTGGGGGTCCTCCTGCCTCTACTTCTCTCGCGATGGGAGCACTGAGGTTGCAATGACCTGCTATCTTGCTCAGATTCTAGGAATTCAAATTCAGATCTGCTTGCTTGCCTGGAAAGTGCTTTATCCACTGAGTCATCTCCTTAGAACCTGTCTTTGATATTTTTATCTGGACCTGCATTTGCAGGGATATTTAAGGAGGCTCGTGGAGTCAGATGGGGACCATGCCTCTGTGAGTGTGGAGAGGAGCCTGGAAGGGATGTGTGCTGTTCTCACAGACTGGAAGACACTCTGTAATAGGATACAGGGAGCCTTGTCAATCCTGAAGGGTTTCTGCCTGGATGCTCTCAGGTCCTTGGAGCTAAGGCTTTTATCTTACATTGACTTAGTCAATGGAGATGAGAAAGTCCCGTGGGATGGTCATGTCACCACCACACTCTGTCCTGAGCTCACATTGTTCTAATTGGATCTGGAAGGCCTTGGAATTGACACGGCCCAATCAATACTAGCTACTTTTAAGTGAGGAACCATTCTTGGAGACAGTGTCTTAGTGTTTCAGATTCGCAGATATTTTCACATTCAATTAAGAAGATGGAGACCATTCAACCATTGCTGGTCAGAGGCCTAGAATTCCTGTAACAGACTTCTGCTCAACTGAATCTGGCAGCAGAATTACTCTATAAGAGGAAATTTGGGCCTTATCCCAGGACTTGCTGCCCAGTGTTGGAAATATGCAAAGCCACCGCATGCGGCTGGGGAACACACCAACACACCGTCCTTCCTGTGTGCTGGGAAGAAGCTCAGAGGCCAAATTCTTAAATTTGCTCTCACAGTAGAAAAAGTTGGCCAGCTTCTGTCTACCATTAGGGGGAAGTGATCACCAGAGGTGTGCCATGCTTGAGCGTAGTCTCAGGATGTTTCATCGGCCACTGTGAAAGGGTCACCTTCCAAAGCACCTGGGCCAGAGGCCGCTAACATACTTAGGGCTCTCAGGTGCAGTTCTAGTTTACTTTTTATTGCTGTGATGAGACATGATATCTACTAACAACTTAAGGGAGGAGGGTTTATTTGTCTTACACATTGACATCATAGTCTATGATCCAAGGGAGTCAGGCAGGAGCTCCTGGAGGATCCCAGAGTCATTGGAGGAGTGCATTTACAGGCTTGGCTCAGGCTCAGCTTTCAATGGCTCCAGGACCACCTGCTTAGAAGCGGCACCACCCACAGGGTTGGGCCCTCCCACATCAGTCATTAATAAAGAAAAGGCTCCATCGACTTGCTTACAGGTCGGTCTGATGGATACATTTTCTCAATTAAGGTTCCCTCTTCCCAGATGACCTTTGTTTGTGTCAAGTTGATAAAGAGCTAACCAGTGCTGGTGCTAAGCAATTGAAATCTGCTTTTATTAATGACCGATCTGTTTAATAAAGTACATAGCAGTTGAATACACATCTTCATGGGCCTATCCACACACCGATCAAGGTCTAGGCTGCTAGTTGCTGCGTCTCAGAAGGCTAACACCTTCTGCCGTCTGCAAGAAGATGCTCCCGGCCCCCAAAGCTTACTGTCATTTTGCTCCTTACAATGTAGATTAGCTTGGATTCTTTTGCCTTTTTCTTCTGGCTCAGAACTGTGTTTGTGAGACTCATCTGCGGTGCTGTCCACAGGATGTTTGTTCATTTTCTATCACTGTTAGTACAGCGTCCACTGTGTGAATATAACAGGTGTATTTACCCATCACACTGTGGACGGGCAGGCATTTCCATTCCTGAAAACCTGTTCTGATCACCCTTGTGGGTCTTGTTCACAGCCTGGAATGATTTCTCTTGTTTGTAATAAGCTTCGTTTGTACCAGCAATAGAGTAATCTGCCTGCGTTTTCAGCATGTCTTGCTAGTGTCAATATTTCCAGTTTTAGCTTTCCGTGCAAGCCCCTGTTTCTGATGAACACACTCATCCTACCTCAAGCATCTTTCCACACTCACACTGTCTGCTTGGGTGCTCCTTTGTGGAGCAGTTATTGAAGAGTTTCTTCATTTTGAAAACCTAGGTCTTTAGAGATTTGTGGCAATGGTAGGCGTATACCAAGATTCTCTTGTCAACTAGATGTTACAAATATCTTCTTCCAAACTGTCAGTTGTCTCAGAAGTGAGACTTCTTTGTGTGTGTGTGTGTGTGTGAGCATGTTTGCATTTATGTGCAGAGGCCAGAGGTATATCTTTCTCAATTGTCCTCCACCTTAATTTCTTTGAGACAGGGTTTCTCACAGAACTGACAGCTAGTCAACTCTAAATGTCTAGGCATGAGCCCCAGATATCCTCCTGTTAACTTGGATGCTGGGGACCTGAACTCAGGGCCTTATGTTGTTATGGCAAGTGCTTTACACATTCATCCATCACCCCAAACCCTGATGCTTCTTTTTCATTACCAATGAAGGTTCTGTCTCACATCAGCTTCCTGGCACTGAAACCTAAGGGAATCAGTGACACTCCAAGGAGATACAGGGCTGACCACAAAAGTTAAAACAGTAGACAGGTAAAACTTCTGTAACTTCCCAGGTTCTTTGTTCCTTTATATCACATTTGTTTTTGTTTTTGTTTGTTTGCCGTGTCCACCTCTGTGAATAAATGAGTTTCTTGAAGACAGATATGTCTTTTCTGTGAACAACAACATCAGGGTTTGGCACAATTCCATTTAGTCCTTGCTCAAAAAATATGTATTAAACAAATATATTATTGAATGATATTATTGATAGAAGTGACAAGATCAGATTAATATTTTAAGGAGATAATTCTAACAGTAGGAGAAGGAGAGAGAGAGAGAGAGAGAGAGAGAGAGAGAGAGAGAGAGAGAGAGAGAGAGTCTCAAATATCAAGTGGCAATTTTGATCACACTCGTTTGGACAGCATATCCAGGGAAGATATGCTGAACAATATGAGCAGACATTGCCTGTGTTTTCTTTTTTGCCAAGGGGTGCTCAATCAACCCCAAGGCAATGGCGATGTCAAGTTTTGTTAGTGAATTTACTGAATCTGACTCAGTGATAGATGACAATTCAAGAAAACAAGAAAGATATGCCAGACAGCCCCAGATGACAAATGCCGATTGAATAGCAACCATAGGAAGCACTAAGAGTTCAGAGGACCTGGCAATTACCACGAGTCAGGATTTAGACTTCCTGCGAAGGTTTCCCTTAATATTAAGATGTTAGAACAACGTGCTTTTTTATTACGATGATAGAAATGTTATTACAAATGTAAAATTTGAGTAAATTGAATGAGAACACATAAAAGATAAAGCTTGCTATTTCTGCTGTCTCTTGGGCTTCGAGTCAGTTCTGACGAGGGAGAAACTTGAAACCTCACACACTAGCACAGCTGAGCCCAGAATGAGGCAGCTATGTAGGGCACAGCATGTTTCAAGCTAAGCCCATAGTGAGCTGTCAGTCTTTCTCTAGGCTGGGCCACACACCTGCCAAGACCCTAACAGAACTGCGCCTGAGGATTTTGTAGATGGGCTGGGTATAGAGCTTCCAAACCTACAAGTTAAACTTTCAATTTGGAACTGGGAGCGTTCAGAAACACCTCAAAGATTATTTTAAAACTTTAGTTAGTGTGTTTATGTGTGCGTGCATGTGTGCCTTTGTGCATGCATGTGAGTAAACATGAATATGCTTGTTACAGCATGCATTTGATGGTCAGAGGACAGGAATCAGTTCTTGCCATCTGCCTTGTTGAAGCAGGTTCTCTCTTGCTGATTATACTGTTGTACTGGGTATGCCAGTCAAACTGGCCCTGAAGCTTCTGGATGCTTCTCCGGCGTCTGTCAACCATCCCCCTAAGATTGCAGATGGACACTACCAGTCTGCTTGTTTGTTTATGTAGCTTCTGAAGATCAAACTCAGGATCTCAGGCTTGCATGGTTAGTGCCTCTATCTGCTTATCCATCTCCCCAAGCTTCAAGAATATCTTTTCTAGAAGGTCACTGCTTAGTGCAGTAAGAGGCAAATAATGTAAAAGCCACTATTTTAGCCTTTGTTGTTGTGCTGTACCAAAACATTAAGCCCATAGAGATTGTTGAGCATCCGTCTCCCTTCAATCTTCTCAAACTGAAATTCTCTACTCAGTAAGCTCTAATTCTCTGTTCTCTTGTCACCTAGCCCCTGAAAAGCATCATCCCACCATCACTCTCTGAGTCTTCTGACCCAAGAACCCAGTATCAGTGGAATCCTGTCACTTGACAATGTCCCCTTTGTGTCTAGCGTATGTCACATAGCCGGAATTCTATCAGGTTTCTCCCATGCCATAGCTTGTGTCAGGATTTCTTTCCTTCCTGAGGTTGGCATATTCTCCACTGTACATACACGTCACCTTCTCTTTATCCAGTCATAAAATGTAAAGGTTATCCTTGCTTTTCCAGGGTAAAGGGAGGGTGCACCTTTGTATTTTCTTTGTCAACAGTGTCTTACATTTACATAATACATTTTCATCATTGTACCCCATGTCCCCCCTTCTTCCCCTCCCACTCCCTCTGAAACGCTACTTCACAACAGGCCATACCTTCTTTCTAGTTTGTGGCCCATGGAGTTTAATTAGTTTCTTGTCCAAGCATGGGTAGGAGGCTATTTACTGGAGCATGAACAATTTGCCAATGGTTACAACCCTGAAGAAAGTCATACCCCTCCCCCAACAACCTGTAACTGCCAATAGTTCCTCATGGAAGGGGGAGGCCTTAAGGACCCCTACAAATGGAGATTTTATTTTTTTTTTTTTATCTTTTAAAATGAATTGCCAGAAGCAGAAATAAAGTAGGAAGGGACTGGGAAGTAGCGCTGATTTTTGCACCTGCTCCTGCAAGTGCCCTTTGGTTCCCGTCATCACTTGTGTGCAGCAGTCCTTGAGCAGGCACTGTCCTGATCGCCCAGGTGAGCGGTCAGGTGACCCTTACCTCTGCTCATGACCCCACAGAGATGATTTGCTCTCACCTCTGTGTGGAGAGCATCTAGGGAAAGTTGTCACCACAGTTTGGAATCTGCCAAATTCATCTTTGGGTATTCCTTACGCTTTTACCAACCCCACTTTCAATATCCCCCTCCCATCCCTCCATCATCTAAATCAGCACTTGTCTGGCACAAATAAAGGAAATTGCACTTTCCTTTATTGAAGAATGGCCTAGCAGAATAAGAAAAAACACATGATCATTTCAATGGATTCCTGGGAATGTTTTAATTCCATTCATTATTTAAAACTAATGAAGAGCTTAGACATGCAGTCAGGGGAGTGATGGTAGCCAGCTCCCTTACATAGACTCTTCATCTATACAATGAGTTCCAAATGTCTTTAGGTTTTAAACTCCCCCTGCCACTCCCTACTAGTCAACATAACATTTGATATTTGTGAGTTACATTGTCATTTTTCCATTATGTTTTACAATCCTGGAGGTATTTCAAAGGTGGGAACAGTCAGTCAGGGAATAATTATGGGTGGAACTTGGAGATTATTGCATAGGTCTGCATTTGAACCTTCATAGTTTAGACATACAGGATGGAGGTTTAGGCTCTTGTGAGCAAATTGTGTATGCCTCTGACATGATCTTTACTGTCTTGGTCACCTGCTTCTTTTGGTCTCCTGCTTCCATTTCTGATTCTCCTCAATTCTCTAAAAAAGAGGAACTCTGGCTTCTAATCATAACTCACACTTATAGTTAATGCATAGAAAAAGATTCTCTTCCCTCCATGAACAAAGTTCCCAGGAAGGATTATAATTGTCCTCGGTCAGGTACCATTGGAGGCAAAATGCTAAAGACAAGGAGGAAGACAGGTAAAAGGTCGGTGACTTATGCATCTGTTTTAATGTATGTACGCACATGTATGTTCATGTGGATGTACACAGGATGTCAGAGTTTGCCACCAGATGGTGTCATCTTCTGGTAAGGACAATCTTACTGATTTGGTAAGGCTGGCTAGCAAACCTAGATGTCCTCCAGTCTCTGCTTCCTTAGAGGTGACAGGAACACACGCTGTTCTATCTGTTTTTTGGGGGGAGACTGCTGGGGATCTGAACTCAGATCTTCATGCTCACATGACAAGCACTTTTTGGGCTGGGCCATCCTCCCAGGTCCTCCCAGAGGAGATGTGCATTGGAGTGTGTAATACAGGATGAACTCAGGGTTCAGGATTTTAGAGATGGTGATGGTTAATGGTTGCGTTGTTTTTTTTTTTGTTTTTTTTTTTTTTTTTTTTTGGTTTTTTGAGACAGGGTTTCTCTGTGGTTTTGGTTCCTGTCCTGGAACTAGCTCTTGTAGACCAGGCTGGTCTCGAACTCACAGAGATCCGCCTGCCTCTGCCTCCCGAGTGCTGGGATTAAAGGTGGTTGCGTTGTTTTAAAGTCTTCCATGACAGTAGGAAAATATGCAGAGAGATGACAGGAAACTACCATCTCTTTTCCCCTGCTCATGGCAGCCCTTGTCACTTTTGCTTGTTGCCATCATGGTTGAAAGCTGACATTACCAACTTAGAAAGAGGAGCGCCCTGGGAGCAGTGACGAAACACTTGCACAAACCAGGAAGACAGGAATAGGTGTCCTGAAGGAGACACTACTCACAGAGACACCTAAGGTGCCTACAATGTGAACTGAGGAGGTCCTGTACCATCCCGTGGCACCACTGCTGCCTGTGACTTTTCATCAGCAAGCCCTACTGTGCAGGGCAAGGGACACAGGCTTAGTGACAGGCACACTGGCCTATGCATGAACTCTGCCATGATCGGCACCTTGCTTAATGTCTTATGTGAACACGCATATATTTTGCATGGCTGTATCCATAACTTCACGAGATAAGGAACGGTGGGAGACCGCGAGCAGAGGGCCCTACACGTGGCAGTGGATCCAGACAAGGTAGCCTTGGTGTTAGCGGACTTTGAACAGCTGTAGGGAAGGTATTGTCAACAGGAAAGGTGATTAGCTGCAGAAAAATGTCTTCTTAGGAAGCTCACATGCCATCATGAGTGGTGTTTAGTTTAAGCGAAGGCTTAGAAGCTGCTCGGCAGAGTGGAGTCATATACTATCCCTGGAGGAGGTGGCCCTCAGGTCACATCTGAATCAGGGAGGCAGTGACTCTAGATCTTTCTAAAGTCCTTAAGATATTTCTTCATATCCATATTCATAATTTATCTGTTTTTTGAAAATTTAACAAGTAGCAGCTCTAGCGATAATTATTGCATTTCTATATTTATAGATAACGGGCACATATGGAGGTGGAGTAGCACAATTTGATATTTTCGCATGTGCCAGATTTTTTTAATAAATATAGAAGAATCCTATAGTTATGAAAAACTATTTGTTAAAAACGAAATGTATATGCAGCTGGGCATCTGTTCTGACACACCACATCTTAAGAACGCTTACCCTTCTGCTCTTAGATGGAGCCCAGTATCAGCTCAGAGCTATGGGGCTGTGCATCTCAGAGGTGGCAAATAAAAACCTTTACTAATTCCTGTACAGAATGCACTTCTACTTATTCATGCTAAAATTAAACTTTCTATCTATAAAGCTGAAAATGATCTCCCCCCCCCCATCCCCAGAAAGCGATAGTGGGATTTTTTTTCTTTCTCTCTCTCAAGGCTACGAATTTCAAGTAGATTGTACGGTACAGAAAGACTAAATTTTAGAGCCAACCAGATTTGAGGTACAAACCCTGGCTCTTTTTTAACCTGTGTGACAGTGAGCATGTTGTTCGGTGTCTTAAGAACTCTCTTAGCCACCTGTAAAAGGCAGAGGGGAGGGCTACCTTCAGGTGTGTCGAGAGGGTGAAAGTAACACCAGCCGTGACGTGTGCCTCCCATCATGCAGGCTGGCCGTGCAAGGCTGCACACTTAGACCTGTCGGTGAGCTTACCTGGTGAACAGGAATAGCCATTGAAATCGTATGTATAAATTGATTGTTTCCCATCTACTGGGTACCAGATCAATACATCTTCTCTGCTTGTCCCATCCACAACTACCCAAGATGCAGGCAGCAAGTGAGGAAGCCATATTCAGGGAAGACCAAAGAGCCTCCTGCAGCTTACAAACGGCACAGTGGCATCTTAGACCCATGACGGGCTCACAGAGAGGAGCCTGCGTGTTTAACTCCTATTCTGTACTGTTTAGCTAATTCTGTGGAAGATTCTAGCAAAGCTGGATTTTTGGGCCCTGCTGTCTCTGTGTAGTCACTGTGTGTGCATAGACTTTGTTAAGAATGACAGTGAGCAGGGTTTCCCTCAGAATGAATATCCAATCAGGTCTATTTCCTCCACTCTATTGCCTGCTTATGATATAGAACCCTCCCCAAAAATATACATTTAATGTTTTCTGAATATTAATTTTCATATACAGATATCCCAGACAGTATGATCTAAGCAACATTGGGGGTTAGTGATGAGTTATTTTTCCTCGTTATCCTAGGAAAATTTCATCTGTTGTCCACAGTGCCTTCTGTCTGCAGTGGTGGCCACCTCCAGCTGCCTCTACCCCACTAGAGCACCAGAGTGTCCAGAAGCTAAAATCACTTAGTGGCCAGCAGAGGGCTTGGCATTTAGGCATCCTGTGAGCCCTAAGAATTTTCAGGACACAGCTCTTGGCAATTTGCTGAGTGCTGGTGTTTAATATCCCACCTCTACAATTTAGGCTTATTTTTGAGCATTTAATCTCCTTTCAGGCAAATTAGGTTGAAGCACGATGAGGAAATGTTTTAACCTTCAGTAATTTTCTCTGTCCATATATTTTTTTTTTTTTGAAAGACATGACCAAGGAGTTGACAGAAAAGATTTAACAGACCTCGGGGAAGCCAGGAGGAGTACCTGAGTGCAGCTCTGTGGAGGAGAATATGCGCAGAAGTCAGGGGCAGCAGCACTGGTTTTAGAACAAGACAGTGCACTTTCTGGTTACTGTTACCTCCGGCCATGCAAATGTTACTGGATATTATTTCATTTTCTAGTGATCACTGAGTTGTTTGATATTTAACAGAGTCTAAACAAAATTTAGATGAGAAACACAAAAGGTATGAGCAGAAATTCAAAAAACATCAAGTTTAATGTTTAACTTATAACATAATTATATTTCTTTTATTCTGTTAGTTCAGTGAAAGTACCCCATGTGTCTACTAGTAAACGGGTATCCCCGGACACTGTTCTTTTCACTTCAGTGTCCCCAGAAGGTATAGAAAGAGCTACCTGGTATTTTGATCTCAAATTATGAACATTGCAAACACATAGGAAGGCACAATTTAGAAGGAATGCAAGTTTGACAGGCTGTGTGGCCCAGTAGTCCTTAGGGTCAACACATGCCAGCGTCACCTACAGGGCTTGTAGGACTCCCCAATATCCCCCTTCAGAACTCATGGGAGCACCGGACCCAGGCCTCCTCTTCTTCTCCATAAACACCCAGATGTACGGGTGCACAAGTCCTTTTGATAAAATGGCCCAAATTTGTGGGGACTCTCTGAACAGCCCCAGGATGCTTCAGAGCACCTCAAGTTCATACCATGTGGATGCTCTGTGAACAGCTAGAGTGAGGGCAAGAGAGAGCGGCATGCATGTTCAGTGCAGACTCAATCTTCTGAAATAGTTTTATTGCTCCTAAAGTTGAATCTGCAAATATGGGGATGCAGATATGAAGATGCTATGATTCAAGAACCATGCACCTGGAGAGAAAATGAAGTGATACCTGTCATTCTACCATGTGGGGAGCAGAAACAAGAGGTTTGCAAGTGTGAGTCAGCCTGAAATACCTAGTGAGACTTTATCTAAAATAAAATAAAGACTAAAAATTAAATGAACCAACCAAACAATGATCTGCAGCAGTCATGACTAGTAAAAATTGACATGAGCTGCATAGATAGTTTGAATTTTTCTATTAGCTCATATAAAAATTAAAACAAACAAACACGGGTCACTAAAGATGGCTCAGTGTCTGTCATTAAATCCAGAGGAACTGAGTTTGTATCCCAAGCCCCCACACCAAAAGCCTGGTATGGTAAAACACTCTGAGAGCCCCAGTGCTGGGATGAAAGGGCCAGAAAGTTCCCTGGGGGTGGCTCCAGCCTCAGTGAGAAGCCCTGCCTCAATAAAAATAAGGTAAGGAGCAATGGAGGAAGATACTGGATATTGACCTCTGCTTTCCCCAAATACCTACACACCTGTGTAAGCACACATGTATAGCTCTCCACCCCCAAAAGAGACATAAGTTATATAACACATTTTATTCAAAATATCTAAAATATTTTGCACTTGATCTTATCCAAAGACTAAAATGTATTTAATTTACAATAATTTATCATTGTTATTAGAGTATACTTACATATACATTAGAGTATACATCATTACAGTAGTGTGCTACTAGAGTTAATAGTATATTAAAATAAATATTATCACTAATCTACTCAAAAGATTATCAGTGTATTACTGAATACATAAAAAATTAATGAGATACTTTGTATTCTTATGTCAGATCTTTATGGTCTGGAGAATCTGTTATGCTTGTATGCATTTTCTCTTAGTATAAGTCACATTCTGAGCCTTTCATGCCCATATGTATCTACTGGCCGTGTATTAGATAGTCAGCAGCAAGGGTCAATTGGAGCCCATCTTGGTTATGTGTTAGAACCACTTTGGTATGTGTGAATGCCCCAGTCCTACTCCTAATGAGTTTCCCCGAAAAGGATCTGCAGTCAGAACAAGGGTATTGTTAAAGACCTTCCTAAGTTGTTCTATTGTGAAGGTGTGCAGAGGACCATTGGTGTGGGCAGAAGCAAGCCAAAGGAGTACTCACATATGTGTATATGCTCATGCACATATGTATGATGCCATGTGTCATGTGGATAAACAGTCATGTGCTTGTATACTATCAAGTATATGTACGTAGTCATGAGTATGTATGCTTTCTTATGTCATATATATACAGTCATGTGCATGTATACTGTCAAGTGAATGCACACAGTTTTATGCATGTATACAGCGTTTTCAATGTATATGTATGCATGTACATTTTTTGAATGTACGTGCATATGCTCTTATGCATGTATACTGTTGTGTGTATATATGTATGTATACAGTAATGTATATGTATGCTGTCATGTGTATTTGCACTCTCATGTGTTATATGCATTTATCTAGTCATGTTTCTATATACTGTCATGTGCATGTGTGTAGTCATGCATATGTACACAGTAGTAAGAATACACAATATTGTGTATGTGCAGTTATTTGCCATGCAATGAATGTTTGGTAAACGCAGGAGCATACACAATAGTAGATATCAGTATCTATGCTGTGGGAAGTCCTCCTGTATATGTGTTGCTTTTATTGGTTAATGAATAAAGAAGCTCCTTGGGCCTATGGCAGGGCAGAATAGATCAAGACGGGAATTCCAAGCAGAGATGGAGGATAAAAGAAGACAGAGTCAGAGAGACACCATGTAGCCACTGCAGGAGACAGACACTGGACAGAACCTTACCAGTAGGCCACAACCACATGGGGATACACAGATTAATATAAATGGGTTAATTTAAGATATAAGAGTTAGCGAGGAATATGCCTAAGCTCAAAGGCCAAGGAGTATTATAATTAATAGTTTCTGTGTGATTATTTCGGATCTGTGAGGCCAGGAATGAAGGAGCAGCCTCCACCAACATACCTAAGTCCATGTTACAGTATAGTAGCTAAGCTTTATATGCACACGCTGTGGTATTCACACAGTAACCATCACCTCGCCATGCATTTCTAAGAATATGTTCTGTCATTAATTGGTATGCTTGGTGATCCATGCATACTTGTTCCCTTGGTGCATGTTAAAAGGAAGGAATATGCTTGCTAGAACTGCGGGTCCACTCTCCATCCACAACCAAGGATATAGTTTCTCCATTAGTACTAAGCAAATGGAATCGGTGACTTTGTCCCGATGAGGAGCTCATTTGTTTTCCAAATGCCTAGGTTACTCAGACAATGAAATCGTGTAGGCTGATTTCCCCCCTCATCTCTGCTTTACAGGGAATTTCTCAGAGTCATTATTTATATTTGAGTCTTTGAGTTGAAAACAGTAAGAAACTTCCTTACAACCCTTCACTTGTGCTTTCAGATTCTTCCCTTGCAAAATGGGAACCATGTCACGTGGAGAAATAGACAATACAGTGAGCTGGTGAATTCCCAGCTGAACGGAGAGGGTAAGTGTGCCAAATGCCATCTGGGGACTGTTTGGGCCAGCGCAGAAGGTCCTGGGCTCATTGGGAATGCCATTTCTACATTCTCATGTGGACTGGTGATGAGTGTTCATGAGTTATGATGTTACTGTAAAGTCTTTTCTGGGATTCTGTTGTATAGAATTTAGTATATCTAATATACTTATCTCTTGAAATTTTGCATTGCCTCTCTGACTTTGTGTGCACATGACACACATGTTGAGGTTAGAGGGCAACCTTTAGGAGTCAGTTCTCGATGTATGCCATGTGGGTCTAAGGTACCAAACTTAGGTCACCATGCTTGGCAGCAAGTGCCCTGCCTGCTGAGCCATCTCACTAGCTATGCATTTAATACATGATTGGAACCTCAGATGTCAAAGCACTTAAACTTTTGCTGATACTCTCCTTACTAACTTGAAATATAAGACTTATAATTACCTTCTGTGCCTTACCTACAGTGCTCTGTTCTGGCCCACTTTTTGTATATTTCAATCTCATCAAATGAGAAAACAAGTAGGGATATCAGTCTCACATATCTAATGCTAATGGTATCAGGTCTACCTATTTGTCAAGTATTTGTGTATTCTTGCTTATAGACCACAAGGTTGAGCTCAGAATCCTGATACTAAGAGATTTGACCTTAAAATATATCCTTTCAAATTTCTAGTTTTGAATACTGAACTAAAGGAAGTATTCTGAAAAAAAATAAGTCTGTTCAAATCCTTTGAATTCTTGAATTGGTTAAGTCTTTCCTGGCAATTCTGAGCACCTGGCGGGGAGGTAGAGATTGTGAAAGATACCAATTTGAATGCTTGGTCAGCTTATACTAGATTCATCTCAACAATGAAAGATAAGCACCTGTATTTTGAGAACCATTTCTGGAGGTGAATGTGTAGGTCTGGTCTTAATAAGTAGGACTTTAATAAGAAGAACTATGACCTAATCCTACCCAAGTTACTTGGAATAAAAAACTCTGTACCTGATATGCTAGTCAGATATGTCTGATCAGGCTGAACTAGACATCATCTTACATGACTGAGTACTGGCTATGAGGGTTTGCACTTTCATTTAGTTGAAGCTTAAAGCCTGATGACATTGTTACACCTGTCTCCCAATTCATAGTCATGTGCATGACTGTGTCCTGAGTGTGATGTGTCCTCCTCAATCCTGACAGTGAAGAAGACACTGTACCTCTCTCTAAAGCTACCTGGCAGATAGAGCTTGGAGAAAATTAGAGTGGAAACATCATGTCCTCTGAGGGTCGGGGGTACTCCACAAGGACAAGTAGGTATGTGCTAGATGGAGATAGAAAATGTGGGCTATGTGTACCTGTGGATAAGTATCCTACAGTAGCACGGTCAAGCCTGACTCCAGACAAAATGAGGGGCCATGGTGAGTGAGCCAACCCACAGTGTTTTTGAAAGGTATCTTGCCCAACATCATTATTTGAATGTGACATGAGGAGACATGGCTATTTCCTTTAGGGCTAGTAGGCCCAAAGAACTTGTTTGAAAGGATTATGGGAGAGGAGACATGGGTAACTTCCATCAGAAATGAGTGTCTCCAGTGAGAACACTACACACTTCATGTCACCTGCAGATGATGACATGGTGAAAGTAAAGACGTGGTGAGTTCTACAGTGTCCAGCTTCACCTAAATGGACTGTTTCCAAGAACTCCTGAGGTTATCATATCCATGTTGTCCTAGTAAGCTGTGTCTTTTTAGAAGTCTAAGGGATTTGTGGTGAGGATGAGAAAGGTTACTTTTTGCCTTTTCTAGGTATTTCCTTATGCTTTTCCCCATGAGCCCCTGTGGATGCAATTCCAGTAACAATTCCCTGACGGAATTATTTGCTGTGCAGTAGAACGTTTTCTTCAGGTCTTGGACAACAACCTATTACCTCCTCTTGACCCTCAGTCCTGACAGGTCTCAGAACTGGGACAGCTCCTGGCCCACCAGTTTGTCCTAGAATACCTCATTATGTGGGCAGATAGACCCCAGTTCTGTAGGGGTTAAGGTTGGGCCATTATTTGAAAAACATCTCTATCTGGGTGGGGATTTTCCTATCTCAATCCCACACTCTTTTCAGCTGTAGATTTCTGATACAGTAAGGAGAAAAGGGGGAGGAGTAAGATTTCAGAGAGAATTGAAATTGATGCCAGTGGTTATATGTTTTTAGGCTTTGAGAAAACAGTAGGCACCGTGGAAGAATGACTTTCAGTTAGGAATGATAATTGAAAGACTTGAGAGGAATTTTCTGGAAACATGTTATCTGAGATCAAGGGAACATGTACAATCAAGACCTGTCTGCCTGTCGGGTACAAGTGGGAAAATTGGGGATTATCTTCATACAAGTGATAAAACGTAGAAAATGAGTTTGCATTGAGAGAATAAAACAAAGTATTAGAGAAAAGGTTTGAAGTTGGTGGGTAGGAAGGAAAAATATTTGAAAGAACTGACAGACAGGGATAAGGAAGTGACTCAGAGAAAATGGCCACATAAGAAAGCAAGAATCCCATGGATGGCGTGCAGAAACCAAAGTCATCACTTAACAGTTCAAGGTAAGAAGTTGAAATTTCACTTGGCTGAATCTGCAAGTTATTCACAATCCACAGGTTAGCATGACCCCTTGGTTACTATGACCCCCACAGAACCATTGACATTGACAGAAGTCCTATCTGCTGTTTTAGCTTTTAGTTTGTTCCATACAGGGTCTCATGTAGTCCAGGATTGCCTCAAACTTAATATTTAGTTGAGAATGATCTCAAAGTTCTGATCCCCCAAGTTCTGGTATTACAGGCCAGAGCCACCATGCCCCATTTATATGGTGTTAGGGATGGAACCTGGGACTTCGTGCATGCTAGGCAAGTGCTCTTCCAGCGAATCTATATTATCTTTTAACTTTTAGAAAACAAGCTAACTATCTCAAGGTGCGTTTTAATGGATTGCTCTGTAAACGGAGGCTGCACTTTTGTTTCCTGGCCACCCAGACCTGAATAATCACATAAAACAATATTAATTACAACACTGTTTGACCAATGGCTCGGGCATATTCCGAGTTGGATTTACATCTTAAATTAACCCGTTTCTATTAATCTATGTATCGCCAAGAGGCTGTGGTATTACCTTATTTTCTAAATGTCTTGTTTCCTGGGTGGGTGACTGGCAGGCTTCTCCTTTGGCAACTACCTGGAGTCTACCTGACTCTGCCCCCCCCCCCCCTCTCTCTCTCTCTCTCTCTCTCTCTCTCTCTCTCTCTCTCCATTCAGATTTCCTGCCTGACTTTGCTCTGCTAAGCCATTGGACAAAACAGCTTTATTCATCAACCAATAAAAGCCACATCTATAGAGAAGGACCTCCCACAGCTTTACTCCTAATGTAGGATGGTGATGTCAAAATGGAACTAACAGAATGTCCAAACCCAAGGACATACACACTGATCTTCCTCTAGGCAGCTGCTTGGTGGATTGCCGTGTGGGTGGAACTAAACTGACTTCTTTAAGGAGGAAATAAAGGCTGTTTTCTTCAACGTCTAGTGGCTGGAGGCTGAGCAGCAGCTGTGCTTTGGGGTACAAACTGACATCCAGACACACAGCTCCTAGTCTGGCCAGTCGGATTAGCTGCCACTGGAAACCAGAGAAGTGTTTTTGCAGGAAAACTAGAAATGTGGAAGAAATTTGATAGATGTTTCCAGTTGCACTCAGTTGACAGTGTAGAACTTGTTGCTCTATTTTTCAAATCCAGCATTCAGCGGATTTCAGGGTATGCCATTCGGATGGGGGGAATACACCCAGGTGCTTCTTTCCCTTATCTTCAGGAAGGGATGTGGTCTATCTGCAAGCCCTTCTAAACAGAGAGAGATAAAGTCTATGTATTGAAACATCTTTGTATACAGCATGAGCCACGATAAGGAGAAATATGGGGCCAGTCTGAGAATTGCTCAAAACACTGGGTGTGCATGAATGCTGCACGCATCAGAAATAAGAGTCTAAAAAATACATTTTCCAAAGGAAAAAACATGCCAGAGAGAACACCGCACACAGATCAACACGGAAGCCATGACTGACCTAATCGCAGCTACAGGAACAAATGTGAATCTGCTCCCTTCAACTCAGGTGGCCTATTATCCCCTCGAATACCCAGGCTGACAGTACCTCCCGCCCTCCCCTCCTGCTTCAGAAGTGTCAGGCAAAGAGACACAGTGCCAGCAGAAAGCCTTCCCGGGTTCTTGTTAGCTAACTGCAGTGTTTTGTTCCAGGCCTGCATGTCTGCACAAGCCGACACCGTGTCAGTCATAATTACCACCTGTTCGCATCTCCCTTCAGGTCCCATCACCTCGGAGACATTAAGCAGCGAGCTCAGGAAGCAGTGTTGATTGCCCAAGAAGCACGACTGTCAGGTCCTGGGTTTCAGAGCATAATTGCTGCCTGTGCACAAATAGCCGTGGCCTCCTTTCTCCTTCCCCCTCACCCTGAACAGGGCAGGAAAAGGCCCTAGCTGCAAGTTCTCACCGACACCAACTCGAATTCTTCAGGCTGAGGAGATCATGGGCATATCAAATATCATTCTTATGCCATGGATTGGGCCTGAACTTTCAGACCAATGTGTCATCTGGTAGAAGACAACATTTAAACTTTCAAAACTGTATAGACCATAGCATCCTGCTGTTTGTGCCAGATGCCAAAAGGTTTGCTTCTGTCTTCCATAGCATCAACTTCAAAAGAAAGAAAGATCATTTAAGGTTCCCATTTACATGATGTCTGAATAAGATAGTTGCCTCTTTCCCCACTCATTCTAATATCATACAATAGACATGATACACAACGCTAGCATCCACGGCATCACCCTCCATGTTCAATGAACAATTTCATCTTCAGCACAATCCCATCAGATAAGTTCTATTGCTGCCCCTTCATCAAGCTGAGTCCCATGTATGCTAAAAGCCATTTCAAGTATCAGTTGCTTGGGGCCATAACCCCTGACCCTGTAGACTGAATGAGACACTGTGGTCTTGGTTCCCATCTCTTGGACCACTCCACTGTAAGTGTTGGTGTTGTGTCTGTTACTCTGTGGGCCAAGACTCTCACTCCCTGTAAAATCAGCTCCTGGGACAACTGCCTTCTGATGCAGGAGAGTTTAGTAGTTATATAAGTCTCCAATAGGAAATGATAATGGAAGAAAGGGGTCATCATATTTCTTTGCTGCTATGTTTTTTTTCCCCTCTATTTGCCCAAAGTAACAGGTTTTCGACTTTATCAGGTCATTGTGATGCCTCATTGTGAAGTTTTCACTAGGGGCTGGGCTGTTCAGGAGAATAACACTTAAGAGATTTTATAACTGAAGCATCGTGTGAACCTAGTCTGTAGATTCCAAACTCTAAAGCTGGACATTTCCAGAATTAGAGTTACATTGCCTTTCAGCCATTCCCACAAGGTGAAAAATGAACCCTACTGGGGGTGAGGCAACCTGTTGCTCCAAAATCTGTTGCTCATGGTAATCACCTGGAAAACTCTGGGGGAATAAAACAACAACAACAACAACAAAAGTGAACAAACAATACAAAGCCGGAACTCCGAATCAAGCAAAAGCTCCTAGGGATCATTCCACCAGCTCCCACCAGCTCCCACCAGCTTCCTGTTAGGTCATGATGTTCAGGGATGAAGCTCAGAAACATTTTTCAGATGGCTCTTGTTCATTTTGGTTATCAGTGGGTTTGGAAAGCAACATTGAAGCCACTGGGATGGTTTAAAGCTTTGAGTTTATGACTAGAGATGTGGCATAGCTATCCTCAGCTGCATGGGCAGAAGAACACAAGATCAAGACTCTGCTAGAATAACCTGAGAGAGCTGGCATGCGCTGGGGGAGGATAGGTGGGTTTGCATGTGTGTGGATACATGTTTCTGTGCATGTGAATACAGATGTTAGAGGGCAGCCGTGACACTGACATGCATGGTGCATGGGCAGACCTGTTTCAACATAACTGCTAACTTGGCTTAATCCAGTAGTGCTCATAGGAATTTTTAAATTTGAAATCAACATTAACTTTTTTTCTGGTCACTGACTCTTTGGTCTCTTGCTTCATGCTCATTACTTAATGCCTGCTGACCTCCTTTGAAGCTCCAGCAATGTGATTCAAGGTCAGAGGAATGAGGGCTGGGAGTGCCAAGGCTCCTTATTAATGTTAGAGGTAGAGCCATCTAGAACTCAGAATCAGTTTGGTGTTTTGGTTTTTGCAAAGGTAGATTGTGCAAGACTGATGGTGTCGGTCTCCTATCCAGACAAATGAGTCCTCTCTGTTCAGTGACATTTTCATTGATTAGGTCACATCACCTTCAGTGGAGCACATGCAGCTCCCTTTCCCTACCTTCAAGGAAACAAAAGTCACTGGCATTGGTGTGGAAGCCATACTGAGTGTGGCTATGACCATTGATTTATTCTGGTCATTGAGGTCAAGCTAATATATTCAGTCTAAGCAGAAGTCCCTGGTGCCTTTGTGTGGTTGTCCCATCTCACTGATCCTCTGTCTACCCTGAGAACAGCATAACCCTGGAGGCAGTTGCCCACTGAGCATGCCCAGTGGGGCCAGTGCAGTTCTAATGTGACATGAGAAAGAGATAAATGCTTTGAGTAAACAAAAGAGGCTTTGGCATAGTTTATTATACTCACATTCAATCTATAAAGCTCATTTGTCTCCTGATTCAAAGAAACCCCCCAATTAGAGATAATCAGGAGAATTTATATATGGGCATTAAGAATTGGTGTCATATTTGTGGGATGTAATAGAACGATTTCTCGGGTGTTTACGTAAGTAATCCTTTTATTTAATGACCCACACTGAAATACTTACACACGAGGCAATAACATCCAGAGACAAGGAAAGTGGATAAGGCTGCGTACGAAGCAAGAAAGTTTAGAATTTGATCTTGTATTAAAACTGCATAATAGATAATTGACAGTTCACTATATTCTTCTATATTTATTTGATTTTTTTCTAAAATAAAGGGAAATAGAAAGACCAACACCCTCACAAACAATCCTTTTTAGGTTAAAAATGGGTCGGATTACCTTATTAGGCTTATTATAATTTTCTAATCAGATAGCAGCAGCGATGGACTGTCCCTGACATAAAGAGCCAGTTGTCTCCCTCAGGTGCTTAGTCTCACTGTTGACGTTCATGGAACTTTCCACCCATCTGGAGTCAGAAGACTCAGAAAAGAAGATGCAGAGAGCTCCAAGGCTAATTATCCTTCTTGAATATTGACACACATATTGTTTCAGACATATGTAGATTTTGTGTAGGAGAAAACTATTTGATTATCAAAGATCCAGTTTCTCCAAATTTTGTAGAGGTTAAAAAAAACCTGATTAATTAGCTTCAAGGAAAATGGAGCATCTGTTACATTTTTGTCAACAGATTTTAATAATATTGAAATTGCTAATTGGAAAGAACTGAAATGCAGCTCTTTATATGTTTAAATGAAGATGTTTTCCTTCATTGCCCTCCCCACCGCCCCACTAAATTTTATCTAAACTATGGCCAATCTTCAGGGTTCTCAGCCTCTCAAGCTGATGTGATTCTGAACACTCACAGGCAAAAAGGATTCGTGTGGAACGATGCCATTATTCTTTTTGTGATTGTTACTGTACCCCAGAAGGAGAAGAAAGCTGATTGAAGTTGTTGGCATCGTACCTCAAGGCTCTCTTCAGTGCGGCTGCAGGCAGAAGATGAAACACAAAGCTTTAGCAGACTTGATGAGAATCGGCAGGGAAGCCAAGGCAGCCATCAGAGTGATGGGAATGAGAGATGGTGGATGTTTGATTCTTCAAACACTCATGATTCTTGCCAGCGGATGGTGACTTGACCACGAAGAGCTGAAGGTAAACATTGGGCTCAACTTTGCCTCGACTCCGATTAATGAATTAAAATCAGAGGTATTGTTTGTTAAGTGAATCAGAATCTGGTTTGCTGTTTAAGAGGGAGTACAGGAGCCCAATAGACAGCAAGATGAGAGCAGAGTCAGGTAGCCAGAGGTACAAGTCAGACTTTGGCTGGTGACTCACAAGCACAGCCTCTTCCCTTGTGCCCCAGTGATGGAAAGACCTCATGTGGTGGATGGAGGAGGCCTCTACAGCAGGGGTTATAAGCCTCCACCTTTGCCTTAGGTCATTGGAGCATCAGAGAAAGCCTTCTGGGTTTTCTTACATTGTTTCCCCATTAAAACTTCTTCCATTTTCTTCATATCCTTCCACACCATAGTTATAGTTAGTCCTTCAATCTACTTCTTTATTTATGGGCTATAGAATTTTATTCAGGATTCTAAAACAGTTGCCAATAATTTTGGAAATTTTATTTTGTAATAGATATTTATAACATTCGAAGATGTTTAAGATGAACAGCTTTAACTGTCAGTATGACCTATGGAAATTTGTACCTCTGACTTCCTTCAGTAGAAGGACCACTTCTCACACTAACCTAACACTTTTCATCGGTGCCTCTGTGACCACAAAGAATGCATTGTCCCCAGCTTCTACCTAGAGAGTATGATGTGTGTCTGCTAGGTACTGGGACTGGGGTTAAATGAATGGCACAACTCCTACACAGTCTCCACACTGTCTAGTAAAAGAGAAAAAAGAAAAATTCAACAATTCCAGTAGTGTGAGAGAGGTTAGATATTAGAGATTAAAAACTAGGTTTCTCGGAAAGAATGGTCTTGTTCAGTTCAACCTCATAAAACTGATTAGAATCCAGCATGATGAGTAAAAAAAGGCCAAATGGTATGACAACAGAAGAAAGGGCTAGAATTGGAGGCAGGCATTTAAGGTTTAAGTCTGGACTTTAGTTACTAACTGTACGTCTAAGAAAAATTATATAGGGTGGGCAAAATGAGTCCAGGATACAAAGCTGATATAGGACAATACTTAAAGGGAGCCATTGAGGTCATACTGTGCCTTGCCCCAAGTTACTCCATATTGTATAAAACTGACTCTTTTTCAGACTATGCTTTGCCAGAGAGACTCTGTTTTGCAGGCAACAGTTCTCTCCAGTTCCAGGATAGAAGGTGTCTCCCTACTTGAGTGGACATTTAAGTGGCATTATTTGTCTGGAATTATCCTCGCAGGACAGACTCACAAATGGTTTGTTCCTGGGAATAGAAAGAGTGACAACATGTAAATTTATCAGGCTGAATTGGGACATTAGATGCCTATTAAATCATAGAAAACTAAGCCTGAGAACTTATTGGCTACACAAGGCAAAGATAGGACACAGCTCCTTGACCCCAGCTCCAGGTGCAGTGTGGGGCAGGTGTACACCTAAGCACCAACCTAGCCACCATCCCCCCTGGCTCTCATCTAACAGCTGATATATACATTAAGGATTGACAGACAGGGAACTCCTGACTGTCCCAGAGCCTTCAGCTTGGCCCCTTCTCTTGATGTGACCTCCTTGAACTGCCCATCTTCTTGTTTACCAGTTTAGATTTGCCATCCATTCATGCAAACATTCGGTCATCTGGTCTTCATCCTGCCTTTTGCCTCCTCATGTTTCCACAGCGCAACTCTGAATCTGCAGCCAATGGTCAGCAGCCAACAGATTCAACAGTTCTCCGGAACCTCCATTCTGGGTTGGTTCCCTTATCAATGAAGACTATGTACATTTCATTTAGCCTTTGTGTTTCTCAGACTCGTGCAATCCAACCCTCTTCTGTAGCCTCATAACCCTTCATAGCCGTTCTATAACCAATATAGATCTATTTATTGTGTGACATGTAATGTATTATCTCAGAGTTGATATTAGTAATTAATAATGAAAAGAAACTATTTTCTTGGCTAGTGTTGTCGATGAAAGCAAGCGCATCTTGCAAATTGGTATATGGAGACTATCATAGCTTGAAAGTTCATTGTTATTCAATACATTCTGACATTGCGGGAAGACATAAACATGTTTGCCTATGTTTTTGGTATAATGCATGCTTGAAAGGTGCAATGGAAGACAGATTTGCTGTGTAAGCTGGGAGGTCTGTACAGATCAGGGGAAGTACATTGCAGATACTCCCTGGGGAGCTGGGATGTGAATTTAAGGTAGACTTTTGAGTTAGTGGGGCTTGTAGACACTGAGGCTAAACTCCTACAAGTCAAGCTCAGAGAATCCCTACATCACCCTCAACAGGCTTCCTGTAGGTGTGGCCATTATCTTAACACTCCATAATAGACTTAAGTGAGTGAGGGTTACCTGGAGGTAGGGGTCATCTTGGAAGGCTGCAGAAACCTCCATGACAGAAATGGTGGAGAACTGGGTCATGTTGGGAATGGACAGCAAAGATGGAGAGGAGAGAATTCCACTAAAAGATTTTGCTGTCATCATAAAGTGGGGCACAACTGCGTGGGCATGCACTTGACACACACAGGTACACCTTCTCCCCGAGCTCTGTCTACATCAGCTTTTATGGACTCTGCCCATTCTGAAACCCCAAACAACTTTTTTTTTCTGAGACTGTACAGTTAGTATGTGAAATTCACATTTGAACCTCAGACTATCTGCTTCTAATCCCAGCCCTTTCTGCTATTTTCATGCTGTCTTGCTTCTTTTTATACACCACAATGGATTCTGATTAGTTTCGCACGTCTCTAATTTCTGTTTCTGAAGCAGAGAAGAGGCTGAACTGAGTAAGAGAGATTTTCCCTAGAAACTTGGTTTTTAACCAGGGCTGGTCGCAGTTCATGATCTTTTGACCTTTATGGTGTGACTGCTTCATGCCTTTGGACTTTTTCTCATGTCGGTGATATTAAATGTGCTCTTCTCCTATGTGGTGAAGCCATTTATCTCCACAATCCTAAGGAGAAATAGAATTTTTCTGTGCTGTGTTGTCAGTTTGTTTTTCACATCCCATTGTCCATAATATGCCCAGCAGAGGGTATCCATGATGGTGTGCAAGATTCGATGCAAGATTGGTGTCTTTGCTGGTCTGTAGGTTACCAGTGTTCCAAGCATGGTAAGGCAGGCAAAGGATAAGCTATGATTGGTTCAGTATATCAGATTTACTCGAGTTTTATGAATCATGATGCTATTTTCATCTTAAGACATTTCCAAGGATATAACGATAGATGCGTAACTTTCTTTTACATTATCTAATCTTCAAACTAAAATTAAGAACAAAATCAGCCAAGAC
This sequence comes from Chionomys nivalis, assembly GCF_950005125.1. NCBI lineage: Eukaryota > Metazoa > Chordata > Mammalia > Rodentia > Cricetidae > Chionomys > Chionomys nivalis. The sequence continues at coordinate 13,948,253 of NC_080087.1, forward strand.
AAAGGATGCAGATAATCAATATACCGCTGCATAGCGATAGATGTATGTCTTTTAGGTGTGGGTATACATGATATCATTTGCTCTCAGTGAGTGATAGATAGATAGTGATAGATAGATAGATGTATGTCTGTTAGGTGTGGGTATACATGACATCATTTACTCTCAGTGAGTGAAACCCACCCCATTTTAGGATCTGCCAGAGCTGGCAAGTTCCACCTGGCCAGACGGGGAGAGGATTTCATCTCTTCCTTGTTTCTTGTACCGGGCGTCTTTGTATAGTGCCCAACCATTCGATGTGTTTGGCAGCCTTTCTAATGAGGACCTTGAGGGCCTTATGCGTTCATTAATTAGCTTGTCCCAACTGACCAAGGAGGGAAGAGCTACAGTTAAAAGCCTGGCCATCTTTTTCATAGTTGTTGTTGCATTATTATACAAATTTTGAAAGATCAAGAAACTTGATCTCAGAGTATTGAAACCAACTCGCCCATCCCAGAAATATCCACGGTCGTGGGGAAGGAAATTAAACTCAAGCGATCTTCTTCAATCACACTCTGCTACCAAAATCCAAGTTAGACTTAGTCATTTTAGATGGCAGAAATACAAGAGTCTGAAGAAGGGCTGGCCAGTCATTTAGGAATTGAAAAGAGATGAAATCACAAACTGGATGTTTCAGAATATGTTACTGAAACAATCAAAGTGCCATAAACTTTCTTGGGGTCATGTTTTGAAGGCTGGGAGGAAAACGAGAATCATTACCCATGAAATAAAAAGTGATTTTTTTCATTATTACAAGTTATAGAGCAACATAGTTGGGTATTGTAAACATAGTCATATATTTTTTAAAAAGATCCTTGAGGTATGGAGATTTCCCATGGCCTGTGCCCCATGAGTGTTGACTCATTTCCAAAGCACGTGTACTGTTATGATGTTATGTGCTTCGGGGGGTGTTGCCTATATACACCCAGAATTCATGCATATTCAGTCAGACACACACAGCCATGATTGCTCAGTGACAGCCACCAGGTGTTTTTTTGCAGTCCTTCCAGGCAGTGACTGACAGATTCCCCTTTCCACCAGCACTCTAGGACAAACAGATCTCTTCTGTTTTATGATCAGACTGACATTTGGAGGAATTTGAGCCATTTACTACTATGACAATAAGGTTAATAATAAAGAAATCCCCGTGTGGTTCTTAGTAAATGGCAAACACACATGCCTGTGTGTCCTCCAATTCTGACCAGGTCTCTGTAAGGTAAGAGTAAGATGGTCTTCCATCCTATATGAGCCATAGGTCATTCTCTACTCCACTATCTGTCAAGGAAATGTTGAGTATATGCCCATCTCCTGCCAGTGATAGTCTAAGTAGCCAAGTTCAGTGTAGTATGAAAAGCAGCAGGCTGCATCCCGCCGCCTGGCTAGCTTATACCCGAAATAACTACACAGAAATCTGTATTAATTAAATTACTTCTCGGACCATAAGCTCTAGCGTCTTATTGGCTAACTTTCACATCTTGATTTAACCCATTTTTAATAATCTGTATGTCACCACGAGGTCATGGCTTACCGGAAAAGATTCAGCATGTCTGACTCTGGTGACTCCATGGCAGCTCTCTCTGACTGCTTTTTTTCTCTCAGAAATCAGTTCTGTCTACTTCACCTACCTATGTTCAGCCCTATCAGGCCAAACAGTTTTTTTATTAATTAACCAATAAAAGCAACACATAGATAAAAGGACCTCCTGCACCAGTCCAGTGATTGTTACATCAAGGTTTGCTTTGGGGAGCTTATTGGCTAGTCATTAGTCTTACCAATCTGCTTAAGCTTCTACAACAAAACTGAGAGATGAAGCAACATGCATTTAGGGTCCCCTGGTTGTAGAGGCTGGATACTCAAGATCAAGATGTCCCAAGGCTGGTTTCTTCTAAGCCCGCTTTGTAACTTCTCCACATGTATCTTCTCACATGTACAAATCTGTGAGACGTTTTAATGCCTGGTTTCCTCTTCTATGTACACTAGATAAGTTGGATTAGGGTCCATGCAGAAGTCATTTTAGCTTTCCCATCTTTTAAAGGTCCTATCTTCAAATGCAGTCACATGATTCTGAGCTGGGATTTCAGGTTTCAGTCTATGAATGTCAGCTGAGTTTGTGACACTTGTATAAAGTGAAGTGGATGACTGGTGTCAGGTCATGATTGACTTCCACTTTTCTGACCCATCGTACAACAAAGCAATCTGTCTTTCATTTAGCAGAATCAGAGCAAAGGTAGCATGGCTAGGTTGTGTGTGAGTGTGTGTGTGTGTGAATGCCTGTGTGTGTGGGGTATGTTTATGTGTTCCAGTGAAAAAACTTCTTAGAGAAAAGACGAATCTGTACTGGGGACTTGGAGAGCAATTTAGTGATTGTTCACGCTCCATACAATGCTACACCTCACCAAGTAGCTCGTCTCCTTTTGCTCTCCTTTGGATTTCATCTCTGAACTCTTTGGTTTCTTCTGTGTCTCTCCCAATGATTATAAAATTGATTCTATTTGAAGATAGTGGCTTCAGCTCTCCTATAAACTATAGCTTTTTCTTTTTATTTTCTTTTTTAACATCATAGCTTCACATGTTTTCTCCCTACAAGTACTACCATTCACAAGTGACATCTTGAATTCATTAATAGCAATATATTTTGTGTTTATCTTTTTTTTTTAAATGACAGTTTTTCCTATACATTTCTGTCTGTTGTCCTGGTATAAACAAGACTATTAACTGAATAGCATGTTTTTTAAAAAAGAAAATGTCTTTAATCTTAGTGCCTTTTCTTCTACTTTTGCTTCTAAGTCCAGGGTAAGAAAAGGTGGCTTTTGCATCAGTAACCTTGACGTTCTCAGAGCAGTTTTACCTCCAAGGCAGGGTAAGGGAATGATTTTAAGTGATGTAAGGAGACCAGAGAAAGGGTGAGCATACCCAGGAAATGACTTTGATGTGGAAGGACCAGACTGGGGACATTTACATCTCAGAAGAAGTCAGCAGACATGGAGAGAGGAACAACAGAGTAATGTATTACAACTTGAGATGCATACAGTGTAGGATTTCAGTATTGGAGGAAAATGTCACTTCATGATGCACTCATCACTGTTCTTCTGGGAAAATGGTGCTCGACTTTGTGTTGGCTGTTTCTCATCCCACCCTTTCAGGCAGTACTTCTCTCTTAAAGATGGGATGGAGCTATCCTTTGGTAGGAAGTTACTGGGCCTCTGGTATGGGAGGTCCTTCTGCCTATGTGTTGCTTTTATGGGTTAATGAATAAAAAAAACTAGCTTGGTGGAAATGGGTTAAATTAAGAAATAAGAGTTAGCCAATAAGAAGCTAGAGCTAATGGGTCAAACAGCGATTTAAAGAATATAGTTTCTGTGTATTTATTTCAGGGATGAGCAGCCAGGGACCAACAAGCAGCCTCCCTTCTACAGGCCTCTTCAGTAAGAAATAGAAGGACATCAGGAAGCCAGAAAGAATGAAGACAGTCATTCATGCACATTATTTCTGGTCTTCTTGTTGACAAAATTGCTATTAAAAATATCACAATTTTTATAAGCCTTTGACTCTATTTTAATAAAGACAAAAATAGTAACTAGAGCACCCAGGGCTGACTTTTCTCCTATAAATACACGCTTTCTTTGTGTACCTAGCCACTTTGAGGCTTGGAAGTTTTCAGGGCAGTAATGCCGTGGTGTCCTATTTTTTCCCTTGGATGGAAAAGTTCATGTTAGCTCCCTCCAGTGACCTTTTGCTGTCTAAATATTAAACAGACATTAGTGTAACTTCCTGGACCAAATGAGATGAGAGTGTCAGGAGACAAGCTGGGGTCAGCAAACGTTCTCTATAAAAGGCCAGATCGCAGCTATTTCAGGCTCTGCAAGTCGCAGCGCCTGTGCCTTCACTCACCTTTGCAGTCAGAGCACCAGGGCAGTAAAGAGCACATGTGGTTGGACTCCAGTAGGACTTATTTATGGCTATAGAAATTTGAATTGTACTTGAAGTTTAATTTCAGTGTGTCATAACATATTACTCTTGTCTTGACTATTTTTCTGACTACTTAAAAAAATGTAAAAGATAGTCCTTGCTTAAGGACTGCCATCAGATAGACTGTACCCCTTGCTTTCTGTCCTTTCTGGGGTAAAGCTTGTATGGTGCACAGGATTGGATCATGGTCCTTGGAATTTGGTACATTGTGGTGTGACATGGGAAGTGACAATAGTGATTCTCATGAAGTAGTAATACTGTCCAACCATCGAGATCATCCAATTGACTTGTTAGGAGGATCTTGATTGCCTGCCACAGACAGCCAAAGTCCCCAAAGTTTCCCACTGTCACTTGCTTCTAGTTCTATTTGCTCTGTGTAGTATTGCTTAGTCTGCTTTCTGCTGCGTTAGCAAAGTTCCACAGATAGAGAGATTTAGAAAAAAGAGCTGTTTATTTGGCTTAGTGCTCTAGGGTTTGGGAAGTTTAAGTACCACCATTTGACAAAGGCCTCATTCTGAGTCATACCATGGGGAGAAGAAATGGGAGGGAGTGAAAGAGGACTGCATTGGAGGGGAACAAATTCACACTCAAAACCCCACTCCTGGAACAATAACGTTAAACATATTATTAACCAATTAAAGGACCTGCTTTACAGATACTGAGGTTTCCAACTCATGAACTGTAGGAGATATATTTCACCCATACCATGTAAGGATGTAAATTTTTACCACATTCTTTATCTAGCTCCTCCCTAGCCTGATTCCTGAATTATTCTTGATATTGAGTTAGAGGAAAGATAGAGTCATAGAGACTCAGGCAGTGAAAGAAAAAGAAAACCAGGAAAGCTTTTGAGATTAGAGGGCAAGAGTTGGTGTGTGTGTGTGTGTGTGTGTGTGTGTGTTTGTACCAATGTGTGGCAGGGGATATTACTATGACTGAGAACTTGGAGTTGGTTTTAGACATTAGACTGTGGGAATCTGTGTAGAAGAGAAATAAGGGCAGGAAAAAAGGAATTTGAATAATGCTCTTGGGTAGTATTAATTAGTTCACTTTTTGATGTTGTAGAAACATAATTGTATTAGAATTTCTCTTTAAAGTTTTACTTTTAACAATTTTATTGCATTTTTTGGTGCATGTGTGTACACATGTTCACATGCTAACAAGTAACTGGAGGTCACAGGACAATTTGTGAGAATCAGTTCTTTCTTTCTACCGTATTTTTACCTAGGTAAATCTACCCAGGAATTTACCTAGACTAGTGGAAAACACTTTAGCCAGCAGATTCATCTTTCTGGCTCCAAACTTATTTTGTAGCTGGTGGATTGTCTTTCTTTAAGCTTCCATACAGAGGTCATCAGTGTAAGGCTTCATATTTATAACTTATATAACTATCTAATTTACCATACAAAGAATGATAGCACAAGTGCACAACAACATACCATTTACTCATATTTTCTTTACTCATTATTTTCTAGATTACATGGAATTTTAATTTTATGGACTTTGGCAAAGAGTAAATTGTGTTCACAGAGGTTGAAATTGTAAACATTTAGGAGAACTGGCATTTAAACTTTTGGCTTTGATGGTAAGGATTACTTACTTTTCACAATAAGGGGTCTCGAGCCTTTGTTTGGGTTCATTCATATGAGAGCCTAAAAATCCTAGTTGGGTTCTCTGTTGACTCATATATTCTCTGATTGATCTAAGAACACTGAAGCAATAATTCATTTTAAATGGGAAGTGTCATCTTACAAATTAATTATCTATGTGAATAGGTATAGAAGAGTTACAATTCTAAACCACCAGGGCCTTTCATGACTAGATAACATGAAAAGACAGAATCTTCATAGGATGAGAACAGCATAGACTTCTGGGTCATGCATGTGAATGTCTATAGATACATAAGCAACATAAATTACTTAAGAGAAGCTCTCAAAACTGCAAACTTTATTTTAAATACAGAAGTCAATAGAATGAATACATGCATGCCTAAATATAATTACCTCTACTTACTATGTCTTGGACTTGAGGTCACGGCTCAACATTTACACAGAGCACATAGGTGCCCTGGATAAGAGGTTCTGTTTCTTTCATAAAGATTTTTTTACTGACACTTTCTGTATGCTTGTGAGCTCTAACAGGATCACAACATAGAAATACCTCTTCGGCATGCGGCTAATTTTTAAAATACTTTATACCATATGTAAAAGGCTGGAATTGTTATGTTCAATTGTTTCTAACTTTTGAAGACACATCATTATGAATATCTTTACCAATCAAAAAACAAGGAATGACTTAATAATCTAGCACCTTGCAAACACATGGGACTCTGTTCCCCAGATCTCTGATCATCAAGGGCTGGCAGAGGATTTTGATGGAGAAAGTTCATGTTCTTTCTGGTACTCCAGAATTACTTAACTTACTCAAAATTCTGGGGATAGTTTTATAGTTGGAAACAATAGCAGAACGTGCCTTAGTCATAAGTCAGACAAACAGGCTCAGACAGGACATTTTCTTTGTATTTTCTCTTTGAGTACATGGAAATCTTAATTATAAACTCTATGAGACAATTCATCTTCTGCTCATATAGGGAAATCTTCATTAATACTTCAGAAGGCTGAAGATATGCTGACCAAGCTCTCATATTCTATTTAAGTTTATATAATGTCTTAAACATTCTTAAAAATTCTTGTGTAGTTCTTATCCTCCATTTCCAATACTAATGGATAGTTTACAAACATAGGGACAGAACTGATTCAAGGAAGGTGGAGGTTCAATTCTAGTTTCTAGCCAGTCTCTGATCTTTGGCTAGTCTGAGTCTTCCAGATTTGATGTCTCCAGTGCAGGGATTGCTTGAAATATTCCTTTCACCTGATCCTTATCTAATTTGCCATGTTGGGCATTTGGGTAGTTTCCTTGCTTGTATACTTCCATAAGATTAGATGCTTCATGGGACACATCATCAGATCATCATGGGAAAATGTAATATCTCCTGGAGTTGAAGTTAAAGGCAGTTAAGATTTTTCCAATGTGGGTGGTAGGAACTTAACTCAGGTCCTCTGGAAGAGCAGTATGCTCTTAATGCTAAGCTATCTCTCCATCCTTGACAATGTCTTTCAAAATCAAAATCAAAGATTTCTTTATATTTGTAAAACTTAAATATATTCATCACCATCAGATATATAAATATATAATCTATATCAGAATAATGATATTGAATGATATATTCATTCAAAGAATTAAAAATTACCCCAAAAGTAATTTCATTGATAAATATAAAGTTAAAAATAATCTGCCTGTTTGAACTTCTGAAAAATGTAATAGAATACTTACACAAAAATGAATAACAATATACATGAAATAAATTTGTTCAACTATGATGTATATAATAGAAAAATTAGGGTAATCTTAATCATCGAAGGAATTTTGTAAGATATTATGGTAAGGATACAATTTTACATCAACTATGATGAACTGAATAGCATAATTATTAGTATAGTTAAAATATATAGAGATAATAAATAAGTCTGATATGGGATTCCTCTCTGTATGCTGTGAATATCATTGGTTAATAAAGGAACCTCTTTGGGCCTATAGTAGAGCTATAGGGTAACAGAGCTAGGTGGGGAAAACTAAACTGAATGCTCGGATAAAGGAGGTGGAGTTAGTGAGAAGTCATGTAGCCCTGCTGGAGCCAGACAGAACTTAGTAAGCCACTGCCATGTGGTGATACATGGTTAATGGAGATGGGTTAAATTAATATGTAAGACTTAGCCAATAAGAAGCTAGAGCTAATGGGCCAAGCAGTGATTTAATTAATAATGTATCTGTATGGTTATTTTGGGGCTGAGCAGTCAGGAACAAACAAATGGCCTTTTTCAACAAACTGTTGCACCAACATGGACAACTAAACCCATGTAAAAACCCAAGAGAGCTTGAAAAAGAGTTCTAAACACAAAAATATAGAGTTTAACATAGCTTCTTGCTGTTTTCTGGGGGTGTGCTGCAGGTCCTTTAAGAGAGGTTTTTCTGACTCAGTGGTAGCAGAAAAAAGCCACACCATTTTGAAATACTGGCTTTCTAGGCCATGCTGCCAGCATGACCTCTGGCTCTTTCACAAGACCGAGCATTTGAATGGAGCTTGTGAGCAATGTGCTACAGCTTGCTTGGTGGCAACATGGACCTGTTGAGTGCCTAGAGATGGGGCATTGTGCATGGCTCTCAGAGGCAGAGGTGAGGAGCAGTTCTACCATGCGGGGCTGGGCTGGGCAAGCAGGAAGTGCCATATATCCCTTTGAAATAATGCAGCTTAAGTTTTTAAGAAGCACTTAGCATTTTAAGAAGTGCTCCTGGACAGTAAGGAATTACAGATACACAATAGGACAGATTCAGACATAAAATACCTCTAAATAGGTCACAGTGTTGAATAAATGTATGCAGGCTTGGGAAAGAGAAGAAAAAAATTAAGTATAAAGAGTAATAAAAGGAAGTAAATGTTTTTTAAAAATAAAACACATTCTTTAAAGAGACAGAGTAAATATTAAAAAGTAATAGAATAAAAACAAACCATGTAAAGATGAATTATATACAGAGTTTGGATTATGTATATTATTGTGTTTTTTATTTTTTGATTATGATAAAGCTAAGTATAGAGAGACATTTCATTGTATGGGCTGCTAAACTAAACCAGCATGTATATTATAAAGGTATCTTATTTTCAAAATTTGGGTCTAAGGATATGTTGTTTTGTAAAAGAGGTTCTTCTTTTGTTTCCACAAAAGATGAGAACCTGTGGATTTCTTCCAAATTAATGTGGCTTGATGAACCAAGATCTCCTGAAAGGTCACCTTAAACACCCCTCAGAAAATTACTTCACGCAGTAAAAAGCAGGAAGCAGTTTGGAGAACTATGTCCATATTCCCAAATATTGTTTATAAATGTTTGTTTACATTTAAAGGGGGATATGCTATTGAAATTTGTATTTGTATGGATCTTGGTTTGTTGATACACCTCTTGATTAAGGTATTGTGTTTGTACAGCTCATTTAAAAATGTAATGTGTGATTAAGAAATATGTTAATAGGGGTCATCTATAATAGTGAAGCTTACAGGCATGTTAGTTAGGTTTTCTAAATATATAGAGATATATTTTAGTTAGAATTATAATGTTCAAACCTTTCAAAGACTACAGATATGGCATTTAAAATGTTTTAAGAGCTTAAGACTTTTCATGACAATGAGATGTATTTGCTCCTGGCAGCACCAATCTACTTCAAAAGAATGATAGGCATTGAAGAGATTCCTTATGGAGTTCGTTAGCCATTTGGGCAAGAAACTGCTCTTGCCTGGACTGCTTGATGAACTGGACATACAGGACCCACAGAGAAATGACTGCTGAACTTGCCTAAAGGTGAGATGATCCTTTGGGGTCCCTGTTTCTTCAAAGAGTCTCCTAGATATTCTGCAGGACACAGAAAAAAGTGACTGAAAAACTGCCAATATAGGCATAACTGTGTTTGAAATTTCCTGCTTCATGGAAAAGTCTGCTTATACTATGGGCCTATAGGCTGAAGATGGATGCCCTGACTATACAGAAAAATTTTGGCTGACTGTCCAGGCAGCAAGATGTCTCTGTCAGTTCTAGAGTTTTGGAAGTTACTTACAATACACTTCTTGTTAACTTAGATAATATTATATCCTTAGGGGGTCTTTGATTGGATTGAAGAATTTATAGTTATAGTTTTCCTCAGTTATGATAAAAGATACAGTAGATATAAATATTGTAACTGTAATTCTTGCTTGATACCTATTTTGCAATATGTAATTTTACTGTGTTAAAGATAAAACCTTCCTTTTTATTTAAATAGAAAAGGGGAGGTGGTGTGGGATTCCCCTCTGTATGCTGTGAATATCATTGATTAATAAAGGAACTGCGTTGGGCCTATAGTAGAGCTATAGGGTAACAGAGCTAGGTGGGAAAATCTAAACTGATATTGGTAGATAGGAGGCAGAGTTAGTAAAAAGCTATGTAGCCCTGCCAGAGTCAGACAGAACATTACCCAGTAAGCCACTGCCACATGGTGATACACAGATTAATGGAGATAGGTTAAATGTAAGAGTTAGCCAATAAGAAGCTAGAGCTAATGGGCCAAGCAGTGATTTAATTAATACAGTATCTGTGTAATTATTTTGGGGCTGAACAGTCGGGAACAAAAAAACAGACTCCTTAAACATAAATCAATAAAAAATATCAAATAAAATTATAAAATTAATCCAAAAGAAAGAGAGAAGAGATGTTTGACAGAACAAATATAGAACAAATACCAAGGAAATAGACAATAACTTGTGAAAAAAATGATAATAAACACTAGTGGTCTAAACATCACACACAGATTGTTAAATTTAGACGAAAGTCAGAGCCAATGGGTCGATGGTGCCTGCAAGAAATATTTTAAATATAAAGACAAGCTAGATAAAATGTAAAATAAATTAACATTAAAAACAATATACAGAAATATAATAAGGAAACCAGAAGTGACTAATATTATCATATGAAATTTATCAAAGCAAAGATGATTCCTACGACCAAAGAAAATTACTTAATAATAGTAAAGGGCCAGTTTATAAGGAGGGGTAGTATGCTAAATGCCAATGTACCCAGTAGTAGAACTTCAGAATACATGATATAAAACTGAGCAGCTTCAGGGAAGAATAGACAGATCTTTAAGTAAAGGCTGAAAGTTCATGCCCTCTCTTAATAGCTCATGGAAGAAGTAGATATAAAATAATGAGGAAGTAGAAGAGTTGAAAATCTCCATCAGCCTACTTTGTCAGATTAGTATTTGCCAAATTCCTCCAAATAGCAGCATCGTGTTCATTATCTTCAAGTGTGCATAGGGTATTTACCAAGGGAAACCATATTCTGTGTTATAAAACAAACTTTAATAAATCTGAAAGAACACAAGTCATATAAAGTGGGTTTGCTTTGCATACTTGGATTATTCTGGAAAGAAGTAACAGGCAGAGCTCTGAAAAATCCTCAAATATTTGGAAATCAAATAACACATCTCTAAACAAACTGTGGTTTAGAGATGAAAGCAGAAGTGAAATTAGAAAGAATTAGAAAATAGCTTGACTTTAAAAATATTTAAAATGTAGTATCAATATTGGTGAGATACAAAGTTGTATTTATATTGCAGCTTACCATGTTAAATACTTCAATTGGGAAAGAAAGCCTCAAATCAATAGCCTTGACTTTCATCTTCAGAGATGAGAGGAAATGAATGTGATGGTTAATTTTTTGTTGTCAACATAGGCTATATTAAGAGCTCGCCAGAGAAATGGTGGAGTGTTTCTTCTGAGCATGTATGGGAGGTGTTCCCAGATGGGGCTGGCTTGCAAGTGAGCAGACTGAGTAAGCACTCCCCTCAGCATGGTTGGACACCATCTACTTGTCTAGGGGCCCAAATTGGACAAAAAAGTGAAAAATGATAAATTTTCCTCTCACTCTTTGAGTTAGGATTCCCCCCCCCAGCACTGTAATTCTGGACTCTTTAGTAATTGGACAACGGTACTTTTGGGGAATATCTTGTTCAGGTTTTATGACTTTTGTTTATGCTGTATTTGTTTAACTCTGTGAAGCGGTGTTACTGTGCCTGTCTAAAACACCTGATAATCCTAATAAAGAGATTAATGGACAATAGCAAGGCAGGAGTGATGGAGGAGGGTCTATATGTTACTTTCATTGGTTAATAAAGAAACTTCCTTGGCCCTGATAGGACAGAAAATTAGGTAGAAGGAGTAGACAGAACAGAATGCTGGGAGAAAGAAGCAGATTCAAACAGTAGCCATGATTCTCCCACCCGAGACAGATGCAGGTTAAGATCTTTCCTGGTAAGCCACCTCATGGTGCTATACAGATTACTAAATATGGGTTAAAGCAAGATGTGAGAATTAGTCAATAAGAGGCTATAGATCACGGGCCAGGCAGTATTTAAAAGAATACAGTTTCAGGGTAATTATTTCGGGTAAAGCTAGCTGGGAGCCGAGCAGTGGAAAGCCACCCGCTGCTCCTTTCCACACAGGAGCAAGAATGGATGGGTCTGGCAGGCAGAGTGTAAATAGAAGGAGAAATCTGGGAGGAGATGATGTGGGACTCCCCTCTGTATGCTGTGAATATGGTTTTTTTTTTTAAATAAAGAAAACCAACTTTTTTTCATTTTAAATACCAGTTCCAATTCTCTCTCCCTCCCCTCCTCCCATTCCTTCCACTTTACTCCCACCCCATTCCCCCATCCTCTCTTCTGATAGGGTAAGTAAGACATATTGCTTTGAGGAAGGTCCAAGGTCCCTACTTTATCTTGGCTGAGCAAGGTATACATCCTAAGAGACTGGGATTCTAAAAAGCCAGTACAAGCAGTAGAGATAAATCCTGGTGCCATTGCCAGTGGCCCTGCAGTGGCCCAGCCATACAGTTGTCACCCATATTCAGAAGGCCTAGTTTGATCCTATAGATATCCTCCCAGCTATGGGAAATAGACATGACTGATGGGCAAAAAATTGGAATCTTGGGGGTGGGGTGGGATGGGGATGAGGGGTGATGGGGAGAGAAAAGTGTGAAGGAGAGGATGAGGGGAACTGGGGGAATCGGGGTGATTGGGGATAAAGGAAGGTTGGATAGGGGAGCAGGGAAACTCATACCTTAGGTAAGGGAGCCACCTAAGGGGTGGCAAGAGACTTGAACTTGGAATGGCTACCAGATGCCCAGGGCAATGTCCCCAGTTAGTTCATTGGGGCACCTGAGGATAGGGAACCTGAAATGAACCTATCCTATAATCATACTGATGAATATCTTGCATATCGCCATAGAACCTTCATCTAGCGATGGATGGAGATAGAGCCAGAGACCCACACTGGAGCACCGGACTGAGCTCCCAAGGTTATAATGAGGAGCAGAAGAAGAGAGAACATGAACAAGGAAGTCAGGACCATGAGGGGTGCACCCAACCACTGAGACAGTGGGGCCGATCTATTGGGAGCTCACCAAGGTCAGCTGGACTGCTACTGAAAAAACATGGGATAAAACCGGACTCTCGGAATGTGGCGGACAATGAGAGCTGACGAGAGGCCAAGGAGAATGGCACAGGAACTTTCAACTGGCGATAGATCAAGAGAGAGACAGAGACCCAAATTGGAGCAACGGTCTGAGCTCTTAAGGTCCAAATGAGGAGCAGAAGGAGGGAGAACATGAGCAAGGAAATCAGGACCACGAGGCGTGCACCCACCCACTGTGACAGTGGAACTGATCTATTGGGAGCTCTTCAAGGCCAGCTGGACTGGGACTGAATAAGCATGGGTTGAAACTGGACTCTCTGAACATGGCGGACAATGAAGGCTGATGAGAAGCCAAGGACAATGGCACTAGGTTTCGATCCTAATACATGAACTGGCTTTGTGGGAGCTTAGCCTGTTTTGATGCTCACCTTCCTGGGCCTGGATGGAAGTGGGAGGACCTTGGTCTTCCTGTAGGGCAGGGAATTTGGACTGCTCTTCAGTATCGAGAGGGAGGGGGAATGGACTGGGGGGAGGAGAAGAGGAGTGGGGATGGGGGAGGGGAGTGGGGGGAGGGGGCAATGTGTGGGAGGAGGGGAGGGAAATGGGAAACGGGGAGCAGTTGGAAATTTTAATTAAAAAAGAATAAAAAAAATCAAGGATAGCTAAAACAATTCTGTAGAATAAATGAACTTGCAGAGGCATCACCATCCCTGACATCAAGCTCTATTATACAGTTACAGTAATAAAAACAGCTTGGTATTGGCATAAAAACAATTAGGTTGACCAATGGAATCAAATTGAAGACCCACATACCTATGAACACCTAATTTTTGACAAAGAAACTAAAATTATACAATAGAAAAAAGAAAGCATCATCAACAAATGGTGCTGGCATAACTGGATGTCAACATGTAGAAGAATACAAATAGATCCATATCTATCCCTGTGTACAAAATTCAAGTACAAATAAATTAAAGACCTCAATATAACTCCAACCACACTGAACCTGATATAAGAGAAAGTGGAAATTAACCTTCAATTCCTGGGCACAGGAGACTACTTCCTAAATATAACACCAGTAGCACAGACACTGAGAGCAACAACAACAACAACAACAACAAAAATGGAACATCCTGAAACCGAGAAGCTTCTGTAAAGCAAAGGACACAGTTAATAAGACAAAAAGGCCTAATGAATGGGAAAAGATATTCACCAACCCCATATCAGACAGAAGATTGATCTCCAAAATAAATGAAGAAATTAGACATCAAAATTCCAAATAATCTAATTTAAAAATGGGATACAGAACTAAACAGAGAATTGTCAACAGAAGAATCTCAAATGACATAGAGACACTTAAGGAAATGTTAAACATCCTTAGCCAACATGGAAATGCAAATCAAAATGACTCTGAGATATATCTCACACCAGTTAGAATGGCTAAGATCAAACAATAATAGCTTATGCTGGAGAGGATGAGGAGTAAAAAGAACACTCCCCCACTGCTGGTGGAAATTAATACTTGTACAACCACTTTGGAAATCAGTATAGCAGTTTCTCAGAAAATTGGGAATCAGTCTACCTCAGGACCCAGCAATACCACTCTTGAGCATATACCCAAAGGATACTCAACCATACTACAAGGACATTTCTTCAACTATGTTCATAGCATCATTATTTGTAATAGCCAGAACCTGGAAATAACTTATCTGTCCTTCAACTGAGAAATATAAAGAAGATAAAGAAAATGTAGTACATTTGCACAATGGAGTACTATGAATATGAATATGTTTTATTACCACTGGTTAGTAAAGAAACTGCTTTGGGCCTATAGCATGCCAGAATAAAGCTAGGTAGAAAATCCAAACAGAGATATAGAGAGAAAGTAGACAGAGTCAAGGAGATGCCATGTAGCTGCAGAAGGAGAAAGATGCCCACTGAAGGAGAAAGATGTCTGCTGAACGCTTGCAAGTAAGCCACAGCCTCGTGCTGATTTGCAGATTAATAGAAACAGCTTAATTTAAGATATAAAAGTTAGCTAAAAATATGCTTAAACTATTGGCCAAACAGTGTTGTAATTAATATGCTTTCTGTGTGATTATTTGGGTCTGGGTGGCCAGGAAACTAATGAGCAGTGTCCACCTACAAGGAGAGAGAAAGAAGTACAACAACAGAACAAGGAGAGAAGGAAACCAGGGGCCAGCCACCCAACTACACAGCAAGGCATAGAGAAAGAAGTAAAGTAAGATATACAAAAGTAAGAAAGATAAAAGCTCAGAGGCAAAAGGTAGATGGGAAAATTTAAGATAAGAAAAACTGGCAAGAAACAAGCCAAGCTAAGACTAGGCTTTCATAACTAAGAATAAGACTCTATGTGTGATTTATTTGGGAACTGGGTGGTGGGTCCCCCAAAAAGTCAAAAGAGCAAACATAACACAACACAGTACTTACAGCAAAAGTCCTCTGGATTCTAGGTACTGAGATGCCTTGTCCTGAATCTTCTTACTCTCCATGCTGTGAGATTTATGAGTACCATTGGTGAGTAAAGGAACTGCCTTGGTCTGTTGATAGGGCAGAACTTAGGTAGGCAGGGAGGACTGGACTGAATGCTGGGGGAAAGAAGGGTGGAGTCAGGGGATGCCAATGATCCACCATTGGACATGCTGAAACTTTGCTGATAGGCCACGACCTCGTGGTGATATACAGATTAATAGAAATGTGTTAAATTAAGATGTAGGAATTAACCAATAAGAAGCGAGAGCTAATGGGCCAAGCAGTGCTTTAAATAATATGGTTTCTATGTGATTATTTCGGGGCTGAGTGGCCAGAAACAACCAAGCAGCTTCCTCCAACACATTTTTTTTGACCATATCACCTTTGATCTATCATCTACCTATCAACTATCTATCTATCTTGTGACATCTATCCATTTGTCTATAATTTCTTTGTCTTGCTTTATTTTCCTGTTGCTTTGATAAAATACTCTGACAAAGGCAACTTAATGCAAAATGCTCATAGTTGAAAGAATTGCCTATCATATGGTCACATTTTGTCCATAGTCAGAAAAAAGTGACCAATGAATGAATGAATGAGTGAATGAATGAGTGAATGAATATGCTGCATCCCCTACCTCCACCCCTACTCCACTTACAGTACATTTACACAGTTCAGGATCCTAGTATGGTGCACCCATATTTGTTGGGACTTCCCAACTCAAATACATAATTAAGATAATCCCCCACAGACATGTTGAATATCCTATCTTCCAGGTGACTCTAGATCCTATCAAGCTGATAATTAACACCAACCACCATTCTGTCCACCCATTTGTCTGTCTGTCTGTTCATCATTTATCTATCCTTTCTGTTGCCTCTTTGTCTCTGGAGAACCCTGCTTAATACGAAGATCTCTTGTGCCTATATCACAATGACTAACTTTGAAAAGAATGACCATGATAATTCTTGAGAACATGAAAATGAAGCTCTGGTGAGTTGCTTCTGAAAAATATAAAATAA
The DNA here is from genome assembly GCF_950005125.1 of Chionomys nivalis. NCBI lineage: Eukaryota > Metazoa > Chordata > Mammalia > Rodentia > Cricetidae > Chionomys > Chionomys nivalis. The sequence goes on from NC_080087.1 coordinate 13,964,826, forward strand.
GTGAGGATCTTTTCTTAAAACCTTGAACAGATACTTATAATATACCTTGACTGTTCTACTACAAGATATTTACATAAGAAAGGGGGAAGATAGAAAGACTTGTACAGGACTATTATAGTAGCTTTGTTTGTAAACAGCTAATGTTATAACCTAGGGAATATGTTTTTTTTTTATATCATAGTGTCACTCAGTCTTGAAAGCAATCGATTAGATAGTACAATGACATGACTAAATGTCAAAAATAAATAAATATGTAAGTTGAAAAATGCCAAATAAAAGTACTTAATTTATTATTTAATTTGTAGGAAATTATAGAATATGTAGGGATCAGAAGCAGACCAATAATTTCCCAAGAACTAGGAAGGATTGTAGAGAAAGGGAGTAAAACATGGGTGGGTAGAGGCTGAGGGAACAGTCACTGTGTGCACATCTCCATAGCAGTGATGGTTTCATAGTATAATGGTTGGCTTCAACTGTATCAAAGTTAGAATCATCCAAACGATGGGCCTCTTGACATGCCTGTGAAGATTATCTTAATGAATATGGGAAAATCTGCCCTCTGTGGGTTGCAGCCCTTCCTAGGCAAGGGATTCTGGTCTACATAAGGGTGGAGAAAGCAAGGAGAGTGCTAGCATGGGTGTATTCACAATCTCTGCTTTTCAAAGATGGATATAACATGACCATTTCTTCCAGTATCCTGCTGCCATGACCACCGAGCTTTGATGGGCTGTAACCTGGAAACCTGAGCTCATCTCTTATGTTCCTTTTTGTTGACATTTTATCACAGCAACAAAAGAATAGCGAAGAAACACTGTACTGTGCTCATAATCAAATGTATAACATTTTACACTTAAATAAATAGTTTAATTATTTTATTTTAATTTTAATTATTTTATTTCTGTCCTCTGTCCTACCACTGTCCTCTGACTCTAAAATCCTTCTGAAACATCTAATTCAATGTAAACTATTTACTTTATAAGAGTACTGTGTTCAATGGATAGAGCAACATATTGAATGTGGCCTTTGCCTTTAGTAAGCTTTCTGTTCAGAAAAAAAAAGCATGGAAGTGACTTGTATGTACTACTTCGTAATCTGAAAAATATTGGATTTTCACAATATTGCTTTATTCAAAAGTGAATAATATAACTAAGAGATAAAGCAGGGACTTTTAAATGGTTCATTAAGTCAACAGAGTATTCAGTAAAAGCAAACAAAAACAAGAGTAAGTATTATGTATTTAGTATATACTACTATATATTTAATATACGTGAATATATAGTAAACATCACATACACAGACAGAGAGAGAGAGTCAATTACCCCAACACATCCAAGCAACCTTTTAAAGAATTCTAAGAAACATGGAATGCTAAACAAACGGAAACTCCTCAGAGCTAAATAACTGCTCAGATTGTATTTTGAAGATCTTAATCTCTTCTATGTAGGACTCGCCTCAATTTGCACTGAATACACACGCTCCTAAAATATATGCCAACAACATGCAAGTGTTTACTGGCTTCCATTTACAACAACAGCAAAAAGAAATGAGAGCCCAGAATAGCCTTGTAGATCAAACCCAGGCTGGTGGGTCTGAAGGGAGGGAGTGTGACAAAGAGAGAAGGGAAAAGCAGGAGGGAGATTGAAAGAGACTTGGGGTGAGACAGGAGGCCTGAAGCAGAGGGAGAGCTATGCAGATGCACATCGACTCTGTAATGAAAAATCTCCTTATTAAAGTGTGCTTTATCTGAGAACAGCCTTCCCTTTAGGAACGTATCCAAGCCGAGATAAAGGCATCTTACTACCCTCATTAAACTGTGCATGGTTTGATGCAATCAGGCTTGTATAATTTGCATATGGAGCAGTTTAATCTAGCTCATCCTGCCTTGCACCTATTGTTAATCACGCCTGGCTCCCCATCCTCCCCCTCCTCTTCCACTAACCCTTTGATTCAGCAGATAAATGAATAGACATCAGGACATCAACATCTTTGTGAGTGATCATGAGCCTTGTTCATGCAGAATATCCCCTGCTTCAGTGATTATGTCTTCCTTGACATTCCATATGTTTTTGATAGTGTCCGTCTTTGTTGATTAAATTAAAAAAAAAAACCTGTATACAGACACAGGAAGATGGTACAGAGGAAGATGATAGAACGTTATGAATGTCCACCTCTGGTCTAAGTCTCTGCTCTCCTTTAGCCACAAATGATGTATGGGTATATGCTTACTTTATTGGGTGAGGCCTGCTTGCCCAAAGTTCCTCAGAGTCTCTATGCAGAATTTCACTGTGGAAGAAGGCTATTAAGAGCAGTCGCTGCTCAGCCCTGCTCTCAGGTACCCTGAAGCCTTTCCCACGCTGACTGCGTGTGGTCTGAGAAGTTCTTCTCAGTTTCTGTGTCTAAGCAGCTGCTCACTGGCATGTTAGAATGAACATAGGATGAAATTTGATTCAAGTCTGTAATGAAATATTTACACACATATAGGGAGATAGCCTTTGCTTTATGTCTGTCAAAGGTTTCTGAAGTGGGAAGAAAGAATGTGTGGGAGTTTCAGTCCCTCTGGCCTAGAGATGCTGCCCAAGATACACTATGGCAGTGATTCTCAACCTGTGATTGTGACCCCTTTGGGGTCGAACCCTTTCACAGAGGTCACCTAAGACCATCGGAAAACACAAATATTTACTTTACAATTCATAACAGTAGCAAAAATTGCAGTTATGAAGTAGCAATAAAATAATTTTATGGTTGGGAATCACCACAGCATGAGGAACTGTATTAAAGGGTCGCAGCATTAGGAAGGGTGAGGACCACTGTTCTGTGATTTCAAGGAGGTAATCACTATGGAGATGTATTGTAGGTCATCAAAGGATTTTTTTTCCATTTATTATTTGCAGTTTTAAATTTTATTTGTGTATGTGTATCTGCAGATAGGTGAGAATATTCTTTTGTGTGGACACATATGCATGTGTGGAGGCCAGTATGTATTGTGTGAGGGTCATGTGTGTAGGGGCCGAGGGGCCACCTCCTGTGTCATTCCTCTGGCAACATTTGCTTTGTTCTTTTGGTACAATCTCTCATTGATCCCGGAGCACACTGATCCAACTAGGCTGGGTGGCCAAGAGTTCCCAGCAATGTATTCCTGCCTCCCCAGAAATAAGGATCCTGGCCCAGCCCCCTGCAGCTGCAGCTGGGAAAGAACTGTGGGAGACATGGGGCTCAGGAAGAGGAAGCCTTGGCTTTGGGAAAACTCAGAGGCTGGAGCTCCAGCACCAGGCTTCCCCAGCAGGAACTTGGAGAATGAGACACAGTTGGAGGCAGCAGTCCATAATTTTGAAATTATAATATAATTAGATCATTCCCCTCTTTCCTTTCCTCCTTCCAGCCCCTCTTGTTGAACACTCTCTCATATTTATGACCTTGTTTTCTTACATTGTTGTTGTTGCTGTGTGTGTGTGTTTCCACCCCCACCACATTTATACACACACACACACACGTGTTATATGTGTGTGTGTATGTATTGATGTACTTGCTCAGTCAACAAAAGAGTAGTCCCTATTAAAATGGGAATCTCATAATTACTCTTGGCTGTCGAGTAGTATGCAGTTTTGAGGATGGCTGCAATTCACTGTTCAGTGTACTTGTCTCTAACAAGTGCAGGAAGAGCGATCCAAAGCCTTGGCTTAAGTCCTGCCAAGTGAGAAATCCTACAGGGCGAGGTTCTGCCACTTTCTCTGCGTTCTGAGCCTGTTTCCTGAGAGGTTTCTCGGTTATCCCTCATCCCTATGGTCGTGTATTTTCCCAGCATTAAAGATAGGGAAGATATATAGGAACAAAGAATGATGGCAGTTTCCCTCTAGAGTCAGCTATAGCCATCAGAAATGAAGAGGGTCAGTGAAAGCGTCCACGACCAAGTTGTCCCTACCCTGTCCAACCGAAGGACATTTTTTGGCTGCTGCTTCCATGTGAATGCCCCATCTGAAGATCCCAGTGGAAATATGTGTGCATGTCACAGGGGTGAGTTTGTGAAATTCTCAGAAGTTTCAGAAAAAAATATTCTCAAAGTTTTTTATTAAGTGTGCACATGAACTCTGTCTTATGTTGGGCTGGATGCTGGTTCAACACATATTCAAAGGGTTGTTTAGAGGGTAAGCATGGGGTGCTCAACAGAATGGATATTAGCCACCTTGTGCCTGACTGAGAAAGCCCTCCTGAGGATAAACAGCTGGCCTGCACTTTGAAGAGGAGATGAGAAAACAACCAAAAAAAAAAAAAAGTTCCTGGTTTGGGAAATAGTGAGCTTCATACTAGGGTGCGAAGTGAGGTTGGACAAGCTGCATGGAAAGGAAGAAAGAACAGAGGAGAGAGGGCTGTCTTCTTAGATATGAATTGGCCATCTTTTCTCTCTAGAGTTCATGGATTCTCTATTTGCTTTATCTCCTCTCCTGTATGTCTTCAGGGTAAAGAACCAGGTACAGAAAACTACTGCTGTCTCAAGTTTGAGGGTTCAAATCTCACCCTTAACATCTAGCTGTGTTATATAATTACCTGAATAGGGTTATAAGAACCACAGTAGACAATTATTACAAGTCCAAGGGTTTCATGCCCCTCATTGTTGTCTGATTTGATGGCATTGCTTGTCTTTTGGTGGCTGCATCATCTGTTTCCTGTCCATTTGTGACGTTCTAGTCCAAGTCTTATCCGAGCACCAAAGTCTCCAGTAACGTGGGCCTTTTCTTTTTGTGCTTCACTGCATTCAGGTAGGCTCAGCACACTGCCCCACAGCACCCTGTTCTTCTCATTAATCCATTGGTTTACGGCGAAGTATTGCTATGCGACAGAACTCTAGAGATTGCTCTAGACAAACTGGGAAACAAAAGCATGTATTTCCAAAGAATAAGGGAAGGCCATAGGAAAGTGTGATAAGGGCTTCACCCTTGTCTGGGCTATGGAGGTCCCGGTAAGGAAGCCAATCTCTAGAATGAAGTAGGGCTGCGGGCATGCTTGACTTCTTTGTTATTGACATCAGAGTCTCTGATGGGGGTATGACTCCCAAAATGTGATGAACTAGAGACTGAACATACATTTTCCTCTCCCTTGCTAATTAGTAAAATACCTTAGAGTGAGGAAACTAATTCTTAAAAACCCTTGTCTGTTGCCCGATGCCCTAGCCCATCAATGTTAAACACATAGTAGGTTCTTAACACATTCTTATTAACTACTGGGATTCTGAGAAAATGAAAAAAAATTACCTCAACACATAGGTCAAGTTTCCTCTCCTGGCCAGATATTTTTCTAAAATTCAAGTTTAATCATCATGATGTTGTCTAAATCATTTTCTTCAGAACTGTGTTGCCTAAGATGGATGCCCGGAAAGGAATAATCAGATCATGAATTTAAAACCCACCTTGAAACACCTGGTGGCCAACCCCTTAGATGTCAGGCCTCTGTTGCCCCACACCTCCTGGGATCCTCCCAAGGTGAGGAGAGGTATAAGTGTTTTAATCCTAACCTAGCCTTAGCATGTAACTTGCCCGGGCTCCGTCTATCTTCTAGCAAGCAGAGAAGAATACAAAATGCCTTTTCTCATTCATAATGATTGCTATCAGACCTCCGGGAGATCTGATTGAAAAACCCGAGTCCTTCCAGCCAAGCTGGAATCTGGAAATGAGCTTTTTATAGTTTCCAGAAGTCTTGGAATGAAAGAAGATGTTAGGAGAACAAGTGGCAACCAGGTCAGAATCAATATTTATTGGCTTATTAAAGGAAGGGGGATGTCAGGAGCAAGTGTGAGCGGGCTGGGGACTACGAGTCTATGAATGCCAACTGCTGGCTGCCTGTGAATCCCAACTGTTAGGGTCAAGTAGTCTCATCACTCTTCTATTTACAGTCTTTGAAATTCCTCATTTAACATGCCACCAGGCACGCATGTTAGCCATTCAGGTATTAATACAGCAATTATTACACCAGAGACAATGGCTAGTTTTTGTTTCATCTCTTTCTCCTCACCTTGCCCTTCCCCTGCACACTTGTCTTTTCTCTCTTTCAGCATTTATCTCTGTGGGGAGCCTGCTGTTAGGATTTTAGTCTTCAAAGGCACTCTGTCTTTGTGCTAGAGAAGTCACAGATGGTCCCTTGAGTGAGTCTCTCACTCTATTAAGGCACTTGGACACGTGGACATGCAGGGTTCTAATGAGACTGGATTCCCACAGAGTGGAGGGAGTCCTGGGAGATGCCCGCCCCACCCCATTCCTCTCCTTTGCCTTTCCTTCCGGTGATAGTAAGAATATCCTTCATCGCTGCTGATGCTAGAAATTTCTCCTGCAAGGCTTTCTCCTCTGGATCAAAGTGTTCTCTTGGGAAGAGAGGGGTTAAGTACTAAACCTTGCGTGAGCCTTAGCACTCTTGATTAATTCATGCAATTCAAACACTCAAAACAACTTGTATCAAGAAGCCAGTCTGTACCTGACACCGTGCTACATACTCTATATAAATCAGTGCTTATCATTTTCTTCGAAACCTTGAGTGGTAGCAGGCTCCCTCATTACATCAATTTCATAGCTGGCTATGAAAATTTTCTGAAGACTATTTAGGTGACAAGTGACATGACCAGAATTCAACATCAGTCTTACCTGGCTTCCAATAGAAGGTCTTTTCACTGTTCAAAATAAAATTAAATCACAATCACTGTACCTAAAATGCTGAGACAAAGGTAAGTGGCTCCTTCACTGTTGAGTCCCAACTAATATTAGATGAGATGGGACATATTCAGGGTGGTATGGCTTCAGACATTCCCCAGCTTATATTAGGGAAGATCATCATATGCCATAGTAGTTAAATATTATTGAAAAATAGGTGAAGAGAAATTCATTCATTGAATCATATGGAGTATTTATTATGTGCCAGGAAATCTATGTTTTGTAGATACAGCATTACACAAACAGAACTCAACACCCCAAACAACAACAACAAAAACCCCGTGATTCAAAGTCTCTGTTAAGCTTACAAACAGTGTGTCAGGAGGATGTTGGTCTACAGATGAGATCAATCAGGAATGGAGAATGGAGAAAATGGCAATGGGTGCATTGTAATTACAAGGTAGAAATGGAAGATTGTGTAGTGCTCCCTGAGAAGGTGAGAGTTGACCAATATGTGAAAAATGGGTAAAAGAAATCCATGGACAGAGCTCCGGGCAAAGGGAATAATCGGAACCACACTGGAAGGCAACAATATATTGAACACGTTCCAGGAGCAAACAGGCCTGAATGGCGAATGGCCAGAGATGATTGAGCAAAGACCATGAGATATAATGGAAAATGAGAGCAAGGAGGAGTTGATGTGGCTGCTTACAGTCATAAAGAAAACTCTGATTTCTAACCTGAGTGAGAGGAAACCATTATAGGCTTTTATACAGAGAAATCACCTCATTTGATACCTCATAATAGAACCACGAGGTTGTGATATTAGCCATAATCTATGAAGAGTAAAGGTGACAACAGGTGGGCCTGTCAGAAGAAGGAGGTTGCACCAATTAAGACGTAGGTGGGGGTGTATGTGGTAGAGGTGATATTGATCAAGCCATATTCTGAACATAAAATCACTGTGCTCTTTCACTGATTATTTGTGGAATAAGAAAAGGAATAGTCATAGGCAAGCTCATTGTTTTGACTAAATATCTGGAAGATAAAAAGAGCCCTTACTGAGATGGGACAAATTCAAGTAAGGGTTTGGCTTTGAATACTTTAAATCATTAATTATGCTATGTATTCAGACATTAATAAACAGCTAAATATTTAGATGTGGAATTTGTCAGGAGCCATGTCCCCCCAGAATTTGCAGGAAGCACCGCCGTGAGGAGTTTTTGCAGAGAGCCCCACTTCTCAATTGTATTGAGAATAGTCTTATTGACAAAGCCTATCCCACACCCAAATTAACTGTTAATAGAGAGCTGTTAACGGAACCCGCCTCACATTCCAAACTATCTAGAGAACTAGGTGTGTCAACTTGTGACTTCCTGACCAAGGAATCGTGACCTGACCAATCATAACCTCTTGGCCTACGTGATGGGCATGGACCACGTGGCAAGATCCCGTTCCCCAGCCCCCCAAACTCCTCATCCAGGGGCTATATAAGCGTAACCATGACTCTAATAAACGAAGGCTTTGACAAATATGCTTAGCCTCATTCCTCTTATCAGCCCATGTCTTTCAGGTGGTACCTCTCCGTGACCCTGGAATAACTGACCAGCCAGGCGGGTTACAGACCCTAGACAGAGTAACCCATCAAGGCGGTCTACAGGAATTCAGATAGATAGCTGGAGATTAAAATTAGGGGTCCCGTGTCTTTGTACCTTCTGTAAAGCAAGAATATATCAGAAAAAATTCAAAGACTCAGCCTTGAAGTTTGTTTTTCATAAGAAATCATGGTGCTAGTTGGAGAGATGTGGAAGATGATAGGGTGTAGAAAGACGGTGAGCAATGGAACCCAGAGTCTTGTGTGGTGGCATCTAAGGGGAGACACTGTTTAAAGGATGAGGAAGAAATGTATTAAATAAGATGAAAGCAGAGAACTAACACTTGCATTTTTCTCTTCTGGCCCTGACAAGAATGTGAGTTAAGTGAAGTACAATGGTAGATGTCAAACCCTACCTGCAGGGATTGTTATTTTTTATTATTTTAAAAAATTATTTTCATTTTACATAAAATCCCAGTTCTCTCTTCTTCCCCTTCTCCTGCTCCCCACCTCACCCATTTCCACCCCCCATCCAATCTTCATAGGGGGTAAAGCCTTCCTTGGGGAGTCAACATGTCTGGCTTACCAGGTTGAGGCAGGACCAAGCCCCTTCTCCCGTATCAAGGTTGAGCAAGGTATCCTACTACAAGGAATGTCCTCCAAAAAGCCAGCTCATGACCTGGAATAGGTCCTGGTGCCACTGTCAGATGACACCCTCCCCTGCACAACAGATCAAGTCACGTAACTGTCACCCACATTCAGAGGGTCTAGTTAGGTCCCATGCAGGATCTCCAGCTATGGGGAGCCTGCTGTTAGGATTTTAGTCTTTAAAGGCACTTTGCCTCTGTGCTAGAGAAGTCCCAGATGGTCCCTTGAGTGAGCCAGTCTACTTTGTCCCATATGCCTTTCAACTTAAAAGTTCCTGGAGACCTGAGACAGTGGTCCAGCACTTTCTATGGCAGTCCAGCTCTCTCTAGGTTTGCTATAGAAGCTACATCCTTTGCACATCTATCCCTAGCAGTTCTGACCTTTCCTTCCCAATTTTCTTCTGTGCTCATCACTCTAATATCATGGCATCATTCTGCTCACCTGTCATTTTTCACTTGTATCTATTTGGAAAGAATGAAAAGTATAATCCAATAGGCTCTCATGGGTTTCTTGGACCAGTATTACAGAATGCTAGCAGCACAGTAGAGTGTTAGGACTGGAGGGCGCTTAGCAAATGCCTGGTCCTTCCTTGCCAGTAAGGCAACTGAAGTCAAGAGAGAAGAAGTGATTTACATAAAGTCATCTAATTTGGAATAAGAACGGAGCTGGTATCCGCATCTCAGTCTCCTGCCCACTGCTCCTTCTGGCACATAGCCTCATTGGTTTCCTGGACTCAAGATGACTGCATGGGTCTCTCGATTGGGAGGTGAAAGTGGTTCTTGTAATGAATTTCACAATGCCACTTTGTGCCAGATTTGAAATTAATTTCATTTGATGGTCAACGCTCTAATAATAAGTCATTTAAATAATGAGACCTGGGAGAACTAGCAGAGATGTCAGATTGTAATTTCATCACTGAGCAGTGGGAACCTTCAAAGACTTCTCTTGCTCTCCATACAATGTCATGCTCTATAGCTACGGCCTAAAAGTAAGGGTGGTACTTCTCATATGTCCAGAGTCCACTCACATCTAGTTAGTGGTGTCAATTCTAGACCTTCTATTAGGCCAGTTGTTATTAAATGTGAAATAGGAGAGGAGCATACTATCAGGTACTGTATAATTAGGAGACAAGCCATGAAAGAAAATACTGTTTGCTCTTCCATAATTATGCAGTCTATTTTTGCCATCCATATAACAAAATGAGATAAAGGGTTGCATGTTTTCTGTGATGTGTTTCTTCTTCATTCCATGAGAAGAACTTAATTGGTTCAAGCAGTTAGAATTTGGAGTTGGGGAGGGGAGGGAAATCATGAAGAATGAAGGTGTGGGCTGCCCCTTGAATGCCGTAGACAATCTCTTGACTCCTTGATGGGGCCCAACCGCTCTAGTGACCATCCTGAAGTGACCCATACATAGGTCAGGTTGGTCAAAATTTTCAGAAGAGAATGAGTATGGCTGAATCCAAATGAATGATTAAGGCTTTACTGACTCTTCTAGACACGGAAAACACCAGTGATGATTTGTTTTCTAGCCGAAACTTTATCTAAGTGTCGGTATGGACAGGCATGCTATGAGCATCTGCTGGCAGAGCTCTATGTGAAGCTTTTTGTGACCCTGTGAACATGCATGTGGTGTGCATGCATGCAGGCGTCGTCTGTGTAATATGGAGAGAGCAGAGAGAGGGAAGGCTATTATCTGCTGGGCAGTGTCATATTCAAGACACTTAGGTGTAGAGCAGAAGTTGAATGATAGTTATTTTTCTACCCACAAACCTCGAGATGGTTTTATAAACTAGAGCACAGCAGCTCTCCAAGCTGGAGTTTACCAATGCTACCACAGTGCCTTTTCAAAAGCCCCCTTTCTGCCTGGCTTTCCATATCTAAAGGACTCATCAGGAATAAGGGACGCTTGATAAGTGTGTCCTACTTCACCACTCTCCAGCTCATGTCGTCTTTTCTAACTTTGTGTACACTTTTCATCACAGATGTCACTACCCTTTCGGCACTGTTAAAAAACATGTGCCTATGGATGATACCTATTGTAGATAGAGTGCCATGTATTTTCATTTTCAGAACATTTTATGATATGTTGACTGAGCTAATAAGTCAGTATTCACAACATTTTTGTAGAAGTGTGGGAAAGCTTTAAGAGTTGTGTGAGTAGGGGTAGGGGAGATTGCTCAGTGGTTAAGAACGTATGCTGCTTTTGCAGAGGTCTGTGGATTGATTCCCAGTACCCACAGCACAGCTACAGCAATCTTAATTCCAGCTTCAAGGGATCAGGTGCCCTCTCTGACCTCCATAGGCACTGGGCATATGTGTAATGGACATACGTACATGTAGACAAACACTCATAAAAACAAATAGGGGAAATATCACAGAGTTTCACTCCTAGATGAAGAGCAGTAAGAAATTAGCATCCAGTGAGATGGAGAGAATTAGTCTCCCCCAGGATGGCTTCCATACTTGGTTAACCGAGACCACGTGGTCAAGTCTAAAAACACATACACAAAGGAATGCTAAACAGATTCTTCAGATTCTCTATCATCTATCTATCTATCTATCTATCTATCTATCTATCTATCTATCATCTATCTATCTATCTACATGTATAATAATAGTAACTAAGGAAAAAGAGGCCACAAATTTGAGAGACAACAGAGATGAAGGGAATATGAAAGGGGTTAGAGGAAGAGATAGGGGAAGAAAAAATGCTTATAATTATATATAAATGATTATAATTTAAGTAAGACTAAAATAAATTTAACAAGAGAAATTATCCAAAAAAAGGCACTCAGAAGACCAAATCTTAGGCTTCAGTATCTGATATGTGTCTCTCCATGGTGAATAATGTGATCATGGTATCACAGAACAAGGACTTACACACACAGAATACGTTTTGAAGCTATCCTTCTCGTATATACTATAAGGCATCAATTCACTAATTAATTCTAAAGAAAAAAATCTTCTGGTCAAACCACTGTGCTGGACATTAAAAATAAACAGAGATGACTCGGACAGGCTTTTGTGTGCAAAGGCCTTACAACCTGGAGATTAGAGAAGGTACTCCTGCATCTCTGGTGTTTTCTTACATGCTGCAGGGCATATGCGAGTGTTATAGCAGGATGCACACAGGATGCACCGACTGCAGGGGCAGATCGAGCCATCACACAAGATGCACCGATGACTTTAAATGGAGCTCCTGGAGTCTGTGCAGGGCCAGGCCCTTCTTCCTACAAAATAACGTCCAGGGCCAGAGATGACAACTCACTGCTTTAAGACAACAGAGGCCATACAGTTTACCATGTAGACACAGATAAAAGTGCCCCTTCCAACTGCCAAGGTGTCATTGCTGGGGAAAGACTTGAGTCAGCTCACAAATCCTGTCTTTCTTGTACCTGAAGAGAAAGGAATCGAGGAAATGGAGGAGGAAACTGTTGTGAGTCCGTGTTCACAAAGACTCTCCTGAAATGCTGGAGGAGCTGACTGGGAAGCCTTTAGAGAGTGGAAAGGTGTCACACATCTTCATAGAGTGGACAGTTCCTAAAGTCTCCTCAGCTCTCTGTTCCTCGGCCAGATCTTCACAAGCAGGGGGTTTCCAGAAAGGAACAATGAGAGCAGAAAAGATAAAGACAATGGTCAGACCTGAGGCTGCGGTGACAGGCCAAAGCTCTGGGTGAAGGGCCTGCAGTCCCTCTGTTCCTAGAGGCCAATATGATGCTGCCCTGTGGGTCAGCTGTGATGTGCTGACGGAATTGTTTTCATCTGGAGAGGAGACAGAGTACTGTCCCAGGCTTGAGAAAGTCTGGGCATTCTCATGCGCTCCACAACATGTGTGTTTGGTGGTATGAGCTCCTTCCTAGGCCAAGGATACTGGGTAGGTTGCCTTGGCATTTCCGGCCTCACCTTCAGGGTCATTTGGAGTTGCGTAGAGCATCCAAGAAGGGGATACACATTTGGGTCACCCAGGGTTTCATCGCAACCAGCCAGGGAATGGGACAGCACATCTTATCTTAATTCCTTTGTGTTCTCCTTCCTCCCTAGCCTTGCTTACCAAACCCTTTCTTTGCCTCTCTCACTCCTCTGTATAACAGCACACAAACAATCGCTCTGAGGCACCCTACTCCATCTCGAACACAATGAATGTTGCTGTCAGTTCAGATAAGAGCACCCGCTGCATAGAATGGCAATATTTCCAGTCCTGGCAAACATGATCATAAGTTCAGTTTATTAATATTGCAACAGTTGCACTAAATGAGATCACTTGGCTAACAAAACATTTATCAACAAAACGCTGCCACCTACTGAAGTTTTGCAAACAGCCCAGATGATTGGATAAGATCACAAATCCACTCTGTCACAATCTTATGGTCTCTTTTGAAATCCTTCGGAAGCAAGAATGATAACCAGCCAAAGCAGACAAGACGTCCGCTTCACACAGTTTGCAGGGTAGATCCCACCGAGAGACATCCAAACTGAGTTGGAGGTGTTTATCATGGAATTTTCTAGCAGGGCTTGGGGAATGGCCCCACACACCTGCAGGAGAGGGTTGTGTCTGTTAGGAGCTGTTCCTACAAAATGATTTGCAGCCCAAGTGCTCTGTCTGCAGTGTAGGCGCATGAAAAACAACTGACTTTTATTTTCATCCTCAGGAAAATAAATATATTTGGTTTGAAAAGACAATCCATGAAACTTACAACGAAAAAAAAACAGCAATTTTTTCTACATGGCTCTAAAGTGTGGGAATACACTTTCATTACTCTTAGGGATGATGAGGGAGGGGGACTTGATGGGGGAGGGGGAGGGAAATGGGAGGTGGTGGCGGGGAGAAGGCAGAAATCTTTAATAAATAAATAAAAAATAAATAAAGACCTTTTAAACTATAGAAACCACTTTAAAAGGGAGAATTAAGTCATTCATTTTGCATTTATGATGTTCAGAAGACTTTAAAAAGTAGTATGGTAACTAATCCATAATGCCCAGGGGAGCTTATTGGGGAAAAACAAAAGCGGGGTGATTTAACTGCATCTTCTTCCTAAAGACAATAGTCCCTCTACTTCTAAAGAAAATGTCAGAATGTAATCTTGAATACGGGCTGACAACAGAGGGGTCTAAATACTACCCGAGATGCCTGGCTCAATTCTGAAGCCAGCTGGGCTGGCTAAGGAGGAAAATAAAGCAGGTGGGCCCTCCCAGGAGGAGACTTTCACTTGAGGCTTAGAGGCATCAAGGTGTCTTTCCTCCAGTGTGAGAAAAGCCTCACAGGAGCCTTTGCATATGACAGGGACCCATGAGGTGGAACAGCTAACCAACTAGGGCATTTAGATTGAGTTTCCGTGCTTCTTCAGTTACTAAAGTCCTACTTGACTTACAAAAGCATTTTTCAAGGACTGTCTCTTTTGTTCTGGAATGGTCTGTGCTTCCAGGATGGCTACAGGTAAGGAATCAGCAACTGAATGACTCCGTATGTGTGAACACAGCTTTTCCAGCTTTTCACGTGTCTGGGGAAAGTACGAAAAGGAAGGTCCTAGATATCTGTTCAGGGTTGGCTTGGGAGAGCCACACTGGGATTCTCTTGTGCGTGTCTGCACTCAGGCTCTGACAGCTTTTTAAATTCAGCCCACAAGGTGCACTAGAATGGGGATAAGAAGATGGGTGAGCATAGGAGAAGAGAAGCAGGCATGATGCTGGGCTCAGGCCAGTTCAATATATAAAAACGGGTGGTGCAATCTTTCTGACATTGAGATTATGGTCAATCAGTAGGGCATTGTACCTGTGTTAAATGTGTTTCATACAATTCATTGGAAATCACTGGACACATTTTACAGACAAAAATACCTAGGCTTGGAAAGGTCCAATGACCTGGCGAAGTTCACCCAGGGTCAATTCGCAGGTGTTTTCTGGCTGGAAAGGCCGTGCTGTGGGAAGGTTTGGGTTTGCTTTCGATGCGGGGGATTGGATTCGAGGCCTCGCCTTAGCCTCTGATCTATCCCATCAGTTTTTGTACTTTTCACTTGAAGACAGGGTCTCACTGAACTGCCAGGGTTGGATTTGAACTCACGTTTAGCCCAGGCGAGCCTCAAGCTTAGCAGTCCAGCCTGCAGAGTAGCTGGGATTATTGCTTCATGCCGTATTGCAGGCCAGAATGAGCCTGCAGCTTTACAAGAACACTGGATCTAGCCATCCGCCCAGCATTTTTTTTTTCTTTTGGCTTGTGTAGAGGGGGTTAAATAGAAAGAGGTGGGATAGAGGGAGTGTGTCTCTCTCTTCTGCGCAGGGAAGTGGTACTTCCCTTGCACATGAGGGAACAGTGCTCCCAGCATGCTGGTAAATGAGCTCATGGGTAGGAAGCCCTTGGACCTCCTTAGAAGTAAGTGACTATATAAAAAAAAAAATCCCAGCCATTTGTATTACCCTTGTAGGTGATATGATTTCAAATGGACAGAGAGCACAGTTTGTCTTCTGTTCAAATTGGCATCCCTTCATGCCATTCTGGGAATTAGTTCAGAACTGACTATAGGAAACATAAATCACCTTTCATGCCCGTACCATTTCCTAGCAGGCCCGTATTTTCCCAGGAGGTTCTTTCTCTGTAGTAGATAAAAGTTTGCCTGTATTTCATGTGATCTCACTTCATTTTCCACCTCGGTAGATACCAGCCTGCGTCCATCATTCTGGGCAATGCAGAATCCTGTCCCAGGCACTTAAATTCAAGGTGGTCCTCTCTAAACCTTGCTTTTTCCACCGAGTAGCTCCATCACTTCTATTGTTATCAGGGGGCACATTCTCCTTCTCCATGAAAGGAGAGGCACATTCTGAATATGTAACAATAACCTGCATGCCGCTCTCTGAGTATAAATACCAAGTGTTATGAGAGCCCCATCAGTGTGCTGATCAAAGGCACGAGGGACTCACTGCAGAAGCAGCAGGTGACCTGGTACAATCGGAATAAAGGAAAGTGCTGAGTAGACACGGGCTCCCAGGAAATTCACATTAAAAGCTGTTGTCTGTTGCATTTTCAGCGGTGCTTATGAAAGGATTGAACGGAAAGCAGACAAAGCCATTGATGTCACAATGCTACTTGATAATTAACAATACGTTCAAGATTTACTGATCACTAACACCTCCTATTTTTAGCTGCTAATGCAGACAATAAGTGCTTGTTACATTAGTCACCTTTGGCCATGGAGGGTGAACATAAGTTACTCCCAGTATTTCCATTGGCCTCGTCCCTCAGAAGGATACTGTGCCACATGCCTGGGAGAGGCGTGGGTCATCGACAGAAATGTAGAAGCCAATACTGAGTGTGTGCTTACACAGCGAAATCCATTTTTCTTTATGGGCACAGATGAGCTTTTCTTATTGCTATAGCAAAAGATTCCAATCAAAGAAGCAGAGAAGGGAGGGAGGAAGGAAGGGAGAGAGGGAGGGAGGGAAAAAGGGAGAGAGGGATGGAAGGAATTGAAGGAGGGAGGGAAGAAGGGAAAATTAGAAGGCACAGTCCATCATAGTGGAAGGCATGGTGGCTAGAACTCTCTGGTCTGTAGCAGATGGACATTTTAGCAGTTGGTCCCATCACCATTGCAGACAGAAAGATTAGATGAAGGGAAGCAAGGCCCAGCTATCTCTTTGAATGCCTGGCCCCAGCGACCTACTTCTTTGACCCCTCATTCAACTTCTAAAGGTTCCACAGCCTTCTTAAAACTGCACCACCAACTGGGAACCAAGTGCTAAAACACAGGAACTGGTGAGAGCCTATGGGAATGTCACACTCAAACAGCAACACAATAAATATCCTGAGAACCATGGACCACTCAGGTAGAATCCAACCCTTGTTGTGTCTCCTACAAACCAAGTAGGCAGGTTAACACAAGGAATAATTGCTTCCATTTTTGTAAAGGTCCCTAATTAAGTTTGTAATTAAAAATAAATTTGTTTCTCACAAAAACACCACCACAGAAAGTGAAACTCATGAAGAACAATTCTGAATTAGTCCAAAAACTGGAGGTTTCTGTGACAGCAAAGGGTCAGTTCTGTGGTGACTTTATGACGTGCACTCTGAGGACAGAGACAGTGTTGGACTGAAATGACAGAAAATAGCAAGCAGACTGCGCGCAGGAACATGAGAAGTTTAAGCCAATGGATGGTGCAGGAGGAAGCTTTGGCCAGATGGAGGAGGCCAGGAGGCTTCTCTCTGCTTCTCTTTGTGTGACTGACATCCCCAGTAGTGCAGGAAGATAAGGCCTACAGGGCCGGGATGAGGTAACCTGAAGTCTGCCTGAGCAACAGGCACTGCCAGAGGTCCTGATCATGCCTCATCAATGAGGGGCGACCACGCAATGTCAACAGATCGCATGCCTGGGTGCTAGGAGGCTATAGAAAATTCTCCCCATTGCTGAATAAAGGAGTCTGTTGTTTGTGTTTTTAGCTGACTCCCTGTATTTATGCTGTTGATGCCACACCTTCTCACTCCCTCCCCCGAAGAAACCTTTAGGACCCAGCAACCCAGTAGCTCTGCTTTCTCCTAGATTTGGCTTCTGTTGGCTGGCCTCTTCATTTGTTCAGAACCAAGAGTCCTGGTGTCAGTGACAATCCTGTCTCTAACCTGAGCTTCCTGATTCCAAGACTAGCATCACCTTTCCGCTGTGCATATCTGAGTTGTATCATTGTTCCCCTTTGAACTTAGAGTTCAGCATTCCTGTGTAATGCATGCCCCTGGCTCAACATCTCCAAGTTTCCCATGCTTAAACATCAGTGTTTCACTGACACAGTGCCATACTGGATTATTACTGCCAACCCAAGGTCAATGACAGGACTGGTATCAAGCCATCAACAAACCGGTGCATGACGGTAGTTCCAACACACAGGTGTTATGGGACTGTATCTGGGAACCAGCCAGGTTGATTATACACCTTTTTCTCTACTTCCCCCAGTTCCATGCTCTCCTGTGAAAAAAATAAAAATAATAACTTTGTCATATCACGGGTGAAATATGAGATCAGCTACGCATAAGAATATTCAACATTCTTCTTAGCGTAGAACAAATTTTCCCTAACAGATGGGCAGGCAGACCTGCCCTTTTTGGCTGCTTTCCCCAGACTCTGTAGTTCCCTTCCCTTTTGGTTTCTTTAGGCTGAAGACACCTGCCACGTTTTGTATGTAATGCCTAGGTCAGGCCCTGATAATCCCAAACTCTCACTAGGGCTCAGCTACAAATCAAAGGCTCAGAGAATGTACGCTGCAAAGCTGCGGGGCAAGGCACGTTCTAGAGGCACATTGCTGTCTCTTTTAGAAAGGTCCTGGTATGAAACCCTTGTCTGGAACACAATGTTTCTGTCCAGTATTCTAAAACTCACCCTTTAACTCGACTGCCAAACTTAGGGGACATGTGTTATTTATTCAACTTACTATCTGGTGGATTGCATACAGTTCCTGGCAACGCAGAAGGTCATTGTCTGTTCCATGGCTAGAGGTAGATGTTAGCATGGGGGACTCCGAATTTCCAGGAGGTTCCTGATTGGGAGTATGGTCCTTCTGCAGGTCTGCTAACATTGCTCCTTCTTTGCTTGTTGTAGTAGCTTAGAACAGAGTCTTTTGTGTTTTCAAAGTGTGTGCATTACTTCTGTGGCTGTGACAAAATACCTTGCAGAAAAACAACTTGCATGTGGGAAGACTGATTTTTTACCTCACTGTTTGAAAGTATGCTATCCATCCTTGAGAAAAAAAAAAAAAACAAAAAAAAACATGGTGGCAGGCAGCTCCATGGTAGCAGGAGTATGCATTTGGCACTCTTTGTGTCTCCTATATTGGTGGAACATGGAACAGAGTGGACAAGGAGTGCTTCCATGCTGTAACAGCTCAAGACCCACTCCCAGTGACTCACTTCCTCCAGGGAGCCTGCACTTACCGAAGGCTCCAGAAAATTGAAGTTGCGTTAGCAGCTGGGACCCAAGAGTTCAAACACAGAAGCCTCCAGGCGCATCAAATGTGCATGCAAACCACAATGCAAGAGCAAAGGATTTATAAGACATTTCATTCCGTGACAGTTAGCAGCTGGGTCAATGATAAGCAAGCAGATGAGCCTTGATATCGTTCAACACTCACTCAGTTTGCGTAAGGACAGGGCAAACTCCTGAAGCCCCGAACTCAGCGCGCTGGAGACAAGGGAGCCCAAGGGTGAGAGATGAAATGTGCCCAGTCCCTAGGGTCAAACTCAGTTGCTGTTCTCTTTGCACGAGTCCTAGGTGATAGTTCTGTAAATGAGGATGCGGGAAGTTCTGGAAAGGCTACATTTTGGTTTTATTTTCTTTTGCTTTTATTGCTGGGTTCCTTTGAAACCGAGTTGAAATAGAATACTTTCCCTCTAATAGTGTTTCCTCCTCAATCCAACCGCATTCTTTTTCTTCCACCTGCCTTAATGGTTTCATCTTCTACCTATTATGATCTCTTTCTATCAGCTCAGCTTCCCCTGCACTCTTAATTGGCCTGAACCATCTCTTCACCTGCGTGCTGAGCAGTTGTCTTCGTCCTCCCTGACCTGGAGAATCAAGGCCCAGACAAACCAGGTGTCTTTCATTTGACATCACTGAATGCTTATAATCCTGCCCAGAGTGTGTGCCCTTAATGCAATTCCATTAGAGAACTCCATGTCCTTCATCCCAGCAAGGTGCACTTTGCTCTAACTCTGGCCATGTTGCAATCCTACTAATAGCCTTTTAGTGTAGGGAGACTGTCTATAGCAGAATCTAAGAGGGCCCATCCATCCAGTACCTCCCAAGCAAGGACAAATGGGAGCAAAGGGAAGGGTAAACGCCTTGGTCTCCCACTATAATTGCAGTTAAGTAGAGTAATTGTTCATCTGTAGAAGCACTGGGTCTTCCACTCTGGACCATGTGTTTCCACCCTACACTCTCCCCACCACTGCAGACCCTAGACGAGGGTGCAATGCTAAATGCTTTAGATGTTCATGACATTTGTGACATTGGATATAGAGCATGCTATCATCAATATTGATACAATTCACCATCTGATGTTTAAAGAGAGAGCAGGGCCGAGCCATGCAGTGTCTGACGGTGTTTGTTACGATTCTTTCTGAAGCACTGTGGCTGATGCCATGTGAGGAAGAGTTGTGAGGATAGGTTCTCATCTCAAACCAGAGCATGGCATCTTTAATTTTCTGTAATGTGTGTGTGTTCCTTCCTGTGTGTCTCATCTCCTGCAATTAGAAGGAAAGCTACCTGCAAAAAGACAATGGATTAAGATTCCCTAGAGTTTATTTAGTTTCTCTTAGGTAGAAGAGAGTTGCCTGTGTTTATAGTGGGGACTCCTCTTCAGGTCCTCCAGGGCGAGCAGGGTCCTGTCTATCTTGCAGAGAGTAGGGTCCAGACTGCTATTTTTCCACTGAACAAACACACACTCTTTGTTTTCTCTGCTAGGTTCTCCGAACACTTGCTCTGAAACAAACAGTACAATCTAAGAATGGATGATGGTAGAGATACTAGAAAGAAATACTATGGCCAGAACAAGCATTCAAAGTAGGACCAGTTTCTAGGGAGACATAATCATCTTAGAACGAGCCTGTTTGTAGCTTGATGCTGACATCTTTGTGTCTAAGGCTCTAAGATTCTTCAGTTTGTACCTCGGTTCCAGGGAATCATGAATGCTACAGCATGTAGTATGTGTCTTTGGCCTGAATAACCAGACCCTATTCATGTTTCATTGAAACTGAGGCAACACCAGGGACACTATCTCGTGTCTTCCCTATGACAAGATTCATCTGTGTCATCAGTCTGTAGCTGGTGCCATGAGGGTGCTTCATGTTGCTATGCCCTGTGTCAGATGAGATGATGGAGAGGTCCATGATTCTGTGCATCTTCCACAGCCCTCACACGTTACCCTGTCAGTCAAAGGGACAAGACCTCTTCTTTATCTCTTCATGTCTTACCCAATCTCCACCATTCAAGGATACTTCTTCTCCATGACTGATTCCACGTGTTTTTGAGGCAGAATGGCAACTCTTTAAGTGAGCAAGGCATCTACCTGACAAACAAAAGGGACATCAGACAATCTAGAAACCATTTTTCTGATAGCAAACCCCTGTTTCCAAGACAATTGTATTCATTTTCACTGAAAGATAAAATTTGAAACCAGAGATGAACAATATCTGCCTCACCACGGCTTGGGTGACCAGTTTCTGAAGTCAGTCCCTTTTCTGGACTATCAAAGGATGACCCTCAAAGCATTGTGACTTTTAAGCTCAATATTGACACATTGATTTATTTAAGTGCCAAATGTGGAATACATGAAAATTCATGGGCGATAATAAAAGAAATAAATGTGTTGCTATTGAATATTCTTTCACTACAGCAACATATCTGAGATAATCTAATTAAAAGGAGAAGGGATATTTTCAAAGCTCAGGACTTTGGAAGTTCCAGTCCAAATGAGACAGCCCCATTGTGTGTGTGTGGGGAGGCTCTGGTGTATGTGTGAAATGAGAAAGCTGGGCACACGATAAAGTACATGATGAAAAACACAGCTCACCCCAAGTCCAGAAAACACAAAAGAAAGAGGAAGATGTTTGGGTGCTACAATCCCTGCTAGGGGTACACCTCTAATGACTAAAGGTCCCTCCTGTTACATGTCCCATACACCTCCTCAAGGACAAAACCTCTTTTTTGTCCTTGCTACATACATTTTTGGGGGAACTTTTCACATTCAAACTATGACCCTTGTTAGGGCATTTAAGTGGGGAAAGCTTTCTTAAATTAGACCCCCAAATCAGCCCAAGGGGTGGGTAATTATGATTGAAGTTGAGGCACAAGAAGCATGAGCTGCTTTTTACTCCACCGCAACCAAGGCAGAAGGACAATGGACATTCTATCATGCTCCTCTTGAAATTTGGAGATGGAGACCCACAGGACTGATGTTTGAACAATTCCCAAGATATTGGAAGGTTTGTAGAAGCTCTCTTCACACTTCAGGGAGTGGTCATGGTGGTGTGAAGCTATACTCTCCTTAGAAGGAAGCAAAGGCTTGTTTTCTTGCTGGAATGGGGCTTTGCAAATTTTTTTAAAACATGTACATTTATTAGGTTTGCTGGTTGACCTGAAGCTTTAAAATGATATTGCTCCGGAAAGGTCCCTAAGCAGCAGTATCCCCCGCCACAGTCAAGAAAGCATGTACAATTGTCCCATGTTGATAAACAACCACAATTCTTTGTTAGCAAAGAATTGAAAGAATTGTGGTTGGAAGCTTGCAGTATAAGCTTAAACACTTCCCACCAAATGACCATTGAGTCAAAACCCCCAGGGAACATTCCACAGTGCAACCATCACCAGATTTATTTTGTGTCAATCAAAACTTTTCTGAGTTTTGATGCTGCTCCCAGCTCTCACGTCCACTACTTCCAAGAGAAGACGTGTTGGAAACTATGACTAAAAGGTTTGTGTTTAGAGGAAAGCTAACAGAAAGGTCAGGAAAGTATATGTATGGTTAATGGTGCCAATGATGAATTTCCCATTATAAACAGAGATGGTAGCTAGCATGTCAAATAACAAGCTAAACAAGAAGATCGGACCTACCAATCCTGAAACTTTTGGTAGAAAACATGGAAAATGAGAGAAGTAAAATCCAGGGGAACAGAATTAGTAGAGAGAAAAACTTAGCATGGTTCTCAGGCAATGGATCCTGAGACAAGAATTCAAGAGCAGATAATGCATTTGGAAAAGGAAGGAGACAAGAAGATGGAGGAAGGGACACAAGAAAAAAAAGACAGCTGATGAGGAGAGCTACTGTAATTGCACAACCACCATGGTCCGCTTGAACCCAGAAACTCAGGACCAATGTAGAGCCATGGAGTTGAAGTTGTCCTACCCGATAGCCAGGATGGGTATGGTCATACCTACTCCCCTGAGTCTTTGGCTAGGGAATGCTTTAGGGCAAGTTCCTTCCTCATTAATTCTTCCCTAGATTTTGGCTTCATAATACCAGAAAAAAGCCCTCAGGCATAGAAATACAGGCACTGACAATTGTCTTGGGAACATTTTGAGTTAAGAATAAGGAGAGAAATGGGCACAGAGAAAGCAGCCTGCCACGGAGGTATGCCCACGGACTTTTACAATAAATTAATATCCTCAGAAAGATGCGAAACGAAATTGCATTCACTCACTTGTGAAAAAAAATCAAATAGAGGATTTGGAAATAGCAGACAAAAGCACAAATGAACAGTAAATTAGTGCAAAAATTACATTGAAGAATTCTCCCAGAGAATAATGGAAATGCATGGAGGGTTAGAAGGCATGAAATGAAAGTTGGGGTCTAAGGGCTGGATCCGAGAGTTCTAATCTCTCCAGAAGAGAAACTAGGGGGAAAACAAGAGGGGAGATGGCACTGAAATAAGCCAAGCTCACAGACCAATGTTTTGTTAATTGTCAACAAAAAATAATGTTGTAAACACCTGAACCTAAAAGTTTCCTACAAGGAGTTTTTAATCAGAGCTCCAGAGAAAAATACCATATGATGAAGAGAAATTTTAAGTTAGCAAAGAAAGATAATCCATGCTTCAATTATGATATTGTAGCAATATATGTTTGGAAACGAATAGAATAGATCTTTACCTATCTCACAGCTTCTAAATAATAGGAACAATAATAGGTGCTTCTTCCCTGTTGGCTAGCCTTCACAGCCTTGGCAGGTAGCTAGAGAGGAAAAGTCGATAGTCTTCTCCAGTTTTGTACTTTGCATGCTATAACCCCGACTTGCCAGACAGGAGATGCTTGCTATTGTGGGTAACCAACTGGTTTTTGACTGGATCTGAGACCCATTCTTCAGGAAGGAGCTTGTGCCTGGTACAACGGGCCTGATCAAAGGTTCTGTGACTGGGGAGGTCATCGGCACTAGGGGTGAAGCCACTACTTTTGTCTTGTTAATTGTACATGTTGTCAAACTGCCTCTTAAAATATTTGTGCTCATGCTGTCCTCAGCATTGCTCAAAGAAGTTTCTCTTTGATTAAACTGGCGGTAAAGGCAGAGGTGAATGGTTAATTGAGGTCTTGAAAACAAGTGACTGTGGAGCACTCAGCATTAAACAGGACACCAGGATCACCTTCTCCCAGTCTCACAGAATATGGAAGATGGAAAGAATCTAAGAGCTGAATAGTAAGGAGGAGGACCACGAAATGCTTTCTTAGGTGCATGCCATGGCATGACACTCACAAACCTACATAGTCATGGTTGCCTGTATGAAGGCCTCACAAGATTGAGCCAGTAAACACTGAGTCATAGATGCAAGAGAGGTTCACAGGTCTGGTCCCACCCGGGGTAGCCAGTGGTAACAGAGAACTGCTAGGAGAGAGGAAGTCCTTTGTCTTCAGTGATACATTTGCTGCTGAGCTGTGCTCTGATGGAGAGTTCTCACCTATTTTCATGTAGGCAGTCCTGGTTGAACTCAGTGGATTACAGTGCAAAAGCAAAGACAGAACAGAAAGATGTGGAAGTGGAATGGGGACTTGGTGGTCGAAGAGCAGAGTTGATATGTATAGGAAGAGGATAAGAAGAAAGGGGTGGAGGGATCGGTGCCACCAGAACGTTTTTTTATATATGTACAAAATTGTTAGAGAGGAAATTCATTTTAAAAATCTGTAAAACAAGAGAAAACATAGGGATTTTGTTTCAATTTTATCGTCAAATGATTTGAAGAAGGGCGCTAAAACAATCGCTGAAGACAGTAAATCTTTCCAACAGTGGCGATGGAACAACTTGGTGACTCTACAGAAAGAATGACGTTGGGTACCTTACTTGGAAGTACACACAAAAAAAGTTTACTCGAAATGGATCAAAGATGTAAATGTAAAAGTTAAAAGTATAAAAACTCTCAGATGAAACATTTGAGTCAATCTTTGTGACTTCAGTCTGGTGCTTCACTTTTAGATCTAATAGCAAAAGTACAAATGACAAGCCAGTGCACCGGATATATTGGGCTGTATCTAAATTAAAGCTTTTGGTCACCAAAAAGCAGCATCAAGAAAGTGAGGAGGTGTCCCAATAATGTCTGAAATTTTCATATCTGACAAAGAACTTGTATTTAGAATATGCAAAGAGCTCTTACAACTAAATAAGGAGAAGACAGAGCAATTTAAAACAAATGGGCAAATGTCTCAGACTTTTCCCAAAGACACACCTGTGACCAACAAGCACATGCTAAGAATGTTTTACATCATTGTGGGGATGCAAGTTGAAACTGCAGTGAGCTTCCCCATCAAAAACATTGGGATGGCTACAACCAAAATGCCACCTTACAGCCAGTGTTGTCAGGACTGGACAAAAACTGGAACTTTGATATACCTTTGATGAGAATGCAGAGGAGCACAGCTCCCTAGGAAAGCCTCCTGGAAGAGCCTCAGAAAACATGAAGTTCACATCTGACCCATTAATTCCTAGGACCTGGCTAAGAAACTTAAAGGTATACCACTATGCAAAAGCATGCACAAAAATGGTTCCAGCAATGCTATTCATAACAGCAAGAAGGTGGGGGCAGTCTAAATGCCCATCAGCTGGTGAGCATGTGAGTAAATGTGGTATATCCTTACAGGAGGGCACTAATCTGCCATCAAGGACCAGCTATAGGCAGCAGCATGGAGTAACACCGGAAACTCAAAGCACAAGAAGCTTTACGTTTTAAAAGGGTATTAAAGTCCATGTTGTTATTTGTGAGTAGTCCTACTGGGTATGGCGACAGATAAACCAGTGTTTGTCTAAAGACTAGGTGCATTAGAGAGTGAGGGCCGGAGTGGTCATTTCTGGGGTGGTAAAAGTTCTTAAATTGTGTTTACAATTGTAAAACTGTGGGCATGCAGGCTGAATAACCCCATCTCAAATGCTCAGACAGTGTTGTGGTTATTTTGTTTTTAATTTTGGGCTAGTTGACTATATACTGAAACATCCTAGGGAGTACTAGGAACATGGTAAAAATGTTTGACATTTCTGGTCATTAAGGAACATAAACTCCTCCAACTAGAGTGGCAAGAAGCAAAAAGGAAACCACACAGTGCACTGGACTGAAGTGGAGAATTCTCATGGCGTGGACGTCAGATCTGCACACAGCATTCTCTCATGTTCTGTATACCTGGATTCTAATAGCTTGCAGACAATTCTACACAGTATTTTTAAGAGTCTGTATTTTCACTGCAGCCTCCCACCTGAGGTCAGTTATGGAATTTTCAGTTTGGGACATCATTTCACAGTGCAGAAGATTTGGAATTTTAGAACATTTTAGGTATTTGTTTTTAAAATCGAGGACATAGCCTATATTAAAAACTTGTAAGGTGGTTCAGAGTGTGAGATGCTTGCCATATCAGCACAGGAACCTGTTTTAAGAGTTCCAGAACCCATAAGAAAGGTGGACAAAATGGTGCAACTCTGCAATTTCAGCATTAGGGGTCAAGACGGGCAGATGGTAGAAGCCAACTAGTGTAACTTACATTGCAAGCCCTAGTCAGAGCCTGAGCCCCAGAGTGACCCTGCCTCAGAAACTAGGGTAGAGAGAAATATAGGACATATAAGAAGACACCAACATTTACCTGTGAACTACACACACATACACACATGAGCACACTCATCCTCCTACACACTCACACATACATGTGCACATACCCTCACAAATACTCTCTATATACCCAAAGACACATACAACTTACAACACACACACACACACACTTGATCACTGTTTGTCTGAGAGTTCTAGTGTATGTGAATTACATCTCAATAATAGTTTTGCAAAAAATAAAAATAGGAGTCTATTTCTGTCCTTCTGAAGTATAGAAAGCCTTGATAAGCACACAAACCACAGAAGTTAAGAACAGCTTGATAAATCAACATTCAAAACCTATATTTGGTAAAAGATATAAGTTGAAAAAAGTGGAAGTTTGGGACAAAATATTTAAAACACATATCATATATCTATATCATTTATATCTATGTCTGTGTCTACATACATATATATATGTCAGACAACGAATTAATTTCTAGACTATGTAAAGAGTTTCTACAGACACTAAGCATAATACTGTAAGCAATGAATGACAAAATTATGGGAAGGGCAAAAGGGTTGACAAGGGGTAGCTGGGCCTTTAAAGTTGAGGGAAAGGAAGGAAATAGGTTGGAGTAAAGAATGAGTTCTGTGCTCCAAGGTGGACCGAACATCTCCATTCCTGAAGCATGACTGCTTCTAAGACTGCAAGAAGATGGCTGCCTCGCCTTTCCTATTCACTGGGAGAAAAAAGGATTTTTTTGTTTATTAACTTACTTCCTCTGAGAGTTAATCCAAAAAGTGAGGACACAGAAGAAAATACAGAAAAGTGTAGAAGGAGTGGCGGGCTGCGTTCCTGCCCAGCTCCCACACGACCTGCTAGCTTATGCCCCAAAATAACAGCACACAAATTGTATTCTTTTAAACACTACCTGGCCCATTATATCTAGCCACTTCTTGGCTAACTCTCATATCTTGCTTAACCCAATTCTAATAATGTGTATTGCCACTTGACTGTGGCTTACCAGGACGAGTCTAAGTGGCATCCATCTCGGAGAGGAGAGCTATGGCGTCTAACTCACTTCCCTTCTTCCCAGCATTCTGTTCTGTTTACTCCGCCTACCTAATTTTCTGTCTTATCAAAGGGCCAAGTCAGTTTCTTTATTTAACCAATGAAATCAATACAAAACAGAAGACCCACCTACATCAGAAAAGTCAGAATGGTAATTTAGGATTTGGACTTGAAGTTTGGGAATTGAGAAAATTTGTTCAGCGTAGCCATGGAACAAGTAGGGATGGAGGCACCCAACACCAACAATTAGAATTTGGGACTGGTGGGGGTGGAGGCAAAGATAGGGACAATTTAATACATTCATACTAAGTGGCATTATAATTTGATATATTTTGGAAGGAGATTTTCTTACTGAAATTAAAAATCCTCATGCCTGGCATAGTGGCACATGACTGTAATCCCAGCATGTGGAAGACTGAGACAACAGTTACATGAGTTCAAGGCTAGCCTGTGCTACATAGAAATATCCAAGCTAGTGTGGGCAGCATAGGGAGTCTGTATATAGACAAGAAAAAGTCCTTATTACCTCTGATCTTGTATTGCAAGTGTACTGCATTAGTGTTACTACAAAGTAAAAAGTGTGGGAAATCTATATTCCGTAAAAAGGATAACATAAGCTGGGCGGTGGTGGCGCACGCCTTTAATCCCAGCACTTGGGAGGCAAAGGCAGGCGGATCTCTGTGAGTTCAAGACCAGCCTGGTCTATAAGAGCTAGTTTCAGGACAGGCTCCAAAACCACAGAGAAACCCTGTCTCGAAAAACCAAAAAAAAAAAAAAAAAAAAGGATAACGTAAGTGAATTTGGAGGACGGTGATATAGCATCCATGCGACCATACGAAGAGAGAGGTGTGCATTGCAGACATCAAACCATCACCTAGACATTCTGTTGGAAAAAATAAACTCATTTTCAGTAGAGCACATATTAAATGCTTAAAGTGCATGCATGTGGAGAGTTTGTGTGTATGTGAAAGTCTAATGCTCACATGGAGTAACTTCCTCAGTCATTCTTCTACCTTACAGACTGAGGCAAAGTCTCCCAGTTAACAATGGCTCATGCACACAACTGGTTATGCTAGCCAGTTTGCTTTTGGATCCCCCGCCTCCTCCTTCTGAACTCCAAATGTGAACTGGCATTTGCATGGAATCTGGGGAACAAAAGTCCTTTCTTGGGCTTGCCCAGTTATCATCCATCGAGCTGTTGCCCCAGCCCTAGTTTGTTTTCATTTGTGTTTGCATCAAAGAAAATCTCCAACAAGATGAAACCTATCAAGAGCTTCCCCCAGCAACAGAAATGCTGGAAGTAAGGGGAACTTTCATTTTATCTTCTGGTTCAACACTACTCAGTGGAAATGCAATGAGAGCCACGGATCTAAACCACATATTTAATTTTAATTTTTCTCATGGCCACATTAAAAAAGCAAATAAAGAGAGATGGTGCTGGTTTTAGTAGTATATATTTTAATAGAATCTACACAATATATTATCATCTCTACAGATAGTCTGTATAAAATGATTAATAATGTCGTTGTTTTTTTCAGTCTTCCTTTTGCCTCCAGAGACTTTGAAATCCAGATGTATTAGATTCACAGCACTGGGCAACATTCCCTGTGCTGGAAAGCTACACGTTGTGCTTGCGACTATCGCATTGGACACCCATATTCTGTACTTTATGTACTTCTGCTGAGCTTTTGAATTATTTATGAATTATTTCTACACTTCTTTTATTATTAAAAAAATTTAAAAGGCACCTCCTGAAGCACCTGCCTTGGGCCTGTCATTCACCCAGAGCCAGCTTCCCCTCTGGGCTCTGGGACACAGCCATTTCGGCTGTTAACCCTCCTGAAGGCTGCAGGGTTACGGCCGGCAGAAGAGCAGGAGTGCTCTCCTTGCTTTAGGGGACTGTGACAGGGGACATGTGACTCCCAGGGGTTTGGGATATCTCTCCCTGTGCTCAGCAGGTCAGACGTTCCATGCCAGGCAGTAACGAAATCATCTTTACCAGTGTGCTGACCTCCCCAAGCCCAAGGTGCCAGAGAAGTGATTGCGTTGGGGAGCAGTGTAACCCCGTCCTCTGCTGGATCTGACATTGTCACCTTGCCCTGCCCCCTCTGTCCGACCCTCCTCTTTATTATGCCTACACAGGTGTTTGATTCTGTCTCCTAGCTTTGTTCCCACAGCACAAATATCTCCAGTTCCTGGAGCCGGCGGAATAGAGGCGCTGTGTCCTCTGGGTACTTTCCAGCTTCCCTACCCTTTATTTTTCGTGCCAAGCCCTGGCCCTGGCACCCAATTAGTGGAGTGGAGGTTCACTCGAGGTCCCCATCGCCTGTACCTGGGCTGATGCGTGAAGGCATTTGTCAACTTGGCTTTTCCCCTCCACCTATTCCCACACTGTGTTCAGAAAGCGCCGGAGCCAGAGTCCATTCCCTGCTCACAGGCTAATTGAGTCCCCTGGCAGTCTTCCTTGAATTATCCCACAGTCTTTAAACCCCCAAGCTGACAAAAATTGGAATTAAAATTTGAGAAGGGCCCGGGGTAGCTATTCAGATTAGATTTTTTTATTTTCACTTGAGTGAGGTAGGAGATGGATGTGTGGATACTGTTTTCCCCTGAAATAACTTGACTCATGGGTCTGTTCAGACCCAAGACTCACCTGGGTGCTGAGGGTGGGCCAGGAACTTCTCGTGGGGTCTGCTCCTCCAGTTTGCTGCTCTGCCTCTATCTCAAGCACTAATTATGAACTTGAGTCCAGCAATACATTGAGGTCACTTTATGTGTGGGTACATTTTAGGGCGTGTTATGTGTGTGTGTGTGTAGGTATCTATCATGTGAATGTTGTCTGTGTGTGTGTGGCATATGGCCTGGCATGTATGACTGCAAACACACATGGAGGACAGAGGAAGACAGTGTCTGACCCTTATCACTCTTTACATTATTCTCTTGAGATAGGGTCTCTCTCTGAACCTGGACACAGTAAGCAACAAGGTGCCCCTGTCTTTGTCCCCCCACAGCTCTGGGGTTACAGGTGTGTATGTGACCACATTTAGCTTTTTCCATGGGTGGTCTATGGGACTCAAACTCAGGTCATCAAACTTGGGTGGTGCATGCTTACCCTTGAGCCATCTCTCTAGCACTGAGGGTGATCTAGAGATTGCTAAAGATGGAAGACCCTTTGTGGTTGTCTGTGTCTTTGTACCTCATGGCAATTAATGCCCTTATATTTGAAAAAGATGATAAACCAGTCCTATACCCTTATCAAAAGCCTTTAATCCCAGCACTTGGGAGGCAGAGGCAGGCGGATCTCTGTGAGTTCGAGACCAGCCTGGTCTACAAGAGCTAGTTCCAGGACAGGCTCCAAAAACAGAGAAACCCTGTCTCGAAAAAAAACCAAAAAATAAAAATAAAAAATAAAAAAAAATAAAAGACTCCAGCAACACAGAAATTAAATCTTGTTTTTACTCATATCGGGCTGGGGTTTGACCGCTATTGATGGTGATAGTTCTTCTCCTAGGACACCTACTAATAACTCATTAGCTCACGCCAGCATTCCATTCAGCTTTTGGTTCCTTGAGGGCAGTGCTTCCTCCAGAGGTCCGTTTAAGGTTCCCAGCGCAGCTCCCTTCGGTAACAATCAGAATGGGGCTGTTGAATATGTGAAGTGGCTTAAATAAAATAATGACAGGAAAGGAAACCATTGATTTGGGGTTCCTGCTTCAAGGGCATTTCGAGGTACTTGATGCCTTTGGTAGTTTTACTCATCTGACTTTTGTTTTATACATGCAAAGAGGACCACATAGCAATCAGTTTATAACCTTTGTTTTCTTTGCTCTATAATGTTAGCCTGATACATGATGTTTATACGCATGAAATATGACCCATTCAAGGCCTTAGTCATAATCAAGATACATATTCTTGTTTTTACAATGAATTTTCCTTTCCTTTTATTACAGGCACAAAATATTTTAGAAGACTCCAGTTGGGTCATGTTCTAGTTTCATTCTGTTGCTATGACAAGCAGCATGGCCAAAGCAAATTGGTGGGAAGGGGAGAAATCTTTGGCTTGCACTCCCAGGTCACAGTCTCAGGGAAGTCAGGCAGGAACTCAATAGAAACTTGAAACAAGCACCATGGAGCAATGCTGTTTGCCAGCTTACTTATAAGCTCATGCACAGCTAGCTTTCTTATGTAGCCTATCACCTGCCTAGGGAATTGTGCCTTCCACAGTGGGTTAGGTCATCATATATCAATTAATAGTTAAAGCAATCCCCCATAGGCATGCTAACAGGCCAGTCTGATCTGGGCAATCCCTCATTTGAAACTCCCATCTGAGGTGACTGTAGACTGTGTCAAATTGAAAGTTAACTAGGGAAGGGATCTCAATCAAGTTTTATATTTACTCACTTATAAAGATGAAAGAGCTTTGGGATACTGACCCGGCCACCTTTATACTGAGCATTATTTTACATTAGCATCAATAATTTCCTTGCCTAACACCATGCTTCCAGGAGAAACTCAGAGTTGGAAGAGAAGCTGCATATCTAACAGGCTCTTTTTGCTGTGGTGTTAAATCAAATCAAAACATGTTTTGCATAAGGACCCCTTTGGAAGTACTCATCTTTTCTAAAAGTTGCAATAACTTAGGATATGAACCACTTAAATTATAAAAACAAAAACAGAACAAAACCCCACAGTCATGAGATGCTTTATCTTCACAATGCTAAAGCCTGGAGTGGTTGAATGTTGGGTGACTAACGGGCTCAAGAATGTGAAGTATTGAACTTTCTATACCAAATGCTATATAATTATAAATTGAATGTTTAGTAGTTATCCATATTCTCATTTTAGAGTTGGAGGGATGACACTTTGGTTAAGAGCACACATTGCTCTTTCAGAGGATGCTGGTCCAGTTCCCAATATCTATATCAGGTGACTTACAGTTACCTATAACTCCAGCTCCAGAAGATCTGATGCTCTCTTCTGGACCCTTCAGATACTTGCACACTTGCATACATGTAGAACACCGTGCACACACACACACACACACACACACACACACAGACTTCAATCTTTAAAGTATAGACGATTCTAATCCCACTTATTTTAATCAGTTTTCTATATCTAAACTTCTACCTTTAGAATATTACTCCTAGGCGGGAAAGAAAAAGTAAATTATTCAGGTGGCATATTTACCCAACAGAGATGAGAATAAAACACTTTCATTGAGGGATTGGTATAGTTACTTGCACACCTACATTGATGTATGAATGTTGTAGCATCCTACACAGTACATTTATGAAAGGGTGTGCCATAATGAATTATCGGCTTTATGAATTAGCTTGTAAAAATAATGCAATTCAATTAGCTATTGAAGATGTAATGCCTCCTGGAATTTACTTTGCTTGTTTGTTTTGACAAGTGAGGTTTAGTTTTATGATGATCTCTCAGTGCACGAAGTAAATGCCCCTTAGTCTGTTTTGCTAAGGTAATGAAGCTGTAGTGATCTGCAGTCTCACTGCTGTTCCCAAACATTCAATTTGTACTTGAGAGTTGAATACAAGTGCATGTCTGTGAGACTTCTGAGGTCTGGTGAAAACGAGACAAGACCACCGCAGATACTGTCTCGGCAAGTCTCCTCTAGTCATGATCTCAAGTAGTGAAGGCAATGCTTGCAAAGTGTTGCTCAAAGGACCGCTGACCCATTGAATCAGAACAAAGGGTATTTACCCAGTGTGTTCTCCATTCCAGGCACAATCAGGCCCTGGAAGTGCAGTGGGGAACAAAACCAAACAACAGTATTTCCTTCGTGGGGCTTACAGGCTGGGGTCACCCAAAGAAAACAAGACCAGGAAGGCTTGCTATCTTCTCCTCGGTTTGTTTCTCTCTGGCTTTTCTGGGCCATGGTCCACACAGCAGCAAGAACATTCTTCCTGAGATATGAATCAGATCAAATCACTTCTCAGATTATGAAACAAAAACATACGAAAGCAAACAAACTAAAAAGGAACAACAACCCCTGATGTCATTGCCAAGGCGTGGCTGACTTTCCCATGATACAAATCCCACATTCCATCCAACTGTTTTGTGGTCAGTGGTCTTCCACATCCATCTGCTTAGGCTGTTGTTTTTTGGTCACGGTGTTTTCCTTTTCCTTTCCTCAGACAACCCATTCTTTATCATCTTTACAGACTCCTTTTAAATACTTGCTTCTCCAAGAAGCCTTACCTGGCCACCCTGCTTAAGGTTTCCTCAAAGTGTGATTATGGGTCATTGTGAGTGTTTGGATTTTTTTCTTAGCCCTTGCATATACCAATATTTTATTTTATTGTTTTATTTGCTGTGTGTTTTTATTTCTTGTGTCTTCCCAATGGGATATAAACTTCAAACAGGTGAGGTTCATGTTTGTTTTATCACTGTAGCTCTAGTGCCTCCCTTCGTCATTCCTATAGTTGGTGTACAACGAAAAGCATTGACTGGTTGACTCTGACTGATGGAAGGAATGAACATAAAGAAAGGATGTGAGGATAACTTATTCCATATCTACCACCCTTTCCTGCATATGATTGTCCATACTCTTTCCGGGTTAGTCTAAAAGAGGAACATCCATTTACCTGTTATCTACCATTCTCCCCAGAACACACATGGGGATCTCTATCAGACTCCCTTGCTGCTAGCTGTTGTGGTGGCAAACTCCTCAGTGTTTTTATTATACCTGGCACATTTTCATGTTGAAATTACATTACTATTTATTTAGTTGTGATCTGGCCAGAGATAATAAGCACCATGATGGCCAAAGCTCCTAATATTCCCTCAAACCTGGCACAAACTATAAGCACTCAGTATAGATTTGTGGATGGATGAACAAATGAAAAGAAGCTACTTAATTCTTGTAAGGGTGTTCTCAGTGCCCATGTTTATAAAACAGTCTACGGGTCAGTACCAAAGCTAAATGCCCCTCAGTTTGACCTATTAAATAAGAAGGGTCAACTTTTAAGGAGGGAAAGGATGTGTCTCTTAAATTTTCACCCAAGTTAGCTAAAGTTTCAGAAGAAACCTGATTCTGTGTTAGTGCTCAATTTCTCAGATCTGTTATTCCTGTGCCTGCCCTAGCAAGGAGAATATGACACATATAACATCATGTTCACTGGAGGGCTCCATGGTAGACTCAGAAGAAAGTGTCTGAGACCTGAGGAATTAGAGAAGACCTGTCATGTCTAAAGATGGTCAAAATGAAAACAAGCAAATAGGAAATCCAAGGTGGTTTTACCGTGAAGAGACATGTGACCCAAGTATGGCAAAGGCATACAATGAGACATTATGTTTCCTAAAAAGGAAAGAAATTCTGACACAGGTGAGTATCAAGGTCATTGTGCTTAGTTAAACAAACTGGTGACAAAAAGATAAACAGCATATGGCCTCAATTATATGTGGGCTTGGTCTGATGTCCACTTAAAAAGTATACACGAGACTTAAAACAATAGATATAGAAGATAGAAGGTTGGGTGTTGGTTGTCTAGGGCCAGGAGGAAATGTGACTTTCTGTTTAATGGGTACAAATGTTTATTCAGAATCACAGAGATGGAGAGTTGAGTGGTATTGTCTGGGGCTGGGAGGAATTACAGATTTATGTCTAATGGGTACAACTGTTCAGTTTTGCAAGATGAAGGAAGTTCTGACCATGGATATTGGAGATAGTCACAAAGCAATCTTACCAATGTACTGACCTGTGTATTTTGACATGCTTAAAGTACACACACACACGGTAACAACCAAAACAAACAAAAACACACATGTAGACAGAAACTGCTCGTTCGTTACGGGCAGTCCAGACCTGAAATAATCACTCAGAAACTATATTATTTGCAATACTGTTTGGGCAATAGCTTAAGTGGTTTTTTTAGCTAGTTCTTACATCTTAAATTAACCCATTTCAAATATTTTACATTTTACCACGAGATTCATGGTTTACTGGGAAGGTTCCTCCTGGCAACTAGCATCTTTCTCCTCCAGCAGCTACATGACTTCTCATTGACTCTGCCCACTCTCTCTCTACATCTATCTGCTTGGAATTCCCACCTTGCCCTATTCTGCTAAGCCACTGGCCGAAACAGCTTTATTCATTAACCAATAAAAGCAATACATATGCAAAAGAACTTCCCACACCACACATGTAAACAGGACAGCCTAGGGCATAGAGTTATAGTACTGTCTATCATACTGGCCATGATATTCCAAGACCAAGTGTGCAAAGAGCCAGAGAGAATTTCCCCACCCACAAACTTCAGTACATCTGAGAGAGGAGCAGCTACAAAGAACCTAGGCAATGGGGAGCAGGAGGGAATAGGAGCAGCCAGGCCCCAGTTTCAGGAATGTACATTCAAGTTGACCAACAAGCATAAGAAAATATCTGGCAATGGCACACAGCTTAAAAAGTTAAATGAATCCTACAATTCTGGCCCATTTTATTTTATTTTTATCTTGGCTGATAAAAATATCCTCTTTCTCTCTCACACGCATGTCTATGTATATACACTTGCCCTTGTTTCATTTGGAGGGTGCACTGGTTAACCTACACCGTGCTGCAAGTGGTTTGATTGGTAGCAATATTGATATTTTACAACACTCATCCTGTCTGGGTTATAGAAAATAAGACGCACGAATAATAAATTAAAGTGTGAAATAATATGACTAAACCACACTTATGGGATGTTCTTTGTTTTGCAAATTAAAATGCACAAACAGCAGAATCCTTTGTCTTTATTAAACAGTTTTCTGGACTGCCTCAACTTGAAACATGTACATAAATATTCAAATTGAGTTTTTCACTCTGAGGCAATTTTGACATTTCCATCCTGGATTCCTCAGTGTTTCATCTATGAAAAATTAACCACATGTGACCAAAATATGATCACTTATATTTGTATTACATTTCTCCCAGTTGCATACTCACAGGTGGGTGGTTTTCCCTAGTCCTACTAAGTGAAAGTTTCTTATTACTTGAATTAATAATAAAATGTTTACAGAAAGATAAAGTGACCGTTGGCTCAAATAGTGTCATTGGTGTCCATAGATATATTTTAGATAGACATTCCTCATATCTTTCAAAGACTACGGAATATGTTATTTAATGTTTTAATGACTTAGGGCTTTTCATGACAATGAGACACGTCTGCTCCTGGCAGCACCAATCTACTTCAAGAGGAAGATGGGCATCAAAGAGGATCCTTATGGAGTTTGATAGCCATTTGGGCAAGAAACTGCTCTTGCCTGGACTGTTGCATAAACTGGACACAGAGAACCCTCAGAGAGAGAACTGTTGAACTTGCCTAAAGTTGAGATGATCTTTCGGGGTTCCTGATTCATGAAAGAGTCTGCGAGACATTCTGCAGGACACAGCAGATAGTGACTGAACTGCCTTTGAAATTTCCTGCTTCATTGAAATGTCTGCTGGAAACTATGGGCCTGTAGGCCGAAGATGGATGCCCCAACGGTACAGAGGAACTTTGGGTGGCTGTCCAGGCAGCGAGATGTCTCTGTGATTTCTAGAGTTTTGTAAGTTGTTTACTTCTCATTTACTTAGGTAATATTATATCCGTCTGGAGTCTTTGATAGAGTTGAAGAATAGATAGATAGTTATAGTTGTTTTCCTTTGTTATGATAAAGATAAAATAGATGTAAATATTGTAATTTTTACTTGATAACTGTTTTGTTATATGTAATTTTGCTATGTTAAAGTTAAAGCCTTCCTTTTTTGTTTAAACAGAAAAAGGGGAAATGATAGAGGAAGGTCATTGGTTAAATAATAAAGAAACTGCTTGGCTCTCATAGGTTAGAACATAGGTGGGTGGAGTAAACAGAACAGAATACTGGGAGGAAGAGGAAGTGAGCTCAGATGCAGGGCAGCTCCTCTAAGAGCCAGACGCCATGCCGCTGCTCTTCAGGGCAGATGTGATGGATCTCTGACCCAGGATGGACGTAGGCTAGAATCTTCCTGGTAAGCGCACCTTGGGGTGCTACACACATTATTAGAAATGGGCTAGTCCAGGTGCGAGAGTTAGCCAAGAAGAGGCTAGATATAATGGGCCAAGCAGTGTTTAAAAGAATACAGTTTGTGTGTTGTTATTTCTGGGCATAAGCTAGCCAGGCGACCAGGAGCTGGGGTGGCAGGAACACAGCCCCAGCTCCCACTACAAATTCTGTCCTTCCTACCTGTCACACATCTGTAACCTCCGTGTATTAGAAAAATATCTGACAAAGGGATTCCCACCATAATAAGTCTAGGGCAAAATGTCTCTTGCCTTTGTTTAAGCAAGTCCGAGGACAGCTTTTGGTTTCAGTGATGGCTGGTTTTAATTGTCAACTTGACACAGTCTGAAGTCACCTGGTCTCAAAGAGGAATTGTGTAGTTAAGGCTGGCCTGCAGGCATCTTTGAGGGGGGTGGTCTTGATTGCCTTAACTGCTGTGGGAAGATGAGCCTGAGAGTGGGCAGCCTCTTTCCCTGGTTTTGCTCCCTGGACTGTGTGGGTAGAGAAAGCTGGCTAAGGCCGACGTCTATATATATTCATTTCTTCCTGCTCTTCCCTGTGGATGCAACCGGCCACTCCCACCCTGGCTTTTGCAAGGTGGAGGACTTCGAGCTGGATTTGTAAGTCAAATAACTCCCTTCTCTCCTAAAGTTACTCTTTGTCCGGGTGTTTTATCACATCCACAGAAACGAAACTAGGACATTATCCTTGCAGAAAGGGTTGTAGCCCAGTGTTCCATCACTGTCTTCAAGTGGCGCCCCTTTGCCTCTGCAGCTCTCTGTGGCTACAATATGAAATGATAGCATTTATTTTGACCAC
Source organism: Chionomys nivalis (assembly GCF_950005125.1). Classification (NCBI taxonomy): domain Eukaryota; kingdom Metazoa; phylum Chordata; class Mammalia; order Rodentia; family Cricetidae; genus Chionomys; species Chionomys nivalis. Next base: position 14,003,140 of record NC_080087.1, read on the forward strand.
GCTGACTAAATTTTTAGACCATATAAATTTAGGTTTTTTTTTTTTTTTTTGAGGCTTCCTGTTGCCTTATGCGTTTTGTTTGCCTGAATGAGTTACACCCAGTCCCTGCTTGCATGTGTTTATTAAGATTTCATGAAGTCAGCTCTTGATGAATTCACAAGTCAGAGCTGCAACTTTCTCCCTGTTTTTTTTTTTTTTTCATATTAAAAAGCGCAGCACCAGCCTTTCATACTGGAGGATGGTAGAGATAAATCGTCCCGTGCCAGCTCGTCACCTGGGAGTGACAGGATTGCTGCGGCGTCTCCAGGAGTCTCTTCTTATGAGAAGTGACTTGAGGGAAGCAAATGGGTGATTTACTGTGCAGCAGACTGAGAAGGGACGCTTTCAAAACGGTAAACATCACAGTACATCACATCCGGAAAGATTTTTTTCTTTCTGTGTCTGTCTGAGATTTCCGCAATTGATGTGAAAGTCGAGAATCTAAAGCTCAGATTTCTTTGAAGGGGGAGAGTCAGAGAGTGGGGATGACATTCATCCCTGGGGGCTCTCAGAGGATGTGGCCCAGCACCAGTCTTCTGCCTGTTGAGAAGCTATTTTCAGACGTTTCCTCACTGAGACTTTTAAACCACAGAAATCCTATTTGGAGGATCATGGAGTTATGGTTTTGACTTTAGTATACAGTCTTTTGAGCTAAAGGGGAAGTATATATTTTGAGAGTTGGGGAAACACAGTAATGGATTATGGGGGCTAGAAAATGACTTCATGTAACTAAGATGAAGAAAACTGAGAAGAAAGCCCATGGCAGCCATGCAAATTCTCCATGCTGACAGGCAAGGATATTACCAATAGAACAGCATCAAGGGCTTTATGCTGAGTAAACACCCCAAATACTCAGGAAAGACAATATGAGGAAAAAATAAATTGACCCAAAGACCTCACTCCCTGCTTTCTTTCATTGCCAACATTCTGCTCAACACCTTTGCATGTGTATGCTTGTGATATACTTGTGTGTGTGTGTGTGTGTGTGTGTGTGTGTGTGTTCACAGATGTAGGGACCTATGTGTGAACCTGTATGTGGAGGCCAGAAACTGATGTCAGGTGTCTTCACCATGTTCCACTTTCTGTTATGTGGCAAGGTTTGTTGCTGTACCTGGACCTCATCAACCTGGCAAGTCTAGCTAACCAGATCACCCTGGTCATTGTGGTTATAGGTGGTCTACCACATCTACCCAGCTTTTGCAGGGCTATGGAGGTTACAAACTCTATCCCTAGTGTTTGCACCACAAGTACTTGATCAACTGCGACATCCCCTCAGCCCCATCATAGGCACTTTCATGTGCCTGATATAATCAATAATAGGTATTTCACTTGACTGAATGGAAGCATGAATCAGATATACAATTGAAGACGTATTTGACTGGTATGCTTAAATAAACAGACCAGCTCAAAACAACAGATATAATTTAATAATTGAAAAATGGGGAAACTCACGCGACTGGAGTAAAAGTTCTGATGTCCAAATGGGTCAGGCGAACACCACATGCAGAGAGTGAGCATACCTGGATCTCCAGGTTTTCTTCCCTGGGGACCAGGTCGCCACACCCAAGCAAAATGTGATGGCTGAGCTTCCCCATCATACAATGCATAGTCTAAAGTTGTAAATGTATCCCCTGTTGAGGAATGTATAATATTATTTCAGGGAAACAGAATTTGGGGCCACATGACTATTGAATGCCAAGTTTGAGCTATCAAGAGCAAGGCAGATTTTGAGGAATAGTGAAGTCCATGTGGCAACAAAGTAAGGGAGGCAGGGATGGAAAATGTGGACAGAGAGCTTTTCATAAACATTTTTATCAAGACCTCTAGACATGGAGTTTTTTGGGTAAGATAAGAAGTTATTCAAAAAATTTTGAGCAGTGAAATTTAAAAAATGTTATAATTTCATATCCCGAAAATCAGATTCTCCCTGGAGATGTCTCACCTTCTGTCTGTCATATTCTGGTCATTGGATAAGTCATCTCTAAATAACTGAGAGAAAGCCACACAAAGACCTCAAAAGTAAAATAAAACAAAATGAAATAAGAAATTACTGGGACTGTCTTGGAGACTGACTCACTCCTGCTCATCTGCTTGTGTATTAGGGAACTGCGGGCCTGCTTTTCGTCCTGCCCGGCTCCTGCACGGCTAGCTTTTTACCCAAAATAATTACACGGAAACTGTATTCTTTTAAACACTGCTTGGCCCTTTAGCTCTAGGCCTTACTGGCTAATTCTCATATCCCGATCAACCTATCTCGAATAATCTGTGTAGCACCAGTCTTACCGGGAAAGATTCAGCATGTATGACCTGGCGGCTGGCTGCATCCCATCTGCCTCTGAGAGGAGCTGCCCTGCATCGGAGCTCACTTCCTCTTCCTCCCAGCATTCTATTCTGTCTACTCCACCCACCTAAGGGATGGCCTATCAAATGGGCCAAGGCAGTTTGTTTATTGACAAATGACCTTCCTCCATCATGCCTGCCTTGACACAAGTTGTTGAAAAAATTATCCTTTTACCATCGAAATATATCATTCACTGAATCATTTTAGTCAAAATTAATTAGCCATATATTGTAGGTTCACCACTGGATTTTTATTTTGCAATATAGATATCTATACCTATAAATTATACTAATAACAAGCTGTCCTAAAAGATTATAAAATAAAGTAGCATTAGGTCTATGATTTTGTTTTATTGCTCAAATCTTGAAGGATAGTTTAGAGTCTTTGTGCTCCTGTATACTCTTCAGAATCAACATCTGACTTCTACAATTAAAAATGAGTGTGTTAGAATTTTGATCAAACTCACTATCTGCAAGACTCAGAGAAAGACAGAAAAGGGGTATGTGGAATGATTGTAGTGGTCAGGTATTAGGGAGAACCCAGAGAGAATAGTGTCTTCTAGACAAGACTGCCCCACTCATGAACTCAATAGCTGTGATCACCTGCATAAGACCTGTATAAGATCAAGCCAGTCAACAGTAGAGCACGAATCTGGGGAGAGACTGAAGAAAACGCCCCACCCGCAGCAGAGGGCTATTAACAGTTGATGACTTCTTGGGGAAGAAGAATGGGTTTTTATTAATGGTGTGGCCCCTGGTCGGTCAACCATGCTCCAGCTGTCAACCTACATCTGTGCACATGTTGGCAGCAAAAGGTGGAGTCAGTGAGTAATTAAGGGGAAATACAAAGGAGGGCATTAAGTCGACAGGGCTGGGCTGTGGATCTGGACAGAGCGAGAGGGTGAGTGAGGAGTAAATGAGTTCTAAACATATTTCAAGCAAATCTGGAATTCTCGAAGAGTTACTAAAATTATTATATTAGAAAGGATTTTTATTTTCTAGTGAGCCTGTATATCAATTTGGGAAGAAACCACATTTTAATACATGTGAGCCTTCTCTACCATGAGCAGGATATAATTGTTTAGATATTTTTATATGACTCACAGCCACGTATTATAATTTATGAGTCAAAGCGTTTGCTTGTACTTTGTTCAGTTTATCCCATTTTACATTTCCTGTCCTTTTATAGACTTGTTTTTATCTTAATTTTCAATTCTGTGTTACTCAGAAGAGTGATCAAAGTTTTAGATTGACATTTTAACCTCGTGTTCTTGCAAATTTGCTTGTTAGTCACCATCTTTCTTTCTTTCTAATTTAAAGTCTTTTATTTATTTTTTTTTGCCTTATGCATTGACAAGGTCCCCCAACACAATGTTCAATACAAGTTGTGAGAGCAGAAAGTGGCCTTGTGCCCAGTTTCAGGGGAGAGTTCACGCTTCCCCGTTCGGCAGTGTCAGGTGCAGCTGTTTTATAAATGCCACCTTTATAGATGGAGGGTGATCCTCCTGCACTGGTTTACTGAGACTTTCAATATGAATGGGCATTGGTGTTTACGGAATACTTTGACTGTACTAGGGATAAAATACAGTCACTGCCGCCAATATACAGCCTTTGTCTCCTTATACTGCATCTATAGAAACATATTTTTTCTTCAGCTGTTCACATGATTAACTGGGTTGATTAAAAATCTCTACCCTTTCAGTTGATGTCTTATATAAACCACAATTTGCCTTAATATTTATAAATTTTTTATTTATCTCCAAATTTAGTTTTAGAATTTAAAACAAAACATAAAAAACCTTAAATTCTGGGGCGATGGTATGTGTAATTAGATCCAGATCAATGTTTTATATATTTGTTAGGGTTATTTGTCAGTGTGCTTCTTTGGTATTGGAGTTGAGTTTTATTTTCTTACAACTTCTCCTGTTTCTAATAGCAAGTTTGTGAGCTTCATGAGATAGAGCAGATGAGAACATGCTCTTGTCTTTCCAGCTTTCCAGAAAGTGTGTGTGGGATCAGCTCACTGCTTCTTTGTTAAAATTCACTCAGGAAGTCATCTAGATCCAGAGGTTCTTTTAAGGAAAAAAAATCTACCCATAAGGTCAATGCCTTCCATAGATAGGACAACTCAGTTTATCTGTTTCTTTTGGAATGCATTTTGTTAGTTTGTGTATCTCAGGAATGTGGCTCTATTTCATCCAGCTTCTCAAAAATACTAACATTAAATTATACATAGTATTCTTTCATGTTAACTAATGACTTATAATATTCTCTTATTATTAATATATAAAAATTATTAAAGTATCTTTTTCATTTATATTGATAAGTTTTGTCTTTTTGTTAATCACTCATTGGAGGTTTCATATTGATGTTTAAAAAACATAAATTTTTTATGGTAAAGATTTTCCTTAAATTTTTTCATTTTATTGCTTTATATTTTTATCTTATTGTTCTTTTCTTCTACTTTGTGTTTTGATTGCCTTTCTTTCATATTTATGTCTATGCTCAAATAATTGATATCAGAGATTTTGAAAATCTTCTAGTGGAGGGATTTAGTGAAGCAAACCTCCCTATAAACACTTTCCTAGTTGTTTTCCATAGATTTTGATGTAGTGTGTGTTCATTTTTATTGAGAAAAATATTTCTCAGTTTACTTGTTGGATTTTGAAAACATTCCTGTATTTTGAGATTTTTTAAAAAGAAGTCTGTCTTTTATTATTTCTAGTTCAGTGTCAATATGGATGAGTGATATGACTTGTGTATTTTCAATCTTTATTGTGTTGTTCTTTATAATCTATTTTGGTAAATATTTCATGTGCACTTGAAAAGATTATGCTGTCTTTTATTTGAAGTGGTATCCTACTAATGCCAGTTAGAATTGTTCCCTAAGTCTTCCTCAAGTAACAAATGCCTTTGTCTTACTGATATCCCACCAGTTACTAAATGCAGCAGACACTGTAGAAGAAAAGATGAGAGACTTTGTAGGAAGACAAGTAGAACATATAAAAGATTGGTGTGCTAGGGTGGGGGAGGGGAGGATTGCATGTGCGAATGGAATGATTGAAGAAAAATACTTGAAAGAATGAGAAAAAACTCTCCTTAATGAAGAGGGGGAAGCTCCCTTCTTTCTTGGTGTATGCCAGCTCCAGTCTTTACCTGCATCAACTCCACTGGGCTCTGGGTTGCTTTTCCATGTGCTTTGGTTTGGATTTGTCTGGCTGCAGTAGGTTAGGGTGGTCAGTGAAATCTTGCTGATTTGTTTTTTTCTCTGAGAACAAGGTACAATGTTGATTCTTGCTCTAAGTCTACAAACACCTCCTTGATAACTCTGCCCCCTCAGCTAGTTGTTTGCACCACATAAAATGTAGGGAACACAAGGTTTTATACAGAGGGAGAGGAATTGCTCAGGGATCCTGCTGAGTTTATTCCTCTGATTCTGGGTCACCTTAGCTGCCACCTCCTTGTCACCTAGGTCACCTCAGCTGCTACCTCCTTGTGCTCCCATTGCTTGGTGTTTTGCTCCCTATAACTCTGTGCTGGATTTACTTACAATTTCCAGGTCTGTAGAAGGAACAGCAGGGCATTTCCTGTCGTCCGGCTCCCACACAGCTAGCTTTACCCAAAATAATTACACGGAAACTGTATTCTTTTAAACACTGCCTGGCCCATTAGTTTTAGCCTCTTATTGTCTAATTCTCACATCTTGCTTTATCCCATATTTAGTAATCTGTGTAGCACCACAAGATGGTGGCTTACCCGGAAGGATCTTAACCTGCGTCCATCTTGGAGAGGAGAGCTATAGCTTCTGCCTCACTGCCTTCTTCCTCCCAGCATTCATTTCTGTTTACTCCGCCTACCTAATTTTCTGTCCTATCAAAGAGCCAAGGCAGTTTCTTTATTAACCAATAAAAGTAACACATAGACAGATGACCCACCTCCATCACAGGTCCATTATTACCTTGTGTGGATTGACTATTCTACTGATTCTTCGGTTTCAGCACTCAGTGTAAGATCAAGTACATAAACCTCTTAAAAGTCACTATTCGAGTTAGATAGCCTTATGACCTGTTTCCTTGAAATATGGACGATTGATTGCACAACTCCTAAGCATGTGGGAATATAGCAGAAATGGGGTGTATACCTTTCCTTTATTGGGGATCATTGCTTACATCATCAGTTGTTAGGATTCTAGAAACTTGAATCCAAATGTGACTTTAAACTTCCTAACAAGGCTTCAGATATCTCCTGGCAGCACACACCAGTTCGCTCTTAGAGTAAAGCTTCACCCATGAATTAGCATGACCCTTTCTTAGAAACAGCTATGTATTTATTTATTCAGTGAACATGAACATGTCAATTATTATACAATAGTGTCATTCCAAACATTTCAAAATATTAACTTCTTTGTCTCTATTACAACACATGATTTAAGAACTTTTATAGCCCCAATTGTCCTGAAGAGGAAACCAAAGCCCAGAAAGGTTAAACGACCAGTAAGTGGCACACAGGGGTCCCACCCCTGAGATCTGGTTCCCGCATCCGCATTCTTCACAGTTAACACTATGTCTCCTGTGTGGCCTATGTCAATGCAATTGTGCCTGCTGACGAGGGAGCACGTGGCAGTAAGGGACAGGCTGAAACAGATGGGACCTGGAGTTAAAAGACCCTCGGGTCACTTAGCATGCTGGGGAATAATACCAATCACTGTCTTGATTTATTCATTTAAAAATACACACACTGCCCTTTCTGCGTTCCAGGTTTGGCTGGGAAGGACAAACAGACAGTGAGCCAAGCAAAGCACAAAACATTTGCCTGCTGCCAGATGTCACCAGTGACACACAGACAATAATGTTTATGAGAGCACTGCCGAATCCAGGACCTGTCAGCCTCAACAGCAGAGTGGATGCCCTGACCTGGATACTTTGGGAAAGAAGAAGGGCCCAAACCCTGGAAGCACAGCTGGGAGAGGTTGGGTAGTTGGTAGGTGACCTGCATCTTTATCCTCATCTATCTTTTGGTGGTCACAGGAGCCTCTGTACATGAGGTGATCCTGTGCTCTCCTGCGGCCTTTTCTAGGGCACAGAGATTGCGTCTGGTCCCCTACAGACCAGATCTGAGCTGTCGTAAGAGACAGAGCAGTTAAAGAGGCCAAAATCCCAGGCAGCATTTTATGTCAAGCAGAAGAGTCAGGAAACACACAAGCTTGTATGGCAGGCAGCAGCCCAGCAGACTTCCTCTCTTTTCATTTTCTTGTTTGTGTTAAATACCCAGCTGCCCCTCGTGCAAGGGAATGAAACAATACCAGAGGAATTTTATCCCTCTACTTAGGGAATATCCTGAGTTCTCTTGCAGGAGATCAGACTGCTTGGGTGAAAGGAGTTAGATTTCTTTACCATATCAGATCTTGAGAATTGGCTAGTCAGCCTGGCCTTTGTCCACTCCTCGCTCTGGGTGCCACACAGAACTCAGCAGAAGTGCCGAACACAAACTTAGACAACAAGCTTAATTGTTAAAAATGGTGATTACCTAGACCAAAGGGGGAGGGGTTATCTTGTTTGTCATTGCACAAGGTCATTCATTCCAGGTCTAATGTGTATGGGGTGTGCTCCATCAGACAAAAATCTTAAAAAAAAATCTCTTCTTCTCAAATTCTACTTTTCTCTTCAAAGCCTTTTAGACAGTTTGTTTTTCAGCAGCCCCAGAGCAAAGTATTGCCAGACCACATGTTTTTACTGGGTTGCTCTGCCTCTCCTTTTTCTTGCTTGACAAGGAAGGTTGCCTGTGAGTATGCATGCATTCTCATAGCTGGGAGGTTCGGTGGGGTGGGGCATCTCTGCAGAGAGAACACTGGCTGGACTTTCTCCCACAGAAAACAGAAGGAGTCAAAGGAAACCCTCAGTGACTTCCTTAGATGTCAGGTCTGGAGTGGGACATGTGGATTTAGCAGAAGTCGTCCTCTTTCCTATCACCTTTTCAGATAGCAAGGCAAAGTTTAGGCACTAATGCCCATAGTCATACATGTGCATTGGTAGGATTTGGGTGATCTGAGTCACAAAATTAGGTTAATATGCACACACACACACACACACACACACACACACACATGACTGAAAAGTCATTCACATCATAAAAAAAAAACAACAAATAAAATGAGATGAAAATGGTTTCTCTTCCATAACCCAACCTCTATCAATTGTCCTATATTTTGAAAACAGTCATTTCTGGATGATTGGTCATTTTTATACACACAAACTTACAGGCACATACTGAACTGATCACACATACACACATATAAAATAAGCAATCAGATATATACACACACATTGTTATAGGTGGAGGGAGGGCTGGACACGCTTACATAGGACCCTGGATTAGGTAGTTACTATCTTCAGAGCCAGGAGACAAATCTACCAGCTATGTGGTTTTACACTGAAAGATGTGAGAAGCCTCAAATAGCTTTTGTATCTACTACACAGTGAAAATTATGCAAAAAGTTTTATGAATATAGGGCTCATTTTACACAACTGATGGAACCCCGGATGAAATTAAAAATGAGGGTCCCCTTGCTCAAAACTCCACCACTAGGAGAGATGGCACCACAGCGAACAGGGACTTGCTTACCTGAGCACAGGTTGTATGTGCATGAATCCCTGTATGCACTCTGAGTACCTTAAAGTGTGGCTGTTTATACTATACAGATGGGCAACTGAAAGGCAGGTACCTCAATCCCAGAGCTTCCTGTCACGGCATTTACCTGTAGGACATCACAGTTTAGAAAGAGCATCATGCCCAAACAATATCAGTTCCCAAAAGAAAAAAAAATTGACCCTGATATTGGTCATCTGGACAATATGAATTTGATATGTCAGAGCCGTTCCAACTTCCAGCTACCAGATGTCTGTGAAAATTCATAGCAGGCTATTAAATTTAGCAGATCCTGTCTTAATTAGATTATCTTTTGCACAGCACGAGGGCAGAGCATCTTTCTGATGGAGGGTTTCTAAAGATACCTGATGGAATTTCTCTATGGAAGATGGGCTTTTTTATCCACGGAGACTGATGAATAGGGGGAAAAGATAGTCTACTGTATAATAGTATAGAAATGTGGTCATGATGTATCAAAGGAGAAGCACGGGCTTCATTTCATTAACGTTTCCTCTTTATTTGGCTTCAATACAGACGGGAAGGGGGGTGTGAGCAAAGACAGGAGAAGGATGTTCAAAATAACCATCCAGGAAAACAGAGCAAGGGAGGTAGGAACCTACAGGCAAATTCTTGTCTCCAAATTCCCCAGTAAATCTAGAGCCAAAGAATGCTGTGTTCAGGAGCCTGTCAGGAGAGAGCCTGTCAGTGTCTGATTTTCTCTCTCTCTCTCTCTCTCTCTCTCTCTCTCTCTCTCTCTCTCTCTCCCTCCCTCCCTCCCTCCCTTCCTCCCTCCCTCCCTCCCTCCCTCCCTCCCTCCCTCCCTCTCTCTCTCCCTCTCTCTTTCTCTTCTGCCCCTTTCTTTCCAGACAAGAAACAACACTGCACAGTTTATCTCAGGCTGATTTTACATGATTAAACTTGGCATCTATTCTCCCTACTTAAGGTCACTAAAACAGTAACTCACAGTTACCAAAGCCGACAGCTGGAAGCTTGTTTTACTTTACCTCCCTTCTCCTGCCATAGGCAGAAGACCTAACTCAGATGTTTTGTGGAAACCTGACTGGGTGCATATGGGATAACGGGTTGGTGCACGGGTCACTCCATAAAGGAAACGGATATGGGTGATTTTCCTTAACCTCAGCTGCACCAACAGAAAGATCACATTCTCACAGAGACCTTCTTCTGTGGCGTGGGGGTCAGTGGAGGAATGAGAGAACAGACAACAAAAGCAACAGGCATTTGCTTCCACCTCACAACCTCCCTGCTCGTGGGCAGGAGAATTTAGATTTTTTTTCAAGGCCGAAAGCACACGAAAACAAGGCGGGCGAGGAATGCGGGAAGAAAGAACGGCCCATCATTTGTTCCCAAGGCTGGCTGATCAGATTCCCATCATACCCAGGCAGGGTTACTAGGCAACTGATTAAATAAACGTGCAGGTCCTACAAGCGAGCTTGCAATTAATGAACTTAACCGTTTTCATTCGACTGATTTCTTCCCTTCTCCACCTCAACCTACGTGGAGATTGGGAAATGCGAGAGGCATCAGGGATTTTCTTGAGGCGGTTGAGACCCATTTTGCCTTCCTTCCTGATTACCTGTAGTTCTTCTCAGACACAGAATAAGAGACCTGGCTCAGCAGGTAATTGACATTTTAGGTAAATAACAAAAAGCACATAAAAGGCCGGAAAGAGTGCCAGGCATATCACCATGCAGACTCTGAGATGCTTCCTAATAACGCCATTGCTGAGTGTTGAAGTGGGAGCGGCGGGGCTGCGTCCCCGGCACCCAGCTGCCCACATGGCTTTACCCAAAATAATTACACGGAAACTGTATTTTTTTAATCACTGCCTGGCCCATTAGTTCCAGCCTCTTATTGGCTAGCTCTTACATATTGATCTAACCCATTTCCGATATTCTGTGTAGTACCATGAGCTGGCTTACCAGGAAAGATCTTAACCTGCATCTGTCTGGAGTGGGAGAATCATGGCGACTGCCTGACTCGGCTTCTTTCTCCCAGCATTCTGTTCTGTCTACTCCGCCCACCTAAGGGTTGGCCTATCAAATGGGCCTAGGCAGTTTCTTTATTAATTAACCAATGAAAGAAACAGATTAGAAAGAAATCACTCCCACATCATTTCCCCTTTTTCTGTTTAAACAAAAAAGAAAGGCTTTAACTTTAACATAGTAAGATTACATATAACAAAAGAGTTATCAAACAAGAATTACAGTTATAATATTTATATCTATTTTATCCTTTATCATAACTAAGGAAAATATTAATTAACCAATAAAAGCAAAAGATTAGAAAAAATTCACTCCCACATCAGCTGAGTACAACAAGATGAAAAAGAATTTGCACTACGGAAAATCATTTTAATACATAGATCTTCCAACATGGTGCAGCAGATGCCAAGTCGGTAGTTTGTAAGTAATTGGCCCCCATAGTGGCATAAGGAGGAGTGGTCTTGTTGAAGTAGGTGTGGCCTTGTCAGACGAAGTGTGTCACTGTGGGGGGGGGGGGGCTTTGAGGTCTCCTTTGCTCAGGCTTCCCTCAGCATGACACTGAGACTATTTCCTGTTGTCTATAAAGATGTGAGATTTTCGGTTACTCCTCCACCATTATGTCTGCCAGGCTCCCTGCCATGATGATAATGGACTAAACCTCTGAAATTGTAAGCCACCATCTTACTCAAATGTTTTCCTTATAAGAGTTGCTGTGGTCATGGTGTCTCTTGACAGCAATAAAAACCCTAAGATATCATGCAAGGCCCAGGCACAAGTTGGATGCATGTGTCTCTCTCTGCTATGAAATGCAGAGGCAAATTCCTTCCCAGCTCAGGTAGTCGGAGAAGCTTTAAGTCAGGTCCTGAAAGTTGAGTGGGTGGACCAGGATGGAACCACTGAGGATAGGCATTCCCCAAGAGATTCTGCTGCAAACAAGGAGCCAGTAATCCTGGTAATTTTGCCACTAGTTTGGTCTTGCAGCCATTGATTTGAAGTAATCAAAAAAATGACGTGAGTGACCCCAGAGAAATGGGCAGGGTCAGAAAATCAAGGCCCATTTTTGTCTGTCTGGAATTTGAATTGGGTAATAGAAGGTTTGGCAGAATTTAGCAAGGGGAGTAAGTGGATGTGGCTTCTTCTGCCACATGGAACTCAGTCTCTGACATGGGGAGAGAAGAGAAGACAGAGGAGGGGAGCTCTGTTGAGAAGAGAAACCCGGAAGTGAAGCAGGATGCTGAGGAAGAATGAGACAACAGAGGCACGAGAGCAGTTTGGCCCGTGGCCTTGGCCGTGGCTGTGGTTAGGAATGGATGGGAGTAGGGCAAAGCTGGCAGCCGGCATCTGGATTGCATAGATGGAGGGGGTGTTCATTGAAAACAAGAGAACAGAAGGAGAAAGAGAGAAACTGGGAAGGAATTCTATTTTATACATGCTGCATTTGGGGTTTTCTACATTCTGCAGGCTACTGGTTCCATTGCACAATTCCTTAGTATTTCCCTTAGAGGCAAGGGTTAGAAAGGAATCCTTTGACAATCTATGCATCAAACCAAACTGATGGAGGAAGGTCATTAGTTAATTAATAAAGAAACTGCTTGGCCCTGATAGGTTAGAAGATAGGTGGGTGGAGTAAACAGTACAGAATGCTGGGAAGAAGGGAAGTGAGCTGAGATGCCATAGCTCTGCTCCCCAGGGCAGGCACGATGAAGCTCCGACCCAGGATGGACTTAGGCTAGAATCTTCCTGGTAAGTGCACCTCAAGGTGCTACACACATTAATAGACATGGGCCAGGCAGTGTTTAAAAGAATACAGTTTGTGTGTCGTTATTTTGGGGCATAAGCTAGCCAGGTGGTCGGGAGCTGGGTGGCAGGAATGCAGCCCGCAGCTCCTTCAACACCAAACTCCTTTGTTGTGCTGGATTTCCAGGGAGTTTCTCTCTCTGTCTTTTAAAATGAGCATGCATCACAGGTATGAAATGATGACTTTCATTAATATTTTCTTTTAAGGATATTGTTCAGCTTGATTATATTCATAGCTCCTCTTGCTCCCCTTCTTTCCTTTCCCTTCCCTCATCTTCTACTTTCATGTTTTTGTTTAGTTTTGTTTTGTTTTCATCTAAGACTCCACCTATGAGGGAATACACATGGTATGTGTCTTTCTAGTGCATCTCTAGTCTGACTTATTTTGCTTAGTGGGTGTCTTTTCTGGCAAAGGGAAATGGTTTTTGTTCTTAATATTTTAGTACATTTATTGTTCTTATAATATGCTAGTTTGGTGTTTAATTTTTGTGTGTTTCTTTAATATTAATCTTCTTTAAAATAAATAGTTGCCAAAGACTTTCTTCTTTTACAGGCCGTCCTTTTGTTTTGTCGGTCATCTCCTCTACTGTACAGAAGGCTTTAAATTTTATGCAATCTGTTTGTGACTATTACAGGAAGGTGGGACAAACCCTTCCAGCTAGGAAATGAAGTTTCTATGTTAAAAATGGAACCATCAGGAATCACCCACAGACAGTAGCAATGACTCTGGATGAAGCTTTGTGTCCTGTGTGCTGAATCAGATGCAGTCACAAACCTTTACCATAGCATCCACCGAACTCTACCATAGCATTCACCGGACTCTCTACCACAGCATCACTGATGAGGAGAAGCATTTGTAACATCTGAGACCATATGGGAAGAGCCTAAATATTGTGGGTGGTGGGTGTTACACAAGTTTGGGATCCTCCAGGCTTTAGAGCAAAGACTGTTTGCTTTCGCAAAATTGCAATGATTATTGTCTTGCTCATCTTGTCTGTCTCTATGTGTAGGTGCCACCTTAGGAATGTTTAGGTGAAATATCAAGGATAGTCCTATATGCTAGCTAAGTCTACCCAGGATGGCTCAGAAAACTCTATAATACACAGAACCCACAAGCTGTAGGAGGATACTTTTATGGTTAGTGTTTATCTATGACACAAACATGATATACCCAGGGCCATATGCCTACTTCTTCATTTTAAGAAATCTTTAAAATTAGTTGTTTAACAGAGTGCTTCAAATCATGTGCTTCATATATAACAGAAGTTTAGCTCTCAGGCCTAGGGGTTCCAAGTCCAAGACTGAAGTGTCAGGTCATGTGAAGACCCAGTGTCTAATAAGGGTTTGTGTTCTTGCCCACGGATGATGCCTTCTAGCTGTGGCCGCGCATGGCAGAAGAGACAAGGGATCCCACAGCCTCATTCATGGTGGAGATCCCATTCGTGAAGACACCATCATCTTGATCTCACCACATCTAATTACCTTTTTATAGTTCCACCAGTCGACACCATTGCACTGATGACTAAGTCTTAGAAGAGGAACAGGGGGGACCACATGTTCAGGTCATGGTATTGTGTGTTTGTCATTGTTTTCTGAGTTTCCTGTTTGAATACTTCTTGGATACCATCCTTTCACCAAAATAATTTCTTGTCCATTCTTTCTTCTTTCATTTCTCCTTCTACCTCCCTCCCTCCTTCTCTCCCTTCCTCCACACCTCCGTCTCTTGTAGGAAGCCATTTGTTTGTTCCCAGCTGCTCAGCCCCAAAATGACCACAAAGAAATTGTATTATTTAAATCACTGCTTGGCTCATTATCTCTAGCTTCTTATTGGCTAATTCTTATACCTTAATTTAACCCATCTCCATTAATCTGTAAATCACCACAAAGTTGTGGCCTAGCAGCAAAGTTTCAGCACATCTGTCTCCGGCAGCAGCTCCATGACTTCTCCCGACTCTGCCTCCTTTCTCCCAGTGTTCAGTTTAGTTTTCCCCGCCTAGCTCTACTTTACCCTATCAGGCCAAACCAGTTTCTTTATTCACCAATGGTATTCATAGCATACAGAAAGGAATTCTACATCATCCCTCCCTCACTTCCTTTCTTCTTCCCTTCCCTCCACCTTTTTCTGTTCTATGTCTCTTCCCTTTATCTCCATGTGTCTCTGTTCCCCCCTCTTTTTACCTCTCCCTTCTCTCATTGCCCTCCCCCCTTTCTCTCTTTCTTTCATTGATTGCTTCTCCCCAACACAAATTTCTGCTAAAATGGCAGAGGAGTCCTCCATGTGCACGGAACACCATTCACTTATAAAGGCCAATAGTGTTCATGACTGGTGTTCAAGCCCTCTTTACCCTAACCCTTAAGAGTTGCATTCATTTATTTCCCATTTGTCTGGTGGGCAGATGTTAGTACTCTTTAAAGTTTCCCCCTTCTGTGAGGAACTGGGAGAAAAAAAGAGGTGACTCTCCAGTGTTCAGGGAGAGAGGGGATCCAAGAGGGGTCACTAGAATGGGAGCAAAGAAGGGAAAATCCTGTTAGCTGTTTTTAAATATAATATTAAAAGGGTTGTGGTTTATTTTTATTTTGGACAATTTGAATTTTTCTTTTTCTTCTGTGCCATTATTTTTAAATTATTATTTTTTTAATTAACTTAGATATTGCAAGTTTGTGTTCTCTGCTATTCCATGAGCTCTGGGGCTTGAACTCTTATCCGGGCTTATGTGAGTGTATGTGTGTTCAGGAGTCCATGGCACCTTGAAAAGTCATCATTGGCTCCCCTAGAATTGGAGTTACAATTTTTAGTCACCTTGTGGGTGCTGAGAACCAAACCTGGGTTCTCTGCAAGATCAGCTACTGCTGTTACTTACTGAACTATCTTTCTAATTTCTGAAATCACCGCTTAAATTACATTTATTTATTTGCTTATTCATTTGTATCTGTGTGTGTGTGTATCTCTGTGTGTGTATATCTGTGTGTGCGTGGGGGAGGGTGTCTGTCTGTCTGTCTGTTCTGTTTGGGAGCGGGATGAGAAGGTCAGAGGACAGCTTGCAGGAGTTGATTCTCTCCTTGCAGCTTATGGGTGTCAGGTTCAACCCTGGCAGCAAGCCCCTTAATTCACTGAACTGTCTCACCGGCCCTGTTTGGAATCTCTAAAATCTATGGATTGTAGGATTAATTGTTTCATCATTTGTGGAAGCCTTTTATCATAATCACACTCACTTTTATTCTTTCTCATTAAAATTCTGCCCAGATTTCTGAAGTTAGAGCTTTCTCCTCCTACTTTCTATTATTTTAATGACATTCTCAGATATGTTCATCTCTTTGCTTCTGTTGACTTTCTCATATTTTTAATTTGAAAACACCTCTTTTGTGTCTTGTGTACTAGCACACCTTTCTTTGGTTGCCTGCCCTTGGTAGCTTAGTTATGTAGATATTTTTTGATATCTCATGTTTGGCTCTCTGCTCTTTTTGCTGCAGTGGGTTGCATTGTGAGCTCTTGCTTTTGGGCACTTCATCTATGTGGCTCTCTTGCTGCCTGAGTTGAAGATTTGTCCTTCCCCGGGAACTCCCTATTTGCCTAAAAAGGGTACTTTAGGGAATTACCAGTCTGCATCTGCTTTTGTACTTGAGTTCTTTACTTCAGAATTACCAGGGCAATTAAATAGGGTTGACTGAAACCTGGAAACCACACAAAAGTAGAAGCTTTTAAAAGAATAACTCCAGGGATTTATTTTTAGGTTTTGGCCTATTCAATCTGGAAAGGCAGACTAAAACATCATAATGTATACTGCATGGATGCGTTTTAACACCCCAGCAAACTGGTGCTGATAAAAAGTAGGTTTATCAAGATGTCTTTACCTATAATCCATTTTAGAATCAAGGCGCTTTTCTCAGCTATTGGGAGTGCTGCAGACTGAAAGCAGAGTCCTAGGAATTGTCCTCAGCTCAAAGACATGCCCCTTTCAAAGGCCAACCTACATCCCACAAGACAGGAAATCTGGGTCTCCTCCACCCCAATATAGAACACCTTTCAAGACTCTTTCACTATGAGAGCAGCCTGTGAAATCTGGGGTGCTCCTTCTGATGGGCACTTTTAACTGTAGACTTGGCACAACCTGCAATTGCCTGGAAAGAGAGGCTTTGTGAGGAAGTATCTATATCATGTTGGTCTTTGACCCTGTCTGTCAGGGATTTTCTTGATTATTAATTAATGTAAGAAGATAGAACTCACTGTGGGTGGTACCATTTTCTAGGGTGGGCCTTGTGTAAGTGAAGAAAGCTAGCTGAGTATGTATATGTGCAAGCAAGAAGCTACTTATTCTCTTTGATCTCTTTGATCTTGACTGTGATGTAACTAGCTGTTTGAGTTCTTGCCTTGACTCCCTACAATGAGAAGCTGTATCTGGAACTATAAGCCAAATCAACCCTTCCACCCCTATGTTGTTTCTGGTCAAGATTTTTGTTTTTTCCTACAGTGGCAGTAATGAAGCCAGAGCACTCTCCTTTCATAAAACCATGTCTCTGGGATGACTTCAGATAGCTCTGTTTATAATCCCTGAGTCATGTAACCAGAGGTCCTCATTCTCTGTCCTTCTGTGGCTAATAAGACTTCTGTCACATCAGAATCAATCACCACTTTGTTTTCATTTCCTTCCTTCCTTCCTCCTCCTTCTTCTGAGAGAGAGAGAAAGAGAAATGGAAAGGAGAAAGAGTAAAGTACACAATACTTGTGATATGTTTGTGTGCATATACATGTGAATTCATGTGTGTGAGTGCATAAGTGTGTGCATATGTGTGGAAGCCAGAGATCAAAGGTAACCACTGAGTGACTTTCTCAGTATCCCCCCTTTATTTTCTGAGATGCGTTCATGGAACCTGGAGCTTACTGGATGGCTAGTGAACCTCATCATTTTTGTGGTTACCTTCTCCTTTCTTAGTGCACAGGGTACAGATCTGCCAAACTCAGATCATGATGCTTCTGTGCCAGTCACTTTACCCCATCCCATTTCCACCTTAGTTCTTAAGACAAACTCGCTGGACGTGGAACTTGCCGGGTTAGCTAGACTGGCTGGCCAGCAAGCCCCAGAGACTCCCCTGTTTCTGTGTCCCTAGTGCTTAGATTACACGTGTGTGCTGCTTCACTTGGCTTGTTTTATGTGTGTCCTGGGTATCAAAACTGAAGTCATCATGGTTGCACAGCAAACAATTTACTGACTGCGTTTCTTCAATCCCAATTTCTACTTCTTAACATCTTATGGGGACTTGGTTGGCCATCTGGTAAGTTCAGTTTTGCAAAAAGGGGTGTTGCTTATTGTGAGTTCAGTGTTTCTAGGTGCAGTGTAATGCCAGGACTTTGAAAGTGCATGGGTTCTGCATGACAGCACAGATAACTGGCATGAGGGTGTCTGATGGAATCATTGTGTATAAAACCGTCATTATCGTCATTGAAGGTCCCAGGGATCCTGCCTAAAGACAGCTGTGTTATTTCTCCCTTTGCCAATTTTATGGGTGTATTTTGTAGATAATTTTTGTAGACATTGATCTTTGTAAGCAAAGCTCTCTCCACTCCGGGAATAGAGGATGTGATCCAACTCAGTGCAGGATTCCTCTGGTGGTAGCTCCCCCACCTCTCTGCTGCTAAAATATTTCTTTGATCCTCCAGTTTGACTCAAGGACCTTATTTTTTCCACAGGAAAAGGAAACTATTAACATTTTCTTAAGGAATACCTGTAGCTGTAGCTGCCACTTTAAGTAGAGCATACTCTTAAAAATAGATTTGATAAAGTTTAAATTTGAACATAATAAAACACACTAATTTTAAATATACCTTTGACAAATTCCTGAGCCCATGTAGCCACCATCATGCGAATAGAACACATTCTCCACTCTGATTTTCTGTGTTGTTCTGGGTCAATGTTATCAACACCACTGGCCACCAGGTGACCCCTGATGTGTGCTGTTTATATCAATTTTATATACATCAATAGAAGCTGTCAATTTGATCAAGGAGAATATGTGCCTGTAAATCTATTTCCTCCTGCTCAACATTATGTTTGGTGAGTCCCTCAATGTTGGGATGAGTCCTTCCATGTTGGGGTGAGTCCCTCTATTTGGGGGTGAGTTCCTTCATTTTGGGTAAATACCTCCATGTTGGGGTCTTCCCATGTTGGGATCCCTCTGTGTTGCATTCTCTCCGTGTTGGGGTCCCTCTGTATTGGGGTCCCTCCATGCTGGGGTTCCCCCATATTGAGGTACCCCGTGTTGGGATCCCTCCATGTTGTGTTCCCTCTGTGTTGGGTTCCCCCCGTGTTGGGTTCCTTCTGTGTTGTGTTTCCCCATGCTGGGGTCCCTCCATGCTGGGGTCCCTCCTTGCTGGTGTTCCACCATGCTGGAGTCACCCTGTGTTGAGGTCCCCTGTGTTAGGGTTCCTCTATGTTGGGGTCCCTCCATGCTAGGGTCCCCCATGTTGAGGTCCCCATTTTGGGGTCCCTCCATGCTGGTGTCCCCCCATGTCACATCTATCAGTAGTGTCTTCGTCTGCATTACTGAGTCACATTTTATGATGCCTAGGCATCATGATTCTTTGTTTTGTCTTCTCAACTGATGGACAGCTGAACTGTTTATGAGTTCTGATAAATAAAGTAGCTGTAAATATTTAAATTTTCCCTCAATCTCTTTTTCCATGTACCAAAAGATTTTTTTTAAGTCTGTACCCCATCATGCAGCTCATATTTCCCTTGCATTTCCTTTGCTGTATTTTGTTGTTATATTTTTTGTCGTTGTTCAGAAATGACTTTGTTGTGTAGCCCAAGATGCTTTGAACTCAGGATCCTCCTGACTCAGCCTCCTGATTGAGGTATATGACATTATACTTGGCTTTTTGAGGTTTTCATGATTAGATGATATTAGGCTATGTTACCCACTGAGTTTACATTTTCTGTAAGAAAAACTTCCTGAGCCATATTTAAGAATGAAAAACCAACAAGTTTTTGTGAGGATGTTCCAAATACTACTCTAATTATTGCTTTTAAGTTAGCTTGTCATTTTTGTATAGTTAATTGCATCTGTGTATCTGTGTGTAGTGTCAAACAATTTGGAAACCATTTTATTTCTATTTCTCACTGAATTTATTTCCTTCAACAAAAATATAAATAAGTTTCTTATTCTTACATGTCCCTCCTTTCCGCTACCATGAGGCTCTCATTTTCAATGGGACTTGGATGGTAGCCACAGGGTATTTGGGGCTCCTTATCAGGAGACAGGCAAAGGAAGCCTTGTGGAGCTGGGGAACAGGACTGAAAGAAAGAAAGGAGGTAGGCAGGGATGTGACTAACCAAGATGGAGCCCAAACTAGACACAGAAAGAACTTCCTGAAGGCAAATAGTGTGGGGGGAAAAGTTCTTCAGTGTTTAAAGAAGCATAAAGCCAAGCCACCATTTTATTACAGAAAGGATTTCTCTGCTCTGTTTTTCTCATCTCCTTGTGCTTGGCACCTTGGAGTGAGGTTTTCCCCTCACATTCATTTCAAGGCTGGAGGGGACACTCCATCCCTTGCTCTGTCTCATTCCTGTTGGATCTCAGCATCCTTTGGCTTGTAGCTGGACCACTTTGTTCTTAAAGCCAGGGCTTCAGATCTTTCTCTGTTCAGTCTTCACATGTTCGCCTTATATGTTGTCGCCCCTTTAAGGATATTTATAATGACTTTTAGGGCTCAACTGTTAATCTGGGAAAATGTTTCCATATCAAGACATTTAAATAAGTCACACAGCCGGGCGTGGTGGCGCATGCCTTTAATCCCAGCACTCGGGAGGCAGAGGCAGGCGGATCTCTGGGAGTTCGAAGCCAGCCTGGTCTACAAGAGCTAGTTCCGGGACGGGCACCAAAGCTACAGAAAAACCCTGTCTCGAAAAACCAAAATAAATAAATAAATAAAAATAAATAAATAAATCATACAGATTATCACTCTATTCCTACTCATGTATTTCATGGAGTTTTCCTTGGGCCTGACTCTTATAGTGAGGATATAATTATAGAAGAAATATCAATTCCTGTCCTCACAGGCTTTGCCTGATGAGGGCATGGCCTCCCCTTATACTTCCTGGCACCCTGTCATAAAACTCTGTTCTTCTCATGGTAATAGTTTCCACACTGCTGCCCAGTGAGGTCTCCATAAGTTACCAACTTCTTCCTTCATCACGCCAACTTCTATCTTCTGTTAGACACCACAGTCCAACTAGTGATGTCAGTGAGGGTTGATGAGCACCCGAAACTCTCTTCTTTTCCTTTCTGTGTAAAGGATGCATGCATGTCTTGAGTAGGAGCAGAGAGGAGCAGAGTGTCAAAATCTGAAAGCAGTCATGCCAATGTTATGTACAACAAGTCTAGTAAAATTCAAAATCATTGTTTCCTTAACAAAGCAAACAGAATCCTTGAGAGTTGGAAGTAACTCAAATGTCACTGGTTAAGATAACAAGTTAAAAATTGGAGAACAGTTTGGAAATGATGCTCATCCATACATGGGTAGCCCAGCGTCCCTGTGTGAGACTTTCTTAGTCCTCCAGGCTTCTGCTGATACCCACAGAACTTTTAGGATTTCCCTGGGGTGGTAGGCAAAATTCCAACCTATGGGAAAGTTTGCCATAGAGTAGACCAACAACCTCTGGGCCAGTAGCTGCTCCCAGTGACCTTGTACAAATATCTTGAACAGTGTCCCCTCACGCCCAGAGTCATGGGTATGATTGGACCCTGAGATATATCCAACACTTCCAAAGGCTGAGTGAGAATCTGTAGTGAGGCAGAGATGACTAAACACAGTCGTCAGGCTATTTTGCTTGGGTGGAGGAGAAATGGTTCCAAACCTCTTGTACTATACAAGGTAGTTTGTGATCTGGCCTTTCTCCACCTCCTCAACTTCTCAAAACAATGAAACAGTCAATATGCAAAATAATGCTGTGTGGGCTGGGGGTTAAAGGCTGCTTCCCACTGAGAGGCATCACTGGGTGGCCCTCTGTGGTGGAAGGATTAGGGATTGTTTCAGTAAATCTCCCCAGGATTGCCTTTAGACAAATGCTTTCTCAATCTAGTTACTCACTATCTGCCTTACTTAATTTTTTGAAAATATTCGTTCATAAACACCTACTTTCCCATCCGCCTTGTCTTGTTCACCGTACGGTCTGTACCCATTAAATGAAGCGCAGCATAGACAGAGCATGGGCCTCATGTTGCAATGTTTAGTGTACATAGGCATCCTGTGGAAATAAATGTGTCCCAGAACAACACAGCTTGTCTTCAGGTCACCTAAGAGCACAGACTTCCTTCTGTCCCCCACAGTGAACAGGCATTGGCAAGGGTAGGGACTACTTTTCTTTCCTTTTACTGCATTTGAGTCTTGTAGTACCTGGTGTCCTTCTGAGCCCATGGTGAGTGATTCAAGGACTTCTGGAACTGATTTAAGATTGCCAGCATGAGACTTAATTTAATATTAAATAAGCCCAGGCAATTAATAAATGATGAACACACGGCTCCATACCCACGCCCTCACTTGCCAAAGGTTTGGCATGTGTCTGGGTGTGCTGAGAGGCTGCAGGAGACAAATGCTTTTGTTCTGGTACAAATATGGGCATTAGGTAAGAGGCAGTCTGGACCTCAGAAGGTCTGGCGCAAGAGAGGGGTTGAGTTTAGCTGTATCTGTAGCCAGGGTCGTGAGTTGCCTAGTGCCTTTGTCTGTGTGTCTCTGGTTTGAGGAAATTGAATCTCAAGTACTGTTTACAGCTCTCCCAACTTCATTGTGCACCTCATTGTGATCAGACATTTCATTTATTTTCCACACCACCTGAATAACATTATAATATGTTAATGAAAAGTGAAATGAAAGAAAATCTTGGCCTGTGATTCACCCTTGCAATGAGTGGCTGTTTTCGTTTCTCCGTGTTCTGCGTTTGCCTTTCAAATGCATACACTTTTATGTGGTGACCCCTGGACTGTGGGCAGAGTCCCACCCTCTGTTTTTCATTTAACGATTGATCATTGGCATTTCTTTGTCTTGTAGCAGTGACTCTTGGCCCTGGAGCATGCATTGTATCATTTGAATCCGCCATTTTGCGGGAGTCAGCAAGTTCTTCCCACTGTCCTGAGTCTCTGAGTGCGGGGGGGGGGGGGGGGGGGGGGAGATATGTCCCGGGGGGGGGGGAATGTCCCTTGTGTGAGCCTGGTGAGCCTGGAGCTTGGAGGCTGTATGTTGTTGGAGGTTAGCAAGCTCTTCCCACTGTCTCTGAGCTGAGCTCTTGGTGGGGTTTTGTGTGAGCATGGAGGCTGGAGACTGAGGGAACGCAGTTTTTAAAACGGCACAGGAAGACCAATTTTTCTGTTTTCCTTCTAGTATAGGCCTGGTTGGGTCTTTTCAGGATTCTAGGGCCTGGCCCTGGTGAAAAGTGGAGATTAGAGACCTCTGAATGTGGAGCTGTCCCACTAACTCTGGACACAGGCTTCAGAAGGGCAGATGTGTCACTACGGGACCTGATACCTGTGTATTCCATACTGCCAGGCAAAGGAGCAGACAGCCCCGGGCTGACTCTGGCAAGATGTGTGTGTAGGACAGATTGCGCTGGTGGAGCACTGGGATCCCCGATGTTTTTGCTCATTTATCCTGACTTCAGCATCCGCTACACAGACCGTGCCATTTATTTACTTCAGATTCCTCCTCGGCTTGCCTCCATAAAAGATTTGAAAGACCTTCCCCTCCACACCACAGACACAGACTCAGCCTGTGTACTTTGTGATGTCCCTTTTATGTGGGCCTGCGTGGTGTGGCGTGCACAGGAAGAGCACGGGAAAGACAAACAAAGCTTAGGAGGGTTGTAAAACACACAGAAGTAAGCAGGTGAGCACGGCCATTATTTCTGAGCCAGGACACACCAGGAATAAGAAATACACAGTGTACTATTCCTCTGAGGAAATGATGCATGAAGTCAATGTTATTAGAGGCCCTGGGGATACCTCTCCTTATTTGTTAATGTATCTCGGGCTGAAATATGCCATGGGCTGACAGCGCAGGGTGGAAGAATTATAATATCCTTTCCTTCCAGGGGCTTCTGCTGTGGAAGGTGCCTTCACGTTTGTCTTAGCAAAGGCCTGCACCATAGTGAACATTCTGTTTCTCCTGTCTGCATGGCCTCTTCCTCCCCTTCCTGCCTGGACAGCGTTTAGCACTGGTACACACGTGCAGGATAAATGAAACATTTCCCTCAACCACCTTGGCCACTTTCCATCTTGCCCAAAACACTTTTTTTTTCTTTTTTTTTATTAATTAATTTATTTAATTATTAAAGATTTCTGCCTCTTCCCCGCCACCACCTCCCATTCCCTCCCCCTCCCCCAATCAAGTCTTCCTTCCTCCTCAGCCCAAAGAGCAAGCAGGTTTCTCTGCCCTGTGGGAGGTCCAAGGACCACCCACCTCCATCCAGGTCTATTAAGGTGAGCATCCAAACTACCTGGGCTCCCACAAAGCCATTACGTGCAATAGGATCAAGAACCCATTGCCATTGTTCTTCAGTTCTCAGTAGTCCTCATTGTCCATTATGTTCAGCGAGACCGGTTTTGTCCCATGCTTTTTCAGTCCCCGGCCAGCTGGCCTTGGTGAGTTCCCGATAGAACATCCCCATTGCCTCAGTGTGTGGGTGCACCCCTCGCAGTCCTGAGCTCCTTGCTTGTGCTCACTCTCCTTCTGCTCCTCCTTTGGATCGTGAGACTTCAGTCCAGTGCTCCAATGTTGGTCTCTGTCTCTGTCTTCTTTCATCGCCTGATGAAGGTTAATATTCAGGGGGATGCTTATATGTTTTTCTTTGGGTTCACCTTCTTATTTAGCTTCTCTAGAATCACAAATTATAGTCTCAATGTCCTTTATTTATGGCTAGAAACCAAACAGGAACACGACAAGGATGTCCACTCTCTCCATACCTCTTCAATATAGTGCTTGAAGTTCTAGCAATAGCAATAAGACAACATAAGGGGATCAAGGGGATCCATATTGGAAAGGAAGAAGTTAAACTTGCATTATTTGCAGATGATATGATAGTATACATAAGCGACCCCAAAAACTCTACCAAAGAACTCCTACAGCTGATAAACACCTTTGGTAATGTGGCAGGATACAAAATCAACTCCAAAAAATCAGTTGCCTTCCTATACACTAAGGATAAGGAAGCAGAGAGGGAAATCAGAGAAGCATCACCTTTCACGATAGCCACAAATAGCATAAAATACCTTGGGGTAACTCTGACCAAGGAAGTGAAAGATCTATTTGGCAAGAACTTTAAGTCTTTGAAGAAAGAAATTGAAGAGGACACCAGAAAATGGAAGGACCTCCCTTGCTCTTGGATTGGGAGGATCAACATAGTAAAAATGGCAATTCTACCAAAAGCAATCTATAGATTCAACGCAATCCCCATCAAAATCCCATCAAAATTCTTCACAGATCTGGAGAAGACAATAATCAACTTTATATGGAAAAACAAAAAACCCAGGATAGCCAAAACAATCTTATACAATAAAGGATCGTCTGGAGGCATTACCATCCCTGACTTCAAACTCTATTACAGAGCTACAGTACTGAAAACGGCTTGGTACTGGCATAAAAACAGAGAACTCGACCAATGGAATAGAATAGAAGACCCAAAACACTTTTCTTAACCTCTGTTTGAGGACAGCGTTCTCTGGCCCTCAGGGCTGCAGTCACCGTGTTGGAGAAAATGCTCATGGTGCACCTGGTGGGTGTGGCTGATATTTCTTATGACATTTCAGGAGTCTTTAGCACGATGTCTGTGAGTGATGGCTAGAACTCCTGCCGGAGCTCATTGAGAAGATTTTCAGGGTCTTCTCGGGGCTAGGGAGCCCTGGGGACCTTGGCACATTTGCTCACTGGCATTGCAGGTTGGGACTCTGTGCTTCCCCCTGCCATTTGATGGTACTTGGTGTTTAATGCCCTCTGATTGTGCTCTCACTTCTCCTCTTCTCCCCTGCCAACGTTTGTGTCCCAACCAAATGTGGTTTGTTTCAGCTTGAGTTTCCATTTCACTTAAGAAAGGAAAGGAAAGGCAGTTTGCCAAGGACAGGAGTCTAAATGAACCAATGACCATGTTGTCTGCTCTCTCTTCCTCCTCTCCCTCTCTCTCAGTCTTTGTCCTCTCTCTCTCTCTCTCTCTCTCTCTCTCTCTCTCTCTCTCTCTCTCTCTCACACACACACACACACACACACACACACACACACATACACACACCAGGAGAGATCAGACTTGGAATATTCCTTCTTAGTCTTCCATAATGATAAAGCCTGCGTTAGCTACTTTCCTGTCGCTACAGTAAAGCACCATGACCAGGGCAACTTAGAGAAAAACCGAGTTTTAATTTGGATTCCACTTCCAGAGGATGAGAGTCCCACATGGTGGGGAGGCATGCCAGCTAGAGTCCCACATGGTGGGGAGGCATGCAAGCTACCCAAGCAGCCGGATCAGGAAGTTGAGTGCTCCCATCTTCAACCTGCAAGCGTGAAGCAGAGAGAGCAACCTGTAAATAGTTGAGGCTCTTAGCTCTCACTCTCCAAGGCAGATTCCAGTGGCTCCTTCCTCCAGCAAGGCTGTGCCCCCTAAACATCCCCAAACAGTGCCACAAACTGGGTAACAAACATTCAAATACCCAAGCCCACGGGAAACAATCTCCCTGAAAACACTAATGGCTCCATTAGCATTCTGGTAAACTTATGACCAAGGGTCATCGTATGTGCCTAGGATTCCAGCACTTGGACTCTACATTAACCCAATGTGTACCCATTGGTAACATAACTGTTAACTTTGGAATGTGCTTGTTAACCACTGTTCCACTGTTGCATTGACTGACCCTTCCTCAGCAGCCTAGGTATTATACACTTATTATATTTCCATGTCTTAAACAGTTGTCCTGTAAAGAAAGGACCTCAGCCTTTCAAAACATGGAAGAGTCTTGTTATTTGTATGTAAACATACATTCTGGGGGTTGCTCAGCTTAAATTTGAACCCTGAATCTGCCTTATTTTCATATGTGACCATTGTTCAAATTACATGGCACTTTTGAGGCTCAGATTTTATACCCATAGTGGCTTATCACCTGCTGTTCTCTCTCTCCTTCTCATTCTCTTTCTTTACCTTTCCCTCTCTCTCCAGTAATGCCCTTTCTTTCTGACACTAAATGCTTTATCCACTGGTCCTTTTGGTATTTCTTGCATTTCTCAGTCTTAAGCATGGGCTGGTAAACCATTGCAATCTGAGGATACTTCTTTGCTGTGGTGGTTTGAATAGGAATGGCCCCCAAAGACTCATGTGTTTGAATGATTGGCCCATAGGGAGTGACACTATTAGGAGGTGTGACCTTGTTGGAGAAAGAATGTCACTGTATGGATGGACTTTGAAATCTCATATGCTCAAGCTATGCCCCATGTGGCACACAGTCTCTTTCTGCTGCTTGCACATCAACATGTAGAACTCTCAACTATCTCTCCAGCACTGTGTCTGCCTGCATGCCTCCATATTTCCTGCCATGATGATAATGGACTAAACCTCTGAAACTGTAAGCCAGCCCCAATTAAATGATGTCCTCTATAAGAGTCGCTGTGATCATGGTGTCTTTTCATAGCAATTGAAACCCTAACTAAGATAATCACAAACTTGAGTTTTATATTCTAGGAGGCAAGATTTCCCCTTGTGCCAGCCAGTCTTTACATCACTGACATAAACATGTTGAAGGAAGAAGGATCTACTTTCATTTACTGCTTTGGAAACTTCTGAACATCACATTTGATGGTTTGTTTTCATTTCCAACTTGACACAGTCTAGAATCTCCTGGGATGGGACTCTAAATGAAGGTTGGTCGAGATGAGGTTGACTTTGGGGTATGGTCTGTAAGGGATTATCTTGACAGCATTAGTTGAAGTAGGAGGACCTTACCACTGTGGGCAGCATCACTCCTTAGAAAAGGGGTTCCAAACTCTATAAAAGTGAAGAAAGAACAATAGGGACTGGAATGCATATATTAATCAATTGTTCTGCTCTTGAATGTGGACATAATATGACAAGTTTCCTCAAGTTTTGCTGCCTTGACTTGCTTGTGACAATGACCTGGAATGGTGAGACAAATAAATAGTTTCTGCATGAAGTTGCTTCTAGCAAAGCTGAGACAGCTTTGTAGATGGTGCCACCAAGCAGAGCAGTTCACACCATTGTAGCAATCCAGGAATACCGAGAGAGTAAATCTATGCTGGTGAATACTCTCCATTTGAATAATATCCTTTCTAATCCATCTAAGTTATAGTCTGTGAGATAATGCTACTGATTTTTAAAATCATCTTTTTGTGGTTTATTTTTGAGACAGCATTTTTCTATAGCTTTGGAGACTGTCCTGGAACTAGCTCTTGTAGACCAGGCTAGCCTCAAACTCACAGAGATCTACCTGCTGCTGTCTCCCAAGCACTGGGATTAAAGGCGTGCGCCACCACTGCCAGCCTCACAGACACATAGAGGGGTGCTTTGTGTATCTCCTAGGTATTTTCAGTCCAATCAAGCTGGCAGTCAGGATTCACCACCAAGGCCCTCTTAGCTACTCCCCAAACTTCCCCACAGTTTCAGTGACCGATACTAGAGAAAGCAAACAATACATTAGAGAATTATCAAGAAATCAGCTATCTAGAGTGGGATTTCAAAGAAACCTTTGAAGATCTTGTTTTTAAGATAATGGGAAAGATAATTGTTTTCTAATTAAAATTTGATGCCCTTCAAGCACTTGTTTAGAAACATAACTAAATATTTTCTGGAAAACAAACTATTCTAGTTCAAAAATAATTTTCCCAAATGGGAAATCTGATGAGGAAACTCCTTCAAGCCAATGACCTTTAAGAGGCTGGACAAGGTTGGGGTGTGGACTTGGGTACCAAAGAGGTACTGGCCCACCCAGGTTCCCTCTCTCTGCTCTCACACCTGGATGCTGGATTCTGCTCCTGTTCCCCATTGTGGTCTGTGAGTTCGCCTTTAAATAAAACACCCCTTATTATACTCTGTTCAGAGCTAGTGTGGGATTACTTCATCTGGCGCATCCCCCTTCATCTTGCTTTTATTTAAGAAATATTTTTCTTAAATAAAAGCAAGTAAAAACATAGTCATGGAACAAGTAGAATGTTTGTAAAATCAAAAGTTGTATTTCTGCCTCAACAATGACCAGCAGGACAAAATAACCCTAAGGATGCAGTAGTGGCACACACACCATGACAGGAACTGACTGCTCTCCTATTGGACTTCAGCCTTGCTCAATAAGAGACTGGCTAACATAGACAGGGGAAATCTCTGGAGGCCTGAACACCTCCCGAAGAACTACAGTCAACTAAGGACTTATAGGAGGGGGAGAAGTAACTTTCTCCAGGGCAGAGCATGCCAATTAGTTATCAAATACCCAGGGGTAATATCTGAAAACATAAATGTATAAGAAGCATTGTACAGATAGGCAGGTTGTATTTATCTATTTAGAAGTGTGTGTGTGTGTACATGTATACATGTACGTATGAATTTAAAAGGGATCAAAGAGCAGTATATGGGAGAATTTGGAATAAGGAAAGGAAAGAGGCAGGTCATATAATATATTAGTCTAACAATTAAAAAAATTATACATATATATGTGCGTGTATGTGTAAAATAAAGTTATGGTTCTGGTGAGGTACAGTTCTTTTAAGTGTTAATTCAATTTTTTTTCAGTAATGCATGCTATGGTCTTGAGGTACAAACTATAGAAAAATAGGTGACTATATGTGATCTCACAAATAGCTCACTATTTGAGCTAATTACTAAATTTGGAAGAAACTCACCTAAGTATATATGTGTTAAGCACACACACACACACATGTTTGTATGCAAATAAAGTCTTGCAGAAGCATGATTTTCTTTCTGTTCCTGACTGGCCACCAGAAACTAAGTCCGGTGTCTTGCCAAATATACTAGTCAAATGAGCTACCCCTTTTTATTTTAGGAAGATTCCCACTAAGTGCCTAGTCTGGTTTAGAACTGACTCTATAGTCAGGTGGACCTTGAGCTGTGCTCTTCCTATTTGAGCCTCCTGAGTAGCTCTAAAGTCTTGAGTCTCTGCTACTACATCCAACTTGTTTAAGTACTTTATTCTGAAAGCCTTTTACTACAAATTGCTGAAAGCGACCAGATCTATTTATGTGTGTGAGGTTTTACCTTTTATCTCCTTTTATCTAAAACAGAAAACACTGCCTAGTGCTGTTAGCTGTAAAGCTGGGGAGGTGTCAAAAATTGGTTGTATAGGAATTAAACAACTCTGGGCTGATAGAGCAGCAGAGAACTCGGATATGGTCCTTCCGTGAAGCTCTATGAAAGGCGACGGCATAGGACATTGTGCATTGTTGATCTTTCAGCCCTTTCTCCCTGCTGTTGATGACTGAATATTAACAGGAAGGAGTCATGGAACCAGGCATCCATTTTTGCAGGTACAATCCAGTATTTTTGAATAGTTGCCCCCAGAAATAGCCAGTTAAGGGACAAGTAGCCTACAGCAATTGTGTTCAATTTTTCACCTGACTTCTTAGAGCCAAATGTATTATGTCGTCCTCAGTATCTGCCTATGTCCCTTCCCAGAATGCTAAGTCTAAGTCTTTTTTTTTTCCTTTTTGTTATTACTTGGGACATTCTTTTCAGGCTAATTCTTAATTCTTCTGCATCTGGTTTAAACTGACCTGGCTAAAAACTGAACTTGGCCCTTAGAATAAAGATGAGCTGTGCTTTTCCAGCATGTCTGACTGGTCGATCCACTCTTACTCTCTTTAAAGGGTTTGGGGAAAGTGATCGGAGATGGGTCTTACTATGGTGCCACTTTCCCTTAGCTAAGCTATATCTCTCTTTTTCTCTGTTTAGCCCTCTCGGTGACTCATTTCTGTCCTCTTCACAATCTCTCCCACCCTTGACAAACTGTGTAATTATTTTTTTTTATCAGCACATTTTACACTTCCAGGTTGTTAATAAATACGTTGAAGGAAATTAGTGCTAGATTATTAGCTAGAATCAGATTCTTAAGGCAGCAGCTATTAACTTCATCAGAGGCTGAGAAATGACCATTGATTTCTGCTCCCGACTTTCAGTTATTTTAACCAGTTCTAAAAAACCCACAATGGGACTTTATATTGTGCTTTACCACGGTCACCAAAATTTCTCTTGTAACAGTACTAAATTCTTTCAGAAGTCTCAATTAAAAAATAATTATCACACTCATTTTCCTTTCAGCTCCCTTTTTTTCTTTTTCAGAGACATACCTAGCAAATTCTCTAAGCAAAACAATCAGCACAATACACAAATAAGCATGTCTTTTTAATAGGAAACACATTCTGAAGGTGCTTCATAGCACAATTGTTGGCAACCTGTATTCTTGGAATCCCCTCAGGTTGTGGATGTTAAAGTCAGGGAAGGCCTATTTTGTGGCAGGCTTCCAAGGGGGTAGTTAATGTGTCCCTGAACCCCCAGCTAAGGAAGCAGAAAAACAGATTTATAGACCTCATGCTTCCCCCAAAGATCCTTAGAGATAAACACAGCCCAGGGCATTTAGAATGTTGAATTTACTATACCTTACAAAGGTTTCTGAAGCATCATGTCTATATAATGTGAAATTCCGCAGCAGCTGGCCTGCGTGTCTTTAATCTTTGTCACTTTTTATCTAAGAACATCCTAAACCCAGGTGCCTGTATTTAGAAAAGAGAAATGTTTAGGCTGGAAACAATCTTGGCATGGCTTTACGACAAGTGATATCTCTTTCTAGGCATCAACATGAATTTGACTTGGAGCCAAAAGACATTTCCAGTGAGAGAGCAACACTAACATGGATACCAGTGTGTGGTGTGCTCATCCTGGCACACAGCAGGGGTGAGAAGGTTGGTGGAGATAGAATAATAAGCCCCTTAAGTCTTATCATAGCCTTCCCCGACTCACCTTCTCCCAGTCTTTGAACAACCCAGGGAGTGGTAGCTCACGCAAGCTCTCTCTTCAAGCCATACCACGAATCTTGCCTCCCACATCAGACTTGGTTTAGTAACCAGTTGAATTTAGCCCACAACAGTTACGGTAAAAGTGACTGTTGGTTTCCAATGCTCTGGAAATGTCTGAAAGGAACAGCTTAAAGAAAGATTTGCTTTTGTTCACAGTCTTAGAGATCCTAATCCTGGGCTACACAGTCCCACAATTCTGGACCTGCAGCTGGGCAGAGCATCATGATGGAGAAGGAACAGTTCAGTAATGTGGAATCATTCTCAAAAGTTCTGAAGCACTTCTGAATAGCACTGAATAGGACTGTGAAGTAAGTAAGCTTTCAACATATGAGCTCTTGAGGGGTATTTTATACACAGGCTCCAAAACCAGCTTGCCTGTCTTGTGTTATCTTTACATGAGGACCCTGGTTTTACTACAGAGCATTAATGAGGGGTATATGCCTCTTCTCAGAGCCTACTGAAAAGTGCATATCTCAGTCTCCAGCTGATGGGACAGCTATCATAGTCAGTGCTGTGCCCTCACTCACCTGTCTGTCTTTATGTCTACCTTGTAAAATTGCTATGATTTTCTCTGAGGCAAGTCTATGAGGATGTATAATCTTATCCTCTTGAAAGAAGAAGCTAAATTAGGAAAATTGAAAGATTTATTTCTATAAATCACTGCAGAAGTAGAGTGCAAGGCAGCACTCTTGTCATCTCTGGAATCCCAGTAACCTCTCTCATAGATCTTTCCAGAGGTCCCTCGGAGAGTAGGGCACCTGTTCCTTGGCAGTGAACCAAAGTCAATGACAAGTGAAAACCATCCAGAGTAACACAAGTCTTCATTAGTTCTTCTCAAACTTATTCTGGGAAAGTGGGTGCTGAGGTCATTTGTTCTACACAGCCTTATTCTGGGGAAATGGGTGCTGAGGTCATTCATTCTACACAAACCTTATTCTGGGAAAGTGGGTGCTGAGGTTATTCGTTCTACACAGCCTTATTCTGGGGAAGTCAGTCGGTGGTGAGGTCATTCATTGTATAACCCGATTCTGGGGAAGTCGGTGGTAAGGAACTGAAACCTTAGTTTGCTTACCTTTTATAACTTCTTTGAAGGCTTTTACTTGAGCCATAACCACTCAACACCCCTACTATTTTTCCAGACTTGGATGGTTCATGTTTAATAACTAGATACATTTCCAGGAAGTGAGGGACCATGCTAGGGAGTAATAGGTGCTGCAGGTTTGGCTTCCCGGCCTCTACTTAGATTGGCTGGTTTCCTCCTTCATATATGTTCCACTTTCCTCCGCTTCCTGGATACCTTCCAGTAGGAAACAAAGTGACTATCAATCCAATATATACGATTAGTAAGTTAATCTCACTAACTCAAATTATGACTGAGTTGGTGAGGTTTTTGTCAATTTGACACCAGGTCATCATCAGCAACGAGAGAACATGGACTGAGGGATGATGTCCTCTGTTAGATTGACTTCTAAGCAAGTTCACGGTTTGCTGTCTTGATTAATAATGATGTGTAAGTGGTCTAAGAAAGGTGACTGAGCAAGCCAGGGAAGACAAGTCAGTAACCAGTGGTCCTGCTCCAATTCCTGCTGCCAGCTTCCTGCCTCAACTTCCCTCAATGTGGAAGTGTCAGCTAGATAACCCCTTTTCTTCCCAAGTTGATTTTGGTCTTGGGAGTGATCTCAGGAATAGAGGGCAAGCTAGAACAATGACTAATACTGTACCTTCTCAGCACTGTTGTTGATTTGCTCAACAAGTTTGGGAGGGGCAACAGAAATGATTTTAGGATTGATTCATGATACATGTCAGTGAAATTAAAATATTCCATCTTCATTGTTTACTGAGTGGTTGGCTAAAGTTATTGATCCCTTTTTATGTACACTTCAATCTTAAAAGCATATTGAGTGGCCAGGAAAAGGATTCTCCTTGATTGGAGCTAGTTGTAGTGAATGACTGTCATATTAAAGGGTGTTTTCAGAATTCTGCACTGCCTTATTGGCTCAAAAGTCTATATAATTTACATTTTAAAGTTGAGGAGAGATGTTTGTTGACAGAATTTTCTGTCCCATGCAGTCTCACAGCTGTTCAGTCCCAAAGAAACATATAGAGGTCTATATTAATTACAAACTGGTAAGCCTATTAGCTCAGGCTTCTTATTAATTAATGCTTACATCTTACATTAACCCGTAATTCTTGTCTGTATTAGCCACGTGGCTTGGTAGCTTTTATCAATGAGGCATTCTCATCTTGCTTCTGGGTGATAACTGCAGACTGAACCTTTCTTCTCAGAATTCTCCTATTCTGGTCACCCACCTTTACTTCCTGCCTGGCTACTGGCCAGTCAGCATTTTATTAAACCAATACAAGTGACAAATTCTTACATGGTACAAGACCATTGTCCCACAGCAGATGGTTAGAAACTGCTTAAGAAATCATAGAGAACTCATAGAAAACATTAGTCAAGCATACACTAATGTCATGTCTTGGTGTGGGAAGTCCTTCTGTTTATGTGTTGCTTTTATTTGTTAATGAATAAAGAAACTGCTTTGGCCTGTGATAGTGCAGAATAGAGCTAGTCAGGAAAACTAAACTAAATGCTAGAAGACAGTAGGCTGAGTCAGTGAGAAGCCATGTAGTCTCCACAGGAGACAGATGCCTCTACCAGAGGTCACAGCCTCATGGTGACGCATAGATTAATTTAGGATATAAGAGCTAGCTAGAAGTACGTTTAAACTATTGACCAAACAGTATTGCACATAATATTGTTTCTGTGTGATTATTTTTGAGTCTGAGCAGCTGGGAACGAATGAATAGCCTCTGACTACAGAGTCTGCACTTTTTAATTATTTGCCTCCTCCCTGTTGGTCTATTCCTAACATCTCGTGTGTGTGTGTGTGTGTGTGTTTTCAGGAGAGTTTTGATGGTAGTGGTAGAAACAAGAGGGAAGGAAGGAGTGACAGTGGAGAAGAAAGGGGAACAGTCCTTTCTGTTACACTCTGATGCTCTGGTTTTCCTCGGAGCAGGAGGAGGGGTATGTTCTGAGCCATTGGTGATTTGCAGTATGTGTATTATCTGGAACATTCTAAAAGTTCTCAAACCAGGTTGCCAGGGTTGCAGTGTTATTTATGCCTCATATTTGTTTGTTTATTATTCTTTACTGTTTCTTGTTCTCAAGAAGAAAGCACTGATGCTGAGAACATGACATGATGAGGGTGGGGGAGGTAAACTTAGCTGAAAGTTTCAGTCCACGAGGAAGGAGAATTGCTTTAATGAATGTCTCTCCTAGGAATTCTAAGATCAAGTAGGGCAAGCTCATCACAGTGAGGACATCGCCTACCTAATTATGGAGATACTAAGGTAAAAATCATGTAAGTCGAACAATCTCACATTCATAATCAAACATGCACTCAAATTATGCATGTATTTGGACTTGGTCTTTCTGGTCTTAATTTGGGAAGGGGTGGAGCTTTGTGATTGAGCATTGTAACCAAAGAGAATTGCCTTCCTCAAGAAATCGGCAAACAGGCTTCTTGTCACAGATCTGTGCCCATCTGGGCTTTATCTTTTCCTCTGACATTAGTCCAAGATTGCTTTCATCAAAATCCCTTTGTTCTCCTAGTTTAATCTTTAAAGCAGAAGCCAGGAACTCATGAATTTAGTAAATATTGTTTAGCGTACAAGTGTGTCATAAGAAGACATGATTCACTTTCATTCCTAAATGTTTCTGTGCTTTGATATAAGTTATAAAAGGACTTTATAATATAACTTTGCAGTTTCCAGTGGTGGATAGGCATTTTGTGGATGTTCAGGCATCTACTTGCATTGGTGAAAAAGACATAGCTCACAATAGAGTCCTATGACGTTTAGAAGCATGTGCTTTTCTTTCATCTCATAGAGTAATGCAGTTGAAGAATGATAAATTAGAGTCTTATATTTCTTCTTCTCCCTTCACAGCAAAATAAAAGACAAGTGCCATAGGAATAAACAGTAATGTAATTTTATATGATAATTTATAATGCATATATTAAAACCTAATATAGATATACTGAGCCACTGAACAGGACTTAACAAATTCAATAAAATTGAAGTCACATCAAGTATCTTTTCTGCTCACAATGAAAAAGACTAGAAATCAGCAACAGAATGAAAATTGAGTATTTGCAAATACACAGGAATAAAGAACATGTTTCTTTTTATAGCAACCAAGTCATAGAATAAGTAAAAAAGAGAAATAAAGATGCATATTAGCACAAATACAAATGGAAACATAACTAACAAAGCTTACAAGATGCAGCCCAAGCAGTTCCAAGGGGGAAGTTTCTAGTGAGAAGTGTCAGTGTGAGCACATGACAGAGCTCTTAAATGAACAGCTTACCTTTACAGCTCAAGTAACTAGAGAAAGGGAAACAAAGGAAGCCCAGACGCATACGAAATAAAGAAGTAATACACATTAGACCAGATAGAAATAAAATAGAGACTAAAAATGCAAAGAAGAAATCAGAAAATAAAGGGTATCGATTTTTTTTAATGCTCAGTAGAGTTGACAAACACCCACTAAATTAAGGAAAGGTGAATGAAGACTCAAGTCAGTCAGAAATCAGTGTAGCAACATTGGACCTGATGACCCAGATGTATACACAGGCTCTTGGGAGGACACAGTGAATGGGTACAAGTCAAAATACTGGCATAGAAGTAATGGACAAAGCCCAGACATACATAGCCTACCAGGATTGGACCATGAAGACATACTAGAAATTGAAATAGACCAATGATGGGGTAATCAAGGACCCCCTAGCACTGAAAATCAAGCCCTGCCCCTGTTGGCAGAGGCTACTCATTTGTTTCCAGCTACCCAGACTAGAAATAACCACACAGAAACTGTATTACTTAAATCACTGTTTGACCTATTAGCTCTAGCTTCTTATTGGCTAGCGCTTACATCCTAAACTAACTCATCTCCATTAATCTGTGTAGCACCATGGCACTGTGGCTGTGGCTTACCAGCAAGGTCCTGGTGGGCTCTAGGGGAGGCATCTGTCTCCTATAGCCACTATATGGCTTCTCCGTGCCTCTGTCTACTCTCTCTCTCTCTCTCTCTCTCTCTCTCTCTATATATATATATATATATATATATATATATATATATTTTTTTTTTTTTTCAGCCTGGCTATATTCTGTTAAGTCATTGGCTGAAAGCAGTTTTATTCATTAACCAATAAAAGCAACACATATACAGAAGGACTTCCCACATACACCCAATAAAACCTGATAGTTTCATAAAGAAATTCTACGAAACATTTAAGGAAGAATTAGTACCAGTTGTTCCCAATGTCCGCTAGAAGTTTGAAGGGGGAGGGACATTTCCAAATTATATTTTATGAGGCCAGCTTCACATGGATAGAACCAGATCAGAGCAATACAAGAAAATGAAATTATACTCTCAAATCCTTGTTAAAAAAAAATAGGTGCAAAAGCCAAAGTCAAATGCTAACAACCTGAGTTCAACAGCATGTTAGAAAGATCATACACACTATGATCATCTGGGATTTTTTTTCAATATAAAAAGGATGGTTCAGCATAAGGAAATCATTAAATGTGGTGTACCACATTAAGAGAATGAAGAATAAAATTCATCTGAGCATTCCAATAGATACAGAAAAGTGCTTTACAAAATTTAAAGTGCTTTAATTGTGGAAAAAAAGATTTAGAAGGAATGTACTTCAATAAAATGAAGTGATATATTTTTGTCTCACAGATAATGCTAGATGCCATAGAGAAAGGCTACAGGCTTCCCATCTGAGATTAGGAATAAGGCAAGCATGTATATACATTATATATACATTCTTACCACTTCTACCTAACATAGTAATGCAAGCCCTAGTTAAAACAACTAGGCAAAAAAAAAAAAAAAAGGAGCAAATTCAAACTATAAAGAAGAGTTAAATCATCTAAATTCGCACCTGAGGTGCTCTTATAAAAATTCCCCTAAATGTTTTCATTTAAAACTCTTCAACTAACAAATTAATTCAATCAAGTTAAAAGACACAAAATAACATATAAAAATTATCTATGCCTTCAACACTAATAGAAAACTGTCCAGAAAGGAGTTAAAGCACACAGCATCATTTACAATGGCTTAAGAAAAAATAGATTTGACTAATAAAGTGAAATATTTATGTGCTGAACACTCTAAAATATGAATCAAATAGTTCAAACATATAACTACGTCCTAATATATGCTGTCGTTATGGACTGGAAGGGAGGCTACTGTTAACATGTTCTTACTGCATGATGTGATCTATAGACCAAACCCATCCTTATTACAATGCCATTAATATTTTCATAGGGAAAAATCCTAAAGTTATATGTAAGCATTCAGGGTCATTAAAAAGCAGAGCAATCAGAGGAACAAAGCAGAGATGGCTCTTCCTGGGGACAAACTGTATGACAAATTATTGTCTATCACTGGCACTGTCATAAGAACAGATACACAGAACAATAGAACAAACATAGTCAACAGATAATGTCATATCCATGTGTTCACATTTTCTTCCACAAGGGTGCCAAAAATCCACACTGAAGAAATGACAGCATCTCTTAAAGGTATTGGGAAAACTAGATAACCACCCTGAGAAGAATGAAATTGGATTTTTATCTCATTCTCTGCTCAAAAATTGAACTGAAGATGAACAAAAGAGTTACATATGGAGCCTGAGATGGTAAACCTAGGAGAAACCACTGGAAGGAAGCTCCTTGACAGCAGTCTTGTCAATGACTTTTTAAAATTATACACCACCAAGCCCACAAGAAACAGAACCAAAAATAAACAAGTGGGACAAAAAGTTCTGCACAGCAAAGAAGATAATAAAATGGGAAGGTGGGTGATGGGATGGGAGAAACCATTTTCAGCCCACAGATGATATCTTATAGAGGTTAGTACCCAACATTTTTAGCAAAGTCAAACAAATAAACCCTCCTTGTTGAAAACAGAGAGCTCAGTTAAAAATGGGCATAGGATATTAATAAAAGGATATGTAACTAGCCAACAAGTGAATTAAAAAAAGGTCATCACTATTCACCGTCGGGAGAATGCCAAAGCCACTTAAGCTATTATCTCACTCATGTTAGGATGACTGTGTTAAACAATGCCAGAGATCATGAGCATTGGCCATAGTGTGGAGAAAAGGAAGCCCTCCCCGCCCCCTTCCCGATTGGGTAGGATTATAAAACGATGCAGCCTCTAAAGGAAACTCCTCACAGAAAAAAAATAGAACCATGTGTGAACCAGTAAACCTACCTACATACCCAGAAAAACTGGAATCACTAGGTTTAAGAGACACCAGCTTGTTGCATCATCATTCAGGACAGCCAACATAGAAACAAGTCAGAAATCCACGGCCCGATGAGTGACCAACAAAAGAACGGTATGCAGATGCAATGGGAACCATCCAAACCCTTTGCCAAAAGACGCATCCTGTCACAGTAGGTGAAATGAGCCAGGTACAACTAAAACGGATTATCTCATTTATGTGGAATGTGGACTCTAAACACTGGAACCCACAGAAGCAGAGGATAGAGTCACTGCCAGGGGCTAAGAGTTGGGGGGGAAGGGAGATGTTTCCCCAGTCAAGGGTTAGGAGCCTTTGCATGTGAAGTGAATAAATTTTGCGGGTTTAATTTGCAGTGTGGTAACTAGAACTAAAGATATAGTATTGTCAAGTTGAGATCTGCTGAGAAAGATCTTAAATGTTCCCACCACACAAAACTGTAGGAATTCCAAGAGATTATAAGAGTGTTGATTAATTTGATGGTGGTAATGATTTTTATTATATATCAAATCCCCATGTTGTGTATTTTAAATATCTACAAGTGTTGTTTGTCAATTGTTTTTCAATAATTCCAGAAAGAATTGCGCTATAATAAATGAACACCAATTGTTTAAGCAATAGAAAGTTCAATGTAGAATAAATCTTATGTTCTTTATTGAATGCCTCTTTGTTGTTTATCTGATTAATTCTAGCTACTACACTCAGGACCCGCATTTTCACAATGAATGAAAAAACAATCTATGGAGGTGGGTTGTCCTTGGCGCAGAGGACAGAGTGAACTAGCAAACATATCCTGTGTCGGGGGTGGCAAGCTCAGACATAATCAGGTTAAGAGCTTGAGCAATGTGGAATCTCATATGACTGCAACTTAAGACCTTGGCCCCAAAATGGATCAACATTCCCACAAAACACCGCTCCTATTGACTCACAGATTCAGGGTTCCTCACGTGGTTCTACTGCCTCTGGAGAGCTAATGCTTTTATTTTCTACTATTCCATTCAGTGTCTGCAACACCTCGTTGCTTTATTTCTGTACTACAGTTGCAACTGTAAGCTGTTTTCAGTGACCCTAGACCTGCCTAGGACCTTCCTCTGTGAACTTTCCATGTCTCTCCAGCATCCACTGAAGCCTACACCTGTTTTGATCTCCTTTTAATTGTGTTTTGTTCCATGAAGCACAGTTTCTGCACACTCAGCTCTTACTAACATGTGATACCATCCGAAAGTATCTCACTGTGCTCCTTGACATTAGGGATTTGGAGCATGGGAATTCTAGGTTAGAAATATATTTTCATTGAAGTTTGAGGGGATGCTTCCACATCCTCCTGCTTCTGCTGATGACTTGGAGACATGAATTACAAGTTACAACTCACATCCCTGAGCCCTTTGCAGATAGCTTGTTTTGGCCACCTTGCCCAGAAATTTTTAAGATTCTTTTCTCTATTATATATCTATTATATATTTTAAAACAATCTCAAAACTGTATAAATGGATGAAATATTTGTAATTTAATGTAATTGGTGCCACAATAATTTTTAATGCATGATGCCTTCATGTGCTTACCCACATATGTTTGTGTGAATGCTGAATGGTTCTTGCCACAGTGTTCTTATGAAGAACTGAGGACAGTCTTGGGTGTTCTCTTTACCTGCCATCTTGTTTGAAATAAGGTGTCACCTTGTTCACCAATGAGTATGCCAGACTGGGGGTACATGTGCTTCCATTCTGTTTCTGCATCCCATCCTGTAATAGGAACACAGGGATAGTAGACATGTGCTAACCTATCTCACTTCCATATGAATTTTGGGAATTTGAACTCAGGTCCTCATTTTTTACAAGGCGAGCTTTACCTTCCACCCCTCTGTAGTACTTCTAAAGCAGAAACAAATACAAGAAGTTTTCATTATATTTCCTTTTTATTCTGTTTGTTCTTTCTAAAGTTTCAAATATTTAGATTTTGAAATATTCTTCACTGATCTAATTTTATATTGCTCATGTTAGCACTTCTTTGTCTTTTTACTCCACCTACTGGGTTATTTTCTAAGTTCTTTTTCATCCTTTCTCTGTGTTTTCTAATGTTCTGCCATGTTTTAACGTCTAGAGCACGTTTCTTCCTTGCGTATTAATTTAGTAGCTTACAGATCTTATCTGTCAGATTAATGTCTCCTCTTATCTCACAGAGACATTTTTGGAAGTGTTCTACTTTCCTCTGTGTTCATCATGTCTTTTTGCCAAATCCATCTTGGCTTGTTTGGTTTGGTCTCTTCCCATCTTTCATGTTGCAGCCTTCATAGGACGTCTGGTGATCCTGTGTGTTTATTCAGATACAAGGCAAGGCACAGAGATCAGAGCCCTCCTGGCTAGTGGCCTATGCTGTGGGGAGCAAGGACAGAGGCCTGCTTTTTTATGAATGGTTTGCAGAAGGTTTGTGTATATCTCATGAGTTCTCTGTCCTTGGAGGAGGTTGCTTCTGATATTTTGCCTGTAAAATACAAGCTTCTCTATTCTCTCCTTTTCCTGGGAGACAATGTAAGAAGGGCTTCTCGCTGTTGGTATGGAGGCTTGCACTTAAATCCTGTTTCAGCAATGGCCTAAGAGGTAGCTGGTGTGTATGAATGAATCCACAGGCTATTCTGATTCTAATTCTTTTGAAGAGTGGTTTTTTTTTTTTTTTTTTTTTTTTTTTCAATCTGCTGCCAGAGTAAAGAGGTGGATTTTTGGACTAAGAATCTCATATTGCATATAATTCTTTTAGGGCATCAGACTTCAGGCTCCTTAAGGTTTTTGCTTATAGGGTTCCTGGTGAGACAACAGATATTGATTGTATTTCTATTTCTGTGACCCAGAAGCTGGAGATGTGGCCTGCCCATTGTGAAGGTACTGATGAGAATGGGGAAATATGCAGTCCCTCAATGGGGCTCTCAGTGGGTCCTTCCTGCTCAAGACTCATGCTTTGCTGAGCCTCCAAGAAATATGGCTTGTGTTGCTGTTTCAGTGTCTTCTATTTTGTTTTCTCTATACTTATTCTGGAGATTCTCTTATTATTTTTGCCTTCTGAGGTGATCAGTTTTGCCCTAATCACTTATCTAATTTTTTCATTTCTCTTTCTTTGTGTAAGGACAATTTTACCTTTTAATCATTCCAAAATTCTGTCTTTAAAGTATTTTTCCTACAGGATCTTACTTATTTCTCTGACTTTTTTCCATATTTTTTATTTTGCCTGTGTGTATATATGTTCGTATGTGTATGAGG
The DNA here is from genome assembly GCF_950005125.1 of Chionomys nivalis. NCBI lineage: Eukaryota > Metazoa > Chordata > Mammalia > Rodentia > Cricetidae > Chionomys > Chionomys nivalis. The sequence continues at coordinate 14,045,597 of NC_080087.1, forward strand.
ATGCTCATGCATGTATGTGCATGTTACATGAAGGTCAGAGGTCAAACTCAAATGCCATTACTACAAATTGGTGCGCCAACATGGTGTACTAAATTCACATAAAACCTGAGAGGGATTGGAAAGAAATTCTAGACACTAAAAAACAAAGTTTAGCCACATTTATTTTCCCAAATGGGCTTTGCTTGCTGGTCGCAGGCTGCCGCTCCTTTCAGAGAGGTTTTCCTCATTGAGCAGTCACAAAATAAATAAATAAATAAATAAAACCAGAGCCGATGCAACCAAGCTGTTTATCATTTTAAAAACTCTTCAAGACAGTAAAGAATTACAGATACACAATAAGACAGATTCAAACAAAAAAAGACCTCTAAATGAGTCACAGTGTTGGATAAATGTATATAGACTTGAGAGAGAGAAGAAAAAGAGTATAGAGAGCTGGAAAAGAAGTAAATGGTTTAAAAAAGTTAAGCAAAGTCTTTAAAGAGACAGAATACAGACAGTTGTAGATTAAATAAATAAATAATAATAAGCCACATAAAGATAGAAAATACACAGAGGGTCTCGATTGTGTGTATTATTGTGTTGTCTTTAAATTTTTTGACTGTAAAGGAGCTAAGTAACTGACATATGTATTTTAAAGACACCTTGATTTCAGAATTTGAGTCTAAGGATATGTTTCTTTGAAAAAGAGGTTCTTCTTTTATTTCCACAGAGGATGAGAACCTGTGGAATCCTCCCAGACTAATGTGGTTTAATGGACCAAGACCCCCCCCCCAAAGGTTGCTTGTAAACACCCCTCAAAAATTACTTTGCCCAACAAAAAGCAGGAAACAGTACGGAGAAAACTGTGCCCAAATTCCCAAATATTATTTATAAATGGTTTGTTTACATTTAAAGGGAGATACGCTATAGAGATTTGCATTGGTATGGATCTTGGTTTACTGATACAAATTTAAGGTCACTTTTATTCTATGTATATTTCTGCTCTTGATTAAGATATTGTATTTGTGCAGCTCATTTAAAATGTAATGTGTAATTAAGAAATAAAGGTTATTAGAGAGTCATCTATAATAGTCAAGCTTGTAGAGATATATTTCAGCTAGATAGGTATTCTTCAACTCTTTTGGACACCTCCAGAATACGGCATTTAAAATATTTAAGAGCTTAAGACTTTTCATGGCAATGAGACACATATGCTCCTGCCAGCATCAAGTGACTTCAAGAGGAAGATAGGCATCAAAGAGGCTCCTTATGGAGTTTGTTAGACATTTGGGTAAAAAACTGCTCTTGCCTGGACTGATGCATGGTATGCTGTAAAAACTGGACATGCAGGACCCACAAAGAAATGACTGCTGAACTTGCCTAAAGGTGAGATGGTCCTTTGGTGTTCCTGCTTCACGAAAGAGTCTGCCAGACATTCTGTAGGACACAGAAGAAAGTGACTGACAAACTGCCAATATAGGTGAAACTGTCTTTGAAATTTTCTGCTTCATGAAAAAGTCTGCTGGATACTATGGGCCTATGGGCTGAATATGGATGCCCCAACAAAGAGGGCAGGAAGTGAAGCAGTCAGTGGGTAAGGAAACTAAAGGTGGCAGAGAAATAACAGCATCATTAGCATCCTTGAATAAATTAAAGTGTTAATTTGCAAAATAAAAATAATGTAGCTAAAGAACAAAACTACCAAAGACAGACAATATGAGAACTGGGAGATTGCTCAGTTGGCAAAATGCTTGCTGTGCAGAGCTGTGGGCTAGCAGCTTCCCATGGAACACAGAAGTGACATTTAAGCTTTGGGATCACCAAGAGGAGCGGGATGTGCCCTGTACATTTCAAAATCTGTTTTATTTCATGAAGCTGTGGTGGTATTTAATACCTGGCAGTTGAGCACTCTGCTGACGACAGTGGAGAAGAGCAAGAGAATTCAGTATTGTGCAGTCTGAGTTCAATTAAACTTCCTGACTTCAGGCTTAACCTCATCCCTTGCTCCTGGGGTTGGAATGACAAGGTTTCCTGCAGTCTTGTGATGCAGCTCTCTGTGCCATTTCTTCTTACATTTTTGTTTTTACTTGTACTGACAAATGAATGGAATACTTTATTTTTTATCATACTTTGCTGTTTCCTTAACACTGATTCTTACTGATTCTGGATGAATTGTTTTGGACTGTAGGCGCACCATCTTTCGGCATGTCTGTCAACAGGCTGTGCATTCTCAGATGCCCGTGGAAGCCTGATGACTTGGGAAGTAAGGGACTTACCATCTAATCCCATTAACATCTTTGCTGAACCTTTCTCAGACACTGCCACCATCACTTCTGCAGCTAGGAGTCTGACCTCGTGGCTATCAGGAATTTTTTTCTCTTTCCACATAATTTCATAGAAAAAAAGATGATTTGTTCTTACTGTAAATCTTAACAGCTTCAGCCTGTTTTTCTTCCCATTCATTATTAACTCAAAACCTTTCATCATTCCCTTAAAGGAAGAGCATCACAGTCTCTGTTTGCAGTGTCTGAGTAGTGACTCCACTGCTCAGGAGCTTTGTGTGAACATAAGCACCGTGAGATTGTGGCTGTCTATCTGCTCTATGTCTCAGGACTGAGTGCTGTACACAGGGAGGGTGTGGTGGTTTGAAAGGAAAATGTCACCCACTGGTTCAGACATTAAACACTCAGTTCCCAGCTGGTGGAGCTGTTTGGGGAGGTTATGTGGAGATGCAGTGCCAATGGAGTATGTACATCACTTACATCACTGGGGTGGCCTTAGAGAGTTTAAAGACTCCTTTCAGGTTCAGTTCACTCTACTCTCTTCTGCTGCTGCTTCTTGTCTTCCTCCTCCTTCTCTTCATCCTCATCCTCGTCCTCCTCTTCCTCCTTCTTTGTTATTAAATATATGATCTCTCCACTTCCAACTCCTGCTGCTGTTCTTTTGGAGACAAGGCCACGCATGCGCAGAAAATACAGTCTCCAAGTGGACTACAAACCCCAGTGGTACAATGGAAAACCACGCACGCGCAGGACACTTCCTCCCAAAATGCCCAGAGCCCTTTAAAAATGGGCGTTCCAACCCGCCCGTCCCTCTCTCTCTCTCTCTCTCCCCTCCCTTTTTCCCTTCCGTCTCTTCACTCCCGCTCCTTGTATGTTACCCTCCCCCATTAAAGTTTACCCACGTGGAATCCCGCGTGTCTCGTCTCTCCTTCCCCAACCCCGCGTGTCTCGTGTCTCCCCCTCCCGAACAACACCCCCGCATAAAAAATAATAACATTTTGGTGCCGTCTGCTCGGGGACCTTCTTGCCCCGGGGCCCTCACCTAAGGCCTCGGCTCTGGGTTTTGGCGCCTCCTGGAGCTCGGGGCCTCCCCCGGGACAAGGTCAGAACCGGACGACCTACAACCACTCCACGTGCTCCAGCCATCTCGACACGGCCCTCCCTCTCCAACCGTCAGCGGCTAATTCGTGAGTTTACCTGGGCTGGCTAACCATCCCCTCTCACCTGGAGGAGGCCGGCCGAGCTCCCGGCTTCCTCTGGCGTGTCCTGGGTGTGGTTGCTAACCCCCCCTCTTCCCCCGGCCTTCCGCCCTAGGCTGGACCTGTTTTTATCCACGCCCAAAAGTTCGGTGCTTTTGGTTCTCTGTCCTCTGTACGTCTCATTTCATTCCTTTTCTTCCTTCTTTTCATCGTAACCGCCGCTACGGTGAGGCCTGACCTTGGCTGAATTCGACTCAGCCAGGTCCTACCACCCCCCCTGTGAAATTGGACGCCTTTTCACAGGGCCTGGGTGTTCGTGCCATTTACGGCTTCGGCTGCAACGGGCAGCCTTCGGGCTTAACTGTCCCCTCCTAGCCGAGACCCCCGTCTCCCGTCGAAAACTAGGACTGGGTCAGCTAGCCCATAGCACGGTCCCCTGGGTACTCTGACGCCTGTGTCCAGAGCAACTGTGTTCGGAGCATCTTCGGGTGCCTTCTGCGGATATTTTCACGGTTCTAGCCATGGGCGCTAAGCCTTCAAAACCAATTCCCCCTTCTTCTCCCCTGGGACAGCTGTTGGAAGCTCTACAGCCCCACGCCTTAATTCCTTCTGTTAAATTATCTACACTCATCCGTCTTTGCTCTAAGGTGTGGCCTTCCTACGCCCTACAGGGGAACTTTAAATGGCCATCGTACGGGTCTTTTGACCCCGATATTCTACGGGAACTAGCTAACTTTTGCCACCGTTCTGCTAAATGGAAAGAAATGATGTATATTATGGCATTCTTTTACATGGCTTTAAAAACGGATCCTTCTACTGTCTCTCAGTGCTCACCTGCTCACATGTTCTTAGCAATGCCGCCCCACCCGGAACCTCCTGCTCCTGCTATGGACCCCGCGGACGAACCTCCACCTCCCCGGCCTCGCGGGGCTACTCCTTCCCGCTCTGCCCGATCTAACGATGGTTCCTCCATTCCCCTTTCCTCCAAAGTTTCTTTTAGGCACAGAAAATCCTCCTCCAGGTCACCTAACCGTTCTCCGTCTAGTTCCTCAACAAGCTCCCATTCTGGATCTACAGGGATTTCGCCCAGTTCCTCCAATGTGGCCTCCCCCCGCCCCCGCCGGTCCCGGGAGCGGCTGGGAGATTCTCCCCACCCCCACCGCAGGTCGCAGGGGGGGGGTGGAGGCTTCCACCCGCCCCCACCGCAGGACATGCAGACAGTCGGAAACGTCTTCGGATTCTTCCCCATCCCCCTCCCGCCCCGTCCCTCGGCCGCGATCTTCCAAAGCCCCTCTGGGCTCCACTCCCGCCCGCCGCCTCGCTCACTCCCTGAGGATATCAGGTTCCTAAAGGCTACCACTGCCTCCTGTGAGATCTGCCAAAAGTCAGATCCCAGGACCAAATATCGTAGCTTTCCTTTCCCTACTCACCAAGCCAGGGGCTCCCTTCCGGGAACTGACTGGCAGCTGGATTTTACTCATATGCCCACAGTTAAAAAAATTAAATATCTCCTGGTGTTGGTGGATACAATGTCTGGGTGGGTTGAAGCTTTCCCCACCTCTAACAAGAGAGCCCAGACAGTTTCTGATATCCTCCTCCGAGAAATTGTTCCGCGGTTCGGGTTCCCAACTTCTCTTCAGTCAGATAACGGCCCAGAGTTTACTTCCCAGATTTCTCAGAATCTGTCTAGGGCACTTGGAATCCCCTGGAATTTTCATATACCATACCACCCCCAGTCTTCAGGTAAGGTAGAACGGACTAACCGCTCTTTAAAGGATGCCCTCGTTAAGATGTCACAAGAACTTCATCTCGACTGGGTAAGGCTTCTGCCTCTGGCCCTTCTCAGGCTTCGGGCTCTCCCAAAGGGCCCTCTTTTCATTTCACCCTTTGAACTCATGTATGGGCGGCCGGTTTTAACCCCTGGCCTCCCATCGGGAACCTCTCCCCTTCCTGATCACCTGCTCACTCCCCTCCTTTTCCACCTACGTTCACTGCTATGGGACTTCACGGATCACTCACTACCTCAACCATGTGCTAACACATGTCCGCCACCGGTTAAAATAGGAGATGAGGTTTTATTCTCACCTCCAGGTCAACGTCCCTCACCCCTTTCCCCTAAATGGCAGGGTCCCCTTAGGGTAATTCTTCTAACTCCCACAGCTGCCAAGCTCGAGGGAATTCCTCACTGGATTCACCTGTCACATCTGAAACCGTTCATCCCCACAGCTCAAAACAATCCTCCTTACACGGTAACTCAGACGGGACCATGTTCCCTCAAGTTCCAAAGGACAACAGGTCCAACCCCCTCTACTCCACCCTAAGGAAAACAATGGTCTCATTTTTCATTTTTTACTCCTGTGCTAATACACCCTCCCTTTTCTAAATTCCTAAATAACCATCCAGTTGTCTCTACAGGAATCATCATCAAACACGGAGCCAAGAGGTTCAGGTGATAAGCAAATGCTTAACCAAGTTCCTGACATAACAGGTTTGTCACTGACTGCAGCAGTGACCCCTAAAATGTTAAGGAATATATGATTAAAATCTATTTCTTTTAAGACATTTTCTTTAAGCTCCAAGACACCAGCCTGACCCACCTAGACAAAGCAGACACAAGCAGAACGGAATAAGTATCATTCAATTAACGGAATAAGTATCATTTACCTTTTTTATTCTTATTCTTAACCCCTGGCCTCCTGAAGCCCCCCCCTCCACCCCAACCCCCTCCACCCCAAATTTCCCCTCTAACTTTTTCTCTCTACTAATGCAACTTTTGTTTTCCAGCATCCTAACGGTGACCCAGCTACTCAAGAGCCAGACAGATACAATCTCCAGGCAGATGCGATCTCCAGACAGATGCGATTTCTTCAATCAGCCACTTGATGATCAGGACAACCGGACGCTCCCCGGACCCCTCGGCGCCCAAAGTCAGCAGGAAGCAGTCATGAGAGACCGGGCTACGCCCCTATTCCCTACCCATTAAGACCCTCAACACCCCCCTCAATTTTTTTTTTTAATAAAACCAAAAGGGTGGAATGCTGTTCTTTTGGAGACAAGGCCACGCATGCGCAGAAAATACAGTCTCCAAGTGGACTACAAACCCCAGTGGTACAATGGAAAACCACGCACGCGCAGGACACTTCCTCCCAAAATGCCCAGAGCCCTTTAAAAATGGGCGTTCCAACCCGCCCGTCCCTCTCTCTCTCTCTCCCCTCCCTTTTTCCCTTCCGTCTCTTCACTCCCGCTCCTTGTATGTTACCCTCCCCCATTAAAGTTTACCCACGTGGGACCCCGCGTGTCTCGTCTCTCCTTCCCCAACCCCGCGTGTCTCGTGTCTCCCGCTCCCGAACAACACCCCCGCATAAAAAATAATAACACCTGCCATCCTGTCTATCATTTGATGCCATGCATTTGCCAGCCATGAAAGCATAGACAGATTAAACTCTCTCTTTTTTAATTTGCCTTTGATAATGGTGTTTTATTCCAGCAACAGAACCACTGCAGTGGCTATGATGGGAATGAGATGGGACACAAGGTAGGATAGTGGTTTCTGACTCAGTCGTACTTCTCAGAACGGTTGAAAACCTACAAACACTCTTAACTTCTGAAATTTTTATCTAAGATTTTTAGATCTCATCTCCTTACACCTGACTGAATCTGCACAAAGTAGGGGTGGTCTTCTGTAATTTATATAATTGTATTTTATAAAATTTTCTATGATGAGGCATATGCAGATTTGATTTTTTTTCCTGTTTAGTTATGTAATTTCCAAACTAGTAATTCCGCTGAGCATAGGGTAGATTAGATGGCTCTTGCTTTTCCTGATTTTTGTATCACATTACCAGTCTTCCACTCACAAACCTGTCATTAGCTCGGTATAATATTTACCTAGCTTCCTATGGTATGTTCATCATAAACAGTTTCCTGTGATAACATTTCTTGGGGAAATTATTACTTAAGTGTTTTTGGAGTCAGGGGAAAAAGCATCTTCAACATATTCCATAATCTTCCATTGAGTCAAACCAAAGAGAGAGAGAGAGAGAGAGAGAGAGAGAGAGAGAGAGAGAGTCCTGCACAGAGAGCTTCTTGGTGTGTGTCAGTGGGAAGACAACCGTCTGCATAGCGATGCTGACTTGTTGATTCATCTATGGAATTCAAATTTCCACTGATCTCCTGGGGCTGACATGCATAACTTAGAAATGAGGGCACTATGTTTTGATCAGCTACAGAATAAATAAGGAGCTGAAATCAGTTGTTTGAAGGAAATATGACTACGGGGCTTGCGTTTGATCAGCAATCTTCAAATTTTGAGGTGAAAGCAAGTTATCTGCATAAAACTCGCCACTTGCTCTTTGTAAACTTTTTCTTAAAGAGGAGCAATATTCTTTAGAATAAAATTGTGAAACCTTAGCTTATTAAAAGTTTTACCTCTGGTAATCCAGATAAGGCACTTGTCTCAAGAGGTTTGCTATGGTTTCCTCCCTAGTTAACCCAATATAATTTATATTGGATATATATATATATATATATACATATATATATGTATATATATATATATATATATATATATATATATTGTGTGTGTGCGTGTATGCACACAGAGAGTCATACATGTATGTGGGGGAAAGGAAGTGTGCTGCAGTGCATGTATGGACATCAGAGGACAGCCTAGGGTGTCAGTCTTCACTCTACACCTTGTTTTAGATGGGGCTACCTGAGCTTTGGGAGATTCTCCTGTCTCCACTCCCCAAGTTGATGTAGGATATTGGTATTACAGATGTTAGCTACGGGTGGCTGGAGTTACATGGGTTCTGGGGATTCAGACTTAGATTGGCTTCTGAGAATTTAGACTCAGGTTCTCATTCTTGCATGGTGTCTTTCCACTGAGTTGTTTTCCAAAGCAGAGAAGTTAGAAGTCTTCCTAAGCCATCATGTAAGGGGACAAAGGACACTGTCGTGCTTCAACAGTGACCTCCACTCATCACCGTTTCCCTTCCAAAAATACTGAAGACGTAAGAGATAGTGAATTTTATTCAGTATTAAAGAAAAATGAAATCTGCAGAAAAATGGAAAGAACTGAAAAGTGCCATATTAAGCAAGGAAACCCAGGCCCAGAAGAACACAGGAAGTATGTGCTCTCTGACACTCAGTTCCCAGTTTCTAACTGGTAAATATGGGTATCTAGCTGGGAACAAGTGTGAGCCAAAGCAAAGGACCTGGAAAGGATCCCATGAGAAGGGGAGGAAGGATGGCTTAGAATGGAGGGTGAGAAAAACCAAACAAGATGAGACACCAAAGTGGAAGGAGGAGATTGGGAGTGAAAGGGTACATATAGCCTTGCAAAGTGGAGGGATGGGGAGGTGGGAAAGAGAAGGTGCGATCATTAAAAGAATATATTAAATACTGCAAGGAAACCTTTCATTTTGTAAGTTATCTAAGATATATAAATTATTTTAAAAGAAAGGAATGCAGTAAGGCCAATGGAAGGAAAAGAATGAGATTAAGTTCCAGGGGTATACATTTAAGATACCTCTGCTTCCTCTTTCCTTGAACTTTCCATCTTCTTCCATTGTTGTAGCCACACAACATCCCATGACTTACTTTTATTGTCTAACTCATGCTCCTGTCCGACGCATGAAAATAAGGAGACATTAGCCAATATAAAAAAGGGCTGGACTCTGGTGACATTGTTTTAACCAGATTCAGCCAAAGAGTTGTGTCTATATTCCAGAGCATTTAGTCATGCTATTGGTAGACTGTGAGAAAGGAGAAGCAAACACCACAAACCTCCTTTATGGATGGAGTGCCAGACCTCCAGGGGGGACATACGCTAATCTGTTCATAGCCTCCTCTGCAGCCTTGATGATACTCTTGGAAACTGGCTTCCCAGATTCAGCCCCACACATCTTACTGCGTTAATCTATCTGTGGGTACTTCCACTACAGGCTGAACAAGAGCACTGTCATAGCCTTGTGCAGTTTCTGCATATCACATTAGATTTTCTAGCATGTGGATGCCCAGGGAAAGAGGTGTATCTCTTCCTGTGTCTGGCTAGAGGACCGGGCTTCTACCAGGCAAAATTTCCTAAGGGGACAACAGGGACTAAGATGACCCTAATTAGCTACTCCTTCACTGAGTGTCTGCTTCCCACTGCCCTACACAGAGATCAGAATGCCAAATGCTAACTCTGCCCAGCATTGGATTTGCTCTCCCCTGCCGCTCTCCTCAAGAGGTGTAAAATGCTGATGCAGTTGGGATCTCAAAATAAGTGACTTGTATCTAAAATGGCCCTCTGCAGTGGAAGGTCTGTGAGAGATGGGAGAATTTATTTGCTGAGTTACTATGCAAATTTCACAATTAAATCTTAACTCAGCTCCTGGGGGAATACCAAGGATTACTGAAGGCAAGGAGATTTGACGGGATTTTTAAAATGGGGGAAGAGAGAGCCAAGAAGCAGCCACATACCCTCCCATCCCTCAGCTCTGCTCCACATGGTCCCAGAGGGAATCAGGATGGAGAGGGAGTAGAATGGGGAATCAGGGGAAATGCAAAGAAACCCACTTTCTTATTTGTAAAACTGAATTAATGAATTTTTTTGCAAATACGCATCTCCACAGTGTGCTGTCCAGGGGGAGAAGCATGTGGAGAAGTACAGTCACTCATGTATTCCTTTATTCCTTCCCTCTAAGTCCTAGTCCCCCTTCCTTCTTTCTGTATCTTTCTCAAACTGGTGTGTGTGCTGGGGGGAGTTGGGCTTGCCTGTTTCTCATCTACCCCTTCCTCCCACGCCTCTTGAGTCCTCAACTCTCTCAGCGAGGTAGTGAAAGACTTCTGTTTGACAGGCAGTCTCTTGGGTGTCTCTACTGAAAAGGCCAAACCTCCCAGTGCAGGCAAAATCCTTCCTCGCCTTTGCACAGCTACTCCTTCCCCTGAACTGAATGCAAATAGGAGTGTCTCAGGGCTCCAGTGCTCACCCGGGCTCCTGGTGCTTTCCTTTGCCCCAGATTACTGCCTTCTGGGGAAGGCTGTTAATAGACATTCATCCTCTGACCCTGGCCCATGGATGGATGACCAGCAGGCTTTGTCAGAGCCCATTTCCTGTGGTCATTAGTCTGTCTCTGTCTTCTGCATCCTGGAAGAGGACAGGCCTTCCCCTCTTTTCCCTGCATTCAGCTGAACGTGCCGAATGCTCTGGCTTGTTCTTGCTGCCTGACAATGAACAGTGCTGTAATAACATCATAGCATATTATTACCGTCTCATCCTTAGGAGGAAGCTTATTTCCTCTCCTAGCCAAAAGTGACTGGAGTAGCCAGCGCTACATGCAGACTAGCCATCGAAAGATGCAAAGTACGACATGGTGTGAGGTCTCTAGAAAATCTACAAAATGAAGTTAAAAATTCTCATAATTCCCTTGTTTAATCAGTGTTCTGTGGTTATAACAAAGCACCCAAGATAAACAGGCATTTGAATAAGAGTTTGTTATTTTGAATCACAGTGCCAGTCTATTGTCTTTGCCTTGTTACCTTATAGCAGAATCTTTTTCAGAAACAGGTTGAGCAGCAAGCTTCTTAGCTCATAATAGCCTAGAAGTAAAGAAAGAGAGAGGAAGGTACCAAGGTTCTACTAGTGACTTCCAGGTCCTAACTCTAATGACTTGGCTTCCTTCCACCTGACTCCACACACCAGTGCACACACTGGAGGCCAAGACTTTGAACGTACGGGTTTGGGAGGACACTTGTCTTAGTCGTAAGAAGACCTTTCAGGAACTTACTTGAACTTTCATTCTGAGTCTTGATAGAAATTCATCCTAGGGGAGTCCATCATAGGAGCTGGAGATCTCGGGGGCTCTGCGTGTGTCTGGATGCCTTGGATGGACCCTGAAAAGCTGAGATAAGACAGAAAATACCCACGTAAACAGAAAAAAGGCAGCAGAAAGATAAGAGCAATTTTTATTTATTGTTTTCTGCTTCTCATCTATCTATCATCTATCTATTTATCTGTCTATCTATCTATCTATCTATCTATCTATCTATCTATCTATCTATCTATCTATCTTATCTATCTATCTATCATCTATCTATCCATATGTCTACCCATCTGTCTATCATGTGTGTGTTCATATGCACATTTGTTTTTACATGTTCATGTGATGGCAATACTTGTGGTTACAGCACAATGTGCAGAAGTCTGTTCTCACCTCCCACCATCCAGGTTCCAGGAATTGAGCTCAGATTGTCAGACTTCACAGCAAGCACCTTTACCCACGAACCCTCTGCTGGCCTACAATTTTTCTTTACTGCACTATTCTGCAGACTGAGTTTGAGTAAGAGAAAATTATCTTGACTTCCTAAGACCTTGAAGCTTCCTGGTTTGGTTGCATCTCAGAATAGCTATTTGTGTCCTCCCAAGATTTCTGTCCTTTCTTCTTCTTCTTATTTTTTGCATGTGTGCATGTAGACACACATGTTCTCATGTGGTGTATGTATACATATGTGTAGAAATCACAGGTTTCCTCACTCTGCTCCTCACATTTTCTTTCATTTGAATTCACTCATCAGTTCAGCTAGTGTAGCTAGCCATCTTGCTCCATGGGTCCGCTGTCCTGCCTCCCATGAGATGAGATTAAAGGTGGGTCACCATGCCCACCTGGCACTCAGTGTGTGTGCTGGGGATCCCAACTGTGCCCCTTATGCCTGTGTACCACGTGCCTTATATGTTAAGCCACCTTCCCAGACTCCAAAGTTAATTTCTTTTTAACTTTTTAATAGCTTTTCTTCTTTTGAAAGTAGAGGTAATTTTGCAATAATTTGATAGAGTATGTGAAATTCACATTGACGCTATGCTTATGTTGATCTTATACTGAGCAATGATAAGTCATTGGAGGTGTGGTTTGTAATAATAGCAGTTGATTGACATCCCCAATCCCTGCCACCACGAAGAATACAAGTTTCTCCTTTAAAAAAATGAGTTTTTCCCTGCCCTGTGGGAAGTCCAAGGACCTCCCACCTCCTTTCAGGTCTAGTGAGGTGAGCATCCAAACTGCCTAGGCTCCCACAAAGCCAGTACGTGCAGTAGGGTCAAAACCCAGTGCCATTGTTCTTGAGTTCTCAGCAGCCCTCATTGTCCGCTTTTATCCCATGCTTTTTCAGACCCAGGCCAGCTGGCCTTGGTGAGTTCCCGATAGAACATCCCCATTATCTCAGTGTGTGGGTGCACCCCTCGTGGTCCTGAGTTCCTTGCTCGTGCTCTCTCTCCTTCTGCTCCTGATTTGGACCTTGATTTCAGTTCGTAGCTCCAATGTGGGTCACTGTCTCTGTCTCCTTTCATCGCCTGATGAATGTTAATATCCAGGAGGATGACTATATGTTTTTCTTTGGGTTCACCTTCTTATTTAGCTTCTCTAGGATCACGAATTATAGGCTCAATGTCCTTTATTTATGGCTAGAAACCAATTATGAGTGAGTACATCCCATGTTCTTCTTTTTGGGTCTGGCTTACCTCACTCAGGATAGTGTTTTCTATTTCTGTTCATTTGCATGCAAAATTCAAGAAGTCATTGTTTTTTACTGCTGAGTAGTACTCTAATATGTATATATTCCATACTTTCTTCATCCATTCTTCCATTGAAGGGCATCTAGGTTGTTTCCAGGTTCTTTGGGCTGATGAGGGAGGGGGACTTGACTGGAGGAGGGGGAGGGAAATGGGAGGCGGTGGCATGGAGGACACAGAAATCTTTAATAATTAAATAAATAAATAAATAAAATGAGTTTTTCTCCAGTATAGCTTTTATATGAAAAAATAGTCATTGTCTCCTAACACCCTCTTAAGTGGAGACTTCATTCTGCTATACAGAAGCTACGTGTGTTATACATTAGATATTGACGTCTGAGCATACTCTACGGGCACTTATTTGTTCCTATCTCTATGTTCTACTTCTGCAGAGTGAGATATTCTCCCAAAGTGTTTTCATAATGTCCTATTTGGTGCATTTCCAGGTCCTTCAAGGCAAATGATAGACAACCTATAGGTGGGTTCTTTGAAATTTGTATGTATTAGGATGTATTTTTCAATTGTCATATAATTTCTTACTTTACTAAATGACTAAAAGAAGATAAGAAGATTGTTAAGATTGTTCCAGGTTTTCTGATAAATGAATGTAGATGGTGGCAAATTTATTAGGGACAACGGAAATCTGGTACTTCCATTGTAGAAAAAGACCTCAGAGGCCTCCCATTCTCGAGAGCTAAATCACATGCCAGACCCTCACCTCAGCACCTATTATGGTGTTGCCAACTCCTCCCCATAAGGCCATCCCTTGACAGAGAACTTTCCAGTCTCAAGAGACACATGGGTGGGTACACTGGATTATTAGTTTTTACAGAGAGCCTCATCTGTTTTACCTCTCGCACAGAGATCAACTTCTTGTCTCATTTAGTTAGGAACCCGCCTTGACCACACACCAGATGCCAGGCAGTGTTCTATGAACTAGGGAGAGAGCATTGAATGAGACAGACCAAAAAAATCCAAGTCCTTGGGTGATTTCTACACTAAGATAGGAGGAGGGTAGAACAAAGTAAGACACTGAGAAAAGAAGACAGAATTATAATGCTATTTGGAAATGAAGTGAGAGGAAGGACTTGCCATACTGCCAGAGGTGGCGAAGTTAAGTAATGTACTGAGAAAGTGACACATAAGCCAAGGCCCAGAAGAGATGAGCAGTCATGCAAGTGCCTTGGAGAATCCCATTTTAGGAAAGGAGCCATCCAGAGCAAACATTTGAGAGAAGAACTGGTCTCTATCATGTGAGGAATCACAATGGTCTGATAGTACAGGTGATTGTCCACAAGCCTGATGAAGCAGGAGGCCGAAGGCGAGAGAGGGGGCCTGAGGCAGGGTGGGGCAGGGAGGCAATGCAGGTCCTGGACAGAGAAGTGTATGATCCGATGGGTTTAAAAAGGAGCACTTCGGTACCTGAGTTTGAAAGAGACTCAGGTAAGAAATGTGGGTCAGGCACATGTAGAGGAGGAAGACAGGTTTCAAAGCCATTAGAGTAATCTAGGTGTTTGTAGAAACGTCGGCAGTTGGATAGATTCTCAGACTAGAGTCATGAGGGTGTGCAGCAAGATGAGATAAATGCTGGATTTTAGGTTGAGGAAATGAAAGGGTAGAGTCACCAATTAACTTAAATGACAAAGACTGCTTGCAGTTTTGGGCATGCCTAGCCTATGTCATTTTAAACACATAAAGACAATGCTCGTGCCTAGGTAATAATTGAGCGGTCACTTTGATGAAAGTGGACATGTGTGTCCCTAAACAACCACACTGGCATGTAGTATCATACAAGAACTATGGGCTTAAAGGGAAAATTGATACTCAAATACTTCCATTAATATATCAAAAATAAAATTTAACATGGTTCCATATATATGCTCAAAAAACTAATAAAACAGGCAAATCCTTTCATATGCAAAGAACTGGAAGTTTGCTTATAGAAGCAGATGTCAGAGGGATCCATGGTTGGAACTGTTGTGAGTGTTTTGACAGGACTGGGAAGAAAGCTAACTGAATAGCGTGGGACACGCCGGGAGGAGGTGTACAGGGGTGTGGCACCGAAAGCCGCAGCCAGGGCAGCGCCAGCACCCTCAGACCCTGGAACATGTTTTCCTGTCTTTTAGACAAAAGGCCTTCAAGGCAATATTTATAACAGATATCTGTATTATTATCAAAACTAGAAATTTAATGTGACGTGTGCCCTTTTTCTCTAATTAGCTTGGTATCACGACTGTAAGGATCTGAAACTGTAGCCCTGTTTTTGAAACCAGAAATGCATCACTAGCATCAAAAGGAGACAGTAGATCTAGAAATGTCTATTGAAGGTTTTTTTTTTTTTAACAGATGCGGCTTGCTCTCCTCCATTTTGAACTGGGGCACATCCAAAGGAGGTCTGAGACATTCAGTGTATGCCTGATTTTTGTCTTTCATTTTTTTTTCTTTTGAGTTTTGTTTTGATAATAAGGGTCTTAATGTGAAAGAATTGTAAAGTACAGCCTCATGGGATAACTTATGCTCAGAGCCCCAGCGGCTGGTAGAGTTTGAGGTGAGGACCCTTGGGTTCCTGAGCAGTGCTGTTCAATTGGGCGCTTTTTCCTGCTTCTTGGGGAACTAACTGAGCATCTACAAATGCAACAGTTACCCTTAAGCTCACATAGTCCCCCCCTACATCAGTTTCATTGGAACAAGTACACCATTTCAGAACAGGCCTTATGGAAGAATTAACTATACAAATGGTAAAATTTATATCGTGCTTGTATATATGTGTGTGTGTGCATGTATGCTCTTATATGCATATGTGAATATACACGTAAAGGCCAAAGGCGGAAGTCAAGTGCCCTGCTTTATTACTTTCCACCTTATTCCCTTGAGGCAGGATCTTACTCTGAACTTGGAGTGAGGCTAGTGTCCAGCGACGTCAGCATTTCACCCCTCTGTTTCTACACCAGACGGCCCTGGGGTTCAGGCACTTGTGCATGGCCACTTCTGGGTTTATTTTAACATAGGTGCCGGGATCCAGACCCTCAGACTTGTGCAGCAAGTGTTCTTAACCATGGAACCATCTTTCCAGACTTAGAAAAGTTTAGCTACCAGACATGTAAAATGTCAACATAGCCAACTCAAGAGTCCTTTCCTTTCTGTCATGTGCCTGATGAGGAAGAGGGACAACAAACTAACCAGCAAAGGGAGACTAAGCAGAGGCCCTATCAGCAGGGACTCTGCAGCAGACAGAGCGAGGGAGAATTTCTCAATGACTTCCAGTCTCTCTAGAACCAGATCCTGGGCAGTTGAAAACCCATCCCTCAGAGGGAGAGTGCCCGTGACCTTTCGGCTCAGCAGGGTCCAGGAGGAAGGATGGCTTAGTAATTGCCTGCCCTGTCAAGCTGTACCTTGACCCTAACCAGGCACATTACCTTGGGCCCAGAGGCCCAGGACCTAAATGAAATGTAGCTCAACTCACCAGGAGCCCGGGCCTCAGCAAATTCAGAATCACATATAAAAATGAAAACTTGGTCCCATATGTCTTTAAACCCATGACGGTTTACTGCTGATATGATACTGCAGGGGAAAATGACTTGGATTTCTGTTGGGTAGATGGATTTGGGGGGCCTCTCTCTGCAATTTTCTTTAATGTAGTGGGGTTTTTGTCACTGTAATGAAAACTGCCTTCAGCTGAAAAAGGAAAAAAAAAGGGGGGGAGAGAGAAAGTGAGCAAGAAACAATAACAGCCTAGAAGTAGAATTTCCCAAATAAATTAAACACTTTCGCGACACAAGACTTATATTAGAAACACTGATAAAACCTTGTCCTTGGAGGTGTGAAGATCCAAGTTCTTAGAATTAATGTAAATAGCAGTACTCCCGCCACAGGCATTAATCCAGACTGCCGAGTGCAGGGGAAGGCGAATACAGAGTGAAGAACATAGAAAAAAAAAGTTATGTGCAATAAAAGGGGGTTTGCAAAATCTTGGGGAAATTTGTGCAGCTTTGGATAATAGCACCATTTGCTCTTACGTCTTTATAGCTGTGGCATAAAATGAATCAAAAAGGAGCGAATAAACAGAGAACATTTTGCAAGTGTGTCATCGACATGAGCAAATATGGAAAATATGGATTTCTTCCTTCCTTCCTTCCTTCCTTCCTTCCTTCCTTTCTTTCTTTCTTTCTTTCTTTCTTTTTTTCTTTTGTATGTATAAATCCTAAGATCTGTGGTTTAGCCCACATCCTGGGCCAACAAGCAGGAGGGAGACTGGAATCTATTTTTAGCCCATTAGAGATGTGACCTTCGACAAGTCACTATCTATAAATATAAAGCTCACTAACTGCTCGGTTTATTGGTAAGATTGGGTGAACTGATGCATGTGAAAATATTTTTGAAGTAATAATGTGCTGATCCAAGATTAAATATTATTAGCATGGGGATAAGGGGCGAGGCAAAAGAGTCAAGGAGAATAGAAGATTGCTGGAGTTCATCAGGCTCCCGTGGGAACTGTGTGTATTTAGTTAGCAAGGAAACTGGGACAGCAGGCGAGATGAGAACCGGGGAAAGACGGTGTGCACATGTTGACGTGTTTGTAAAGGCGAGGGGGGTGGCCCTTTATTAGGCAGCAGATATGCTGAGTTTTGGGTTTTCACTACCAGGAGACTTGGAAAAGTTGAAACTCAGCCTAACTGGGCCTGCCAATGGCCTCTAATGAAAATTTCCATTTGGAGAGACTAGGTGTTGACTTGGCATGACACCAAACAAGCCGCCTGCTACACAGTTTTACACCAATTGTATTTCTCCTAATTAAACCCTGTCTGACCTCAGCATTAAGAAACAATTTGTTTCAGGATATAACCAGCACACATAAGCAATTACATTCTGTTTGCCCCATTAGCATCACTTGGCTCCTTTGCTATCCAGGGCTGCTACTGCAGTGAGTGCTACCCAGCAGCCACCAGCAGCCAGGGCTATAAAAAACCTGGAGTGTTTGGAGGCTTTTTCCACCTCTCATGTGGGGAACTAAGAATATCATCATTTTTATTCAGCCAAGCCAGAGATTTTTGGGAGCAGTGTGCTTCTGTGTTTATTATAAGGGAGCATATATGTGTGGTGTGTGTGTGTGTGTGTGTGTGTGTGTGTGTATATATATATATATATATATATATATATATATATATGAATATTTCTTATGGGTTAAAAAACTCCGCTTGTAAAAAGAACCAAATGAAACTAAAATAACCTTGGCTTATAATAATCTGGGCTTATTTGATATGCCATAGTTCATGTTCGCATTCATCTGTGCGTCTTCCTTCTTCATAGCTGTCAGGCTTGGTGAGTTTAAATTTGGGGGAGGGATTTAAAGCTTTGTTGTGGTAAGGATCAAATGCAAGGTCCTGGGAGCCTAGGAAAGCAGTCTATCACCAAGATACACCATCAGCTCATTTTGGATTTTAAATTTGAAAAAGAAAAACCTGAACGACATTGCAAAAGAAGCATTGTGTAACAGAGAGATCAAGAGAGAACACCCCTCAAACTGGAGCATCTTGCCGGGCTGATCTAGAAAGTTCATATTAGTGGTGGGGGCCTGAGATGAAGATCTGGTCCTACTGGATCTGCCCCGAGTCGCCTGCTAGATGTAAGCACACTTGTACCCATTTGGAGGTATTTCTTGTGGAAGTTTATTGTAGAGATCAACTGTCTTGTCAGCAGTATTCTTGTCTACTTGGTCCTTAAATGTTGCCCAGCAAACAGGAGAGCCCAGACCATCCTTCACTCTTACTTCATGCCCAACCTCTGGTGAGTAGGCACTTCTTTCTTCTGCATCCCGGATTTGGGAGCTGAGAGGAAAACTTAGGAAGGAAGAGTGTGGCATTGCATGTAGGAAGGTGACAGAGGGAGCCTGAGGATCGATTTCAATGTAATCTTTAGAGACAAGAAATGACATTTGTCTCCTAATGACTAAGGTTTACCTCTAGTGGGTTGAATGACATTTTCCATTTTCTTTTTCTGTACAATGGGAGTGAAACCATCTCCCTGTTTTTCATCTCGCAGAGGTAGGTTGGGGATAATCAAGTCTTTCTGGGAGAATGGATGGCTTCTGACATGGATGATGCTGCAGGAGCAGACCCCTGCTTCCCATTACTGCAGTGACGTGTGTCATAGCGGAGGGATTGCAGCAGCGCTCTCCAGAACAGGGCTGCTCTGTGAATCAAGAGCACCTTCTGTTGGCAGCTAGGTCTCATGAGCCTTCAAAAAATAAAGGCCTATTTCAACACGGAGG
Organism: Chionomys nivalis; assembly: GCF_950005125.1. Taxonomy (NCBI): domain Eukaryota; kingdom Metazoa; phylum Chordata; class Mammalia; order Rodentia; family Cricetidae; genus Chionomys; species Chionomys nivalis. The sequence goes on from NC_080087.1 coordinate 14,064,875, forward strand.
CAAACTTAGCATTTGAATGAAGACTCTGTTTTTAATCAGCTACAGTATGCCACTGTGACAGATAGTCACACCTTCCTCCTGCCAGGGTTGAAGTCTATCATATAATGTTACATTGTCCCATTCTTGCTACATCCTTCATATCTATGGGGATGAAATAATACATTTACACACTACACATATGTGGAGAAAATGCATTCATAGCACATAATCTGTAAACAGGCATTGTGAGGCCCAGGATCTGAAGGAAGGATGGTTTCTTATTGTGGAAAAGGAGCCATGCTCCAAACAGAAGACTTTGTGTGAGATGCTTAGTGGCCAAGAGGTTTAGATGAATCTCTTGACTTCACTGGGTGTCAGTCAAATCTCATTGACTGTTTCCTGTTTACTATCAGCTTTTGTTGGGCTTCTGTTTATTCTTCTTATGACAAATACATTGACATTTATTCTGCTATTAAATAGTGGAAGATTTTAAAACATTAGAGAACCATCTGAAACATTTATAGAAACTGAGATTTTTCTGATTCTATTATGAATTCTTTTAACTTTAGGGTTCCAAGGACCTGCAGATCATAAACATTTCCTGTCCTCTCAGCATTGCACAGTGCATAGTAGACATACTACATGTATATATAGGATCAGTGCATAGATGGTACCGTCATCCAGTCATGTCATGAGGGATGGTTGCCTGCCCAAGAGGACATTTTAAAGCATTTTTAATGGCAGATTATTTTTTTGTCTAAATAAAGAGGATTAGAGTACCGAAGATAAAGGTGAGATGTGCTGGGTCTTCCAAAGTAAGTGCACCCGGAAATGAATGGCGAGGCATCCACCTTGCACTGCACAGCAAACCCTCTCTTCTCTCTCCATTCCTGGACTTCACTTGCTGAACTCGGATGCAGATCTTTGCTCTATGCTGCTCTTGAAATTGCCCACTGATCTTTCTTTTCTACTGTTTCTTTAGTCCTTTCCCAGTCACCCTTTTTCTAAAGATAAAGGTTAGTCATCTGTTTTAGGTGAATAAATCAGTTCTGTAGATAAGGTTGCTATTAAAATAGAGGCTTGTAGTTAAATTTGATTTGGGTTTTTTTTTATTGATTTTGTTGAGCTATACATTTTTCTCTACTCCCCTCCTTTCCTCTCCCCTCCTCTTTAGCCCTCTCCCATGGTCCCCATACTCCCAATTTACTCAGGAGATCTTGTCTTTTTCTACTTTCCATGATATTAGATCCAAGTATGTGCCTCTTAGGGTCCTCATTGTTGCCTAGGTTCTCTGGGATTGGATTTGTAGGCTGGTTTTCTTTGCTTTATGTTTAAAGACCACTTATGAGTGAGAACATACGATAATTGTCTTTTTGGGTTACCTCAGTCAATATGATGTTTTCTAGATCCATCCATTTGCAAATTCATCCATTTGCAAATTTCATGATGTCATTATTTTTTCTGCTGTGTAGTACTCCATTGTGTAAATGTACCAAATTTTCCTTATCCAATCTTCAGTCAAGGGGCATTTAGGTTGTTTCCAGGTTCTGGCTGTGACAAACAATGCTGCATGAACATAGTTGAGCACATGTCCTTGTGGCACAGTTGAGCATCCTTTGGGTGTATACCCAAAAGAGTGGTATTTCTGGATTTCTGGGTCATAAGTTAAACTACAAATCTCTCTCTCTCTCTCTCTCTCTCTCTCTCTCTCTCTCTCTCTCTCTCTCTCTCCTTCTCTCTCTCCCTATCTTCCTATTTATAGTAATAAATGTATACCTAAAATTCAGGTTTAAACGATCTCCTGTATTTTTAATTTCTGATCTGGCCACTTTCACTCTGATGATCTTGCTTTCCATCTTTGGTCCTTGTTAATATGGTCATATTTCATCATAATTCTTCAAGAGGCTCAGGCTTCTAAAAGGTTGATTTTATTCCTTACTTTTCAAATCTACGGCACGCGTATTAAAAATAATATGTTTAATCGTATTCACTTTACATCTTCTTGGTTCTTTTTGCCTATTTTTCTTTACTTTTCTTTCTTCTTCCCTTCTATCCTATATTATCTGCACTAAAACTTGCCCCAGATCCTTGGTTCCAATCTTAGAATAGTCTCTAAGACCCACTGGGAAGCTCTGTGATATGTATTCTCTTCAATCTTCATGATCCCCACTTGACTCCTGTCCTGGAGGAGAGGGCTGAGGACCTCAATCTAGTTGCTAATGGGGACCGAAGGACAATAATGTGACACTCAACACTACTTTGAATCAGTTGTGACTTCTTCTGACCAGCAATTCTCTTCAACAAAAAAAAGGAACCTGGCCCCATAGTTTGTATCGTCAAGGTCTGAACTCAGACATCAGTGGAAGATTTATCAAGACCATGGGCATGACCCTTCTCTGTTTTCTTTGGTCCTCTGACCCCTTCTGTTTGCCATGTTTTCTTCCCCTCATTATAGTCCTACTATCCTTTAAATTTTCCTTTATTCATTTTAACGTGTCTTATGTATGTAAGGCACATAACACTTGACAATTCTCTGTATATTTCCTCAGAGTAGGAGAGAATTGTCTTTAAAATAATAATGGCAGATAGTATTTGTTCATCTCCTAAGTGTAATTACCATGTGAAGAACATGTAATCTTGTAACCCTCTTAAAGCCATGGCAGAGAAAAACAAAAGCAGATGCAGAAGTGCTAAATTGCTTTTGCCACTGACCATGATGCACTGAAGCCATGGCTTGAATCAAGTTCTGATACCACAGTCATGACTGTTAACATAACTGTGTGCCTTATGCTAGAGTCGATTCCTGAAATCTGTATAAACCATTTGCTATAATCCTTTGTGTTTATGCACGTGTAGTTTAGACTTAGAAACCAAGGTTCAAGTGATCCATAGAGGACTCTTTATCATCTGGAGATGGCAGTGGACAAATAAGTGATGGATGTGGTTTTTGTATTTTATCTGTTGTTTTTATTGGTTAACTAATAAAGAAAATTGCCTTAGCCCATTTATAGGCCAGCCCTTAGGTGGGTAATTATTTCGGGGCATAAGCTAGCCATTCGGGCGGCCGGGTGCCGGGGACGCAGCCCCGCCGCTCATACTTCAACAAATAAGAAACAGAAAGTAATGTGAATTTATTTATAAGTTTGAGGAAAAAGAGTCAGGGAATATATATTGCTGATTATGCTGTTATTATTTTAAATTTTATTACACTTTAGTTAATTAATTAACTCGTATATGTGTTCCTATGTATATATGTGGACATATGTGCCCTGTTGTTGAGCTTGTGGAGGTCAGAGGACGATTGGCTGGAGTCATTTCTACCCCTGCCCCAGTGTGTCCTAAGAATGAACTCAGGTATTTGGACTGGGTGACAGGCCCTGTTCCTTGAGCCATCTTGCCAGCTCCTGTACTATTTTGTTTCAGATGAAGTGTTCTAGAAGGTCACTATAAAGTGGCAATAAGACAAATCCTGACTGAAAATGGAGAAATAACATTGTAAATGCCAGACACAGATGGAGGATGAGCTGGAAGGAACTCTAGACACATCCTTCATCTATACCATGCCCTTTCTTGGTACTTCTGCTTTGAAATTACTTAGGTAAATCTGCTAAGGACTCTCAATTATGAATATATCATATTATCAATAGGTACGCGGAATAAAACAAACTATAGTTGATTTGATGGAGCATCTCCAGGATTACTTAGGAGGAGAAAGTTGACATGTTTGAAGCCTGTTTGGAGACATATCCTGCAAAGGCATGTCACCCACCCTGTCGTGAGCCCGAGCTTAGATCCTCCCACTAGTGTTGGAGAAATGGGGTTGTTTTTATTGGTGAGGGTAATCATCTCCTGACCCTGGCGTGTCCCATTCAACCCTGGTATTTCAAAGCAGATGGACTCTGTTTCCTTAACACAAACAACTTCTTAGATAAGAGTGTGTCCCATGAAGGCTGGCTGAGCTGCGGTGCCAAGGGAAACAAGGGCGGGTAGAATGGGGATGTCTGTGTGTCCCAGCAGCGCATGTCAACTGCCTCATGATTAGAGAGGCTGTGTAGAGGGGAAAGGTAAGCGGCTTTTTTCTATTATTTAGAGAGAATTAAGTTTTGTGGGACATTTTCTAGTAGAGACAAGTAAATTAAGGGAGACAGAGAAATTAGTGTAGCTACAATTCCTGCTCTCCTGAGGTCTGTCAGCTGGGAGCACCAATTGACCCAGCATCATAACCCCTCAGCAGCCCAGATCTGGTGTATTGGAATTACACCATAAGTATCTTTGGAATGATTGAGTGGTGGATATACAATAAAATATACACAGTTCTAAGAAAAGGAGCTATTCTTTGTGATAACAGGAGTAAAGGATTGCCTGCTGTTCTAAATGATACCGAGAAGTGGTGATCAACCTAGTGACAAGGATTAAGTTTTAGGAGTGGACATTGTATAATGATTCACATGTTACACAAGAAGTGTTGCCCTGGATTAAACGTCCAGGCAGTGAGGCCATTGCATGGAGGATGAACATGTTCAATTGTGTAATAGAACACTCTCCACTAGTAAGGAGGAAATTTGAGAGAAGGGATTCAGGATGCCTTTAATGCCAGATATTGAAGGTAGCCAGGTGAGACACCCCCATGGAGAAGCTAGGGAACATCATTCTCCAAATGCTGGAAGACATTCTAATTAAATGAAGGCACATCGTGTGTCTGCCAGACCCCTCCCCTCCTCAGGTTGAGTTTCCCTGATCTCCTTCCTGAATCCCCTGATAGCATTCTCTTGAAAGGACTTCTGTTTTTGAGGGTGTACACTAAAATCAGACTATACCAGATTGTAGTATTTAGCCTAGGTTGGCATCTGTCATTCGTTCAAATGCTCAACAAGAGAGTCCCAACTGTCGCTCTTGCATCTCGTAGCCCAGGGATAAAGAGCTGATGAAGTTGAATTTGGAGGCAAATAGATATGTTTGGGTCACAGGGGCCTAGTCCTTTCTCCTAGACCGCATGCCTTTAACTTTCTCTTGGACAACTGCTCAGGAAAGCTAATAGCTCAAAGCTCTTCCGGGGAAGGTTTGTTATAATCATGTCCAAGAAAAGAAATATAAGAAATGAGCAATCTCTGGAGAAAGCTTTGACATTTAAAGAAATGTAAAATTAGTCTCACAAGGACATGCTATGAAAGAGGCAAAGTGCATTAGTCCAAATGAGATATTTTTTATACCGATTACAGGAGCCATCTCCTGGGGAGCACACCCGAACTCGTAAAAGCTGAACCCCAAACCCGTTGTGTACCCAGGAATCTAGCGTGACAGACTTGAACGTGCTCCACTAATAACTGTCCTCACCCCATGCCTGCGTGACAGCACGCGGCTCCCCTGTTACTCAATGAGCTTTGATACAAGGATGCTGGAGCATGGCTTTGAACTCCTCTGAACCCAATTATATGCAGCCATTTGGAAGTGCCATGGTGGGCCGATGGCAGAAAGCATTCTCTGAACTAGCGCACAGAGAGTTCAAGGAGGAGTTGACTGCCGCAGATCTGGCAGCCAATTCAGACATGGAAGCAAGCTGCCAGTGGCACGGCTGTCTGCCAGCCTGAACTGAGGATGGAGGGGACAAAAGGGAAGCGCAATTAGTGAACCAAAAGAAGAGAGTGAATGGGTACCACGGTAATCGCTTTGATTTTGGAGAAAAATAGCAATAGCTTATTCCGTATTGGGTTCCTTGTACTGGGCATGTGGGCTAAAAGAGACCTCTTTCTCTGCCGTGGGGTGAGGCATTTCACCTTCCTAAAGCATTCCCCTGCCATCCAATTGTATGTAGGTCGGGATCTTGTTCTCTTTCTCTCCAATCAGCTTGCCACCAATTAGTAGGACCCCAATAGAAAAGAGCAGAGCCAGCAAGCAGGCTACTGCCCTTCTCCCATTGGGTAAACGACCCACGTGTTCTCCTTTTAGACAAAGGGCCTTCCCCTAACACATATAATACCAAGTATAAATAAAGAAGGCTTTGTGACCAGACTCTCAGGAAAGGAGCTATCTTTTATTTCTCTCATAAATCTGTTTTGTTTTATGGCGTGACCATAAAACCTTAAAATGACATTTTAAATCTGGACCCTCTAACGCAGATCTGTTTTCCTTGATGGAAACAGACACGACCCACAAAAGATGCCTGCTCACACTTGTCATCTTTAAAGCTGGGCTAGGTGACAAGGTGAGGCCAATTTCTACATCCGGTTGTCGGTATAATATTGTGGTGATTTGGGGGTGTGTCCTTCCCCTTTCGTTGGACCTTTTGACTTTGAAGAGCGTTTCTCATTCTTTGGGCACAGTAAGATGAGACTGACTCTCTAGAGTAAACCCTCCCAGTTCTGTCTTAGATGCTGTGCCCTTTAAGGGATACTACAGCTGATCATAGAGATAAGATGTACCACCTACCCTTCAGTCCATGATTAAACACCTGATCCTGTCCCTTTCAGGTCCCCCAGCCCAACTCTTCTTCCTGCGAAAACCTGGCTTCTGTGTGCTGCTTCCCACACAGCAACTTTGGCATCTTTCCTGATGTGCTGTCTACACAGCAGCATGTGCTTTGGTCCATGGAGCTTTGGGAGAAGGGAGGCACCTATGCCTCCTGGACCCCAGCATCTTGCTCCTCTTCTCTCTCCTCTCTTTTGGTTTAAACTCTTCAGTTCGTAGCCCACACTTTTCTCCACAGGTCTAACCTTCCAGTAAACCCAGAGTGCAAGATCATCTTGTGTCTTAAATTCCAATTTTGGCCCCACAACAGATGATTCTTCACTACTTCTGCAATTTGGAAAGGGCAGATTCAGAAAACAGGAAGTTCTTGGTATGCCCTGGGAAAACACCTTTTATGCATTTCTGCCTAAGTTAGAACAAAACACAGATTAATGTATTCATAAAGATTTCCGCCACCCGATATCAGCATTTCTCTAACAGATCAGAACAAACGCTGTTGATCCTGCCTTCTCCTCCAAGGCAGCGCATGGGAAACAGCCACATTCTCCACATCTAGTGGATCTTACACGTTCACTGTAACGATGACGAAACCCTTCCTTTCATCCAGCTCACTTCTGGCTGCTTTTCCTCTCTGTGCTTTGCAAAAGCCTCTTAACTGGGCTCCTACCTGTGGTCTTTCTCCAGTTTAGCGCATCATATAATAATGGCATTCACTCCTTCGTGCCAGGCACTGGGCTAAGCACTTTGTGTGAATTATCTCAGTGTGTCTCTACTAATGCCCTGAGGTTAGAGATTGGTATTGTGTCGACGCTCCATTGATTTCCCTTTAATGCTTTTGAATTTTCAGGAGTGTTCCTTTGCCTATTGCATGAAGTCCTGGGGCCTTTAACACCCTCAGTCTCCAATTTCAATCACATTTTTAGAGTTATCTAATTGTTCTACCACCTAGAATAGAGACCTGGGTGACGGGCGGACTTCCTGTGACCACCAGCCTCTCCTTTAGGGCAGACTTCCTGTGACCACCAGCCTCTCCTTTGTAATGCCTGAATGGTTTTTGTTTGTTCTTTACTTTCCATTACACTTTTTGTTTGTACTCTCTCTTAAGTGATCATTTCATCGTTCACACCACCCTCCTGTTGAAATCTTACCTTCTGTGGTTGACATTGCTCGTTGCTTACAGGTATTAAGGCTTTTCTTATTTTACACTATTAGAGTCAGAACACTCCTTGTGTTAGAACTGACCATAAGTATAGGGATGCCTAGCTCTAAAATTTGCTGGTCCCTGATTTAGACATCTCATGCAATTCAGGGCAGTATAGTCGGTGTAGAAGTTCCCTATGTACTTCTGGGAAATTTTACTTTTTTAATGAAATACTATTTTTTCTTAATGTTTTTTTCCTCATTATTTTCCCCTGGAACTTGGATGCTATGCCTGGACATGGAGCTGCCATCTTAAGATAGAGCTGCCATTTTGGAGTTGGCATCTTGAAGCAGAGGTGCTGTCTTGACATGGAGCTAGCATCTGAGGTAGAGCAGTCATGTTGAGTAGAGTTTCTATCTCAAAGAGGAGCTGCCGTCTTGAGACAGAGCTTCCATCCTTGGGTAGAGCAGCCACTCTGAGTGAGAGCTGCCATCCCGAGGTAAAGTTGACATCTTGAAGTAGAGCAACCATCCCTGAAATCAGGAGGTTGAAAAGCACACTCCGAGGACGAGAAGACTGGAAGCAGAGAAAAGCCTGTGATTTAGATGGCCTCTCTGAACAGTTCCATTTATTCTGGACCAAATATTTCCAAGTGTTCTTGTTTGCCTGTTTTGTTTTGCTGCTGGGCATGCTCAGCATACACTGTACCCCAAAGTTACATCTTTAGTACTATCCAGACCTTTGGTTTTTAATTGTGTGTATTAAATCTTGGGCTTTGCCCACAGCACAGAAGAACTCTACCATTAAATCACATCTCAAGCCCTCTTTCTATTTTTTATTTAATGCAGGGTCTCACTAAGTTGTCCAGGCTGGCCTTGAACTTGAGAGCTCCACTTTAGTCCCTTGGGTAACTAGAATTATAGTTGGAATAGAGGACTTACCAGAGGGCCTGACTTTGGACATTTTATTTCATAAGAAAGTAATTTATTTCCTTAAGTGGTTAAATTATTATTATCTCATTTCTACACTTAGATTAATATAGTCCTTATACACTATTTTTATGACTTACCACTACAAAATTTATATAAAAAAAAACACCTAGTAACACTTTTAAAATATGTATGAAATCTTGAACTCTTCTGATTAGCAATCCAACCCTTAACTGACATCCTACAGATATGACTAAAATTAATTCTAAATGACTAAAACTAATGTCAATTTGGAGTAGGAAAAAAAGCTCCTCTATTGACAGAATCTTGCTTAGGTCATCAACACTGGTTTTCTCACTCTATTGCCCTTGACACTGTACAGTTTAATTTATTCCAATGTGATCTAACGGCATCATCCTTCCAGTGTTCTCTTTCTAAATGTTGGTTTCTTCACTCCATCAAGTCCAAACATGAGTGCATAGATAATCTTCCCTGATTATCTTTTCTGAAAAATCACCTAGACTTACACACACTCTCTGTTTATATGATAGTATTTTATCATGCATATCACCAACTATTCATATTGTATATTCACTTATATTTATCACATCTACCTAACTTGAATGTAAATACAATGAGTTGGAGTTTTATCAGCTTTATCTACTATATTACTTCTAGAACTTAGACATTTTACTATTTAAACTATGGTCATTAAATAAGTAAGAAAAATAGTTGGAGAGAAAGAAGGGATACAGGACTAGACAAAGACAGATCTCAGGCAGAGGGACAGGAATAATAATAGTATTCTTTAAGTAAGAGAAAATGAAGGACTGATTTAGGATCTGTAAATTCCTCTGAGAATGTTTTCCCAAGAAGAAGTGACAATTACTTGAAATAACATCTCCCTGGACTCCTCCTTACACCAGAAGATGGGAAAAATCACTAAAGCTTGCTATGTCGACACCTTGCTCTTGCAGTTGCTAGAAGGAGTGGTGTTAATGTTGCCATGGTAACAGCACATCTTATGTAAAAGTCTCCAACTTGCCACAGATGTGGTAGCCAGTTTGAAAATGCTCTTGGAGAATCAAAAAACTATGGTGCTCTCTAACTTTGCTTCCCAAAGTTGCTAATTGTTCATAAACCACGTAGAGAGTATCAAAGGTGCTTTTGAACTTTATTGCTTTGGGTCAAGAACATAGATTACATTGTCATTCTGTGCTATAGTGTCTAAATGAGTGTTAATATCATGAGGTCTACTGCCAAGGTAGTAAAGGTGGTAAGGCTAATATTGAGAGGACAATATTCCTAACACACTAACAGGTGATGACTTCTGTCTTTTGATATGTCAGCATACTTCTAACCAAGGCTTACTTGTCCCTGTAGAGCCTGGCTCTGTTCCCATGCTTGCCTTACTCCCTGCGGTCCTCATATCCAAGATGTCTTCTCTTTACCCCAGATGTCATATTGTTTCTCTCTTCCGGGTTTTCACTTCCTGTTTTCAGCTCTTCCTTCTCTTTCTTCATATATCCACTGAATTCTTGTATATCTTGCTCATTGCTCGCTGTATAGTCTCTAAAGGGTCTTTATACTGTAATCATCCAAGTGAAGCTACTTCTTCTTAGGGCTATTCATAGATATTCTTTGCTTGGTTTGTGCTTCTTCTAAGAATGGAGATGCCAAGAGGATCAAAAGAGAACTCTTTTCTTAACATTGATCGGCAAATAGATGTTTAACTCTTGATAAAACATGTGATATTTGATAGTCATCAGATTTCATCGTGTTTAGGTTGAATTGTAGTCACATGAATATGTATGTGCAAGGCTTTGTGGGGACATACATCTTTATTTCTCTTACTTAGGAATGGAATTTCTTGGACAAATATTAGTAGGAAGGATATTTAAATTTGTAAGAAACGGTTTTCCAAAAGTCTACCATGTTTAATTCCTACTAGCAATGCATGAGAGTTCAATTTCTTCCACATCCTTTTATTTTTCCCTCTGGAATGGGTTTAAGGCATTATTTTGTTGAAGCTTAAACTGAAATTCCCTTGACATGTGAGTCACTAAGTGTCTTTTTGTATGCTTATTGGCTCCTTATAAAGTGATTTTTGAGGAAATGCCTGCTTACTGATTTTGTGTAAGTTTATTGAATTGTTTGTTCAATTTCAAAAGTTCATTAAGGCTTAATTTAAGGAAAAATGTATGAAAAAATCTTCTGCATATTATATACAATTGTCAAAGCTGTGTTACTTGTGTTTTCAGTTTCTTGTAGAAGGAAACTTACCACTCCTCAGTAACTCTATAAAGGCTGCATCATGAAGTAGCTATTGTATTATTAATCATGTTTTAAATTTTGCTTAGGATTCAGGAAATTTGTTGCTTACTTTAATTTTGAAATGGTGTTTCCAATTGTTTGGTTTTTTGACTGGCCTATAACTTACTCTGTATCCAAGATGACCTCAAACTCAAGGTGATTCTCCTGCCTCAGTCTCCAAAGCGCTGATACAAGCATGGGCCAGTATATTTGACTATTTGAATTTATTTTTTAATAAATGAATTATGTCTTTTCAATATTTTGGGGGATTGTTTGACATCATGTATATCATGATGACCTTGAGATTATCATACCTCACTCCCAAGCTCTGGGAGTACAGGCAAGCACTAATATACACCGGATCCAGGTTTGAATCCTGGATTCAACTGAATCAAAAAATTCATCTGATCCCAAGCATAATAATTTTTCAACTGAACATTTATCATTTTATTTTATAGTAGTTTTCAAGTTGAGTGGCTTCCAGTTTCTTCAGAAAGGTCAGTAAACATGGCTCAGTCTTTTCATATTTCAGTATGGTTAATACTGCTTCTGGCCCAGCTCAAGTAGATGCTAGGCATCCATCAGTGTAGGGCATTGATGGGAGATTTTTAATTGCCTGGGTTGATTTAATTCCAGAAGGGTTTTTATATATGTCATGAGAACCAAGATAATTATTCCTCCATGTTTCTCTAAATGAACACATTTTATCTTGGATATACACATGCATTCATGCTTAAGGTGTATAGTTTTATGATGTTTTATATAAAAACATGGCATCATTTTCTGAAATAGAACTTGCAAAACACGGCTGAGTTTTGGGCAACAATCAGATATGCACCATTGAGCACATCCCCTGGATTTGGATAATCATACACATGTTGTATTTGTCATAACCCTCCCATGATCCTGGTGGGTAGTACTTCATAAATATTAGTTACGTATGTTTTGGAGAACAGAAAGATTCTCAGGGTTTCACACATTATTTATTCAGAAACTCTTTTGTCTACTACAGGTGAACTTATGGGCAAGGCCTTCAGGGATCTCAAGCAGGATTCAGAGCTGGCAGGTGGAAGCCATACGTTCCCCACAAGAACTCATATTTGCAGAAATACTATGTCCACCTAGCGATCACATAAAAATGAAAATAACAAGAGAGTCATAATGAGGAGATCCAGCTGCTGCTGGAGAGGTAGAGCTGCAGGAAAGGAGGAGAGGAGGATATGGACTCGAGGAGGAAGCAGACAGAGCTCGGCTGCCTCTATTCAGAGGAGGCCTGGAGCCTGCGGTGACCCAGAGCTCACTCAGAGTTGGAGACCAAGGGTTAATTTGCCATCAGCGTGAACGCTGCCAAGGAGGCCTGAGCAGACCGTCAAGGAAACAATTAATTCTGCCTGCTTTCCCCTCTCTTACTTTCATCGTCCTTAATGTTATCTAATTGTAAAATTATTCTGCAGACCTTCCCACTGTAGAAGGAGAAAATGCCACAGTTCAGCTTGCGTTTCTTGAGGGTACAGGTGCCTCCTCATCTTGGTAGCACTCCCCATGACGATCCTGATTAAAGACGTGTGAATACTTGAAATTTATTGATCAGGTTTGATAAGGCATCTTCCAGGATCCCTGGCAGTGTGTATCTGTGAGCCCAGAGTTCTTATTCCAAGGCAGCCATGGGGCTGAGTCTATGGCCTTGGATTTCAGTTCTTCAAGGCGAACTTGACAGTTTCTGTAATGTAGGTGTTTACAAAACAAAAACTTGTAAGCTTGTGGGCTGCCTCTCGTGTTTGCTGCTGTTAGGAACCTCCTGAGGAACCATCTCTCAAGTGCTTCTAATACAGAAGGCTCTAAGTTAAGGCAGAGCAGCTAGAAAAATCAAGTCTTTATGTTCCAAGGACACTCTTTGACCCTGTGTGTCTTCCTCCTTCTAACACAGAGGCCCTTCTGCAGACCAAGCCAACAGTGCCCTTGATCAGACCAGGAGCAACCAAGATGTCTTTTTTCCCCATGATTACCTACCTAGGCCTTAGGGCCTTGCAATCTCTAAGAGACATTTGTGACACAAGGTCAATGCCCTATTAAAATAATGACCACTTTTTCCAGTCTAGTTAAAAAATAGAGGGGCCAGATTTGGATGGCATCCTGGTCATGGGGGAAATATCTCATGTGTCTCTGGGGTGAGATATAAAACTGAGGGCTTGACCTCTTTGGGCCATTAAAGACCTGTAGTTCCTCTCCTATTTCCCTGTTCCTACAAGAGTAGTGGTAGAATTAATTCCGATGCTGGCTAAATTTTACCTGAGGTAATTATACTGTCACCCTATGTCCCCCTGGAGATTCAGTTAGGGAAATAACTCTTCAATCATGCTCTCAAGTCCCCCTGTGTTGGGCTTTGTAACATGGCAGGTGAAGAATGGCTATTGGGTTCTATATGCCCCCCTCTACTGGGCGAGTGATCTGAATTCTATACATTCTGCGGAGAACTTGGAGATCCTTCTGGATGAAGTTGCTGAGCTAAGTGGGAGATATTGTTAGTTGAGTCATTTTATTTATTTATTTATTTTATTCTTTTCAATTAAAATTTCTGCCTCCTCCCCGTTTCCCATTTCCCTCCCCCTCCTCCCACACATTGCCCCCTCCCCCCACTCCCCTTCCCCTCTCCCCACTCCTCTCCCCTCCCCCACTCCATTCCCCCTCCCTCTCAATACTGAAGAGCAGTCCAAATTCCCTGCCCTGCGGGAAGATCAAGGTCCTCCCACTTCTATCTAGGTCCGGGAAGGTGAGCATCCAAACAGGCTAGGCTCCCACAAAACCAGTTCATGTATTAGGATCAAAACCTAGTGCCATTGTCCTTGGCTTCTCATCAGCCTTCATTGTCCGCCATGTTCAGAGAGTCCGGTTTCATCCCATGCTTATTCAGTCCCAGTTCAGCTGGCCTTGGTGGGCTCCCAATAGATCAGTTCCACTGTCACAGTGGGTGGGTACACCCCTCGTGGTCCTGACTTCCTTGCTCATGTTCTCCCTCCTTCTGCTCCTCATTTGGACCTTAAGAGCTCAGTCCATTGCTCGAAATTGGGTCTCTGTCTCTATCTCAATCCATCGCCAGATGAAGGTTCTAAGGTGATATGCAAGATATTCATCAGTATAGGATAGGGTCATTTCAGGTTCCCTCTCCTCAGTTGCCCAAGGTACCAGCTGGGGACATCTCCCTGGACACCTGCGAGCCCCTCTAGAGTCAAGTCTCTTGCCAACCCTAAGATGGCTCCCTTAATTAGGATATATATTTCTCTGCTCCTGTATCCACCCTTCCTATATCCCAACCATCCCATTCCCCCAAGCTCCCCCCATCCTCCCCTTCTCACGTTTCTCACCCCATTTCCCCTTAGCCCCACGCCACCTCACCCGCAAGTTCCCAGTTTTTGCCCGGCAATCTTGTCTACTTCCCCTATCCAGGCGGATGACTATACGTTTTTCTTTGGGTTCACTTTCTTATTTAGCTTCTCTAGGATCACAAATTATATGCTCAATGTCCTTTATTTATGGCTAGAAACCAATTATGAGTGAGTACATCCCATGTTCCTCTTTTTGGGTCTGGGATACTTCACTCAGGATAGTGTTTTCTATTTCCATCCATTTGCATGCAAAATTCACGATGTCAATGTTTTTTACCGCTGAGTAGTATTCTAATATGAATTTTAACTTAAGCTTCCAACTATACTTATCAAAGCAACCAGGGAATTGATAGAGGTTTGGATCTCGTGATATCTGTAGACAAATACGTGTCAATATACATAAACATATATATGTCTTATTGGTGATGTTTATATGTTCATGGTTGTAGGGCTATGTTCAGCCTACACGGGCCCTACTCTTAAATTAGATACATGTGTAAATATCATCAAAATATATTGTAAACATGCATGAAATTCTCACAGAAAAATATTATATTTTATAAACAGAAATAATTCTGAACTTGTGCACAAAATTTTAAAATGCAATCTGTCAGTTTGATCATTTTAGTAACTTTAATTTTGCTGACTGCTAAATTCATATTTTATAATTAATAGAAACTACCATGTAACTCATTAAAAAGCTTAGAGAAAATTATAATCCCAACCCCAAGACACACTAGTACAATAGCCTGGAAAAAAATTCACTTTTATAGGAGGCCATCCACTCCCTTTTGTAAAAGTTAATGCTAAGAATTGGCTTACCCTAAATACAGAATTTTATTGGTTGTGAGTAAAAAAGAACCTGAATTTTTTCTCTGAGCTGATGTGTGATTTAAATTCTGAGAATGCAAGCAGAAATGTCAGAAAAATTCTCTGGCCATTGTACCCTTTGATGAACATGGAACCATGTCCCTTGTAGAGGGGACCTAAGCACCGCCACAGTTACAGATGTCCCATGCTGCCAGGTCTGGGGGTATGTGAGGTGCTAGAGAGGGCTGAAGTGATCCTGCAGAGACCACCCAGAGCCCAAGGCATTTGGTGTTCCCTCAGTTCTTCATGCTGCTGGAGGTAAGCAATAAATGAAATATCAAAGCACTGATGAAATGTTCATCAAGTAGACGTCACAACATAGGCTCTTATCTGGACTACTGTGAGAAGACAAAAAATATGTTCAGATGTTACTCTTTGAAATCTCCTCCTCATTGGAGTCTGAAAACAGCTGCAGCATGTGGACTTTACGGAGTTCTAGCTGCATGCCAAGGCTTCCTCAGGAGCATCGTATGCCGATTCATTTACAACTGACAGTAAGCAGTGGAGGCAGATGTAATTATTCTCCAGATACCAACCCCAGGACATGGAGAACTTAACCAATATATCCAGTTATAACCCTAATTCAAACACTGGAGGCGGAACTGAAGCCTCTCCTTCCATTCCAGAGACCCTGAATTTTGATACCATCAGAGAAACTACTGAGAACAGTCTTTGTATTTCCCCCCAAATTCGTCATCTTTGTGTGTGTAAAAATGATGTTCATGCATTTTGTTTAGCGATGTGAGATCCAATGGAGCCATCAGGAAGAGGGCTCCTTATATGAAACTAGAAAAAATATAGATTGGGTTTAAGTCTCAGATGGAGAAATGTGGATGACGGTGAGTCCTAATGTGAGGGGGAAAGACAGACCATTAGGATAAACTCCAAGGTAGATCCATCTTGTCTTGCCCTCGGCCTCTCACTGAAGGCTGTGTTTTTACAGAGGCTTTATGTGAGAGTTATTTGAAGAATTCTCAGTGGTTGAATGGAGCATTCACATCAGTGAGAGTAAAGCAGAAAGCAAACATGAAAAGGCAGGAGTCCAGACAGTAGAGGAATCCAGAAGCAGGGTTAACTTCACTATGCTTGCTTTGAAGATGCTTGAAATATGAGGAGTCTTAGGATTATATACGAGAGTGTGGAGGGGCTGTGCACAAGAGTGTGCAGGGGTTAGACACAAGAGTGTGCAGGGGTTATACACAAGAGTATACAGGGGTTATGCACAAGAGTGTGGAGGGGTTACACACAAGAGTGTGGAGGAGCTATGCACAAGAGTGTGCAGGGGTTATACACAAGAATATTCAGGGGGTTATGCACAAGAGTGTGGAGGGGTTGTGCACAAGAGTGCAGAGGGGTTATGCATAAGAGTGTGCAGGGGTAATTCACAAGAGTGTGCAGGGATTATGCACAACAGTGCAGAGGGGTTACACACAAGAATACAGAGGGGTTAACGCACAAGTGTGTGGAGGGGTTATGCACAAGAGTGTGGAAGGGAACACTAAGGCCTAGCACCCATAAGTGAAATGTGAGGGAGGCCTTGTGACATTGGAATTGCATTCATGGGCACCTTTTGTTTGGACTTTGCCACATTTAATGTAGAGTATGGAATAAAGGATGAATTCTTTTTTCCCACAACCTGGGGTATGAATACGTGTGCTCTTGTGACTTACACACACATACACACACACACACACAAAAACCTAGCATTTGACCGAGGAGCAGAACACTGGTCAGTTGGAATGGCATTTTAACTAACTGGATTTAAAAGACACTGGTGCTCAGCAAGGGCCTTCCTGTTACTGGGCCACCTAATACTGGGTAGGTTTCTAAATAACTCACAATATTAGAATAGTTAACATGGGTTTCAGGTATATGTGGTAATCATAAAACAGACTATGGAGTAGAAATGGCATAAAAGATTGATACAGTTCTTTCATTCTTCACACTTTTTTGTTCCTTGTTTTTTATATCTGTTCTTTTTCTTCTTTTCTCTCCCATCCTCTCTTAAATTATATCAACTTAGGTTAATAAATAGCAAATTATGTTAGGTGCTTACACTGGAATGAAAGCTAATGCCCATGCTACTCAGTTGACTGGGCATGTGACCTTGGGAACACATCCCAACTTGTTTGATATCTGGTGGCAGGCAGATAGCTCAATCTCCTTGCTTACAGATACTTTTGGATGGGACCAATTTGGATACCAGAGAAGGCAGGGGCAGAGAATTCTAAAAAGCCAAGGAAGGGCTGGGGAGATGGCTCAGTGGTTAAGAGCACCAGCTGCTCTTCCAGAGGTCCTGAGTTCAATTCCCAGCAACCATATGGTGGCTCACAACCATCTGTAATGAGATCTGGTGCCCTTTTGGGAGTATGGGCATACATGTAGGCAGAATGTTGTATACATAATAAATAAATAAATAAATAAATAAATAAATAAGTAAATCTTTAAAAAAAAAAGCCAAGGAAGCCGTGTTTCTACTCTCTACATCACATTCATTCTGGTTCACTACAATTTGTTGGTATCTTCAAAGGTACAACTATGAATCTCAAAGCAAACCATCAACTTCCTAATTACTAATCACAATGACAACAATCGGAAGCCTGCCTTGTCTGCAAGGTCCCTTGCTGAGGATCAGCTTCCTGCTCCTACACTAAGGCTACCCACCCAGAGCAGTGAGGGCCTGACTAGCGGGCAGGCTTCAAAGTCCCTGCGAGGGAGCACGCACAGGCCCCTGCTGCTGGGGCTGCAGGGTCTGCTGTGCTCTCCTGGACCCGCGCTGCCTGCCTCCTTCTTCCCTTGGTCCCTGGCTCATTGGGCTACCAGGCATCCCTGTGTAGATGCTGAGAAGTTCCATCTGGACAGGAGTCCATCTGGAAGGGAACAGTTCCTGCCCCTACACTGAGGAGATACACCCAGAGAGTTAGTCACAGCAAAGACTGGACCAAGACACCAGGCCTATCCTGGCTCCATTTGAAGGAAGATATGGGCAGGCGCCAATGCAAGAATTCCTCCAACAACCTGAAAGGCAACATGACATCACCAGAATCCAGGAATCCCGAAATAAGAATTGTACACCCTATTCCAGAAGAATTAGAAGAATTCGACTCAAAAGTGAATTATATGAAAATAATAGAGGACCTTAAACAGGAGGTAAAAAACTGCCATAATCAATTAGAGATTACAAACAAAAAGGTAGAGGAAATGAATAAATCTCTCAAAGATACCCAAGAAAAACAAGAAAAACAAGAAAAAGCAATCAAACAGGTAAGGGAAACGGTTCAAGACTTGAAGAATGAAATGGAAGTAATGAAGAAAACACAAACTGAGGGAAGGATGGAGATGGAAAATTTGGATAAACGAACAGGAACTACAGAGACAAGTACTACCAACAGATTACAAGAGATAGAAGAAAGAATCTCAGACACTGAAGATACCATAGAGAAAATAAACACACTGATCAAAGAAAACAGCAAAACCAACTAATTCTCATCACAAAACATTCAGGAAATCTGGGACACAATAAAAAGACCAAACCTAAGAATAATAGGGATAGAAGAAGGAGAAGAAGTACAGCTCAATGGTCCAGGAAATATATTTAATAAAATTATAGAAAAAAACTTTCCCAACCTTAAGAAAGATATTCCTTTGAAGGTCCAAGAAGCATACAGAACATCAAATAGACTGGATCAAAAAAAAAATCTCCTCGCCATATAATAATTAAAACACAAAATATACAGAATAAAGAAAGAATATTAAGAGCTGCAAAGGAAAAAGGTCAAGTTACCCATAAA
The DNA here is from genome assembly GCF_950005125.1 of Chionomys nivalis. Taxonomy (NCBI): domain Eukaryota; kingdom Metazoa; phylum Chordata; class Mammalia; order Rodentia; family Cricetidae; genus Chionomys; species Chionomys nivalis. The sequence continues at coordinate 14,083,746 of NC_080087.1, forward strand.
GGTAAACCTATCAGACTTACACCTGACTTCTCTATGGAAACCATGAAAGCCAGAAGGTCCTGGATAGATGTACTGCAGAAACTAAGAGACCATGGATGCAAGCCCAGACTACTATACCCAGCCAAGCTTTCGTTCACTATAAATGGAGAAAACAAAATTTTCCAGGATAAAAACAAATTTAAACAATACGTAGCCACAAATCCAGCCTTACAGAAAGTAACTGAAGGAAAATCACAACCCAAGGAGTCCAACAATGCCCACAATAACTCAGACATCCAATGACCCTTCACCAGCACAACTTGAAGAAGGGACACAAACTCTACTACCAAAAAAAAAAGAAAAAAGAAAAAAGAAAGAAAGAAAGAAAGAAAGAAAGAAAGAAAGAAAGAAAAAAATGACCGGAGTTAACAACCACTGGTCATTAATATCAGTTAATGTCAATGGACTCAACTCACCTATAAAGAGGCACAGGCTAAGAGATTGGATACAAAAACAGGATCCAACATTCTGCTGTTTACAAGAAACACACCTCAACCACAAAGACAGACATCTACTCAGAGTAAAGGGCTGGGAAAAGGTTTATCAAGCGAACGGACCTAATAAACAAGCAGGTGTGGCCATACTAATTTCTAACAAAGTTGACTTCAAACTAAAATCAATCAGAAAAGATGGAGAGGGACATTTTTTACTCATAACAGGAACAATTAATCAAGATGAAGTCTCAATCCTGAATATCTATGCCCCTAATATAAAAGCACCCACTTCTGTAAAAGAAACATTACTAAAACTCAAGGCAGTCATCAAACCACACACACTAATAGTAGGAGATTTTAACACTCCTCTCTCACCAATGGACAGATAAATCAGACAGAAACCTAACAGAGAAATAAGAGGATTAAGGGAGGTAATGAATCAAATGGACTTAACAGACATCTATAGAACATTCCACCCAAATAGGAAAGAATATACCTTCTTCTCTGCAGCTCATGGAACCTTCTCGAAAATAGACCACATACTCGGTAACAAAGCAAACTTACACAGTTACAAAAAAAATTAGTATCCACCTGTGTCTTACCAGATCACCATGGATTAAAGTTAGAATTCAACAACAATGCTACCCCCAGAAAGCCTACGAACTCATGGAAACTGGACAGTCAACTACTGAACCACACTTGGATCAAGGAAGAAATAAAGAAAGAAATTAAAGTCTTTCTTGAATTCAATGAAAACGAAGACTCAACATACTCGAACCTATGGGACACTATGAAAGCAGTGCTAAGAGGAAAGTTCATAGCATTAAGTGCCCACTTAAAGAAAACAGAGAAAGCACACATTGGAGACTTAATAGCCCACCTGAAAGTTTTGGAATAAAAAGACGCAGACTCACCTAGGAGAAGTAGAAGACTGGAAATAATCAAACTGTGGGCTGAAATCAACAAAATAGAAACACAGAAAACAATCCAAAGAATCAATGAAACAAAAAGCTGGTTCTTGGAGAAAATCAACAAGATTGTTAAACCCCTATCCAAACTAATCAAACGGCGAGAGAGAATACGCAAATTAACAAGATCAGGAACGAAAAGGGAGACATAACCACAGACACAGAGGAAATTCAGAGAATCATTAGATCTTACTACAAAAGCCTGTATGCCACAAAATTGGAAAATGTAAAAGAAATGGACACTTTTTTAGATAAGTACCATATACCAAAGTTAAACCAGGACCAGGTGAACAATCTAAATAAACCTGTTAGTCGCGAAGAATTAGAAGTTGTTATAAAAAACCTCCCTACCAAGAAAAGCCCAGGTCCAGATGGCTTCAATGCAGAATTCTACCAGAACTTCCAAGAAGACCTAATACCTATACTCCTTAATGTATTCCACAATATAGAAACAGAGAAGCCATTGCCAAATTCCTTTTATGAAGCTGCAGTTACTCTGATACCAAAACCACACAAAAACACAACCAAGAAAGAGAACTATAGACCAGTCTCACTCATGAACATCGATGCGAAAATCCTCAGTAAAATACTGGCAAACCGAATCCAAGAACACATTAGAAAAATTATCCATTATGATCAAGTAGGCTTCATCCCAGAGATGCAGGGCTGGTTCAACATACGAAAATCTATCAATGTAATCCATCATATAAATAAACTGAAAGAAAAAAAAAGTATGATCATTTCATTAGATGCTGAAAAAGCATTTGACAAAATTCAACATCCCTTTATGATAAAGGTCTTAGAGAGATTAGGGATACAAGGGTCGTACCTAACTATAATAAAAGCTATTTATAGCAAGCCGACAGCTAACATCAAATTAAATGGAGAGAAACTCAAAGCTATTCCACTAAAATGAGGAACACGAAAAGGCTGTCCACTCTCTCCATACCTCTTTAATATAGTGCTTGAAATTCTAGCGATAGCAATAAGACAACATAAGGGGATCAAAGAGATTCAAATTGGAAAGGAAGAAGTTAAACTTTCATTATTTGCAGATGATATGATAGTGTACATAAGCGACCCCAAAACTCCAGCAAAGAACTCCTACAGCTGATAAACACCTTTAGTAGCGTGGCAGGATACAAGATCAACTCCAAAAAATCAGTTGCCCTCCTATACACAAAGGATAAGGAAGCAGAGAGGGAAATCAGAGAAGCATCACCCTTCACGATAGCCACAAATAGCATAAAATATCTTGGGGTAACTCTAACCAAGGAAGTGAAGGATCTATTTGACAAGAACTTTAAATCTTTGAAGAAAGAAATTGAGGAGGATACCACAAAATGGAAGGATCTCCCTTGCTCTTGGATTGGGATGATCAACATAGTAAAAATGGCAATTCTACCAAGGGCAATTTATAGATTCAATGCAATCCCCATTAAAATCCCATCAAAATTCTTCACAGATCTTGAGAGGACATTAATCAACTTTATATGGAAAAACAAAGAACCCAGGATAGCCAAAACAATCTTATATAATATAGGATCATCTGGAGGCATTACCATCCCTGACTTCAAACTCTATTACAGAGCTTCAGTATTGAAAACAGCTTGGTATTGGCATAAAAACAGAGAAGTTGATCAATGGAACCGAGTAGAAGACCCTGATTTTAACCCACAAACATATGAACAGCTGATTTTTGATAAAGGAGCTAAAAGTATTCAATGGAAAAAAGAGAGTATCTTCAACAAATGGTGCTGGCAGAACTGGTTGTCAACCTGTAGAAGAATGAAAATAGATCCATATCTATCACCATGCACAAAACTCAAGTCCAAATGGATTAAAGATCTCAATATCAGTCTGAACACACTAAACCTGATAGAAGAAAAAGTGGGAAGTACTCTACAACGTATGGGTACAGGAGATCACTTCCTACGTATATCCCCAGCAGCACAGACATTAAGGACAACATTGGATAAATGGGACCTCCTGAAACGGAGAAACTTCTGTAAAGCAAAGGACACTGTCACTAAGACAAAAAGGCAACCCACTGACTGGGAGAAGATCTTCACCAACCCTGCAACAGACAAAGGTCTGATCTCCAAAATATATAAAGAACTCAAGAAACTAGACTTTAAAATGCTAATTAACCCAATTAAAAAATGGGGCACTGAACTGAACAGAGAACTCTCAACAGAAGAAATACAAATGGCCAAAAGACACTTAAGGTCATGTTCAACCTCCTTAGCGATAAGGGAAATGCAAATTAAAACAACTTTGAAATACCATCTTACACCTGTCAGAATGGCTAAAATCAAAAACACCAATGATAGCCTTTGCTGGAGAGGTTGTGGAGTAAGGGGTACACTCATCCATTGCTGGTGGGAATGCAAACTTGTGCAACCACTTTGGAAATCAGTGTGGTGATTTCTCAAGAAATTTGGGATCAACCTACCCCAAGATCCAGTACTACCACTCTTGGGAATATACCCGAGAGATGCCCTATCATATGACAAAAGTATTTGTTCAACTATGTTCATAGCAGCATTGTTTGTAATAGCCAAAACCTGGAAACAACCTAGATGCCCTTCAATGGAAGAATGGATGAAGAAAGTGTGGAATATATACATATTAGAGTATTACTCAGCCGTAAAAAACAATGACTTCTCGAATTTTGCATGCAAATGGATGGAAATAGAAAACACTATCCTGAGTGAGGTATCCCAGACCCAGAAAGAGGAACATGGGATGTACTCACTCATAATTGGTTTCTAGCCATAAATAAAGGACATTGAGCATATAATTTGTGATCCTAGAGAAGCTAAATAAGAAAGTGAACCCAAAGAAAAACGTATAGTCATTCGCCTGGATAGGGGAAGTAGGCAAGATTGTCGGGCAAAAACTGGGAACTTCCGGGTGAGGTGGCATGGGGCTAAGGGGAAATGGGGTGAGAAACGTGAGAAGGGGAGGATGGGAGGAGCTTGGGGGAATGGGATGGTTGGGATATAGGAAGGGTGGATACAGGAGCAGCAAAGTATATATTCTAATTAAAGGAGCCATCTTAGGGTTGGCAAGAGACTTGACTCTAGAGGGGCTCGCAGGTGTCCAGGGAGATGTCCCCAGCTGGTACCTTGGGCAACTGAGGAGAGGGAACCTGAAATGACCCTATCCTATACTGATGAATATCTTGCATATCACCTTAGAACCTTCATCTGGCGATGAATAGAGACAGAGACAGAGTCCCAATTTGGAGCAAAGTCTGAGCTCTTAAGGTCCAAATGAGGAGCAGAAGGAGGGAGAACATGAGCAAGGAAGTCAGGACCATGAGGGGTGCACCCACCCACTGTGACAGTGGAACTGATCTATTGGGAGCCCACCAAGGCCAGCTGGACTGGGACTGAATAAGCATGGGTTGAAACTGGACTCTCTGAATATGGCGGACAATGAAGGCTGATGAGAAGCCAAGGACAATGGCACTAGGTTTTGATCCTAATACATGAACTGGTTTTGTGGGAGCCTAGCCAGTTTGGATGCTCACCTTCCCGGACCTAGATAGAAGTGGGAGGACCTTGATCTTCCCGCAGGGCAGGGAATTTGGACTGCTCTTCAGTATTGAGAGGGAGGGGAAATGGAGTTGGGGGAGGAGAAGAGGAGTGGGGATGGGGGAGGGGAGTGGGGGGAGGGGGCAATATGTGGGAGGAGGGGGTGGGAAATGGGAAACGGGGAGCAGGTGGAAATTTTAATTAAAAAAAGAATAAAAATAAATAAATAAATAAATAAATAAATAAATAAATAAATAAAACAAACAATGGCAACAATCCACCTTTGTTTCTGACCTTAAGTTTGACAATGCCAGTCCTTATGTTTCTTGATCATGCACAGGGTTTCCAAGTGAGACTTCGGCTTTGTTGTTTTTATGTATTCATCACAGTCTCTTTTGATGTTTTCTTTGAATATTTTTCCCTATGATCAAATTTATCATATTGGCTTTATATATCATTTATCACACAGCACCTTGTTTTAAAAATTAGCCTTAGTCTTAATCCAATACGTATGAAGTTTTTTGTTGGGTATCTCTTAGGGAGCTATTTATTTTTACCCTCTATGTCCTATAAATCTCACCAATTGTTAATTATTTGACTGTCAATGGTTGTTGTCAATTTTATTCTCTGCATAAATATAGTTCCTCCTCACTTTTTACTAAAATGTAGCAATCACTTCATTTATATTTAGTTTTTAAAATTGTATATATGAGTGTATGCACAGGTAAGCTATTATCTGCTGTTGTGTTTCTGATTGCAGAGGCTATGCCATGTCAAAAGGCAACATTCCATCCTTCTGTTTTTACAATCTTTCTGAATCCCTTTCTTGATGCTCTCTGGGCCTTGTAGGGTGTTACAGGCCTTATTTAGGGCTGAACACTTGATATTCACTTAAATAGCTTTTATAGACTATGCCTCTTTACCCTTTCATACCATGCTCTATGGACTAGGAAACAATCCATCCCACGTTGGTGGTAGTCTGTCACATTGGTCACCCTCAGTACACTAGATCTCTCAGTACTCATGTCCCAGAATAGTCCCAAATAGTATGGACTCCTGGGTACAAGAGTGAACTTGCTTTGGCTAATATGTTCACTATTACAATAGAGTTGACTTTATAAATGTAAGATCACCAGGGCTTGGCTTTTGGAAGACCTCCCTTTCTAATCTTGCAGCATAATATAAGGGAGATAAGAGGTTTAAAAGTGAGTTCTGGGAGAGGAGGAGTTGATGTGGGATTCCCCTCTGTATGCTGTGAATATCACTGGTTAATAAAGGAACTGCTTTGGGCCTATAGCAGAGCTATAGGGGAACAGAGCTAGGCGGGGAAAACTAAACTGAACGCTGGGAGAAAGAAGGGCTGAGTTGGAGAGAAGCTATGTAGCCCTGTCAGAGATGGACACTGGAACTTTAGCCTGTAAGCCACAGCCACGTGGCAATACACAGATTAATAGAAATGGGTTAAATTAATATGTAAGAGTTAGCCAATAAGAAGATAGAGCTAATGGGCCATGCAGTGATTTAATTAATACAGTTTCTGTGTGATTATTTTGGCACTGAGCATCCGGGAAGCAACAAGTGGCCTCTTTACAACAAGGAGTTATGTAGAAGAACAAGGCACTCCAGCTGTATGAGTCCTGAGCAAGAATGAGATGTTTTGAATTTCCAGCCCCTTCTGGAGCCAGATGTGACTGTGCAGACTCCAGCTAAACCTCCAACCCCCAAAGATGACTGCCTGCCTTGCTGACTCTGGAATCATGAAAGCTTAAACACTGATGCTGTTTTTAACCCCTAAAATTTGAGGTGCTTTGTGATGCTGGAGTAGAAAAGGAAGACACCATGGCTCTGTTGAAAGTCCTTCATTTGTTTCTCTGCAGTATGAAGTACAAATTCCACAGCTGGTCAGACTTGGGGCATCAGGACCCAGCAGCCCTTAAATCCCTAACTCCCCTTTTTCCTCTCCATACCCTGTAAGCCCCCATCCGAGCCAGCTGTTCAACGTGACCACATGGACAATGTTGTGTGTGTGACTAATGCCTCATCCTTAACAGCTTGCCCATCCCTTCACCATGACTCATTTCAGTGGTCACATACTGAAGCTTGGGTCTTCCCACAACTGTTTTTCAAGTAGCCTAGTGGATATGCTTGTTCGTTAGATTCAGTTGTGTTTTTGTCTTTGCATTCATTTCTCTCTATTAGACTTAAAGATCAAGTAATCCCCAAATTCTAAGACTTTAAGGGCCACCAGCTTCCTTGGACTCTGCCTGGGTCCCTCTTACACCCATTATCCATTTCCAGAGCTTCCATTTTTCTATGCTTCTAGCTCAGTGGTTCTCTACCTTCCCAATGCTGTGTCCCTTTAATACAGGTCCTCACGTTGTACTGACCGTCAACCACAACATTATTTCGTTTATACTGTAATTTTGCTACTGAATCATAATGTAAATATGTGATAGGCAGGATATCTGATAAGTAACCCCCCCACGGGGGTTGCGACCCACAAGTTGAGAACCATTGCTCTAGCCGGCAATCAGGTTTCCTCTTAGACACCACTTCTTCAGGGTTGCCTTTCTCAAGACTGCGGTACCTACTCCATGTATAAGTTTCATTTGTACAAATTAGCCAGGTGGTTGCTTTTTTAAAACATCTATTTTCCTAAACAAGAGTTGAATTTAAGTTACATGTACAGTAAGCAAGTCTATTTCTTAGACAAGAGTTGAATCACAAATATAGTAAGTTGTAACAAATTAAGATTGCTCACGTATATATCTTCTTTTAACAGTAAACCTTTTGTTATAAGTTTAAAGCTAAATTTTGTTAGTTTTTTTATTTAAACCATAACCAATAAACTTACAAATCCTCTGATAGTTTATGACACAGTCTCAAGAGAATTTTTATTTTTTATTTTTTTTGAGAGCAGAGAACAAAGAAATCATACAGACAAAGATTTTGGGGGTCAGTTGTTGGTGTGGTGGCAGAAGTCGTTATCATATGAGACTTCTGAATTTGAAAATTGAATGTGTGGCCAATTTTAGCCATTGACTGAATGTCCTGAGCCTGACCTGTTTGCAGCAAGTCAGCAGGCTTTAGTAAAAATCCCTTTAGTCCAAGGTGGAAGAGAAGAAGGGTTGCAAAGTGAACTCCACCAGTGGGAGGGTGTAAGGAAGCTGAAGACCCAGGGGACATAAGGGAAAGAGCAGGCTGCTCTGAGGGGTAGGCCAGGAAAAAGTTGCAGTATATACTCAGGGTGGGGGTGGACATAAAGAAACTGCTGGGCTTCCAGGAGGGGGCCAAGAGGGAACAAGGTCTCAAGGTATAGGAGCTCCGCTCAAAGGAGGAGATTCCAATGTTGTGGAAACCTAAGAGGGCTTAGGGAAGACACAGCAGGTGGGAGGAGAGGGGACTCAAGTGGGAGCTGCCGGCATGTCTGAGGGAGAGGTGAGGAAAGGGTTGCAGGCCCTCAGCGGTGCAAGGAAGCTTCAGGAAGGAAATGAGAGCAAAGGCAGCAGGGTGGGTAAGTGTCCTGGCGACATCAATTCAGGGAGTTCCCAAGCTAGCTGAGAAACCTGTCAGAGAGAAATGTCCCAAATGTCATGGAGGAGAGGTGTCCATCTCTACATGATAAGGGCTAATAAGACAAGAGGAGTGTCCTGGTACACAAGAATACCTTTTGTAGTAATAGTAGACAGAGCAGTCAGCTCTGGGGTGACACATATCCAATTCAGGAGGAGAGGAGAAAGAGGCTGAAGAGGTGGACCTGGAAAGGCTTCTGGGGAAAAGGAAGAGGTAAGTGATTTTAGAAGATGCTCACGTGGGGGGTGTCTGAAGCTCCGGGACCTAGAGAGTCCCCAGGAGATGTAGTAGGGCTGCAGGGGCCAGAGTAGACGAGGGGAAACAAGTGGTTAGTGAGGACAAAGGGAAAAAGCAGCTGAAGAGGCGGACTTTAGAATTTGTTGTCAAATACCGTGCGTGGCAGAAGCCAGAAGAAATAGGGAGTCAGATCAGCAGCTTGGTTCACACAGGCCGTGTCCCTCCCAAGGGAGCTCATTTATGTCACTCCTGGCTTCCTTTAGACCTACCAGCTACCCCAAAACCAGTCCCCTCACCTTTGCCTGTGCCTCACAAGGGGCACAAAATGCCTAGCATCAGATGACTCGTTTGCCTTTTTCCCTAGAGCAAGGCCTGCCTCTGAGAGTGCATCGGAGAGATGTTTGTGCCCACAAAGGGGCAAAAGAAAGGTCAAATAGATAAATGGCTCTTCATATATGACAGCCCACAAGTCCTTGATCTTTAAGGATTGTTATGCTTCGAATGGTCCATACCAGCGTCTCTGCAGACTCAACTCCATTTGCCAAGTGTTAGTTTGGAGCAATAAGATCCATGTACCCCTAAGAGTAAAGGAGAGTGGGAATGCTACCTTTCCCCTATTTGAACTATTCACTTAATGTGGCCTAAACTTGTATTAACTTTTATTAGCAGTCATATCACACTGTTAGCTCATAATGAAATTGTGGTCAAATAAAATCCCCAGGTTTCTTTCACATGAACAATTGTCAAAATGTATAAACAAACTGGTTGAATTAATAGCTGAGAACAGCTAATAGGGAAACCCTATTGCTTAAAATGCAATTCTTTCCGGGCCAAATGTTCGCCCATCTTAACAGTAATTGCACAATGTATTTGCAGCTAAGGCCTCATTAAAGCTTCATGCTCACCTGCACTCCAGCAGCCGCAAGAGGCTGCATATGGGTTAGGGCAATGGCCAGGTGATTGCCTCCTGGGCTTGCCCAATTTTGAATTTCAGTTAGAGCCATGAAAGTCTGTGCCTTTGTGGCTTGAGTTATTATAGGGAGTCTGTATCCCTGGGGAGTTCAAGCAATTCGGAAGCAGCAGGAAGAGGCAGGGAGGCAGGTGAGCAAAGAAGAGAGCACTGGGAGAGGCATTGTGACACCTTGTTAATTATTAACTTTGGCAGCAGGTACTCAAGTTAACCGGAAAGGGAGGGCGGACCTCATTAGGTATCCAAACAACATTTCTAAAGGGCGGATATAGTCCAGAAACAGGCTGTTTGCATGGGGTTGACCACAAAGAAGGCGCACACCTTGAGTGCTAGACAACCTGGATGCATTCCAGAAGGCCCCGCCATGTAACTGTACAGTCCACACAATACATGCTACTCTCACTGCAGGCTCTCACTGTGGCATAGGTATCCAACTGCCTCTGAAAGAGGAAGCATAATAGGTTTGATGGCCAATTTTTAGCCCAAGGTAAGAAGAATTGTGCTCAGGAAGAAGGGATAATTGTTCCAACTACGTTAAGGCAGTTGTTTAAACTGCATTTTAGTTCAGTCAGAATAAAAGGCACCCTTTACGATATGTGTATATGTATACACATATATATTCATATGTTATATTTATGAATATATATATATATACATATATATATATTCACTCATCTTAGGAGTGGTTGCTCAATGTATCTGCAGTTAAAGACTTTGTCCTGCAGGATGTGGGAGGAATTATGTATATAAGGTAGGGGGTTTGAATGGATCCAGATGAAGGATAATCAAGAGGCAGGTGTGAAATCTAGCAGGCAACAGAAATGTGGCTCCCATGAGAAACGTACAACAGAGAGTTACAGATCACCTTGGCAGTTCCCCCATGCATAGGAAGGCACAGCTTCTCCAAAGTTCTTCACCTTAGACCACCTAATCTGGGATCCACAGTATGGGATGAAGGAAGATTCTGTTTCACAGACTTGAAAGTTAAACAAAGCTCCAGAAATTAATTTCTCCATAGCAGAAGCTCAGTATGCAGAAGGGGACTTGTCTGTGCTGGCCTTGAGACCAGCAGGGAGTAGCACATAGGAGAGGTTTCCTGGAGGGTCACATGACTGTCCTGAGCCTACTTTGCGGTACCATCAGAGTATGGTAGATTGGCTAATGAATCTGGTCATATTCTGGACAGCACTACGTTGCCAACCTTCACCTTCTCAAAGCTATGTAGGGCTTGAGGAGCTGTGTATAATGAAGGTGGACTCAAAACATAGACGTTCACAAGAGGTCACCTCCTAAAGGTATGGTCTAAAGAGATGAAAATCACACTTAAACATCCAGAGTTAGATATCTGTAGACGATGTTTAACTGTGTATGTGTGAAACGTACCAATCCCAGACAGTTGAGAAAGCATGAGAAGACCCAATAACAGATTAGTGCAGTTGTTCAGAAATGAACTCTCTCACATTAGTGTTTTGGAGCATTTCTTTCCATCTGCTATGAGGAAATCTTCACGATGAAAATTGCATCAACCTTTAAGTTCTTTCTGGTCCTTCCTCTCTCCCTGTTGTTCAGGACACAACCTGAAACCCTTGAGATAGTTAAGGAAAGAACACCACAATATACACTTTCTCTTTTTTTATTATTTTTATATTTACATATCATAAGATGAAATTAAATTCTCAAAAATTAGACCAACCACAAGCATCCTCCTCTTAGGCTTAAAACCCACATGAAGAGATTCCTCATAGATATAACAGAAGAGCCCCCAAGGGTTTCCCCAAGAAACAGGAGGCAGTGCTGGAAGCTTCCAAGCACTTTGCATCTTTTGCCAATGAAGTGGCATTATATAATTTGAATGTGGATTTGAACCATGTTGTTAAGATCTCCTCAACAGAGTGACTACATAGATTCTGCCAAATAGGACTCCATTCAAAGTACTGAAATCAAACGTAGCCTGTTCTACAGTCTGCAGTGTAAAGTACTTAACAGGCGGCATTGAAGTCCCAACCTAGCCTTTGGAATCTAGGACTGCCTGAACACAGTTTTACATGTGACAATGAGTAACCTGGTAAGTTTCAAGTTGTTTCCCTGGGATTATTCACTTAGTGCAAGGCAGAATCCTGGTGTCATCACTGAGTTTTCTCCACACTTGGTTGTTCTGGAGTCACATAGCAACAACTAGAAGACCAGGTGGGTCAGGACAGACTGACCCAAGAACGAGCATATGAGCTGACCAGGATTGTGGTATTTCATTGACGATGACCTGCACTCACTCGGGGTCTGAGTGCTGTTCTCCTCTTACCAAAGGGAGTCTCTGGATTCATAGCATGACTGCACAGAAATGGGCTACATCTTCCTCTCGCTGAATGTTGCTGTCAACATGTCTAAAACCAAATTCATCTCTTTGGAGGACAAATTCACACCAGTACAGTGTCTTGCTTTCTTCCTATTTAAATTAGTAAACTAGAAAAAGTTAAATGCCATAAACCTGTGTAATCCCAGCATTTGCAAGACTGAGACAGGAGGACCAGAAATTCAAGGTCATTGCTCAACTACAGAAGTTCATATCAAACAAGCAGACATGAGATGGTTTCAAAACCCCAAAGAACCAAATGAAAAAATAAAATTTCTTGGGCAACTCATCAGATTCTCACTGCCTTGACCCCAGTGTTCAAGCAATCAGATTCCCCATCTTCTCTAATGAGAAGGAGTTCAACAAGGTTCATGTTTCTGGCAAAATAGCCTGCCTCCAAGACTTAGGATCGAAAGAGAAAATGGTCACTTATCCTTGGTGGAAAGGATATAGGAAGCGATGTTCCCACTGGAAGCAAGGATCTTGGAAGTACATCCAAAGCAATTGAGAATCTCTGTAATCAGCATGTGTTTTGAAACTATAATCTCTCCTAATTGAGAGAGGGAGCTCCAGTTCAGCCTCCCTGTTCTGTTAATTGATTCCCAGATCTATTCCCCACTGATCCTGTCAGTGGTGGGTATAGCTCACCTTGAGAACCCAGGAAGCTGCCATCGAGGTCTCCTTGCCTTGCTGGGATGCGTTTTGATCTCATTGTATAGGTGTGGGATGCTGCCAGCAA